>NC_047036.1:52123920-52748920 GCF_011762595.2 Tursiops truncatus | reverse complement strand
GCTACAGTAATCAAAACAGTACTGGTACAAAAACAGACACAGAGATCAACAGAACAGAATAGAAAGCCCAGAAATAAACCCACACTCCTATGGTAAATTAATCTACAACAAAGGAGGCAAGACTATACAATGGAGAAAAGACAGTCTCTTCAACAAATGGTGCTGGGAAAACTGGACAGCTACATGTAAAAAAATGAAATTAGAAAATTCCCTAACAACATACACAAAAATAAAGTCACAATGCATTAAAGACCTAAATGTAAGACCGGATACTATAAAACTCTTAGAGGAAAACATAGGCAGAACACTCTTTGACATAAATCACAGCAATATCTTTTTCAATCCATCTCCTAGAGTAATGGAAATCAAAACAAAAATAAACAAATGGGATCTAATTAAACTCAAGAGCTTTTGCACAGCAAAGGAAACCATAAACAAAACGAAAAGACAAGCCACAGAATGGGAGAAAATATTTGCAAATGATGCAACTGACAAGGAATTAACCTCCAAAATTTTCAAACAGCTTATGCAGCTCAATATCAACAAAACAAACAACCCAATCAAAAAATGGGCAGAAGACCTAAAGAGACATTTCTCCAAAGAAGACGTACAGATGGCCAACAGGCACATGAAAAGATGCTCAACATCGCTAATTATTAGAGAAATACAAATCAAAACTACAATGAGATATCACCTCACAGCAGTCAGAATGGCCATCATCAAAAATTCTGCAAACGATAAATGCTGGAGAGGGTGTGGAGAAAAGGAAATCCTTCTACACTGTTAGTGGGAATGTAAATTGATACAATTACTATGGAAAACAGTATGGAGGTTCCTTAAAAAACTAAAAATAGAGCTACCATATGATCTAGCAATCCCACTCCTGGGCATATATCCAGAGAAAAATATGGTTCAAAAGGATACATGCACCCCAATGTTCACTGCAGCACTGTTTACAATAGCCAAGACATGGAAGCAACCTAAATGTCCACTGACAGATGAATGGATAAAGAAGATGTGGTATATATATACGATGGAATATTACTCAGCCATTAAAAAGAATGAAAAATGCCATTTGCAGCAACATGGACAGACCTGGAGATTATCATACTAGGTGAAGACAGAGAAAGACAAATATCATATGATATCACTTATATGGGGAATCTTTAAAAAAATGATACAAATGAGCTTACTTACAAAACAGAAACATACTCACAGACTTAGAGAATGAATTTATGATTACCAAAGGGGAAAGGTGGGGAGATGGATAAATTGGGAGTTTGGGATTGACATGTACACACTACTATCTTTAAAATAGATAACCAACAAGGACCTACTGTATAGCACAGGGAACTCTGATCAAAATTCTGTAACAACCTAAATGGGAAAACAATTTGAAAAAGAATAGATATATGTATATATATAACTGAATCACTTTGCTGTACACCTGAAACTAACACAACACTGTAAATCAACTGTAATCCAATATAAAATAAAGATTAAAAAAAAGAAAATAGCATTGTTTGGATCCTTAATATAATCATGCTTCTAGCATTATCCCTCAATGTAACATGCAATTCTAGGTAACTCTGGAATATCTATTGTGGGGATGTTGTTGAGGACATTGTACACTCATCGTTCACCACTCCCCGTGTTGTGGGAAAATTTCTCAGACCTCAAGACCGAGAAAAGCTCTCCTTCGCCTGAGTAACCAGTTTGTTTTTGCCTTCCTAACACTGCATCAAGTAACAACCATGTTTCTTTTTTGGTCTAGACTGCTATAATTCTACCAAATTCAGACTCAAGTTTTGGCCCTTTCCCAGCAACTATATAGGATCTGCTCTCATACATTCTTGTACACTACCCTCTTTTTTTCCCCTCTACCTTTAATTTTCCCTTTGCTCCAATTTTCTGATTAATTTTATCCTCTAAGCACAAGAAAAAAAATTTCCTCTAAGATCTACAGGAAGAAATTCAACCTGACCATGTTAGATGAAGTAATTATACATAATCAACATGTGATTTTGGCTAAATAGACAGGCTATAATTTTCCTTATACCTTTGATCTGACAAGAACCCTCTTTGTCCCTTGTGTCACAGTTCTGCGATCTAATAAAAAAAAGGAAGCACTGATAGCACTGTGCCCAAGAGGAGTTAAAGGGTATTTAATAAATCTGTACATATTTTTAGCAAATCTGAAAGAACACGATGTGAAACTGTAGTGACAACAAGCAAGACCCCAAAATCACGTAGCTTAACTGAGAAAGACCAGTGAGTGTTTTGTAAAAGAATTTTACTATAGAGTTGTTTTTTCTTTACCTAGTACTATTTTTCTTAACATCTTTATTGGGGTATAATTGCTTTACAATGGTGTGTTAGTTTCTGCTCTATAACAAAGTGAATCAGTTATACATACACATATGTTCCCATATCTCTTCCCTCTTGCGTCTCCCTCCCTCCCACCCTCCCTACCTAGTACTATTAAAATATTAATGATGATGAATGTTAAATGGTTAGAAGAAAAATGGCAATGATTAATACAGGCCGCACTGCCCAAATTGTACACTGCGCTTCATTATTTGCAGCCACGGATCTAAAAAGTTCCCTCATAAACACACCACTCTATCCACACTGCTCTAAGGTCACCGATGTCTTGTACCCTGGTAGACTCACTTCTCAGTCCAGCCCTCCTTGTTCTTTCAACAGCATTCGACATGGTTAATCACATTCTCCTCAAAACATCATCTTTACTCGGCTTCCAGGACACCACTGGTCTTCCTCTCACATCTCCCCTTTGGCCATTCCTCCTAGTCTCCTTGCTTACTGCCACTCATCTCCCTGACCTCTAAGCTCCAAGTACCCTAGGATTTGGTTCTCTTCTATCTATGCCAACTCCCCCAGTTATCCCACTGGTCCCACAGCTTTATCTACTACCAATGACTCCCCAGATCTCTCTCTCTAGCCTGGATGTCTTTCCTCACCCCCAGATTCATTTATACTACCTTCTTCACATCTCCACTTGGATGTCCAATAGAAATCTCAACCCCTGCCACTTCAAAGGATTTAATACCTTCTTTGCATTGCATCTTAAGCACTGACATACAACTCCCTAATAAGATCAAGGTAAGACAAAAGCATCTGTCTTCTTAGAAACAAGAACCACCACTTGGAGTCTTCAAATCATTATTGAACTTTAACTGTCATAAATTTGGCAGTGCATTTGAGAAAGAGTCTAGAGATGTTTTAGCAGACAAATTACAGAACCCTCTAAACAGACATGACTGTCCTGAATTGCTTTTTGGCACTGAATTATACGTGTTATTTATATGCACATTAACAATGGAGCAGGAGAGTACTGCACCTTCTCCAAGAGGCACAGAGAACCATCAATAGTATGTAGAACTGATGATTCATTTAAGACCCTGGCTCTTGTAGCCACCAGATACCAGCCTACATATCTCCCTGTGTTTGAGGGCCTATGTGGTGATCTACTGGGTAATGGGATTTCTTTCAATAACTTCATGAATTAAAATGGATTCACTCAAAGAATGTGTGTGTGGAACCTCCACCTGCCCCTTAAGAGTTCAGCAATCTCAGGAACCTGTACTAGCACAAGACATGAACCACAGCAAGAGGCTGAAGTCTGCGACAAACCCCAGCCAGCATGGACACAACAGACCTCGGCCTGGACACTCACGACCACCAAGGCACACACGAATCCAAGAGGTGGCAGATTTGCCTTGAACCTCAGGCTGTAGGCTCTATCAGCTCAGGGGCTCTGGGTAGTTGAGACCTGCTGGCTGTCCTCCTACTATCTTCCCCACTAAGTAAATGGCACCGCACTCTCCCGGTTTACTTTTAAGTCATCTTTGACTCCTCCCGTCCTCGTACCCCACTTCTATGGTGAACAATTCCTGTTGAGTCTATGGCCAATGCACATCCTGAACGCGGTTGCTTCTCACCACCTCCACCACGGTGAGTCTGTCCAAGCACCATCATCTCTGACCCGATTACCTCAATCACCTCTTAGTTGGTTCTCTGGGTTTCCACCCCAGCTCCCCTACAGTCTACAATCCATACAGAAGCCAGGGATCCTGTCAAAAGTTAGATCCTCTCACTCTTCTACTCAAACTCCTCCAGTGACTCTCCAACTGACTTGCAAATTAAAAAAAAAAAAAAAAAAGCCTTACAAGGTGACACGATGTGACCTCATCCTTCATCCCCAGCCTTTGCCTCTGATCTCAACTTCTACCAATCTCCCCGTCACTCACTCTGCTCAAAACACCCTGATCTTCATCCCATTCCTTGAATTGTCCACCTATGTCCAGCCTCAGGACTTTTGCACGTCCTGTTCCCTCTGTATGGATCATTCTTTCCCCCACATATACCCAGGGCTGAACCCATTTTATTCAAATTTTTACATAAGTCACCTTCTCAGTGAGGTCTTCCCTGACCACCCGTCAAAAATTGCGGCATCCCTTGCCCCTACAGCTCAATACTCCACATTTCCTTTCATTCTATTTTCTCCTTCGGACATACTGCCACCTAACATAGGGGTCTGCAAACTACGGGCTGCAGGCCAAATCAAGCCCACCACCTGATTCTGTAAGTAACATTTTGTTGAAACGAAGCCATACCCACTTTGTGGAAATGAAGCCATACCCACTCATGTACATACTGTCCATGGCTGTTTTCACACGCCAAGGGCAGAGTTGAGTAGGTGGGACAGAAGCTCCCTGGCCCACAAAGCCTAAAATGTTTACTATCTGGCCCCTTACAGAAAAAGGTTGCTCACACCCCACTCTAACACATTGCTTAACGTATTGTCTGTCCCTCTCTAAATAATGAGATCAGGCACTTATACTTGCTTTGTTCATTACTGTATTCCCAGAGCCACTAACAGGCCCTGGTGCATAGTAGGGGCTCAATAAATGGGTGTTAAGGAGAGGGAGGAATGAATAATGCAGTCATATGGTTGAGCTGGAAAATATAATAGATACACTGATGACTTTTTCATAAACTATTTTTAAATGTACAGAAGAATACCTAAAAGTACAGTGTAATAAATTATAAACACTCATGTAACCACCATCCAAGGAGGGAAATATGGCTAATGCCTTTTCAGTGAAAACATTGTGTTTCCCTAAAATCCACAGTTCACAAAAATGCAAAGTAGAATTATACCTGACATGAAAATGTTCATGGCACAGAAGAGCCCTGGTTCACTCCACACCCCCTGGTTCTTAGACACTTCTGAAGTTTTTTCTCACTCCTTCTTAGACAATAGCACACTTCAAGACAAGTTCTGGACCCTCACTATGAAACCACCCTGTTATGGCTCATGTTAAGTTTCCTCCCAGTAGGGCTTAGGGCATTTTAATACAACCATCCCCTCTTATCTGGGGTCCCCAAATCCAATTCTACCCTCAAATGAGCATGTACCACTGAGGATCCCACATACGTATGTGATCCTCCAACTTCATTTTCCTTAAGCATTTGTGATCCCTCAGAGCAAAAAATTGAGACAGTCACCCTCAACTTCTCTTCCTCTATATTTCTCTGCCATTTATTAACAAGACACTGTTGCTGGTGCCCAGAGAATTCAGAAAAAGAAAATAAAAACAATCTATCTAGAAACAATTCCGGCTTAACCACTGTGTCAATTCCTATCCACATCTCCCTTCCTCTGAATTAGGGGGGACATTTGCATTAAAACAGTATCTCTCTTACTTAGAATGCACCTGCTCAGGCTGATGAAGCCCCAACTGGAGTCATAATCCTCCACTTTTGAGATCAATACCATTCTAACAAAATGAATTCGCACTTCTGGTGAGACATAAGGAAAAAAAAAAATCGGGACCTATAAAACCAGATTTGTCCTCATGTGAAGTGGGAGAAAAGGATGGACAGAGAGAGAGGTCAAAAATTAAATATTAGCAAATATTCTATTATAAAACTCATAAAAATGTTCAGTCACAATTATAATTAACATCCCATAAATGAGGCTACTGCTCACAGAGCTCAATGCTTCTCTACTACCAGAAATGCTACATATTGTTTTGTTTTACAAAAGGCCACGTTTTATTATTTCTAAAGTCCATCAAGGTTGACTGCTGTAACAATATCACAGATGATCTGCCCATTCTAATTTCACACGGTAACTTCTTTATTTATAATAAACAGTAAGTCCCACATAACTTTATACAAAATTCAAAATTGTATTGAGCATTTAAAACATAGTTACAGGCATAATTCCATATGGTTTTTTGTTTCTTTGTTTGTTTTTTTGTGGTACGTGGGCCTCTCACTGTTGTGGCCTCTCCCGTTGCGGAGCACAGGCTCCAGACGCGCAGGCTCAGTGGCCATGGCTCACGGGCCCAGCCGCTCCGCGGCACGTGGGATCTTCCCGGACCGGGGCACGAACCCGTGTCCCCTGCATCAGCAGGCGGACTCTCAACCACTGCGCCACCAGGGAAGCCCCCCTGCATATGGTTTTAAGGTGGAAAAGGGCAGTCCTGTAGTTCCATGTACCTTCCCACTCACAGATACACATACACACCATACAGTATCATCACTTGCTAATAAAAGTGCTGGAGAAAAGGACAAGCTATCCCTTTTATCCTGTATCAAGGTTTCATCTTACATAGTCAAGCATAATGAAATATGATTTTCCCTAGAGAATATTTTGGAAACGATGCACTATCATTACTGGGTAACAGTTATTTTTAAATATTGCCCCTTTCCTCACCTTATCAAAAGGAAAAGTGACCTCAAACTCAATTTAAAGACCTATATTTAAAATATCATAATTCTGGTATAATGTATTAGGCTAACATTATACTTTCTTTTTAAGGGCACGAGAATATACACAGTGTCGGTAAGGATTTACAAATCTGTTGTTTCCAACACAAAAGGTGACCTCGCTAAAAACATTTATCGTAAAAAAAAATTAAATCCACTAATTCTCTTTCCAGGTACACAAGAAAGCAAAGCATCATCATGGTAATCAAATAAATAGATATGCTGAAAACGTATCTGGTAAAATATATGCAAGGTTAATGAAATTTAAAATAGTCGTCAGAATGGAGTCTTTTAAGGATATGCATAAAAATATCTTAGTCACATTGAACCAGTGTGGGAAAAATTAGTTTATTTCCCTCAGCAAACCTACTTTGGCATATACACGGGCCTCCTATACAGATTCAGAAGCACACATCTGTATCTGTGTGTATGAGGAGAATGATGTATCTATTAGGAGGAAGGGGCACAAGCAGCTCAACAAAATTGTACAGGATCTTGCAGGCATTGATATTGCAACGTGAATTTTTATGAGTTTTCAGGGAGAAAAAAATATTCTTACGAAAGGTTGATAAGAACTGACAGCTCTGAGTGAGTGAAATACATACACCCTCAGGCTCTCGCTCGCCAAGTTGCTGGTTTGCAGGTGTCGCGGCCATAACTCGGCATCCAGCAAGCCCTCACTGTGTTCAGGGATCCAAGGTTCAGGACAGAAACCCCACCAAGTCCCAAGTGTAAACCATCTTCTCTAGCTACTCCAGTAGAAGTAATTCTCGCATAATGGCCACACTTCTATTTGAGGATCAAAAGCCTAACAAATGACGACCAAAATCTATTAGACAAGGGTTAGTCTCCTCTCTGCCACTGTTTTCACCATCCACATCATACTCCACATGGGTTATAGGCCTGACCTGGGGTGAAAGGCTGGCACGTACAATGTTGCCATGAAAAGAATACTGTATTCATAAACGGTACTTCGGTTGGACAACCTCCTTTTGCTGGCTTAACGACTACAGACAGACACTGGCACCCTAGAAAGGGAGAGAGGTAGGCTTCCTTCTGCATTTCCTCTCTCCTCACATCCCCAAATATCCATTAGTTCAGCAAAATGAAGTCAGAAAAAAAAAACTTTCTCTTTTTGTAAAAATGTGTACTAGCAATCCTCAGACTACTAAAGGAAATGAAAAGCACGATACTCGTAACAGGAACGACACTTTTTAATAGCTGCCTTGCTATTTGAGGATCCACTCAAAGATGATCAGGGAAAACATCCAAAGTTGCATCCAGTTAACATGAGGCCTTTTAAACTAGCATGTTTGTTGTTCCTCAATATAGAAAAAAGTGTTTAGTTATGTAATGAGACATTAACTTTGTCCAAAAGTTAGGTTGTGGTGAGGATATAAATTTGCAAGGAGTTATGCCTTCAAACACACACACACACACACAAAAACCTTCAAGTCCTCTGCAGGTTACAAAATACTCATCAACAATGCAGGAAGTACAGCCAAGTATGCAAAATCCTTTGCTACTCTGAGGACACAGGTCCATGTCCTTCACATAAAGCCCTCAGGTCAACACTGAAGGTCAGGAAAAATCTGAGTGTAAAAACTTAGACAGTTGAAAGGTAAAGAGATGAGCTCCAATCCTATCCCTGTCACTAACTAGAAGACCAGGTACCAATGACTTGAGTTCTCTGGCACACCTGTTTCCTCACCTGTAAAATGGGGATTCTCCCCTCTACCTAGTGGGCCTGCAGTGAGGACTGAAAGGATGTGTGGAGAGTAACCAGTACGGCTCCTGTTCATAAAGGGGCTGGGTGAATGGCACCCACAGTAAACATGAACTTTCTCCACAAGCCAGCGGGAGCCAGGCCGATGCTTCTACACCCCTGGCCACTCACAGAACCCACCTGGCAGCCTTTACTAGACGGGCAGGCAGAGTCACGATCTCCCAGTTGGAACCTGGCGTGTCAAAGCTCCAAAGGGACTTTGAATACAGTCAAAGCTGAAACCAAAAACACTGCTGTACCACCCTGTTCAACCCTGGCTGCCGGAAAGACAGGCTAAATATTGCTCTTATTGTGCTCCTAGCTTTCTCAGGCATTGTCCCCTTTTATTAGTTTGCTTTGGTGCTTTATTTTCTTAATCGTCATCGGCCCTTCCATATTTGTGCTTCTACAATAAGCTCTCCTCAAGGTGGTACTGTGGGGGGAGAGGGCCTATTACGGGAAGAGTAGACAGCTTCAGCAAGAGAAACAAAGAATCCGGCCATGGGCGCCGGTTATCTATCATGTGTTACATTCTACCCCAAAACTTAGTGGCTTAAAACAATCACTGCTTCATCTTCCTTCACAAATGTGTGAGCCAGGAATTCAGACCAGGTTCAGTAATTCTGCTCCACATACTTTTTACTATGTTTTTTATTTTAAAGCAACTGTTACAAAAAATTGATCAATCTGTTCATGAACAACTTTAAAAAATCAGCTCCTCTCTGCTTCTACTGACCCACTCTGGGAAAAGCACTGGTTTTTACACCAAATCCGTGAGCAAGTTATTTAAGTTCTGTGAGCTTCACTTTCCTTAACTGAGAAATGGAGATATTCCCACCTTCCCTGTAATATCACAAGTAGGATTAAAAAATATAATGTATGTAAGCACGAGTAAAGTGCCTAGCACACAGTAGGCCTTCAATAAGGCCTATGCAGAAATGCTTTGTGTTAACACTTTCAAAAGCTAGGGAGCCACAGTCAATTCTAATAAGCAGCGTCAGAAAACCCAAATATATTAATGAGATACCGCTTCTGCTTGTACTTGAAGGTAACTTAAGTGCCTCATGCTCAACTTTAGTGTTTTCTTTTACATTTTAGAAAGAAATTCAGTCCATTAAATCATTAATGACAGATCCAATGGTCTCCTTTCGATCCAGATGTGAATGCACAGCTGTCTGTTTTCAAGGTTCAGCCACTCTGGTTGCAATCATTTTTTCCCTGGCTTTATATGTTTTTATAGCATGTTATTACACAGAAAACTAAGCTTTGCAATTCAGCAACCAATTGTGGCGAAGAGCCGCCAGCAAGGCTGTCAGGGAAATTAATTAGTAAAAGGAAAGAAAGGAGCAGGACTTACCAACGATTTACACGGGGAAGTCTTGGACTTCTTTCTAGAATCTGCTTTTCCAAACGCTTCTAAATGTTTGCCCTTTCAGAGGATGGAGCCCCCACGCCCACTCACACAGAGGCCCCGCCAGCTGCTCATCCTGGGAGCTTGGGAAAGCAGAACCCTGGCTTCCCCGGGGCTTCACGGAACTTGTCAATCCAGAGCAGAAGCCCCTCGCCTCCAAGGAGGCCGGCCTTGGGCTTCACCCACTCCCAGCCCAGCACTCTCAGCAGTTACCGGAAGAGGACCAGGAACCCTGAGCTATCCACTCGGATGTCCAGCCAGGCTGAACTGGTCTCATTCCAGGTCTAGTTCTGCCTAACTGGTGACACGTGGCCAGCCAGCAGTGCCAGCCTTCTAGAAACTGATTCGTACTTATAACTTGAACATATACTACTAAAAATGCTTTTAAAACTTAAAATCTTCTTTGAACCCCACTCTGAATTGCTCCCTTAGACGAGGGGACAAGGAACCAATGTGAAAAATGGATGCCCCGCACCCGCCCACAATCCTGGAGGTGAAGCGAGGGGACTCTATCCTGGAGTTCTCGGATCGGTCTTTCAGGGCCAGCGCTTGTTTCAGTCAGGGCTTCCCTTAAGCTGCAGAGCCAAGTTTCCTCCGTGCATTTATTTACTCAAAGATTTATTGAACACGGGGAGGCAGCCGCTGCGGCTACGAAGATGAGTAAGACGGCGTCTCTGCTCTCGTGGAGCTTGCAGTGTGGCGAGGGGAGAAGACATCCAAACGCGACGAGGACGGTGCAGGCCCATGGCTGACACCCAGTGCCAGAAGCCACTCGTGCTGGGCGGGCAGAGGGGAGGGATGAAGGGAGCTCTCGGTGCCTTCTTCGGATCTGTCCAGATCACCACACTTTTTTTTTTTTAGTAAAAATCACACCGAACGGCAGGACCAAGCTTTTAAGTATATGGGGTTGTAGCATTTCATCCAAGCATTTTCAGGAACCCATGTTTGGATCGTGGGTACAGCAGGTGTGAAACCTCAATTCACAAAGTTAGATGTACCAAACAAAAAAACCCACCCTTCTCGTGAAGTCCAATTAATTCTGATTCCAAGGCCCATGGTAAGAAACTGATCCCTCAGGTTTATTCCTGTGGTGTGACACCAAGGGAAGCCTACCATGCTTGCTGTGCATGGCCAGCCAGCACCCAAGGGCCCCAGAAATCCAGCACGTCTGTGTTACCATGCCCACCTGTGCCCCAGAATCTTTGCCAAGGCAGGACGCTCAGGTGTCTAAGTTCTAGCCTTCCCAGGCCCACCCAGGGGCCAGTGGCCCCCTCCCTTACTTCATGCTGCCACGACAGGACCATGAATCCCAACCCCTGTATCCCAGGGCCAACCAACCCTGACCCCCTCCCCAGTCCAGGCAATGTGCTTTCTCTCTCCCTGCCCTCACAGGGACACCACACCTCCAGCCCGGAACACACAGTGTTCTCTATTTCTTAGCTGTAGACTGAGAAGAACCTGTTCTTCAAACTGCTTCCATTTTCTGCCAGGCAAGTATCCCCGAGGCAATGAATTACGCCGTTCCAGTTTCTACTTAAAATGTCAGAGAAGAGAAAAAGCAAAGAGCAAGACACAGATTTAAAAGCTTAAAAAAAAAAGATTTCTCTGCCATGTGTGTTCCCCTCAAACAGAGCATCACAAAGGATACCGTGTCTTTAGCTGCAGATATGCACATCCCCAGTAGAAGCACCACCACCACCTCCTACCAGGACGGGTCCCCGGTGCTCTCCCTATCTGTGGACCATGAGGTTCCTCTCTCCCCAAACCACTGTCCCAGCAGCCCCTTCATGTTGGGAGATGCACAAGGTACCATGTCTTTTCGGCACAAAAGACAGCTCAAAGAACAGGAGGAACTCACTCTCCAAAGAATGGGAAAGTTGGGGTCCCTAGAATGGTCTTCCATTCTGCAACACGGAAAACCTCCATGAGATGTTTTCTCATGGGATGTTTGAAACATGAGATGTTTCAAAGCTTAATTTAAGATTGGGATCTCACTGCCCTCCTCAAGAGGGAAAGAAATCTAGAGACCCCAAATGCCTTTCAATAAGGGTAAACCAACTCCCTGACTTCACAGGCCAGACGACTCAAGGCTTACAGGAATAGCTGCTACCCTCTCAATCATTTCATGCATTAACCAGTTCTGCAAGCTCTGGGTGAAGAGTGAATATTTAGTTTTCAGGGTTAAGATTAATAGCACAGTTGTAAGTGTAAATTTCAAAAAAAAAAAAAATCCAGAGTACAAACTGTGGTTAGAATAAAAATAACTGGGACAGAGAATCTTTGAACAAGTCATGGAACTAGCCGGGCACACACATGGGGCTCACAGACGGCTTTCTTCGTTATTTTTCCCAAGGGAAGAGTGAAGGTAAGATGTGTTGGGCCAGGGAAGAGGGGGTAGGGCTAAAAGTCAGTTCACTTGGGAGCTTAATGTTAATTCTAAGAGCAGAACTGCCCTAACTGCCCACCTTGGCTTGGTCACTGTAAGTAACACCATCTCCTCTGAGTTTTCCCCATTCCCGCTATAAACTCATTCTCTCCAGACCCCCAGCTGCCTTGCTTTGTAGTTTTGTGCCGCTTTTGCCAGCAGTCCCATATCACACATGCCCCTCACCAGGGGCCCATGACTGGTAATCACTAACTCTTAGGTGAAGGAACTCTCCCCAGGCCTGCAGATCCTGAAGGAGACAGACACAGTCCCAAGGGTTTTTCAGAAAGTCGGTTTTATCCTCAGTAGGCTCACTTCCCTCCCCACCTGCAAGCACTGAGAACCAGCTACCCTGACAGGTTTGAGGCCTGGAGAGAGTACCTTTCATAAAAATCACAGGCACTGCCTCGTAAGACCCGTTGGTCTGCGGATGCTGAGGATATCAAGCAAGTCCACATGGCTCAGAGGTCTCGGAAAGCTGCCGGGACAGGGGATGTCATGGCCACAGGGCAAGTCCTCCGCTGTGTAGGCAGCTCTGCTCTGAGAGAGCCATGGTTCCTGCCAAAGACCCAGAGGGTGAGAGCTTCTCCTTCGATTTTTTCAAGCACACTTGAGGAGAAGGGGAAGAAAGAAAGAAGATTGAAAGAGTGTTTGAAATTCCAGCTGGGCCAAAAAAAATCATTGCTCAAACCTTGACAGATGTCATCTAACGAGTAACCAAAAGATATCCCAAAGCAAGAAAAGCAAGTGCTATCTTCAAGAGATAGCACCAATAACGGCTTACCTGGTAAATTCTCACCAAACATGCTTTCTCCCTCAACTCTGCCCACACAACAAACAAGTTTGTTAAAACAGTTATTTAAAAAAGTATTAGGTGAAAATATTGCTTAGTTATGTAGGGAAATATTAAGCTTAAAAAAAGTACTCTTGATTACAAAGTTATGAAGCCATAAATAAGCTGGTATTAGAGAAAAATACTACAATCCAAGTCACATATTTTTACTAGTAATTTTAAATTACACAAAGAGTAAACCATAAACAAATGAAAAAAAGTCAACTGCCAATTACTATTCCTTCTAAATATTACTACTTTTAAAGAGAAAAAAAGACTTTCCTACAACTACAACTGTAACTAATGAACATACCTGATGGGGCAAAACATTTAATCTAGTACCAGCGCTTTTGCTTTCCAATGCTTACATCTTCAAGGAACTAGGAAAACTAGGAAAACCAGATAAATCCCATCGGGTTGAGGATTCTGTAGTGCGTTCCCTCCTCACTCCCACCTTCAGCCTGAATCACATTTTCACTTGTTGAAATGTGCACTGTGCATATTCAAGTCAACTCACTCTGTGTGCACTGCGTCTCCTAACCCGACTGTCTTGTTGCTTTAGGCGCTGACCAGATTTCTTAGTGCATCTCCCATCCCTCCTACCGCCAACTCCTAGAGATCTTCATGAGCAGCAAGGCTCAATAAAAATACCTCTTGATTCGACCAAGGAAAACGTGCACTTTCACACCAGCTCTACCCCACAGCAGGAAGGGTTAGTGGCAGCCTGTGTAACAGGGAGGAGTCTCGCGCCTCACTTCCAACAAGGGCATCTTCACCAGCACCTACTGTTGCAACAGCATGCTAACGTAACATCCTTACTTTCTAGGACCTACGTCCACCCATCCAGCCCTCTAACGTGTCCTCCTTCTCTGCCCTTCACGAGTGCAGGCCAACAGGCAAGGGGAAGAAAGAGAGACACTGAAAAAAAAAAAGGAGAGAGACCCAAGAAGAAGTGGACTTGGCTCAGCTCCCTTGCCACCCTGGACTTTAATAATACCAGATATATAGCTCCACTGCAAGTTTAGATTTAAAGGAGCCCCACACACACAAAACCCACTGTATTCAAAACCTAGTTTTCTAGAATATCCCAAGTGAGCAGCAGTTTTAACCACACCAAACTGAAAGCTACCCGCCTCCAAAAGTCAAATGAGTGTGATTGCCCAAGACTTTTTGATAATGTTGTAAAAGTCATCCATCCATACTGCAAGTTTAGAAACAAAATTTTGAACAACCATGAAACTTAACTTTAAAAAAAACTCTACCTTAATGGCCATTTCGTTACATAATCTGCCACCTTTCATTCAAGCCCACAGAGACAGCAGCAGCAGTAATTAAATTTACATCCTTAGATGTCCTTAAGTGTCAAAATAAATTTCTAAAATCTGCAGGTAATGGGATCTGAACAATTTCACAACAGTGCCCATCTGATTACAGGTTTCTCAGGAGCACAGAGTACCCGTGAGGCTTCTCAGCAGGGCTTCCATCTAGCATCATGAAATCACTCGGTAAACCTATATTTATCATTTTTCAACAATCTGTGTTTTACTTGCCTTTTAATTACCACAAATGCTCTCTAAAGGGACATTTAGAGAGGCTCTGAGGAAATCATCCTTGTTGTTGGAACACAGCTATAAACTCTTTGGATGGGGCCTTCACCATCTCTTTTAAAAAAAAATGCACTAATTCCACAACTCAGCCTTAACCCTCCCATGAGGGGAGGGGAGAGAGAGAGGGGATAGAGAACAAAGAAAAACAGCAGCTCACAGCACAGTGAAGAAAAACCATCCTCCAGTTGCAGTGATCCAGCCGCCCTTCCTCAACTCTGGATTCAGGTTCGGGGAAAAACGGCCTTAAAAATACACATTTAAGTGTAAAGCCCCAATGGAACAAGGATATGTGGCAATATTTCCAGCCTCATCTACAGGATCTATCACTCCTCTCGTCTGAGTTAAACTAAAAGAACAAGCATGGGAGAATTGAACGTCTGCTAGTGGGAAACAGACAGACTATGCAAATTAAAACAGCATTTGTTCTGCAAAGACATGTTATTATACAAAGAAACACTGTTTTGGAGAATTAACCCCTAGTTACTTCTCTTAATAGTACTTGGTTTATTTAAAAGGCACTCTGATGGGTTTTCAAAGGTAACCACCTTCCACCATTTTTTTAAATTGAGATATAATTAATAAAATTATATTAGTCTCAGTTGTACATGATTAATATTTGTACATATTAGAAAATGATCACCACAGTTAGTCTAGTTAACTAGTTATCCGTCATCATAGTCACTAATTTTTTTCTTGTGATGAAAACTTGAGACCTACTCTTAGCAACTTTCAAATATGCAATAGAGTATTATTAACTATAGTCACCAGGCTGTACATTACATCCCCAGAACTTATTTTATAACTGGAAGTTTGTACCTTTTAACCCCCTTCACCCATTTTGCCCATAGCCCCGCACCCCTGCCGCCACTGGCAACCACCAATCTATTCTGTCTACGAGTTTGGTTTTTTTTTAAGATTTACACATATAAGTGAGATCATAAAGTATTTGTCCTTCTCTGACTTATTTAACCTAGCATAATGCCTTGGGATCCATCCATGTTGTCACAAATGGCAGTATTTCACTTCTTATGGCTGAGTAACATTCCATTATGTATATACAGAACACACACACTCCACATCTGCATCCATTCATCCACCGATGGACATTTGTTTCCATATCTTGGCTATAAAATGCTGCAATGAACATGGGTGTGCATATATGAGTTAGTGTTTTCGTTTTCTTTGGATAAATACCCAGAAGTGGAATTGCTGGATCATATAGTAGTTCTATTTTTTGAAGACCCTCCATACTGTTCTCCATAGTGGCTGCACCAATTTACATTCCCATCAACAGCGCACAAGGGTTCATTTTTCTCCACACCTTTGCCCATACTTGTTGTGTTTCTGATAACAGCCGTTCTAACAGGTGTAAGGTGGTATCTCCTACCTTCTACCTTAAATTCTGAGTCTTTGCAGGTTTCCTCCATTAGAACTGAACTGAAAAGTGGCAGGAGACAATGTTTTGGGTTAAAATAATTTGCCCCAATATGTGAAGGCGTCTTGGGCACCCATGTAGGTGCCCTAAAGACAAAGAAAGGTCATTGCCACACCTCCAGGAGGATACCCAGAGCTACCATGTGGATGGAGTGGAGGCTCCCCAAGCTCACCTGTTCACTAACTCAGAACACCTGGGAGGGCAGGGCCCTGCTCATTCAGGTGTTCAGATGTTGAGAACAGTCAAGGTTTACTTGTGCCACAGTCATCCACCTCAAGAAGATGTTATACTAACCCTCAGTACCCCAAAAAGAACTTCATGTTAGAGACAGAAAGCTAGAGGTGACACTTTCCAGCTGGCAGGAACAGATACAGCTCAGAAGGTCTGGGCTCGGGTACCTGCTCTGGCCAAGGTATACTTATCTCTCTAGATAAAACAGGATGCTAAGCAGCCTTTGACCTTTCAAATCCAAAATTCTACTTCTTTCACCATTTCTAGCATTATTATCCCATTTCTCGGACTTTCCATTCCATTCTAGGGGTCAATCAGTCTTTTGTAGGCTGATCTGGAAACCAAATCACCATTCAAAACGTCTCTATGGGACTTCACACTCTGCAAGCAACTGACTTTCAGACGAACTTATAAAAAATCCCAAAAGCTTAGGCTAACAGCTTAGGCTGGAGCTGCCAGCCTCTGGTTTAAAAAAAAAAAAAAAAAAAAAATCACCACACTGGTAAAAAGTAATTTCTCCCTATAGATTCTGATTTAACTTTGCAAACAAACTTTAGTCCACTACAAGGGCTGGGTGGCTAAGACCCAGAACAGTACAAGAGGGCCCTGGCTGCCCAGGGTAGCAGAGCTCATACACATCTTTTAAAGGAAAGGATGATTTTTAAAAATCAAAAGGTTTCTGGTCTAGAACATGGGATTGACAGACTTGTGACAGGACATGTGCCCCAGAGTAATTCCAGGCAGCAAGCAAATTCCAAACCCAAGTTGCTCTTTGGAAGCTATTGTGAATAAGCAAATTCTGCTACTCATCTAAGGATCTGCAGATGCTCTCAGGGAAAAAGTCCCACTCTGCAGTCAGTCTCTGAGAGCTAGCACCAAAAAATCACCTTTTATCATTTCACCTCCAACAGTCATGTCTGATACACACAACAGTGTGCTACTGCATCCAGAAAAATGCAAAAGTGACCTTGTTATCCAGAGTTTGCAGGTTTGGGAGGTAAGAGCACACTCAACATGTATTCATGATGACTGACAGAAACATACCAAATAATTTTAGAAGATGAACATATACGTAAACTCTATTTCTTCTGTACGTTTAAGCATGTGCCTATTCACAAATTCAAATTCATCAAAAGACAAATGTGAATGACGGTTCTGTAACAAATTATATACTGATGACAACTTTAAATTTTTAAATCAATGTTTCTATAGTAAGACGAAACAAAAAACTGGAGCTGGAAAGGACCGACTTTCATCACACAAGGAAGACCGTGGAGGCTAATTCCTTGCCCAGCAAGGAGCCAAGGCACAGTTCAACTCCCAACTCCTACATCACCACTTATCCAGCCCTGACAAAGTTGCCAGAATTCCTGACATTTCCACTGACAGCAGTTTATCCTGAGCACTAATGAATACAGCCCAGGATCACTGTTAAAATTTTAAGGATAGTTGTCAATATTTCATCAGCAATTAAAATAATTCCTTTAAACATGTGGCCAAAAATGGCTTAGAGCTACAAGTGTGATGGTAGTGAACAACTTAACAGAATACGGTTTCCCAATGCTCACAGAAAAATAAGAATTGGTTTATAGTCAAAACTTCATTTGTAGAAACCCACTCAGACCATTAAACCTATGATCCTGGGTTTTAGGCCACCAGTTAAATCTTCCCCCTGACCTTAAAAGTTCTGCAGATACTTAACTCAAAACTCTTAATGCCAAATGGACAGAACATATAGTGGATAATCATAAGTATTGCCCCAAATTGCCATCGAGGCATATTTGCGTCAAGACACCATTCTGAGTGCTTTACGTGCATTTACTCAACTTTTACAAAAGTCTTTTTAAGCTTAATTGGTAATTCAATTGGCCCACACTACCATACTGTGGCTAAGTGACCCTCTCAACGTTATACAGTCTAGTGGGGTGGAGGAGAGAGAAACTATTAACTATACTACAAAAAGAAGTGTGTACAAAACGAGAAGGAGAGAACAGTTGAAATAGTATCAGGAAATCCTGTGCAAACTGGTTAAGTACTGTACAAATTTTAACAATATATACGAGATCTGGCAGAACCCAGGAACAAAGAAAATGCAGCACAACCCTCAGAAAAAAAGTACTTTGCTAACTTCAACTTTAAAGTTAAAGAAATAAAGACTATTTGTTAATAGCACATGCAATTTTATACTTCTTATGCACTTTTCCATCTTCCATAGTTTTCAAAGGTGACTGATACCCAAAGTGAGAGCCCTAAAGCATTACAATATGTCCAATAATTTTTAAAAAAAAAAGCTAACTTGTTCAGCACAAAATAAGGCAGGAAAACCACACCTTGAAATTATAAGAAAAAAAGTTAAACAACAAAGTGAGAACAAAAGAGCTTTCAAGTTAATTTTCAGTGAATCATAAAACTGAGTAACCAAAAAAAAGTCTCTCCCCCAAACATTCTGTTTAACAAAGGTTTTACTACACTCTTCCAAAGTGATTTGTGATGTTCTTTTTAAAATTCTGATGACCAAGCTATATATAAAAAAGGGGATGAAAGAAACAGGAATGATTCAGAACACAGAATGACAGGCAACCTAACACGCAGAAAGTGATGACTCAGAAATAATTTTTAAAAAATTTAAAACAGTATGATTGTAGCAGGTTACACAACTGTCACATTGCTACTCTGTCAGTCTAACTCTTCCCAACAGGTCTTATTCTATAATTTTAAAACCGTTGCCCTCAGCTTTTTCCAAGTAGAAATGTTTTAATTTCAAAAGCAGAAGTCTTGAAAAGTCAGTGATATTGACATTACAATAAAGAAAACCAAGAGACTTCACAGAGAGAGAATGCCCATGTTATCTCTTGTCCTCCTAAGAGACTCCGCATCAGGGCTAGGACCCGCCATCACCACAGATTAAAGCGAGTCCTGAAAGGTCTCAGAGGCACATTTTGGACCATCCTCCTCTCTTCCCAAACAACAGTGAACTGCGGTAGCTTATTAGGGAAACAGTGTCTATAGAACAAAAAAAAACAAGAAATCCCAAGAAATAAAGTGGTACATGAAGTAAAATTTACAAAGGTAAGATTTCAACAACACATACATAAAGTACCAAAACGTAGGGGAAAGAGAAGATAGTCTTTCCTTACTTGACAAGCAGTTTTCCTCTCGTTCTCCTTCGCTCTCTCGTGCTCACACATGCTCACTCAGTGTTTAAACTAAGGCTACACTGGCTTAACCTGGCGATTCAACTTAACTAGTCTCATAAGAGCCACAAGAACAGGAAGGTCAGCATTTTCTTGGGTCTTTCTGATTTGTACTCTACTCATTTGAGATGAGTCTGAAGTTCTCCTTAAGTAAAACTTCCTGAGGGTCGTTTCTCTCCAAACAAACATTTGGGACTGCCCTTTCCTCTGGAGCAACTCTCCCCATCTCTTCCTGGCTGCATCTAAGTGAGTAGCCTCAGAGCTGCCCTGGGCTGATGCTGATTTCAATTAAGCCTCAGGTGCTTTCAATTAAGCACTCCAGCTAAAACTAAGGGAGTGACAAAGCAAATTCTGTGAGTTTGAGTGTATAGGAGCTAGACACATTCCTGTGGAATCAATTTATTCATAAAGAACCTCTTTGTGAAAATAATCACTTAACCTTTATACACAAAATGGATTTCATCACAACTGCATTCTATATCAATACCTTAATGCAGTTTACCTAGCAATGATTGCCCTAAGAAGCAATTTTAAATGTGTAATTTCTGAGAATATAAGTCTCAAGGACAGTGTACAGGGACATAACATTTTAACCACCAATTTTAACCCAATTTTACTTTATTTCCCTACCACTGGTGAGGCACTGGGACCCTTCCTGCATTGCAGAAGGTACATGCATCTCTGTATAAAGAAATGCCAGTTATGACACACATTAACACCAGAACCCCAAGATATGATGGTATTATTTTTAAAACAAACTTGGAAAGGCACAAAATCATCAACCAGGAGGGAACTACATACCTAACTTCTCAGCTTATTAAAAAAGTAGCTGACCAAGTACTAAGGCAGAGGCCAAAAGACACACACCTGATGTGAGTTTGTGAATGTATATTCAGCTACCCGCACTAAACTGGGTGCACCTGTGAGCTTGTTGGCCACTGAACACACCTCAAAACTACAAAGTCAAGAAAGTTAAAATTAAATTTTCGTTTTCCACACCATAGCCTATGAAATTAGTTAAGAAAAGGAAGCCAATTTGTCAGTATTTCCATCCTCCCCTCCACCTCCCCCTGCCCCCAATATCAATACAGAGCATTTGGGCTGAAAGGTTCAGTGGAAGTAAGTACCATAATCAAAAATATATGGACTGTGTCTAAGAGGAGAATTGATGGGCTAGCAAAAGAGTACAGGCCTAGGGTACAAATTAATAAGCTGTCTCACAGACACATGTTCCTAGTTATGAATTCAAATTACTAAATAAGCAGTGAATGCTTTTCATTAAGAGAAGTTGGAGAAGCAACCAGAAATTTCACACAAGTTCTATACATTTAAATGTGACTCGAATGTTTGTGTACCGCTGACCACGGTCCTGAACTGACATTTCACATTTAAGGGTTTTCTCTCCTGAGCCTGGAAACACACATGACTACTGTCCAATCCTTTCCAGGAATTCTGAACCAGGTGAGAGAGAAGGACAAAGACAGGGAAAGAAACAAGGGCACACAAGCTGCTGGAGAAAGAGACTTCTGCTTAATCATATTTGATCTTATGCGCTACCCCCAAAATAATAGGACCAGATAAGAAACCGGACTAAATATCAGAGACATAAAAGGACACAATCATCCTTGAACTAAATGATGCAAAGCTGTGTAAATGTCAACCTGAACAGGTACACAGGGCAGAGCACCAGGCTGCTGGAAGGGAAAACGACCTGCGGTCACTGCACCAGCATTTATCTGAGTTATATCAAAAGCACTCCTAGGTTTTTGCAATTTTGCCTTAAAAAATTTAAATGTTTACATTGCCCCAAAGGGACATAACAGACTTTTGGTCAGACAATTCACATACATGAGTTCTTGCATTTTTAATAGTTCTATCACATGTCTAACGGATTTCCCCTCTGTGAAGTTGGGGTGGCCCCTGGACCACCTGCCTCCCCACCCGATGCTTATAGGAACCAAAGTTGGCTTCCAGAAAATCATCTGATTTCCTTGTTACTCCCTTCTCAGTCCCCAGATCATCATGAATTACCTGGTCATGTCACCAGCCTCATCACAGGGGTGGCATGCTGTCTTCTTACTAAATCCCTGGGCATAGCTAGTAATTTGCACGTTCACAGTCTTTTAGGATATCATTTAATACATGATCACTAACAGCAGCTTCCATGAGCAAAAGAGAGATCGTGTCTACAGAAGAGTTAATGAACCATGAGGCTTTGCTATTAGTACATCGTAAGGAATGCTGTGTCCATGAATTTAAAAGTGATCGCTATGTTACATATCTACCTACTTATGAATGAAAGGGCCTCCCAGAACCACCAGCAAACCATGCCGGTAGCATAATCCGTCAGGGAAGGGACGTCTAGGCTCCCGATTATTCCTGGCTATGGAGCTGATAGTCTGCATCAACCAGCTTTTCCATACTCAGTCATATTAGCAAACACCATCATGGAACGCATACTACATGCCAGGAATCATGCTGGGTCCTCAATACAAAACACCTCATTAATTCTCATAATGACCCTCTGCAATAAATACTGCCATGTCCATTTTACGATAAGGAAACAGTCTCAGTATTAATAACCTTTCCAAAGGCACACGGCCTATAAGTGGCTGAACTGGGATCACTGGTCTGTACCCTTAGGCAATACAGACACTGACCCCAGAGTAGGGAACACTGGCTGCTGGTCTGAAGGGATGGAGGAGGGGGGCACAAGTCCTTTCCAGGCAACACTACAGAATGTGCGACCATGCTTTAACATGGCCTGGGGTGTCTTCCATCTAAAAAGGACAATTATCTCTTCTTAGATATACAGGCGCATGCGTACCTGTACGTACACACACACACACACACACACACACACACACACACACAAACACACACACACACACACCGCTCAGTTTTCTCTAACACCAGGTTACGGACCCTTCTCATCGTGAGAACTTTTCTATCAGGACTCTTCCTACAGTTTACCATCTTCACAGCCCGCACTCTAACTTGCTTCCACACCCTTCCTTGCAGGGGCAAAATGAAAAACAGCTGGACTCATACACTGTATCCACTAAGTCTGAGGGAACAGAGTCAGCCTTTGTCACTGGCTCCGAAACACTGGTGAAATATAAACATTTGACATTTCCTAGAATACCTCAGACCCAGGGTGGAAAGGGTAAAAGCGTCAGCCCTTCCCTGACTCTGACCCTACGTTCTTCAGGAACATCCAAGCACATAAGCCAGCCTCTCATAACGCGTGTTAGCTCACAAACACCACTCTTCCCACCACCAGAGGATGTCACACCGCCTCCAGGCAATCTCTCCTCCTTTCACCCCAGGTCAACGTCCCCTGCAACTGACTGTGGGCGTGAGCATTCGCAAGGCCCTCTTCTCTGTCTCCATTCATCGTTAAAGGTTTTCCTTCAAGAAAATACTAGGCTTAAGGCAACATAGCAGTGAAGAGCAGCATTAATAGCCACACGAAGGTGTTCTCTCGACCCTGTTCCATTTCCTGGACGCCTGAGCCGCCAAGAATGAGCCCCCAGTTCCGCGGACCCACCGCTTATTAAGATGGCTTCTTCTCAGGTCATCAGCTCCCTGATAACCTGGAACATTTCAACGAGCTACACCTGCAGCTCCCCACAGGTGGGCTCCAGGCTGCCTGGCTTCCCGAAACGCCAATCCGATGGAGTCACTTCCTTGCTTCAAACCTTCGGTGGCTCCCGGTGGCTTAGAATAAAGTCCAAAAGGTGTGCATGACCCAGACGCTGCTTCTCTCTCCAGCGTCCCCCGAGGCCATGCCTTCCTCGGCTCCACACACGTGACCCAGAGTCCTCAGCCCCCAGACCCACACCGCTCTCTCTGCTCCCTGCATTACTCTTGTCCCTCCCCTTCCCCCATAACTCCTCAGTGAGGCAGTCCCCACCTCCCAGGGGAGATGAGGTGCACACTCCCTCAGAGGCTGTTCCCCATCTACCACGTTGGAAGTCAATTAATGAAAACTCATGTGGCTAGCCACTATGACTAGGGACTATCTCCCCCACTACACTAGAAGCTTTGTGAGGTCAAAACTATCTCTGTCTTGTCCACCCTTGTGTTTTCAGTGCCAAAGGTGATGCTTCACGAGAGTCAATATACATTGGCTGACTGACGTTCCAAACCTGTGGCTCTTATTGAAGCAGGGAGTCAAAAGCAGATTCAATAATAAACATGCCAAGATTTACACACTACTCTTCTTTGCAAATTATGTAGCTGCTATGATTCATAAAACACCAATTCAGTGAAAAGTTTTACTGAATTCATGGTTGCTCTTTGCTATTTATTCTCTTCACCAGTAAAGACTAGACATTCATCTACACATCTATGCATAACATTAAGAGCAGTCTTCAAACTCACATCATTCATAGAACAGTTAAAAAACATCCCCACAAAAAAGAACTACAATCCTGCAGCACATGCAATGAAAACCACATTCACAGAAACAAACACAAGATAAAAAGGGAGAGGGTTATGCACCAGATGAAGCAACAAGATAACCCCCCCCAAAAAAAAACTAACTGAAGTGGAGATAGGCAACCTTCCAGAAAAAGAATTCAGAATAGTGATAGTGAAGATGATCCAGGACCCTGGAAAAAGAATGGAGGCAAAGATCGAGAAGATGCAAGAAATGTTTAACAAAGACCTAGAAGAATTAAAGAACAAACAAACAGAGATGAACAATACAATAACTGAAATGAAAACTACACTAGAAGAAATCAATATCAGAATAACTGAGGCAGAAGAACGGATAAGTGACCTGGAAGACAGAATGGTGGAATTCACTGGTGCAGAACAAAATAAAGAAAAAAGAATGAAAACAAATGAAGACAGCCTAAGAGACCTCTGGGATAACGTGAAACACAACAACATTCGCATTATAGGGGTCCCAGAAGGAGGAGAGAGAGAGGAAGGACCCGAGAAAATATTTGAAGAGATTATAGTCGAAAACTTCCCTAACATGGGAAAGGAAATAGCCACCCAAGTCCAGGAAGCACAGAGAGCCCCATACAGGATAAACCCAAGGAGAAACACGCCAAGACACATAGTAATCAAAATGGCAAAAATTAAAGACAAAGAAAAATTACTGAAAGCAGCAAGGGGAAAACGAAAAATAACACACAAGGGAACTCCCATAAGGTTAACAGCTAATTTCTCGGAAGAAACTCTACAAGCCAGAAGGGAGTGGCATGATATACTTAAACTGATGAAAGGGAAGAACCTACAACCAAGATTACTCTACCCAGCAAGGATCTCATTCAGATTCGATGGAGAAATCAAAAGCTTTACAGACAAACAAAAGCTAAGAGAATTCAGCAGCACCAAACCAGCTCTACAACAAATGCTAAAGGAACTTCACTAAGTGGGAGACACAAGAGAAGAAAAGAACCTACAAAAACAAAGCCAAAACAATTAAGAAAGTGGTCATAGAAACATACATATCAATAATTACCTTAAACGTGAATAGATTAAATGCTCCAACCAAAAGACACAAGCTTGCTGAATGGAAACAAAAGCAAGACCCATATATATGCTGTCTAAGAGACCCACTTCAGACCTAGAGACACATACAGACTGAAAGTGAAGGGGTGGAAAAAGATATTCCATGCAAATGGAAATCAAAAGAAAGCTGAAGTAGCAATACTCATATCAGATAAAATAGACTTTAAAATAAAGAATATTACAGGAGACAAGGAAGGATACTACATAATGATCAAGGGATCAATCCAAGAAGAAGATATAACAATTATAAATATATATGCACCCAACACAGGAGCACCTCAATACATAAGGCAACTGCTAACAGCCATAAAAGAGGAAATCAACAGTAACACAGCAATAGTTGGGGGGAAAAGATCTGTAAAAAATACAAACACATGGAGGCAAAGCAATACACTACTTAATAACGAAGTGATCACTGAAGAAATCAAAGAGGAAATCAAAAAATACCTAGAAACAAATGACAATGGAGACACGACGACCCAAAACCTATGGGATGCAGCAAAAGCAGTTCTAAGAGGGAAGTTTATAGCAATACAATCCTACCTTAGGAAACAGGAGAAATCTCGAATAAACAACCTAACCTTGCACCTAAAGCAATTAGAGAAAGAAGAACAAAAAAACCCAAAGTTAGCAGAAGGAAAGAAATCATAAAGATCAGATCAGAAATAAATGAAAAAGAAATGAAGGAAACGATAGCAAAGATCAATAAAACTAAAAGCTGGTTCTCTGAGAAGATAAACAAACTTGATAAACCACTAGCAGACTCATCAAGATAAAAAGAGAGAAGACTCAGATCAATAGAATAAGAAATGAATAAGGAGAAGTAATAACTGACACTGCAGAAATACAAAAGATCATGAGAGATTACTACAAGCAACTCTATGCCAATAAAATGGACAACCTGGAAGAAATGGACAAATTCTTAAAAATGCACAACCTGCCAAGACTGAATCAGGAAGAAATAGAAAATATGAACAGACCAATCACAAGCACTGAAACTGAAATTGTGATTAAACCTCTTCCAACAAACAAAAGTCCAGGACCAGATGGCTTCACAGGAGAATTCTATCAAACATTTAGAGAAGAGCTAACACCTATCTTTCTCAAACTCTTCCAAAATATAACAGAGGGGGCTTCCCTGGTGGCACAGTGGTTGAGAGTCCACCCGCTGATGCAGGGGACACGGGTTTGTGCCTCGGTCCGGGAAGATCCCACATGCCGCGGAGCAGCTGGGCCCATGAGCCATGGCCGCTGGGCCTTCGCGTCCGGAGCCTGGGCTCTGCAGCGGGAGAGGCCACAACAGTGAGAGGCCCGTGTACAGCAAAAAAATAAAATAAAAAATGAAAAAAATATATAGCAGAGGGAGGAACACTCCCAAACTCATTCTACAAGGCCACCATCACCCTGACACCAAAACCAGACAAGGATGTCACAAAGAAAGAAAACTACAGGCCAATATCACTGATAAACATAGATGCAAAAATCCTCAACAAAATGCTAGCAAACAGAATCCAACAGCACATTACAAGGATCATACACCATGATCAAGTGGGGTTTATTCCAGGAATGCAAGAATTCTTCAAAATACACAAATCAATCAACATGATACACCATATTAACAAATTGAAGGAGAAAAACCATATGATCATCTCAATAGATGCAGAGAAAGCTTTCGACAAAATTCAACACCCATTTTTGATAAAAGCCCTGAAGAAAGCAGGCATAGAGGGAACTTTCCTCAACATAATAAAGGCCATATATGACAAATCTACAGCCAACATCGTCCTCAATGGTGAGAAACTGAATGCTTTTCCACTAAGATCAGGAAAAAGACAAGGTTGTCCACTCTCATCACTCTTATTCAACATACTTTTGGAAGTTTTAGCCACAGCAATCAGAGAACAAAAGGAAATAAAAGGAATCCAAATCGGAAAAGAAGAAGTAAAGCTGTCACTGTTTGCAGATGACATGATACTATACATAGAGAATCCTAAAGATGCTACCAGAAAACTACTAGAGCTAATCAATGAATTTGGTAAAGTAGCAGGATACAAAATTAATGCACAGAAATCTCTGGCATTCCTATACACTAATGATGAAAAATCTGAAAGTGAAATCGGAAAACACTCCCATTTACCATTGCAACAAAAAGAATAAATTATCTAGGAATAAATCTACCTAAGGAGGCAAAAGACCTGTATGCAGAAAATTATAAGACACTGATGAAAGAAATTAAAAATGATACAAATAGATGAAGAGATACACCATGTTCTTGGATTGGAAGAATCAACATTGTGAAAATGACTCTACTACCCAAAGTAATCTACAGATTCAATGCAATCCCTATCAAACTACCACTGGCATTTTTCACAGAACTACAACAAAAAATTTCACAATTTGTACGGAAACACAAAAGACCCCGAATAGCCAAAGCAATCTTGAGAACGAAAAACGGAGCTGGAGGAATCAGGCTCCCTGACTTCAGACTATACTACAAAGCTACAGTAATCAAGACAGTATGGTACTGGCACAAAAACAGAAAGATAGATCAATGGAACAGGATAGAAAGCCCAGAGATAAACCCACGCACATATGGTCACCATACCGTTGATAAAGGAGGCAGGAATGTACAGTGGAGAAAGGACAGCCTCTTCAATAAGTGATGCTGGTAAAACTGGACAGGTACATGTAAAAGTATGAGATTAGATCACTCCCTAACACCATACACAAAAATAAGCTCAAAATGGATTAAAGACCTACATGTAAGGCCAGAAACTATCAAACTCTTAGAGGAAAACATAGGCAGAACACTCTATGACATAAATCACAGCAAGATTCTTTCTGACCCACCTCCTAGAGTAATGGAAATAAAAACAAGAGTAAACAAATGGGACCTAATGAAACTTCAAAGCTTTTGCACAGCAAAGGAAACCATAAACAAGACCAAAAGACAACCCTCAGGATGGGACAAAATATTTGCAAATGAAGCAACTGACAAAGGATTAATCTCCAAAATTTACAAGCAGCTCATGCAGCTCAATAACAAAAAAACAAACAACCCAATCCAAAAATGGGCAGAAGAGCTAAATAGACATTTCTCCAAAGAAGATATACAGATTGCTAACAAACACATGAAAGGACGCTCAACATCACTAATCATTAGAGAAATGCAAATCAAAACTACAATGAGGTATCACCTCACACCAGTCAGAATGGCCATCATCAAAAAGTCTACAAACAATAAATGCTGGAGAGGGTGTGGAGCAAAGGCAACCCTCTTGCACTGTTGGTGGGAATGTAAATTGATACAGCCACTCTGGAGAACAGTATGGAGGTTCCTTTAAAAACTAACGATGGAACTACCATATGACCCAGCAATCCCACTACTGGGCATATACCCTGAGAAAACCGTAATTCATAAAGAGTCATGTACCAAAATGTTCATTGCAGCTCTATTTACAATAGCCAGGAGATGGAAACAACCTAAGTGTCCATCATTGGATGAATGGATAAAGAAGAGGTGGCACATATATACAATGGACTATTACTCAGCCATAAAAAGAAATGAAATTGAGCTATTTGTAATGAGGTGGATGGACCTAGAGACTGTCATACAGAGTGAAGTAAGTCAGAAAGAGAAAGACAAATACCGTATGCTAACACATATATATGGAATTTAAGGGGAAAAAATGTCATGAAGAACCTAGGGGTAAGACAGGAATAAAGAAACGGACCTACTAGAGAATGGACTTGAGGATATGGGGAAGGGGAAGCTGTGACAAAGTGAAAGAGTGGCATGGACGTACATACACTACCAAATGTAAAATAGATAGCTAGTGGGAAGCAGCCGCATAGCACAGGGAAATCAGCTCGGTGCTTTGTGACCACCTAGAGGGGTGGGATAGGGAGGGTGAGAGGGAGGGAGATGCAAGAGGGAAGAGATATGGGAACATATGTATATGTTTAACTGCTTCACTTTGTTATAAAGCAGAAAATAACACACCATTGTAAAGCAATTATACTCCAATAAAGACGTAGAAAAATAAATAAATAAAAATAAATAAAATGTTTAGATTAATAGACAAAAAATAATAATAATAATAGTGGGGACTTACACCTCACACCAATGGACAGATCATCCAAATGGAAAATTAATAAGGAAACACAAGCTTTAAATGATACAAGATACCAGATAGATTTAATTGATATTTATAGGACATTCCATCCAAAAACAGCAGATTACACGTTCTTCTCAAGTGCGCACGGAACACTCTCCAGGATAGATCACATCTTGGGTCACAAATCAAGCCTCAGAAAATTTAAGGAAACTGAAATCATATCAAGCATCTTTTCTGACCACAATGCTATGAGATTAGAAATGAATTACAGGGAAAAAAAAGTAAAAAACACAAACACATGGAGGCTAAACAATACACTACCAAATAACCAAGAGATCACTGAAGAAATCAATGAGAAAATCAAAAAAAACCTAGAGACAAATGACAATAAAAACACGATGATCCAAAACCTATGGGATGCAGCAAAAGCAGTTCTAAGAGGGAAGTTTATAGCTATACAAGCCTACCTCAAAAAACAAGAAAAGTCTCAAATAAACAATCTAACTGTACACCTAAAGGAACTAGAGGAAGAAGGACAAACAAAACGCAAAGTCAGCAGAAGGAAAGAAATCATAAAGATCAGAGCAGAAATAAATGAAAAAGAAACAAAGAAAACAATAGCAAAGATCAATAAAACTAGAAGCTGGTTCTTTGAGAAGATAAACAAAATTGATAAACCATTAGCCAGACTCATCAAGAAAAAGAGGGAGAGGACTCAAATCAATAAAATCAGAAATGAAAAAGGAGAAGTTACAACAGACACTGCAGAAATACAGTGCATCCTTAGAGACTACTACAAGCAACTCTATGCCAATAAAATGGACAACCTGGAAGAAATGGACAAATTCTTAGAAAGGTATAACCATCCAAGACTGAACCAGGAAGAAAAAGAAAATATGAACAGACCAATCACAAGTAATGAAATTGAAACTGTGATGAAAAATCTTCCAACAAATAAAGTCTAGGACCAGACGGCTTCAGAGGTGAATTCTATCAAACATTTAGAGAAGAGCTAGCAGCCATCCTTCTCAAACTCTTCCAAGAAATTGTGGAGGAAGGAACACTCCCAAACTCATTCTATGAGGCCACCACCACCCTGATACCAAAACCAGACAAAGATACTACAAAAAAAGAAAATTACAGACCAATATCACTGATGAATATAGATGCAAAAATCCTCAACAAAATATTAGCAAACAGAATCCAACAACACGTTAAGAGGATCACACACCGTGATCAAGTGGGATTTATCCCAGGGATGCAAGGATTCTTCAATATACACAAATCAATCAATGTGATACACCATATTAACAAATTAGAAAAATAAAAACCATATGATCATCTCAATAGATGCAGAAAAAGCTTTTGACAAAATTCAACAGCCATTTATGATAAAAACTCTCCAGAAAGTGGGCATAGAGGGAACTTACCTCAACATAATAAAGGCCATATATGACAAACGCACAGCAAACATCATTCTCAATGGTAAAAAGCTGAAAGCATTTCCTCTAAGATCAGGAATGAGACAAGGATGTCTACTCTCACCACTATTATTCAACATAGTTTTGGAAGTCCTAGCCATGGCAACCAGAGAAGAAAAAGAAATAAAGGGAATACAAATTGGAAAAGAAGAAGTAAAACTGTCACTGTTTGCACATGACATGATACTATACATAGAGAATCCTAAAGACGTCACCAGAAAACTACTAGAGCTAATCAATGAATTTGGTAAAGTTGCAGGATACAAAATTAATGCACAGAAATCTCTTGCATTCCTATATACTAAAGATGAAAAATATGAAAGAGAAATTAAGGAAACACTTCCATTTATCATTGCAACAAAAAGACTAAAATACCTAGGAATAAACCTACCTAGGGAGACAAAAGACCTGTATGCATAAAACTATAAGACACTGATGAAAGCAATTAAAGATGATACCAACAGATGGAGAGATATACCATGTTCTTGAATTGGAAGAATCGATATTGTGAAAATGACTATACTACTCAAAGCAATCTACAGATTCAATGCAATCCCTATCGAATTACCAATGGCATTTTTTACAGAACTAGAACAAAAAATCTTAAAATTTGTATGGAGACACAAAAAACCCGAATAGCCAAAGCAGTCTTGAGGGAATAAAGCGGAGCTGGAGGAATCAGGCTCCCTGACTTCAGACTATACTACAAAGCTACAGTAATCAAGACAATATGGTACTGGCACAAAAACAGAAATATAGATCAATGGAACAAGATAGAAAGGCCAGAGATAAACCCACACACCTATGGTCAACTAATCTATGACAAAGGAGGCAAAGATATACAATGGAGAAAAGACAGTCTCTTCAATAAGTGTGCTGGGAAAACTGGATGGCTACATGTAAATGAATGAAATTAGAACACTCCCTAACACCATACACAAAAATAAACTCAAAATGGATTAGAGTCCTAAATGTAAGACCAGACAGTATAAAACTCCTAGAGGAAAACATAGGAAGAACACTCTTTGACATAAATCACAGCAAGATCTTTTTTGATCCAGCCCCTAGAGTAACGGAAATAAAAACAAAAATAAACAAATGGGACCTAATGAAACTTAAAAGCTTTTGTACAGCAAAGGAAACCATAAACAGGATTAAAAGACAACCCTCAGAATGGCAGAAAATATTTACAAACGAATCAACGGACAAAGGATTAATCTCCAAAATATATAAACAGCTCATGCAGCTCAATATTAAAAAAACAAACAACCCAATCCAAAAATGCGCAGAAGACCTAAATAGACATTTCTCCAAAGAAGACATACAGATGGCCAAGAAGCACATGAAAAGCTGCTCAACAGCACTAATTATTAGAGAAATGCAAATCAAAACTACAATGAGGTATCACCTCACACCAGTTAGAATAGGCATCATCAAAAAATCTAGAAACAACAAATGCTGGAGAGAGAGTGGAGAAAAGGGAACCCTCTTGCACTGCTTGTGGGAATGTAAATTGATACAGCCACTATGGAGAACAGTATGAAGGCTCCTTAGAAAACTAAAAATAGAATTACCATATGATCCAGCAATCCCACTGCTGGGCATATACCCAGAGAAAACCATAATTCAAAAAGAGTCATACACCCCAATGTTCATTGCAGCACTATTTACAATAGCCAGGTCATGGAAGCAACCTAAATGCCCATCAATAGACGAATGGATAAAGATGTGGTGTATATATACAATGGAATTTTACTCAGCCATAAAAAGGAACGAAATTGAGTCATTTGTTGAGACGTGGATGGATCTAGAGACTGTCATACAGAGTGAAGTAAGTCAGAAAGAGAAAAACAAATATCGTATATTAACACATGTATGTGGAACCTAGAAAAATGGTACAGATGAACCGGTTTGCAGGGCAGAAATTGAGACACAGATGTAGAGAACAAACGTATGGTCACCAAGGGGGGAAGCCCAAGGGGGGAAACCCGCGGTGGGGTGGTGGTGGTGATGTGATGAATTGGGCGATTGCTATTGACATGTATACACTTATGTAGATAAAATGGATGACTAGGGCTTCCCTGGTGGCTCAGTGGTTGAGAGTCCGCCTGCCGATGCAGGGGACACGGGTTCGTGCCCCGGTCTCTGAAGATCCCACATGCCGCAGAGCGGCTAGACCCGTGAGCCATGGCCGCTGAGCCTGCGCGTCCGGAGCCTGTGTCCGCAACGGGAGAGGCCACAACAGTGAGAGGCCCGCGCACCACAAAAAAAAAAAAAAAAAAAAAAAAATTAGACGCTTTATATTGAGTTTAAAATCCTTTTACCAAATAAGCTTTTTTTCTGCTGTTCTAAGAATCCCTGAAAGTTTCAAGTTCTAACACACACAGTAAAAAGCAGAGTAAATACTCAAGTCTTGCACAGGCATTGTTAGTGGATCCTCACTGATTTGACTTTCTTCAAAATTCACCTGGAAAAACTGCTCATAATACTTTCACTGTGATTTAGGAGGCTTTTTTGATAAGAGATCTAGAGGTTTAAGCATAATTCACAACAGACAAAACAATACACACATGGTCACCCTTCAGTCAAATGTGCAACCGTTTTCAAAGATGTATTTTTCCTCTTTCATTCAACATATATGTACTGAGCCCCTACTAATATATTAGAAGCACTGTGCTAAACACACAAAGACAAACTTCCTGCCCTTATGAGTTCATCGACACACAGCAAACGGCACTGAGTACTTTATGAGAGTTATCAGAAGGTGCTTTGAGAAGGGACAGGGCAGAGCGCCTAAGAGCAAATCTCAGAAATGTTAGAGGGACACTCCTCCAATCCAGATCATTATGACTATCCGAAACACAGTCCATTACCCTCAACTTGCAGAGACCCCCAAATCCACAGGCTTGAGTTATCAGGGGTTAAGTGAGATGCACTTTATTTAAACAAAAAACCATGCACTATCTCTCTCGTGTGTTTGATTATTAAGTACATAAAAACTACAATCACTGCCATGGTAAAGTATTGTTTTTAAGACACCAAAAGCTTAAAGGGCTGATTTAAGTCTATGAGACTTTGTAAGTTTACATAAATATTGACAGTAAGATAAAATATGAAATAGGTCAAACACTGTTGACATTAGTAGTATATGCAAGCAGCTTCAACAAGGGTGCCCAAAAAATTAGCACTGCAATAATACACTAGGAAATTGAATTTTGCTGCTTTTTAAAAATTGATGCAGTAACTTACTGAAAAAAAAACTGGAAGACAATGAGTCTCCCAAGCCAGACCTAACAATTTTTAAATCTAAATGAACCTCCTTCCATTTTATGGGTTTCCCTCAAGGCTTTCTACTCAGTGCCTTGCTACCGTATAACTAACACTATGCTAACACTGCCTTCCCATAATGCAACCTGATCCAGATAAAAACTGTTTCCCAACTAATACTAAAAAAGTGGTAATAAACAGTATAGACAAGGCCTCAGGTTCTCTGAAAGTAGGGAGCAGATTAATTATGCATAAATAAAATAAGCCAGCCCAAACTTGTACCTCCTTTCACAACATTTTTAATCACAAATGAACTTGAAAAATTAATATTTACTTAGCACTCCATGCTAAATGTTAGATACTATACTAGGATTAAACTAGGTGGCATGTATAAAATGCCTAATGACCCTATTGCTATTATTCCCATTTAAGAGGGGAAAAATCAGGCCTTACATCAGCTGAGTGGTCCACATCTCACATCTAGTTAAGGTGGCAGAGGCGGGAATCAAACCCAGGTCTTTCCACCAAACTGAGAGTGTGTAACCCAGTGTTCCTCACTGAACCTGCTAGAATGGTATTTATAGTGGTGCCCGTTTTCTGAGGAGAGGAGGGAGAGCGTTCATAGGTTCTCAAAGAGACCCAAAACACTCTCTCAAAGGCTAAGAACCCCTGCACCATACTGGCACCAGTGTAAGAGCCAGAAAACGTACACTGGACTTCAACCCCTCTCACCAAGGCTATAACTTCTCTACTCCACAGTTTTAGTTTCTCTTTAAAATTCTCAGAGAAGGTCAAGATTTCCACTCCTGGACAATTTCCAGCATCCCCTGCCACAGGTTAAGTTACACAATAAATTGCAATACTGTATGACTTTACATCCAATTCTGAGATTTCACAAATACTGACCAATGTTATTTAGTCATTCCACTTTCCAATATGTGTTTCAATCAACCATTCCTCACTGCAGTGCCTGTGTAATAAGCTATCTTTACATCCACTTCCAAGAAAATAAAACACTGTCACCCTGAGGCCAGGCAATAAATCAGCTACAGGATTGGGATCAAAAGTGAGAAGTTCCTGACTTCCCCCACCTGGGATCTGCAAGACCATGTTATGTATCATGAAGTACCCTCCTAGCTACGCAGAAAACATAGGGCAACTAACTCTACCATCTTCTCTACCGATGGCAACACTATATTAGAATCTAGTGGTAAATCATTACGTTGGGTCATATCCCCTACTGCCCAGTGACCAGTGTGCTCAACTCGGTAAGTACGCCAGCACATGCATGGCATCTTTCAAAGGGAGATGCAACCACTGAGAACACTGGTTTAGTCTGGGGGTTTGGTCAGGTAACTCTGTGGTGGGTGTGATGCTCAGCTTAACTCCTGGCACCCTGTCCCTAGGATCAACCTGCACTTTGGATCCATCCTAAATTCCTGATCAGGGGAGGGTTCGTGTGGAAATAAACTTTACCTTGAAGTTCACTGGTCATACCCCTCATTTTACAGATTATTAAACTGACCTCAGAGGAATCAGCTCATCCAAGATCTCACAATTCAGAAGCAGAGACAGTTCTAGAAAGCAAATCTCCAGGCACCTGTCCAGGATCCTCGCGTTCCTCCGGGCACTGGGGAATGGGTTCTGGTTACTGCCAGAGGCTTGGGCCACCACTAGGGCTTGCTCCATCTCTGCCAGGCTAGGACTTGACTCCCCTCACTTTGCGCCAGATCCAGTCTATGCCTCCAGGCTGGGGTCCCAGGGGGCTACTGTCAGAGCACTGGCCTCAGCTTGCATCTTCTGACGGACAGAGACAATTACTAAAACTAACCCCATCAGAGAGGAAGAAAACACCACACTGGCACTGAGGAATTAACTTCACAAGGAGGCTCTGTTAGGGTGATGTTTTATTTATGGCCTTTCCCTGATCAAGATGACTTCCCCTCAAGAAACGTCCAAAGCAACCAATCAAAGACACCAAGAACCTTATGCTTCCTTAACTGTCCTCCAAAAGCAGAAAAAAGCCAGAGAAAGCAGGCGAGAGGACACCAAGTCATAGTTTCAATGTGTCAGGACGCGACCCACAAGTTTTGCACGAATATTCTTCCAAGAAACCAGGATGGACGCAGTCCCCCGAAGAAGGGGGCACGTTCCCCATTCAGTCTGGCGACCAGCACGCATCTGGACACCCCGGAACAAGTCCAAATCGGAGATGTAGAAGCGCAAGTCAGCGCCGCCGGCCGAGGGCCGGAGGACCGACGCCGCGGGACCAGCCAAAACCACCCGCGGGGGACGCCGGGGCCAATGCAACCGAAACTCCGCCGCGCAACTTCGCGGGTACCGCTGCCAGCCGTCCCCCACCTCCAACACACCCACTCCCCTCTCACAACCGTCCCTTCACCACACTCCCCCCTCTGCCCAAGCGCTACGGTTGGAAGCAACGCCCACTTCGGAAAACGAGGTCTCAGTTGTGGGGACAAGCCAGGCGTCCAGCTCACGTCCATTCACAGACCCAAAGGAGCAGATCCTGATCGACGGAGTTTGCTGCTTTGACACTGGAGAAGCACACTATCAGGCAGCACATGTACACGCGCGCACACGCGCGCACACACACACGCGCACACACACACACACACACACACACACACACAGGTAACAGCCATGGGGAAACCGGTGACCCACAGGGAAGCTCCTGTCATTACCCAGGGCTCGGGGCACAGCATCTGGGGTCCCTCTCCCTCTCCAGGCCCCAGCACGCCTGCCCACCACCCGCGTGCGGGATGGAGAGCTGCGGTCGCCTGGCAGCCTGGACCAGAGGGGCGGTGGCGGGGGGAGGGAAGGCGGGCCCACCTCCTCATCCTGCTCTTCCTGGGACGCGCTGCTGCCCTGGGGCGCGGGGGGCGCGGTTCCTCCGGGCAGCGGCGGCTGCGGCGGCGGCGTGGGGACTCCACGCTCTGGCACCAAGCGCGCGGGAGCCCACGCGGCGGGCGGCCGAGCGCCGCCCGGCGGCGGCGGCGCCGGCGGCGGGTGCTCGCGAGAGAAGCTGGGCTCCCCTTCCTCCGACAGAGTTTCTGAGCCCGATGAGGACTCGGCAGAGGAAGCTCCCGGCGAGGACGCGGCAGCCGCCGCAGGGGCGAGAGTCCGGGCACTGTGGCCGCTGCAGCCGCGGAGCACTGGCTCCAGCACCTCCGAAACTTTCTCCCCCATTTCCCTCTCGGGCCCAAAGTGCGGCCCAAGGGCCGGCGAGGGCGCGGCACGCACTCAGCGCCTCCGGGGAAAGCCTCGAACTGCTGGGCTCCTGCTCGCTCTCGCTGCCGCTCCCGGGCTGCAGAGAGCTCCGCCGGCAACTACATGGCCGCGGCCGGGCCGCCGGAGCCTGCAGCCAAGTTAGCAGCCGCCCGCACCCGGCGGTCGACTGGGGCTCCCGCGCGCGGGGACATGCCAGCGCGGGTCCGCACTCTGCGCAGCGCCCGAGCCGCCGGGACTGCGGCTTCTCCAGTAAAACCTACCCCTCCGGGACCGAGCGGGGCCAGCGAAAGAGACGGGCAGCCGGGAGAACCAATGGCAGAGCAGGCACGCCGGTGGGCGGAGGCTACGGCGCCCCAGGCGCACCTGCGTCAGGTAGGGGAGGCGGGGCCGAGGCTCCGGCTGCAGAGTCGGGGTCCTGGGGGCCGGGACGAGGCACCTGCCCTGGGAGGGTGGGAATGGAGCCCGGAATCGGAGCCTAAGCCTGGTACTCTGAATTTAGCCAAGGAGCGGCTGGCGGTCCTGGGAACGCCAGGGGAAGATGGCCGAGAGGGCAGTGAGACCTTGGACAAGAGCTGGACTTCGTTTCCAAAAAGTGGAATCCAGGAAACTGACCAGAAGGAGAAGTAGCTGGGCTTTAAGGGTAAAAGGAAACACACACACACAGTCACACACATGCACGCACCCACCAGCGTGCTGGAGGAGAAAGGGGAAAACTTCATGGTACAGTGAGTGCATCCAAACCGAGCTGATCTCCGATCCCGGATTCTCCACTTAAGCTCCCTGGGCGTCAGTGTTCTCAACTGGAAATGGAGACAGTCATATCTGTCTTGTCTCCCTATGAGCAGAATTAGAACAAATATATTTAAAGCTTCAGCAGACTGCCTGGCTTAGACACATGGAGAGTTTTCAAAAGACGATTTTCTGTCTTTATTTCTGTTTGTAAATTAAAAAGTTAAGTCAAAGACGTGTACCTTTTGAAAGGAAGGAAAATGACAAATTATGCCCCTGTATTTAATTAGGACCAAGAATATGCCCAGCACTGTGCCAGATACTAGACAAAACTGAATTTGAGAGGGCTGCTGGCCCACCATTGCCTGTCTTTCCACATCAGCTAAGCATAGGATGAAAAGAGATCACATTTCCACTTTACTTTCTCCTAGCCTGGCTTGTAAACCAACAAGATGCAGGACTGGTTGCTTCATTTTCCTTACCTCTAAGAACTAGGAGAAAGAACTTTCACTAAGGGCACCAATAGAATCACCTTAAGGCCCTCTCTGGGTGGCCTTCAGCGTGATGGGGTGACTTGAATATCTCAGAAGCCAGCAGTCAACTCAGCAGTGGGAAATAAATGATTCCTTGCCTTCAGCTCCAGTCCTACTGTGAGCTCTGGCACTGTGACCTGGGATCTAAATTCAACCAGATTCAATTCCACAGACGTTGATTGAGATGTGTGCCTGGTGCTTGCAGGGGATACAAAGATGTATAAGTCAGGTCCCCTGCCCTGGAGGAGCCTATGGTCAAGCAAGAGATTGATGCTGCATAATATAGTTCCATTATTAATTTTCAAAAGCTATGGTAGTGCTACACTAACAATGTGCCACAGGAGAAGAGGAAAGAGTCATAGGAAAACAATTAGGTCCTCAAGCTCAGGAGTCCTCAAGAATCTTAGATTTCTCCTTGTCAGAACAGCCTTGCCAAACATCCTTAAGAAGTGGAGGACTCGAGTTGAAAGCCCCTTCAGCTAATGAGTCCTTTTATGCTATCACCATATCTACATATAAGTGATACATCATACAAAGTGCTTCATCATATTGGACAGAAAGCTTTGTCCTGATCAGTTTCCCTCCCCAAGATGAGGGGGAAGGAAATATAATGTGACCCCATTGCCATAGACAGCCATACTGCAAAACAGCTCTGGCTGTCAGGCTTCCATTGTGACACTTCAGAATTATCTGAGGGGCTGTGAAGACCTGCTGAGGCAAAAGAACAGTTCTAGTAAACTGACTAGTTATGAGAGCAAGGCTATAGAGAGAGCACAGTGGGGCAGTCTGAATCCGATCTTGGGCTGCACAATTGCTTTGCTAGTCAGGAGTATTGGTCTTTATCTGAGCCCCTATGTGGTTGATTCACCACAGCTGAAGTAAAATGATGACTTAAGCAAGCCATTCACATTAAAGAGGAGGAGTGGTACTTTTCAGTACATCAGAAAAGAAGCAAGACATGATCTGAATTGCTAACAGGAAGAATGATAATAGCTATTGTTGCTTCCTCCGAAAGCATCTATGGGTATTTTCATTTAATCCTGGCAACAGCCTTATGAGATAGAGTCTATTAGCCCCACTTTATAGATTAAGAAACTGAGGATCTGCAAGGTCAAATAACTTGCCAAAGGTCACACAGCAAATGAGTGGTAGAACTGTGATTTGAACACAGCAGTCTGGTCCGAGGCACTTTCTTAAACATTCCAATATATTGCCACTCAGAACAGACAACTTTTTCAAGTACATATATATATTAAACTACAAATATCCATAGGGCAGGGACTTCGTTGTCTTGATTAATGTGCAAAAGAATATAAAAGGATACTTGCAGAACTGATATTTTTCCCCACAAACATTTATAAGGCACTTAGTGTATGCCAGGCAAGGTTTTAAACACTTGACAAATATTAGTTTTCTTAATCCCATATCAACCCTATAAGGTAGCCACCATTATTATTCTCATATTACATATGCGAAATGTGTGAAATGGCACAGAGAAGTCAGGTAATTTTCCTAAAGTCACACAGCTAGCAAGTGATAGTTGAGCAATTTGGCCCCAGCATTCATGCTCTTAACCCCTACAGATCAAAGTCAAGTAATAGATCAGTATTTCCTGAACTTTTTAAACCTCAACCTCAAATAAGAGATATATTTTAGGGGCTTCCCTGGTGGGGCAGTGGTTGAGAGTCCGCCTGCCGATGGAAGGGACACGGGTTCGTGCCCCAGTCCGGGAAGATCCCACATGCCGCAGAGCGGCTAGGCCTGTGAGCCATGGCCGCTGAGCCTGCGCATCCGGAGCCTGTGCTCCGCAACGGGAGAGGCCACAACAGTGAGAGGCCCACGTACTACAAAAAAAGAAAGATATATTCTACATTGCAACTCATGACACATGTACATACATACAAATATAAATAAAATTCCATGAAATAGTACTTACCTTTCTATAAGACTGGAATTTTTATGATATTTTATTGAAAATAAAAATACTAGTTGTGATCAGCTAAATGAATTTCACACTCCACTTTGACACATGCAGTTGAAAGCAATGTACTTAATCATCTCCTTTGCTGACCCATGAGGAAAATATGACTATGTTTCAGGCAGAGAGCTTCCAGACCAGAACTGTGCAAACTCAAAGGATGACTCTATAAATAGGAGATGATCAGAAGGTCAGGATAGTTCCCCAAAGGTATCCCAATTAGACCTATGGACAAATGTTGGGGTATGGCCAAACCACTAGACCAGTTTTGATTGAAACCCTACAGTGCACGTTTCTTATCTTATTAATTAAATTATAAATACCATCGTCAGTGGCCAGAAAAGCACCCCTCCAAGGGAACTTCTCATAAATATCCCTAATGTTGGAGACTTTGGGACCAGAGATAAGCATAAAAGCATGGCTTTTTTCCTGCTGTGTCACTGTAGGCAAGAGCCAGAAAAATAAAAACAACTTAGTCTGTTACTCCTGGGAAGCCAATACTGTAGCTTCACATGAGAGAACCGGATCAGCCTATAGACTGGGAAGGATAAGGTCAGCCTATTCCAGGGTAATCAGGGTCCACACGTTCTACTAGATGTGCTCTCAAGCATTTGGCTCAGGGACAAGCAACCCAGGCACTGCATGTTCATTTTGTCTTGTGATTGGACACTGGCGTCAGTTCTCTGTGCTCTCTCAAGTGATGGGAGACATTGCCTCTGGGAGTGCCTGTTGTCTCTGCCAGTCTCTGCTGTGTGGGTGAGGCCAAGTGTGAATGTCAGTGTCAAGCCCTGTCTCTACGAGATGGAGGATTTTCGAGGACACGTCATCACACATTTAGTCTATTCCCAGTGTCATGTCCTTTCTCCCAAGTTAGCACTTGATAAACTTGAAGTCAATTGTCCTTCTTTCTTACATATGTAAAATTAGAACATTATAAATTCAGAATGAAGATTTTTGTAAAATTACAAGTGAATATGTTCATATTCAATATCCCCCAAAATCCTAAATATCATATGCTCTTTGGATTATAAAGATATTATTCACCTTTGGTAGGTTTTAAAATTTTCATTATTAATAATAGGTTTGCCTGATGCCCCGTGACCAATAAAGTACAATTTTGTGACAAAGTAAACATCAATAAAAATGTGGCCATTGAGGTGGCCTCGACTAGGGTTTTTTATTTATACCAGAGGGTGTATCATGGTATAGACCATGAGAGTTTCTGACTATCTAGCTGGAAGGAAAAGCTCTCGTAGCATCTCAACCTCCTGTTTGTGTTTGAGGGTCTAGGAAAGGAAAGGTTACAGTACAAGGTTTCAGAAGGAAGTAGAAGAATTTCTTCAGTGATAGTTGAAAAGGACAGGGGAGGAAGAATAATATCCTGATTTGCTTCTGTTGGAGTCTCTAACCTACATGTTGAGAAGGATGGGAAACTAAGTTATATTAAGAAGTTAAAATAAGCCTGTAATGGACCAAACAAGAGGATGCTGCTGATCTGATCTCTCAGGTGAATATTTCTCCATGTGCCATATGTGGAGCCCTTTCTTCATATGGCCAGGATACAGGCAGGGGAACAAGGCGTTTGTTCCCTGGCCTCAGCCAAAGGTTTGGGGACCTGCATTTTTAAGGAATACCCCAATCGTGTATCGAGTGTATGAAAGCTTGAGGATTACTGAAGACAATCCTAATTTGAAGATCAGAGAGCTGTTTTGTGGGGCAAATGTGCGTGCGTGGCTCTGTAGAAAGTGACTAGAAAGAGCTTCATGGATTGCAGCCTGTGTCTCTCTTGACCTCTTTGTTCTTAAACAACCACCTTGGGGAGACCAAAGCAGCTTAGCAGATGGACAGGAATATGCATGTTCTGAAAACAGCTGGAAAAACTGAGCTAATACACAAAAAGAACTCAGGATAACGTTCCCTGGAGGATTCTGTTTCAACAACATTCAAAATGGTGACCCATTTCCCACAGAAGACTCCAGTCTTTTGCATTTGCCTTTCCAAGATGGATAAGATGGATACTCACATCTGGGATTTTTTTGTTATGCTTTCAGCATGAAATGTTCTTTTATTATCATTCTTCATTTTTCAAAAAGATTTATTCAGGTCTCTTCGCCTATTTAGGAAATAGAAGACATGCAAACCCATTTACTCATTTTTATTCATTATAGCGGTTTACTTTCAGAATCAATCAGTTCCACTTTCCATTTTCAATTCACAGAGCAACCTCCTTGACTCTGTCTACACTGCATGGCAAGTAGTTCCTTCTACCACTCACTCCAACTAATTAGAAAATAAAATGATGCGGAATCGTAACCTAGCAAGTAGCAACTCTTTCCACAATCATAAGCCAGCTTGCAGCCCCAGAGGTAATGTTTAAGGATTTTTGTACTTGAGGAGATAGTCTTCCAGTCCCTTTCCCCTCAAAGTGTGTTTTGCCACTAAGCTGACCTAGGAACTTGTTAGAAATGCAGAGTCTCAGTCCCCGCCCCAGACCCACTCTATCAGAATTTTAACAAGATTCCCAGGGACTTCATATCCACATTACAGTTAGAAAAGCACTGCTTTAGTTTGGTTCTCACACGTGGCTGTATATTAGAATCACCTGTGGAACTTCAAAAATTATTGACCCTTTGGTCCCACCCTCAAGATTTTCTGATTTAACTGGTTTGGGTTGGGGTTCTGAACACCAGGATTTAACAAGTTCTCTAGGTGGGAAGTGGTCGATCTTTGGGCCAAGGTGGGGAAATACAAGATAAGCCTGGAACAATTCATGGTGCCACAAACTAAGGAATTGCTCAAAAAAAGATAGGACCTTGTCGGCAGAACACAGGTTCCAGGCTAAAGCAACAAAATAAATCATGATAATGTTGGTCTTAAACCATAGAATAAAATCAATAATCGTGAATCCAAACTCATATAAATATTGAAATAAGAAAGTAAATGGAGCAGAGATAACTCTTCTTCACAATAGAATTCTAGTTAACAGATGTAGAAAGAAAGAGGGAAATAAGAATCACCACTAGGCAAACACCACAAAAATAAATGTAGCAGACAAGATTCAAAACTGTGTGCTCACATTAGCCAGCAAGAGTTTGAGGAAAAGGATTTTCGTAGACTCGAAGTACTTCTACCACGATACTTAGCAATACGAAACCAACCAGTATAAAGTGAAAGATAGTCACTTTACCGTACAGAAACCCAACAGACACCAACCTAACCATATAAATAACACTGGTAATAAGACATATCAACATCCTGAGCCCCATGCTATGAAGTACATCATTATTTTTATGACATTCTTTCTTTTTTTTTTTTTTTTTTGCGGTACGCGGGCCTCTCACTGTTGTGGCCTCTCCCGTTGCGGAGCACAGGCTCCGGAAGCGCAGGCTCAGCGGCCATGGCTCACAGACCCAGCCGCTCCGCGGCATGCGGGATCTTCCCGGACCCGGGCACGAACCCGCGTCCCCTGCATCATCAGGCGGACTCTCAACCACTGTGCCACCAGGGAAGCCCATGACATTCTTTTTTAAAAAATTTTATTGGAGTATAGCTGATTTACAATGTTGTATTTTGTGATGTTCTTGACCCCCCCAAAAATGCATAACCTAACACCAATCACAAGAAAACATGACAAATCCAAATTGAGGGATATTGTTCAGAATTACTGATCAGGACTCTTCAAACGTATCAAGGTGATGAAAGATAAGGAAAGTGTGATGAACTGTTACAGAAACTAAGAAGTGACAACTAAATAAAATGTGGGATCTTGGGTAGGATCCTGGAACAACAAAAAGGACATTAGTGGGGGGAAAATGGTGAAATTTGAATCAAGTCTGCAGTTCGGTTAATAATATTGGACCAATGTTAACACCTACACTTGACAACTATACTACGGTTATATAAAATCTTATCATTAGAGGAAGCAGGGTAAGGGATAGTAAGGAAATCTTTGTACTACTGTTGCAACTTTTCCATAAATTTAAAATTAGTTCAAAATAAAATGTTGAAAAGCAAAAGTCCCTAGCTGAATGGTAGCCAAAGTTGAGAAAAATAATTGGGCCACCCTCAATGGCCCAATTCCTCCCTGCCTCCTTTCTCCTTACTCAAGGAAAATAATTTTTTCCTGTCTTGCCCTCATCAAGCGGACTAGTTTGGGGTGGTTGGGACAGGGTACAACACTAAGTAACAACATCGATGCTACAACCAGAGAAATGTCCACAGTGCGTGCCATGGGACCATATACTTGGAGCGTAAACATAGTGGTAGACACATATGGTACTTGGCTGCCCTGATTCCATTCTGCCTCCTTTTGATACGAGCATCCCAATTTATTTTTAAGGAATTGCCTATCTCCTTTTGATAGTCTTGTCATTCCAGGAGTGGGCTATCCTTGGATTTTGAATCTTGAGAAGAGTAATACAAGGACAGCAATGTCTGGACAAAGCTATCTATTAGCTCCCGTTAACTAGACCTAGAGTTGCTGTGGTTCCAGTACTTTTCCAAGTCTTAATCTCTGGCTTTTACTTTGATTCTCTGAGTTACCAATAACACTTCCTTCTTATTGAATTAGCTAAAATCAGCGATTCCTTGACACCAAGAAACTCTAAGAAATACAGGTGTGCTGACCTAAATCCACTGATCACCCAATCTGGGTGGGAAGCAGACATCTGAATGCCATCCAAAAGCTATTAGTGATACTAAAAGATGTATTCCTGACCTCAATAAGGGTCAAACTTAAGGAAATTGTTAATGTTTCAGGCAGAAGAAGGGGTCTCCCTTACTGGAGGGTCAAATACTTGAGAAAAAAGAGTACACTTACAGAAAAAAAGACATTTCAAGTTATGGCAGAAAGAAATCTCAGCACAGACTATGTTGGAATTGTCTGTCTTCCTACTAGGTTACGAGAGGCTTGAGGGCAAAAGCAAACCAAACATTTATCTAGCGCCTTATTTGTGCTAACACCTAGCACAATGTCTGACATAGAGTAGCTCATGATAAATAATTATTGAATGAATGGATAAAACAATTGCCACAATGACTTTAAACCAGCTTTATTAAAACTCTATGTTAATCTAAAGTTTGCTCAGTCCAAGACTTGTGTAGGTTGATGAACCCAAAAAAAGTCTAGGAGGAAAACAATCTGTTTATGTAATAATGTGGCCTCATTCCTGAAGAGACCTTCATTTTAATAAAAATAATAATTGCATAAAAATCTTTAGCTCAAACTACCACTATTACTGTCCTGCTCACCGAAGTTCCTTACCAACTATTTGGCTTCCTAAAACAGCCAAACTAATAAGAACGGCCTGCATGTGATGTGAATAAGGTAGAAGGAACACTTGAGGAACATTTATGACTACTTGCTGGTCCAGGCTGCTGGCAAGGCAGGAAAGGCTACAAGAACCTCTCTGCTGGCAACCCAAGGACACCACTCAGGACCCTACACAGGGTGGGAAGAGTCTGTACCCTTATTTATAGAAAGCCTCATTCTTACAGAAACTGCATTCTTATATAAGAATGTTAGGACCCTTTATTACACTTAACCATGTTGCATAATTAATGCAAGGGAATCGTGGTGTCAGGGAGGAAGGTGACATGAGATAATGGGATGTTTCAGCATCGTACAACTCAGGGTTTTTGTTTTTGTTTTTGTTTTGCGGTACGCGGGCCTCTTACTGTTGTGGCCTCTCCCGTTGTGGAGCACAGGCTCCGGACGCGCAGGCTCAGCGGCCATGGCTCACGGGCCCAGCCGCTCTGTGGCATGTGGGATCTTCCTGGACCGGGGCACGAACCCGTGTCCCCTGCATCGGCAGGCGGACTCTCAACCACTGTGCCACCAGGGAAGCCCCCAACTCAGGGTTCTTCATTGCCAACCACAGAATCAATTCTATGTGGTTAAAGTAGGAAATGATTTATTAAAAGATATTAGAATCCTCACAGAGTCTTTGGAAGAACTAAAGAAACAGGCTGTGGAGTGAGCTTCCAGAAACAATCCCCAGAACCCCAATGTAGAACTGGCTGGGGAGGGAATTGCTGCTCCTGGTGATTCCAGAACTACAGCGCCACTCCCACCATCTGTGCATGCAAAATAGATGCCCTGCACCCCACCTGCTTCCTCACATAAATCACTCCTGTATCCATATCTCTGTATGTGCATCTGATTAGCAGAACCTAAGTCACATGCTCCCTGGAGGCAAAGGAAACTGAGAAACGCTGGGGCTTTGCATTCTATCCTGGGAAGATGGGATTCACACCATGGGGAACCAACATAATGTAGAAGGAGTGTCAAAAGATTTGGCTAACAGGGTAAACTAGAATGATTTAGGCTTTGAAAGGCTCCAGCCCTTGATTAATTACGCTAACCTGCCCCCTGGCGTAATGTTCTCAGCCATCAGGTTGAAGTGGGCCTGAGTATCAGCTTCAGGATGCTTGCTCCCAACATCAGTCATTTCCCTGCTAAATATCTCATAAGGGGAAAGAATTATCACATACTGAACACACTCTATGTGCCAGACACTGTGCCAAATGCTTTATATGCATTATGTATTTAATTTCCTCCATAACCCAATTCAATGGTACTGTCTCCATTTATAGATAAAAATTTGGTGTTGAGAAATTAAATAGTTTTTCTCAAAGTCACTCAGTAAGGTGGGGCTAGGATTTAATCCAAAGTCTCTCTTGAGTTATGACAGATGGTCCTCAACTTATGATGGTTCGACTTACAATTTTTCAGCTTCACGATGGTGCAAAAGCGATACGCTTTCAGTAGAAACCATATGTCAAATTTTGAATTTTGATCTTTTCCCAGGCTATACTCTCTGGTGATCCTGGGCACCTCCCTCCCAATCAGCCATGCAATCACAAGGGGAAACAACCGATGCACTCACGGCCATTCTGTACCCATATAAACTTTCTGTTTTTCACTTTCTGTACAATATTCAAGAAATTACATGAGATATTCAATACTTTATTATAAGATAGGGTTAGTGTTAGATGATTTTGCCCAACTGTAGGCTAACGTAAGTGCTCTGAGCATGTTTAAAGGAGGCTAGGCTAAGCTCTGATGTTTGTAGTTTAGGTGTATTAAATGCATTTCCAACTTAGAATATTTTCAATTTATGATGGGTTTATCAGGACATAACCCCATCGTAGGTAAAGGAAGATCTGTATATTGGATTCTTATGTAGACCATTCATGAACCCACTGAAGAAGGTACTGGTTTCAGGAGACCTTGTAATTGTGGCTGTGCATCTTTCTCGGGGGTCATCTATAGCTTTTATCAGATTTCCAAAGGGGCATGTGATCCTCAAACAGTAATGAACTACTATACTACCCAAACATATAGTCCATTTGTTTATGATCATAAAGCTGTTGTTGGGAAGGGGGGGTACCCTCCAACTAATTTTTTTTTTTGATCTTAGCACTTATTGACTATGATATCATTTTGTAGTATGAGATTCAAATTTAAAATCTGAGTCAAGAGCCCTATCTTTTGGGGGCGAGGGGAATACATGTCTGTGTAGGAATGAGGAAGGGTTAAAACTGACAAGAAAGGTTCTCTCTGCAAGATGAGAAAGGACTGAGCAAAACAGGAACATATTTTTCATTTAACTACTGAAGTCCTAGCTGTACATCAGAAAGCCTAGCGTCTATTTGTGACTTTGTCACCAACTCCATTTATCAGGGCTTCCATCACCTGTATGATGGGGGTAATATAAAACCTGCCATCGTTTCCTCCATCGCAATGTTATGAGATTGTTTTGAAAGTACTTTCATTTCCCCAACAGAAAGGCATTATAGATCTATCTATCTATCTATCTATCTATATATATATATATACTTGTTATGACTTCTTTGGGGGAAAGAAAAGCACCTCGGAGAAGACTTGGCTTACGACTTCTAGGACTGAACGATTTCTGAGCCTCACAGGCATACGTTGCAGGAAGTTCTTTGTGAAGAACAACTTGTTTACTACTTAGTTTTTCATTTCTAGTAGGTTGCCTCTTCTCCTCTTTCCATTTGTTGTGTTTAAAAAAAAAATCCAATATAAATAATCCTCTCAAATTGCGTTAGCTAGATGGAATGTCGCTTTAGATGGTTCATTATTTATGTCTTGCTGTCAACATGCATATTATTTTCGCAGAACACAAAAGCTTTACTCTAGAAACAAGATAACAATTGTTTTAAATCAGAAAGGTGCAAAGGAGCCCAGGAGAGTTAGCCCGGCCCACTTGTAGACGTAGCAGTAAACCCATAAATACAGGAGCCTGTCTAAATGTAGCATTTTATGAACAGGGTCAAGCATCTGAGTGTGAAATGTCCCCTTCTTTGCCATCTAGTCCCCAAGCAATCAGTTTTTTAAAAGGCATTTTAGAAAGGTAATGAATATCTACTAACACCAGATGTAAACTTAATTTCAAAGCTGTGGAATAGGCCATAAATAAAAACACTGAGTGATTTCCATAGCTCAGCCTGTTCATGCCCATGGAAATATGGGTGATCAACAAGGGAAGTTAAGAGGTCTTCTCAAATAGAGTAAAATGGCAGAGAGTATGAAGCACAATTGGTGTTTCTTGCTGTTCTTACTGTTACTGTTGTACTGTTTTTTTCCTTGAGTGGTTTTCATAAAGAAAAAAACATAAATAGATTAACAATTATGCTGGTATCTAATATAAGGATTCAGCATATGACGTTCATGAAGCAGGTGGCAGGGAAGAGAGACAAAGGAGAAATTTTTAAAACAGTGTCCCCTTGATGTTTTCTTCCAACTATTGTAGTTCATAATTTCAAAGCACAATATTACATATGATATCACTTGGATGAAGATTAATTGTACTAATTCCATTAGATGCCTAATGCAGGAGCAGGCGGTAAGGAACTCTTCAGTTCACCACTGGCAAAGGAAGCCTGAGCCATGTTGTTTTGCGTACGTAGGAAGCAGACAATGCTCCAGCTCTCAGAATTCCCTCCATAGCCAGTCAGTCATCGTCTTGTTGATTTTTCCTTCGTGTAACTTTCCCATTCACTGCTTCTTTTCCATGTTAATTTCTGCTCCCCGGCCTCTGGTCCCCATCACCAACAAGATTACGGCAATAGCTCACTAAATGATTTCCTAGCTTAAAGTCCAGCCCTTCCAATTTATCCTGTATCCCCATACCAGATTAATCTTCCAGAAATACTGCTTTGATCATGCTACTCTCTAACAAATCAGTAAGATAAAGGGCAACATTCTTAGCCTGGCATGCAAGGCTCCATATCTTTCCAGGTTCACCTTCCAAGTCTCACTCCACAGATCTCACACTCATGCCAAACTGGATTATTCATCGTTTGTGACTCAGACGCTAGGTCAGTCTTCTCCCCCATAAGTTTCAATGCACCTAGGAGCCTATTTAGCCCTTCTTGCCACCCATTCAAGTTTTACAGCTACTCAAATTCTATGTATTTGCCTAAACTCAACTAAAATCCAGACCCCTTGGTGGCAATTGTAAAACATGTCCTCCAATTCTTTGATACTTCTCCCACTGAGAGGTGGGGTCTAGGTCCCCTTCTTTAAATGTAGGTTGACCTTTAGGGATTCTCTTTTAACCAATGGAATGCAGCAGAGGGGATGCTGCATAATTTCCAAGACTCTGCCAGAAATGGTCATGTACCTTCCACCTGCTTGTCTTGGAATGCTTGCTCTGGGGGCAACCAGGAACCAAGTAAAAAGTTCACATACTCTGAGACTACCACAATGGAGAGACCACATCTAGATACTCCGGTCTACAGCCCAGCTGAGCTCTAGCATAACTGCCCATCAAGGAAGGAGACATCTTGGATATCCAGCCCATAGAACCTTCAGATGACTGCCTCAGTCAACGCCCTAGGAAAGAATTGTTCCACCAAAGCCTGCTCGAATTCCCAACCCCAAATCAGGAGCAAAATAAACAATTATTTTAAGCTACTAATTTTGGGGGGTAATTTGTTAAGCAACAGTAGTAATTAGAACATTCCCACAAATTCCCCCCCTGACCTCCCTAGAATCAACTGTCTTTTAAATTCCAAAGCAATTATTCTGTATTCTCATCATTCCAGCAGTATTAATTGAAGCATCTGCTAAGTCATATAGACCCTGTGTTGGATGCTGGGGAAGCAGCAGATTTTGAGGAAGACACGAATTCCTGCTCATAGATATTTATAGTCTGATGGAGAAAGATGAAAAAACAGGCAATTATATTGTGTCTACAATAAATATCCGAGCATCTATTTTGTGCAGGGCAGTGTGACACAAAGAGATACATTTGAAAATGCTGAGTTTTATAGGCTATGGGATATCGATGCAGAATTATCCTAGAGATAACTGAGTATGTAAATCTGAGGTTCTGTAAAGAGAAGTGGGCTGCAGCGTTAGATCTGGGAGTCATCAGCACTTGCTGATAGTGAAAGCCATGAGCAGGGATGAGATTCCCCAGAAACTGGGGTGGGAGGGGCAGGGAGCCTAGGCAAGAAGCCTAAGGCAAAGGAAGAGTGTCCTCCAAAGGAAAAGAAGGATCAGAGAAAAGGCAAGGGAACTGCCTTGGTCAGTTCAAGGTCAGTGGCTGTTTCAAGGATCGGGGGGAATCAACTGTGCCTAATGATGTGGGGGCCAGATAAATCAGGCCCAAAAAGCATAATGTTGATGTAGACAATCAGAATATCTCTGACATCCATTTAATTGTGGTCTAGGGCAATTATTTGAAAACTAAGGTCTCTCTAAAGCTTGCAGTTCTTTGAGGATAGTGATTGCTTATGTTGCAAATTTCACATAGTTACAAGACTCAGATATGTAAAATGAAAACTATTTTTTGTTAACTGAAAGGAACTATCTGGTTCCCATTCCTGCTGATGGCAGATTTAAACTTGCCATCGTTCATGTAATGTAGCTCTTTCTATTTTAAAACACATTCCTTTTTTTTTTTTTTTTTTAAGTACATGTTCAAATCCAATATTACATGGCTTCCCAGGGGTGCTGTTGTATGGTTCTGGCAGGGACTGTGTTTCCCATTAGCGTCCACTGCATGTGCTGAATTCTGCTTGGGTGGAGCTCATTCCTCCAGATCTTGAGCATCAACCTGTGTCTTCATTGTATCCACTGCTAACATCTGAGGCCCCATCGTGGCCTGCAGTTGTTGATCTACACAACCTGAATCATCTCTGTTCTCTCTCAGGTCTGCTAGTCACTCCCTCCTTGCTACTTACCTTATCCTCCACTATGGTGGCCAGAATCCTGGGAACCCTAGATATCTCCCTCAGTCATTCCTCCTCTACCACCCAAGAACCACAGTGGACATGGAGCTTCCCAAGAGTTCATGGTAGAAATTCTCTAATTTTATACTAAAAAGAAAAAACACTGTTATATATTTCTTATTATGTCTTGTTATATATTTCTTATTATACCAGAAAGAAAAAATACTGTTGTATATTTCTTACTCAATACCAATTCAGATCAAAGAATTTCATACATGAAGCCAAGTTTTCAAAATCTCTCCCCAAACCTATTCTCTCTTAAGAGCCTTAAGATCTCTTGAAAATCAAAAATGTTTTAGGCTTTCAGACTACTGTCTCTGCTCTGTACTTTAATAACCTTCTTGAAAGTGAACATTGCTTTATTCTAGACGGTATCATTCACCATTTCTTGACCAATAAATGCCATTGATACAATAGGGAGAAAAGAGGACAACCAAGATTTTTCCAGGAAAAAAAATTACATCAGATTATTTATTTATTTTGTGGTACGCGGGCCTCCCACTGCTGCGGCCCCTCCCGCCCCTCCCGCCGCGGAGCACAGGCTCCGGACGCGCAGGCCCAGCGGCCACGGCTCACAGGCCCAGCCGCTCCGCGGCATGCGGGATCCTCCTGGACCGGGGCACGAACCTGCGACCCCCGCATCTGCAGGCAGACTCCCAACCACTGCGCCACCAGGGATGCCCCATCAGATAATATTTTTAAAGTATTATCCAATTCTATTGGTTATGTACATAGCAAATAATCAAGTTATATAATTTAAAATATTTGCTGATGGTTATGTGTTATGAGAAAGGCAACCGAGTTGGCCTAACGTTTGCTATCTTTTTGTAAATTTGGGTTTCCAAGGTCAATCTTTAAAGGACCCTATTCCATTACTAGGACTTAAACTATAAACATTTAAACTATAAATAGTATCAACCATCATAGTGTTGTTGGTGGTTATGGCTTTGCTGTCGCCAAAAATGATGTCCCATAGGCATTATTAAATGAGAAATGAAGATTAGTGTGTTTTCCCCTGTAATTATCATTCTTTACATGAAAGTAAAATTCTTTATTAAATTAGAAAAGCACAAATACTTATTAATATCACTACATAATTGCTGTTTAAATGGGACACATAATTAGGATGTAATTTAAAGAAGTATAAGATTAAATAAATATAAAACTACATCCTCCTTTCTCATAATCTTTATTGTTAATCATTGCTTAATTTAACCCTGGGTTTATTCTGAGTTTAAATTGAATTAACACACCCTTTACCTTCCCAAAATTCAAACCTCAAATTTCTGGACCACTTTCCCCAACTGACACACCTTGACTATTTCTGATTAAGGAATATTCCTGTATCTGCTGATTTTTCCAGGGTACTGTTAAAGCAATTTCCAACAAATTCTAACTCTCTTCTTCTTAGAGCATATCCTTGTTCTTTTTCTCTTCTTTTTCCAGAAATCTTAGCAGAAATTGAGAGAGAAATAGAGAGAGACGTGTAGTATATCAGCAAATTTTAGGGCATAAATGCCCTAAAAAACCTCTTCTCTAGACTAAGAGAAAGTTCTCCATATTACCACCTTGCCAACCCTCTCTACTGAGGAAACATCTTTCATCTAGTAATCAATCCTGAATCATGACTTCATATGTAAAACTGCTTTCAAAATGGGCTAGGTTTACAAAGCAAAGCTTATCAAAGTTACCTTTTCTAGTTAGAGCCTTGGATTTTTAAAAAAGAGATATAAAATAATGTCACCCTAGTTGGGCTAACTTTCCTCTAGCAGAAAAGCAAGGCAATAATTTTAAGGGTGAATACATGCCCTTGACAGTGTTTTTGTTTTGTTTTTTTCACAAGGAAGAGAAGATAGAGAGGAGGTAAGAGCCAATCAAATCTTAGGTAGCGAACTACAAATATGGCAAAGTTGGGCAAATAAAGTTATTGAAAATAAAAGAATGGTGGGAGAAAATAATAAGAAAACAAAATGCTACTAAAGAAAACAAGGGAAGAAAAAAGCTGAATCAGACTGCTTCAAAGAGAGATCAAAGTGTTTGATCTTAGATTAAAGTCAGTGAGGGAAAAGGAGGAAGCATATAGATGATTTCAAAACCGGAACTAAGGAAATGTTGGTCCTACGGTTGGAAAAAATATTTTTGTTGTAATATTTATGGTGAGTGAAGCAATTTACAAGCAGTGCCTACTACCTCCCCTGTGAATTATTAATATGTATTTGTTGACTAACAAAAGCTAAGGATGGGGCTTCTTGGAGGACACTGGAGTGTGTGCATGAGGAAGTGGCTGACAATGTTCTGTGCAGGGAAGATTCAGCTGACTTACCAAAAGGGGGAACGTCTGCGGCTGACACCTGATCTATGACATACTTAAATATTTTAGGGATGTGTTTATCGCCGTGGTATCCCTCCCATGGCTCACAGTGGGTGGGTATGTGGCACACCACACTCTAAAAGGCCTCTTTACTGACTTTAGAGGATCACCCTGAAAAATCCGTCTCCTCATATGAACCATTCCTTCACTCTTTTCCTTTCTAGCTTCAGTGCTAAAAGCACAAAATGAAGTTACAGAAAATGGTATATCATTTATAAAGTAAATACGTCTTCTAGTTACTTTCAACATTTTCTGTCTTTACAATTTGTGGAGATTAGAGGTGATGTTTGTTTATCTAGAAAGCACACTTACTTCCTCTATTTCAGACAGTCTTTGGCTGGAAAGTACCAGTGATGACTCCTTGTCCTCAGACAATCAGGCATAACCTAAATTTTACTTAATTTTAATTAATTTACTTAAAATTAAGAACGGTGTGTTTATTTGAGAACCACATTTTCAACAATGTTCTTTTCTACTTCTGGTGAGTCTTCTAACACTTTCTCTAGTAAATTACTGAATTAAAAATGTCAGATATGTTCAACAAAAAGACCATGAAATGTTATCTGCCTCATACGATCATTTTCCTATTGTGCCTTATAAGACAAAAATGTTCTGGGCTATTTGCTTTAAAATAATCCTCTGGGGAATGGGGATTTGGAGGTTATAAGCAAAACAAGATTGGGATCTGTTGATAGTTGTTGATGCTGGATAATAGGATGAGAACGTTCATTATTCTATTCTGTTTTTGTAATTAAATAAAATGTATATACAAAGATGTTCACAGTAACAATATTTATAACACGACAAAAGTAGAAATAACTGGATTATTTAATAATAGAGAATGGCTAAAAAGTGATAAATGATGATACATTTTTTAAAAATTAAATTATCATAAAACGGAATTATCATATGGCCACTAAAGAAAAATCATGTTTTCAATGAATATTTAATGATATGGAATAATGCTCACAATCTGCTAAGTGAAAAATCTGGGTGGAAATCAATATGTACAGTGTGATATCCATTTTAAAATATAAATGTTTGGGATAAAATTCCCCAGGCTGGCCCAATTCTAATTTGCACCCTAAGAAGATAATAAGAAATGCATAAAAAAGAGTTATGTATACAGGTGTTCATTACAGAGTTAATTAGTTTTTAAAATAGTAGATAATTTAGAAATTGGTCAATTTAATGTGATATGCCTATTTAGTGGAAAACTACACAATCATTAAAAGACATAGTTTTGAAGATATTTAATGAAATTGGAAAATGATGTCAAGTTAAATAGCACAATACCAAACTCTATATAGATAGTGTTGTTCCTATTTATTGAAAAAGGAATCAAATCAATTTATAGCTTGGTAATAAGGAATTTTAAAATTTCAAGTATAGGGCAAACAATTGAAGCAGAAGGTGATTTTCTGGGTTAGAGTTATTCTTAGGTTAGGGCTAAGTCACAGATAAAAACTTAACAGCACTCCTACAGATTTCTAGTTCTTTTCTAAAACTCACAAGGCCAATCAAATTAGGCTCTCTGATCCAGGCTTTAAAGCAAAATCTCTCTTGGACAATATGGTAGATGAAGAATTCCCCATATATGTTCCTTGGTCCCTAGGCTGAAGCTTCTAGGCTTGTGATATTTTGATGACTGACTAAACATCCACTTCTTTCTTAAGCCCCACAATGGCTTCTCCCAGGTGAGATACTTTCCCAAACTTCATCTCCAGGATTGATAAGAGAGACCTACAGACTTGGCCCTGGGGCTTAACACCCACGACCTGTCCTCCATTGGAGATGGGTGCTACTCTCAGGTGGGCATTTTCTTTTCCTGACTTTGTGTAGTTAGGAAATGGACCTAAGTGAATCAGTAAATAAAGGGTCACTTCATCTTAAATCCCTACCTGCCTTCATATTTGTCCAGCATGAGACTTCTGACATTCTTTTCAGAGGGCTTCCCACGCTGATTCATTTGGAACAGGAGAATCTAAAGCAAGATTATGGCCTGACTGCTTACCCTTTTACCAACATTGCTCAGCACCCATGCTCGTTCAATAACCTTCCATTCTTGTTCGTAGCGGGGTATGATGACAGGAAACCATACCTCCAAATGATCCAAGTAACGTGATACTTTTGGAGGGCAAATCATTCCTAAAACCACACAGACACACACACACAACATACACACACGCATCAAATAATCCCTAATATAAAAATAGCTCTCAGAAATCAACCCACAAAAAAAAACTCCTTAACCTCCGATAGAAAATTAGGTAAAAGGCATAAAGAGATAATTACACTAAAGAAGAACCCAAAAGACCAATACATGTGAAAAAGTATATTTAGTCTCTCTGATAATTAAAGAAAGATCAATTAAACCACAGTTAAATATATTGTTTGCCTATAGATTTGGTGTTTTTTATTATATGATAATATTCAGTAGCAGCAAGAGAATAGCTTCATGGGTACCATCCTGTCTTCAGGTGTGGGTGTAGAGAAGTGTAACCTTTCTTGAAAGCAATTCAGCAGTATGTATTAAGACATATCAAGAGGTTTGTTTTCTTTCACCTAGTAGTTTAATTTCTAGGAATCTGATACAAGTATCAGCAATGTTAACAAAGATTTAAATATAAGCTTTTTCATTACAGTAGTATTTATAATGGCAAGGAATCAGATACACCCTACCTGCCCAATAATAAGAGACTAGTTTAATTGGGGCATGTTTATACTGTGAAATATTATGAAGCCATTAAAGCAATCATATTTATAGGCTAGCCACTACTAATCCTTTAGCTATCTGCTCACTTCTAGGAAGTCTTACCAGATAGATGCTACTCTCATATTTTCTATTCCATGTTATGCTACTACCTCATTCCATTATAGTTGCTTTTTAATTGCATGTCTTCTCATTCGACTACAAACTCCAAGAGGGCAAGGGCCATGTCTATTTTTTAATTAGATATATCCCAAGTGTCTGGAAAAATACCTGACACATTGTAAGCACTTAAAAAATAGTTGCTAAGTAAATATTAAATAATTTGAGGAAATTGTCATGATAAAATTTTCCATAAAGAAAACAAGATTCAAAAATATGTATAAAATCTGATCCAAACTCAGAAGATAAAGAGGAGATATTATGTGTGTATATAGTCATATATATATGTATATATACTGAAGAAAAAACAAAACTGCTTGTATTTGAGTGGTATCTAGATGATAGGAATGTAAGTTATTGTTATTCTCCTTTTCAAACTTTTATACATACATTTTCTGCAATAGGCATACATGTATTACTTTTGTAAACAAAGAAAAAAAGTTTATGAATTCCCAATGCAAAACTGAGTGAAAAATCTCCAGAACTAAATTTCAGTACATTTCTAACTTCTCCATCATTTGGAGTTTTTTTCCTACCCTTGAAGTCTTTTTCTTTTTGTAAGAAAAGAAAACAAATTCTACTATTAACATCATTTTAAAAAACAAATGGCATATGAAAATTGTACTTTTTTCTAGTCTCATGGGAGATTGTGTGTGTGTGTGTGTGTGTGTGTGTGTGTGTGTGTGTGTGTGTGTTTGCCACTAGGATTTTCTAGGTCTGAAACTAAACTCAGTTATCACTGATAATGACTGCTCATGCCACCTACTCAGACTGGGTGTGTTTGGAAACTCGCCCTGCGAATTGGATGAGCTAACAGTCTCCCATCATGCCTTCTGGCTCACTGTGCATTCCAATGTGCAGAGGTAGTTGTCCTAGTTGCTCTGGTTACCAATTTTTAAAATGCAACAACACAACAAAAATTATAGGAAGAATGAAACCTTTGAAGCTGGAGTCATTATATTCATGCTATTACTTGAAAATTAAACAAAGACAACTCTTCCCCCTAAAATGTGTAGGTATAGATTACTTGAAGTTTAGTTTCCTACTTTTTATAGATACTATTGACTACAATTTATGACAATATTAACTGTGATTTATTTATTCCAGTATTTATACACACAACACCGAACACTTGTTCAAGTGCCACAAATGACAAAGGGGACATTTTGCAGGTCAAAAAGTACTTCAAGGACAAAGAAAACGATGGTAAAGGATGAGAGAGAAGAGTCTCATGGTGAATAGAGAAAGGGCATTTAGGTAAAAGAGCACTGCCCTGAGCCATTAAAGGTTGAGTCTTCCCTGAAGGAGGTCACTAACTCAAAACTCATCACGTTCACTGAGGAGAGGCACTCTGCCTTGCCCCTCATCTGGGGAACTGCAGCCTCGTCCTCCTCCAGACTTCACCAGCCCTCTATTTCCCAGCCTCCCAAACTCTGCAGGCCTGCAGGTAACCGCAGAGATGAATAAGCACAATGCAACTGAGGGCCTGCATAATCGGTCCACACGAGCCCAGCATGTACTAGGAAGTACAGGAAAGAATGCTTGGGGCTTCCCTGGTGGCGCAGTGGTTGGGAGTCCGCCTGCCGATGCAGGGGACACGGGTTCGTGCCCCGGTCCGGGAAGATCCCGCATGCCGCGGAGCGGCTGGGCCCGTGAGCCATGGTCGCTGAGCCTGCGCGTCCGGAGCCTGTGCCCCACAACGGGAGAGGCCACAACTGTGAGAGGCCCGTGTACTGCAAAAAAAAAAAAAAAAAAAAAAAAGCTTGGTCCCTCCCAAGAGCTCAGCAGTGTCGGGACAGCTGGAGCCATGGAGCATTTGGTCTGTAGAATAAAGCAACCCCCTGTGATCATATCTGCCTCCACTCCATAGGCCCCAAGTGCCTACTTCTAAATTGGATGCTGCAGTTTTGAATTATAATGGTCTCTACAATCAAGATACATAATATTATCAGTTTGGAAAAGAGACTGTGTGAGTGGGTGGGTACGGAGTACATCAGGCTCTTCACTCAGAGCAGTGATCCTAACAATTTATCGTGCTTTCCATGTCACTCTCTTTAAGATTTATGAAGTATATTGTTAACACCTTTTGGAAGACATTATCAAAACTCTTAAAATGAAAATAAAAATTTATAAATTTGTCCCAGCAAATATTCTTCTAAAAAATTACTCTAAGGAAATAATCAGTAAACAAATCCTTATGCACAAGGTTATTTATCAAGGTGTTGCTGTAATACCAAACTATGAGAAACAATCTATGAAGTACGATGAAATAAATGATGGTACATACACACCATAAAATATTATTGACCCATTAGATACTAAAATGCAGTCATCTTTATTGTTAACTTAGAAAGAGGTCTAGACTTCATCAAATGAAAAATTTAGGCTAAGAATAGTATGCATGGTATGATCCCATTAAACTTAAACATATACAGAGAAAAGAGTCTAGAAGCTTCTCAACCAAATTATTAGCAATATTTATCTCTGGAAATATTGTGGGTAAATATCACTCTCTTATTTATATATTTCTATGCTGACTGAACAAAGCATTAAATAAAGCAAGTGAAAAAGAATCCAACCCTGCATTCTGGGACACAGAAAGTTTATTATTAGAATGATCATTTGAATAGCCTAATACCCCGTTTTTCTGTGTAACATGCTGTTTGTGTCTGCACTGGGAAGCATTATGATCCTGGCTTGAGTTTGAACCAAGCAGTAGGCATACAGATATGACATATTTTATTCTCCAACTTACTAGCTCTGGAGTGTCAGGAAATCATACTGACTACAAGTTGAATAAAATCAGTCCAAATAGCATTAGCATCTTATCTCCATGCTGTCAGAATATGCCCATAATCTTCCAACTGCAATCTGGCAACCTCATGGATGAATAGTTCTATTCATCAGAAGATTCTTATTCAGGGATTAAAAATACATGGCATGGCTACCACCACCACCTCCTCTCACAACCTTGGCAGACATCATTAATCACACTTTGTCCTGTGAACCCAGATGTGGCCTCAAAATCTTTTCCAACACAGCTGTGCTCCAGGCAGCCCCTATCAATCATTTATTTCAACTCAAGTTGAAACCTATTAGCCATATCTGCTCTGATTACTCTGGCTGCAACATTATTATTCCTTTGACTGGTTCCCAGACTACGGAGTTGAGAAGCATGACCACTTTCCTTCTCTAATGATCTCTCTTCCCTTAAAATGTCTAGAACTTATGAAGGTGTTACTGACATAAGGTTAATTCTCCAAGCAGCTTGTTTTAGAAAGCCCTCTACCTCCAGCCCTGAACCACATAAAAGAACTATCTCCTTCCAAGAATTACAGGACAAAAATTTGAACGCTATTTTCCCTATGATGGCTGCATTTATATTCCACATAGAATAATAGAATATTAAGAAACATCACAGGGCTTCCCTGGTGGCACAGTGGTTGAGAGTTCGCCTGCCGATGCAGGGGACACGGGTTCCTGCCCCGGTCTGGGAAGATCCCACGTGCTGCGGAGTGGCTGGGCCCGTGGGCCATGGCCACTGGGCCTGCGCGTCCGGAGCCTGTGCTCCACAACGGGAGAGGCCACAACAGTGAGAGGCCCGCGTACCACACACACAAAAAATCAATATGACATCAGACTTCTCAGCAGAAACACTGGTTGCTAACTGACACTAAGAAACCTCCTCAAATTTTTAAGGGAAAGGTATTTTGAACAGAGTATTTTGTTCCTAGAAAAACTAACACTCAAGCTAAAGAGCAACAAAAAAAGACAACTTTAAGAGTGAGGAACTTCTTGCATTAAAGAATTTATAAGGGGATTAAAGTTCTAAAATGATAAGACAGTTGGGAAATTGTATTTTAGTTTGAGAGGAAGCAGCATTTTGATAGCTTTTAAAATAGTTCTCAAGAATATTCAGCAAATTTGCTAAAGATGTACATTAAAAAAAGAAAAAGAATGGAGCAAAGATAGTCTTCTCAGCAAATGGTGCTAGAACAACTGGACATCCACATGCAAGAAAATGAATCTTAAAGAAAAAGAAAATGAGTCTAGACACAGACCTTATACCCTTCACAAAAATTAACTCAAGTTAACTCTTAATGGTGTTAACTTAATTAACGCCATTAAGAATGGATCACAGACCTAAATGTAAAATTTAAAACTATAAAACTAGAACATAGGAGAAAATCTATATGACCTTGGGTATGGTGATGACTTTTTAGATATGACATCGAAGACATATCCATGAAAGAAAATTGATAGGCTAGACTTCATTAAAATTAAATTTTTCTGCTCTGCAAAACACAGTATCAAGAAAATTAGAACACAAGCCACAGACTGGGGGAAAAAGACACTTCTAATAAGGGACTATTATCCAAAACATACACATAACTCTTAACACTCAACAATACGAAAACAACCAGATAAAAAACTGGACCAAAAACTTGAACAGACACTTCACTAGAGAAGATGTGCAGATGACAAATAAGCATTTGAAAAGATGCTCCATCTCATATGTCATCAGGAAAGTACACATTAAAACGAGATACGGGGCTTCCCTGGTGGCGCAGTGGTTGAGAGTCCGCCTGCCGATGTAGGGGACACGGGTTCGTGCCCCGGTCTGGGAAGATCCCACATGCCGCGGAGCGGCTGGGCCCGTGAGCCATGGCCGCTGAGCCTGCGCGTCCGGAGCCTGTGCTCCGCAACGGGAGAGACCACAGCAGTGAGAGGCCCGCGTACCGCAAAAAAAAACAAAACGAGATACCACTAGGCACCTATTAGAAGGGCCCAAATCTGGAGCACTGACAACACTGGAGCACTGGTGGGGATGTGGAGTTATGGGAACTCTCATTCATTGCTGGTGGGAGTGCACCTTGGAAGACAGTTTGGAAGTTTCTTACAGAACTAAACATACTCCTACCAGATGATCCAGTTATCATGCTCCTTGATATTTATCCAAAGGAGCTGAAAACTTATGTCCAGATAAAGACCTACACATGGATGTTTAGAACAGCTTTATTCATAGTTGCCAAAACCTGGAAACAACCAACATGTCCTTCCGTATCCAAGCGAATGGATAAGTAAACTTTGGTACACTCAGGCAATGGAATATTATTCAGTGCTAAAAAGAAATGAGCTATCAACCCATGGAGAGAGATGGAAGAAACTTAAATACACACGACTAAGTGAAAGAAGCCAATCTAAAAAGGCTACATATATTATGGTTCCAACTATACGACATTCTGGAAAAGGCAAAACTATGGAGACAGTAAAAAGATCAGAGGGAATGAATACGCAGAGCACAGAAGATTTTTAGGGAATTGAAAATGCTGTGTATGATAACATAAAAATGATACACGTCAGTATACATTTGTCCAAACCTATAGAATGTGCAACACCAAGAGTAATGTCAGCTGTGGACTTTGGGTAATAATGGTGTGCCAACATAGGTTCATAAATTGTCCAAAATACCACTCTGCGGGAGGTGGTGTTGATAATGGGGGAGGCTATGCATGAGTGGGGACAGGGGGTATATGGGAACTCTCTGAACCTTCCTTTTAACCTTGCTGTGAACCTAAAACTGCTCTTAAAAAATTAAGCCTTAAAAAAAAGATTATTGCAAATGAAAGGAAGAAAGGGGGAGAGGGGAGAAAGAAAGAAAGAGGAAGGAAGGGAGGGAGGGAGGGAGGGGGAAAACAACTTCCTTCAGAAGCTTAGTTAAGGAGCAGTGAAGTCATTACCTTCCAACAACCATTTAGTGACTTACGTGAAATGAGCCTGTTCTGAAGTCCAGTTTCCTATATTTGGAATTTTGAGTGTTATATTCTCAGCAGATACGGCAAGTGCTCTGTCCATGTCCCCTTTTCCATGGCAAGGGCAAAGGGCACACAAAAAGATCTACTTCCCTACAGATTCCTCATTGTCACCAAAAGAATAGCTGGTTTCCTATGAAGCTGTATGAGACCCTCTTTCACCTATGGAATTAGGTGACAGGAAAGGGCATTGTTCGTCCTACACAGCAGTAGAGCATTGACTTCCTCAAATAACCACATAGATAAAATGGTTTGTATGCTGTCTCCCTTACCACGGTGTATATAAAGTGTCATTCATTTACAGTATTTTCCTGATCCCACAATATGTAAACAGGAAGATGGTCCGAGGGAATCATGAGGTAACCTTCTTGTAAAATAGTAACAGCTAGCTTTGTGTCCAAAGTGCTTTCACATAATTCTGATTCAACCCTCACAAACAGCCCCGTGAGTTGGGAAGGACAGATATAATTATTATCTATTACTTTACAGAAGGATAATTTTCATCCCAGAGCATTTAATAAACGTCAAAGAACATTCAGCAAGTCAGTCAGGCTGGCTTCATAAGCACCTCCTGTGTGTCAGTAATTACTGTTCTGAACACGGTCCAAAAGCTGGGAAGTCCCTCAACAGGAGGAGTAGCAGGGAGAGACAGGTGAGAAACACACGTCTTAGTCCTTTCGGGCTTCTGTAACAAAATACCACAGACTGGGTAGCTTATAAACAACAGAAATGTATTTCTCACAGTTCTGGAGGCGGGAAGTCTGAGATCAGGGTGCCAGCATGGATGGGTGAGGGAACCTATTCCAGGCTGCTGAGTTCTCTCTGCGTCCTCATGTGGCGGAAGGGGTGAGAGATCTCTCTGGAACCTCTTTTGTAAAGGCACTAATACCACCCACCTCCCAAAGTCACCACTTCTTAATACCATCAGCTTTGGGGTTAAGATTTTAATATATAAATTTGGAATGGGGGCACACATTCAGACCATAGCAGCACATACAGATAATTTCAGGCACTGGTAATTGCCACGGGGAGAATAAATAAGTCGCAGATGACGACCTGAACTGTGGTAGGTGGGGGGGTCTCTGCTTTGGCTCTGGTGCAGTTGGGGAAGTTCTTTGAATTGAGTCCCGGATGTTGAGAAGGAGGCAGGTGTGTGAAGATCTGAGAGAACAGCATCCCTAGCAGAGGAACAAATAGCTTAACTTGGCACGTTAGACAGGTAGAATCAGGACCCATGGAGCTGGGATACAGTGAGCAGAGGAGGTCAGGAAGAACTGAGGTCTGAGAGTTAGGTAGGGGTGTAAAGCTTTGCGAATGATGGTAAGGAGTTTGGGTCTTATTCTAACTGTAATGGGCAGTTATTTTTAAAAACATTGTTATTAAAGTATATTTTACATATCTAAGAATTCACCTATTTCAGGTGTGCAATTCAATGATTTTTTAAATAACTCAACTAAGGGGTGCAACCATCACCATAAATCGGTTTTAGGACACTTTTATCCTCCCAATAAGATCCCTCATGCCCACTTACAGTTATTCCCTGTTCCCACCTATCCCCCTGCAACTGCTAATCTAACTTCTGCCTTTTAGAATTTGCCTTTTGTAGCATTTCACGTAAATGAAATCATAGCGTATATGGTCTCTTGTGTCTGGCTTCTTTCACTTGGCATAACGTTTTTAAGTTTCCATAGCATGTGTCAATCGTTTGTGCCATTTTATTGCTGAACGTGTTCCACTATATGGATATACCAGGATTTGTTTATCCATTTACCTGTTGAGGAACATGCAGGTTGTTCCAGTTTACAGCTGCAATGAATGATGTTGCTATGAACAGTTGCATGCAAGTCTTTGTGTGGACAGATGTTTTCATTCCTCTTGGGTAGCTACCTAGAAGTGGAATTGCTGGTTGGTATGGTGGTTTCATGTTTAACATTTTGAGAAACCGTCAAACTGTTTTCCAAAGTGGTTGCACTATTTTACATTCCCACCAGCAATGTATGAGGTTCCCATTTCTCAGCACACACACCAACATTTGCTGCTGTATGTCTTATTTATGATAGTCCTTTCTAAGTGAGTATGAAATGGTATCTCATTGTGGACTTAATTTGCATTTCCTTAATGACTAATGAAGCTGATAATTTTTTCTGTCCTTATTACCAGTGGACAAGTTGCAAGCAAGAGAGAGATATATTTTATGCTTTAAAGCTCAAGCTTGTTGCTAAATGGCGGCTCGACTATAGACAGGAGACTAGTTAGGAGACAGCTGCAGTAATCCAGAGGGAGGTGATGGTGTCTTGGACTCAGGTTATAATAGTAGAAGTGGAGAGGAATTGGAATACAGATACATTATGGGGGCAGAGCCAACAGAGTTGGCTGATGAATTGGATGTGGGGTGTGAGTGTGTGGGAAAGAGAAGTATTTAGCTGAACCACTGTGTAGGTAGTGGTACCATTTATAGCCTTGAGAAAGGTTTATAGGGCGTAAATATGGTGATTATACTGGGGGCTGGTAATCAGTACTTATTTTAGTCACATTACATTTTTGGTTTTTATTACACATTCAAGAGGAAATGTTGAGTATGTAGTTGAATATGAGGGCCTGGAGCTCAGAGGAGAGGTATGGGCTGGAGAGATAAATTTGAGAGGCATCAGCGTATGGCTAGTCTTTAAAGCCTCAGGACCTAAGGAGAAAATGTAGAGAAAAGGAGAATAGGGTGGAAAATGAAACCTCAGAGGCATTTCAAAAGAGTTGCTTATAGAGATAAGAGGGTAAGCTACAATTTGAAAGCTGGGATTGGGGTGAGGGCAGGCTAAGGGAAGCATCTAGAAATATGTTCAGTGGATTAGTGAGTCTATACCTGTCCTGTCCTGTAGTCACTAGCCACCTGTGGCTGGTTGAGCACTTGAAATACGGCTCATCGAATTGAGATGTGGGTAAATATAAAATGCACAGTGGATTTCAAAGATTTAATACAAGGAAGAATGTAAATTCCCCTTCATAATTTTTTGTTTTTATTTTTACTTTTTGGCCGTGCTGCACGGCACGTGGGATCTTTGTTCCCCGACCAGGGATGGGAACCTGCGCCTCCTGCAGTGGAAGGGCGGGGTCTTCACCATGGGACCGCCAGGGAAGTCCTCTTTCATAATTTTTACATTGATGACATGTTGAAATAATACTTGGATATACTGGGTTAAATAAAACTATCATTAAAATTAATTTCCTCTGTTTGTGTGTTTTTTAATGTGGCTTCTAGAAATTTTTAAATTGTATATGTGGCTCACATTCCATTCCAATTTCTATTGGGCTGGTCTATAATGTTCTGCACACAGTCTCATCCTGGTTTTCCTGAAATGTCATTGCAGCATATTTGTGTACCTTTGAGTTTGTATGAGAATTCCATAGGTATTTGCTACAAGTCTTTCTAAAGACATAGACCACGTCCACAACTTAAAAGTGCCAGTGCCTTGGGTATTTTGGATATGTGCTTACATTGTACAGGTAGACCTATATTTTAGTAAGGACAATGCCACATGGGTCATTTGATCCTTGCTGAACTGAGAAAGTGTTAAAATTCAGGTATCATATCCTTGATAATTGTAAGACGTAAGATGTTCCTGCTGACTATGAAAAAAAGTTCAATTAAATAAATCCCTTCTTCCATCTGGTGAAATGCAACTTGATTAAATGAAGAGAAACTTAATTATTTAATAAGGTCACAATATGAGTTAGAAATTACTTGAGTTTTTTCTTTACCATCTCTGAGATTCTTAACATACCACAAAAATCAGTTATATCAAATTCTGTTCCCATTGGTATTATGATAAGAGTTTGCCTTTAGAAATAGGAAAAGTTCCCTTTGATTTGAGATCATAGAGATAAACTGTGTGGATGCAATGTGGTAAAACTCCCCCACTCTTTTCCCTGCCCCCCAGTGAGGAACGTCATTTGAACAAGGTAATACCCCCAAAGGAGTAGAGCTACATAGTTTTTTATGGTTTATAAGACAGATAACTGGGCAGATTTTATAGAGACCTCTGTGAGAACTTTTGTGATCTCAATATAGAGTTTTCCCTAATGCTTACGATTAAAATAACCAATCCAGAGGTATAGTAATAGCTTATTCCTCTAGGTCATTGAAGGGTTGGCTGGCTGTTCCACAGAGATGAATTTTATTTGTACATGTTACTAAGTGGCTAAGCCTTGTACATGTTACTTCTTACAACACTAAATTTTCCTTTCTAAGTACACTACCCATTGCTGGCATGGCTGCCCTGGCAGAAAGTGCTAAACACTTTCATCCCCACTGAATACCTCAGAGAATCTACTTGTTGTATAAAGACAGTTGAAATTGTCTAGAGACTAGGGAGTCTGATCCTGCTCTGCCATTAGCTTCTCATGATTTAGGGAATGAAACCCAACCTCTCTGGGCTTCAGCATCCTCACCTGCAGAAAAAAGACATCACCCTAGATCAGTAGCTCTGAAATAAACTTCAGCATGCATCAGAGGGCTTGTTAAAACACAAATTGCCCAGCCCTACCCGAGTTTCGGATTGAATAGGGTCCGAGATGGGCCCTAAGAATCTGCATTTCTGATCATTTCCAAAGGGATGTTGATACTGTTGTTTTGAGGACCACTCTAAGAACCGCTGATCATCTCTGCTGTGTCCCTTGTAGCTCAGCCTTCTATGATTTTGTACATGTTAACTGGAAGTTGGTTGGTTGGTTCTTACTTAATGCAGAAATTCCCTAAAGATCTCAGACAGTCTGATAATTCTAAAATAGGATTTCATAAAGCAAACCAGTCATCAGAAATTTTGACATCTCTAATTTTGATAAATGGAAACTAGATTATTAGCATTCTAAGATTGTATATAAAAACACACTTTGCAGATTGGAGAAAAGATAATTCAGTATTAATTTCTTGTCTCAATGTACCAATTACTGCTTCTCCACCAAAGCATTACATTTTAGCTGAAATATAAATCTGGGAAAACATGCAGCACAGACTGCCTAATCACTCCCTACACAACATCCTCTGGTGTGAGAGCTTTTCTCCTTGGGTCATTTCCATTAGACAATCGTGTTTTATTTTTCATTTCTATTACAGTAAAGCTGAGAATCAAAAAGTTTATTTAAAATAGTGTGTCATAAAACTATCTTTATTAATTCAAATCTTTGCAATGGGAATTAACCAGTGTTTTAGTGTTTTAGCACTGAATCAAACATCATTCCTTTCCTATGTCTGATGCAGAATCTAGTTTTTGGTGCAATAACTACAATACTTTGAAATGTCTTAAATCATGAGAACTTTAGGAAAGTAAATGCTAACTGTGACTCTGCTAGAGACTTGCCAGCTATAGTTGAAGTCATTTGCTCTCATTTTATTTCTGCCTCTTTATTTGTGAAACAAGAATGGCGGTTTCCCTTGTACACAGTGTTTACTGAGGACATATTTCATTTTAAGCAATATATTCCCCCAAGTTACTGACTGAGAAATGCTGGATTCCCTATCAGAGCAGGTTGTCCCCTTTCCCATGAGTGCAGCTTCTGAAGGTACAAACTCCACGGAGGGAAGGGAAGAAGGTGCCTCTAACCCAATCAGCCAGTTGGACGTGAGTGGTGCAGCCCACTAACCTCACATCCAAATCTCAAGCAATAATGATCATCAGAATCAGAAAAGGCCAAGAAATGCCTCATTGAAAGGACTGAAAATATAGTATTCAATGTGGGCCAGGGCTCAGTGTTAGTAGGAATGAAAGCGGATACATCACTTCTGGAAAGCAGTTTGTCAGGAATCATCACGATCTGTAGAAATCTACTTCCTTTAACTCACTAATCCTCTTGCTAGGAATCCATTCCCAAGAAACGTCAGAGATACCGACAAAGATTTATATGCACAGAGAGTGACTGCAGTGCCATTTGTAATACAGAGAAACCGAAAACATTCTAAGTTACCAGTAATAGAGGGGTGGTGAAATAAATAATGGTTTATCAGAATTTCTTCCAAATTAGTTTAGAGGAATATTCAACGATATAGGAAAATGCTCTTGCTATGTTACGTGGGGGGACAGGAGAGGGGGGAAGCCAGATGAAAACCTATAAAACTGTATGATCATGGGTTGGAATAGGCTGTGTAGACTTAGTGAAATTGGGAATCATGGGTCCCAGAACTCTGAATTCAGTTCCCTACATGGGTTAGAGCTGGCCCAAAGAGAAACTTGTGTGAGATTTAGAAGGCCAAACTGACAAAGCCACCATGGCTTTCTGAAGGCATCTGTGGCCAGATATAGTGAAGGACAGGTCGAGAGGTGACTAAGAGGCTTCCAGCTCTTCTCTGCTCTGTGTCCAGCATTTCTTGCTTCTGGCCTTGCTGATCACCCAATAGCGGTCCTCAGGCCCAGCACCAGATGCATCTGCAGGTCCATAGAGGACACAGCTACACAGAGGCGATAGCTTTCAATAGCTTTCTTCAGACACATTCCCTTAGTGATCTGACTTTCTCACTGAATGTATGCATTTGTTTCCTCTTGTTCCTGTAATGAACTCCAAACTTAGTGGCTTAAGATGACACAAATTTACTCTTTCCCAATTCTGGAGGCCAGATGTCCAAAATCCGTTTCGGTAAGCCAAAGGCAATGTGTCAGCAGGGCTGGTTCCTTCTGGAAGCTCTAGGAGAGAATCTGTTTCCTTGCCTTTTTTAGCTTCTGGAGGCCACCTGCATTCCTTGGCTCAGGACCCATTCCTCCCATGGCTCCAGCTGTCATCACATTTCCTACTGCTACGGTCAAATCTCCTGCTTCCTTTTTATAAGGACACATTATACTGGGCCCACCGGCATAGTCACTATAACGTGCTTGGCTTCTTAGTTTTCTGGTTAACGACTCCTCTGCTCCACCAACATCCCCATCGCGCACCTTTACTTTCCTCCTTACAACTGTGGAAGGTCCAATTCATATAATAAATCCCATAGCATGGTGACTCTGCTCCCCTTGTTTGAACCCTAACAGATAGAAATCCCAATGATGTATAAAATGTATGCTTATGTATGTATAAAAAAGACTAAAAGGAAATATAGCAATATGTTAACAGTGCAATCTCTGGGTGGTAGGAATATAACTGCAGAGAGGAAGAGGTTAAGAGGAGGTGGGAGAAGCACTGCGGAACGAGATCCAGAGCGTCTGAGAAGACACTGGCTTAGCAAGGAGGAGAGACAACGTAACAGAAGGAAATGGGCATGAAAACAGGTGTATTTGTAGGTTTCTTGTGGCTCCTATTTTATCTGTGAAGTGGAAAGTGAGTTCACGTGTTAAGATGTGGGGGAAGAGGCTGGGTCTGAAGTTTGAGGAGAACATCTGGGATGGTCCTTGCACAGAATGAGAGAGTGAGCTGGCTGGAAGGGCACCGTGGTATCTGTCGTGTTGAGAGCTTGGTTGAGTACCATCAGTCAGCCTGCGTCTGTGATGTTCTCTAGTCACCCTCAGTAGCCGGCGTACAGGGAAGAGAAGGCAGACAGTAGGGCCATCCAGAGCTGGGGTTTTCCAGGCAGCTGAGAAGGAAAGACAATGGGGCAGGAGTTTAAGCTCTCTAGTGCAATTTCTCTCTGTTCTCATGTGCTTTAGGGGAGGAAAGAGAAGCACAGGGTGTTAGATTGACTTATCTGAAGCCCTGGACTTCTAGAAGGTGGAGCTGAAACTAACGCTGCCTCCCCTTCCTCCTTCCCCCAACCCCCACAAACAGCACAGGGTTGTTCAAAATGTTGTCTCCTCACCGAGTCAGAATCAGGATGTCAGGATGGGAGATGGGGCCTGCTGGTCAAAACGCAGATTCCCAGGCCCGGATCGCCTGAGTCAGAAACACAGGACAAGTGGCCCAGGAATTTAACAAGCACCTCCAGGGATTCTGAAGCACAGCAGGGTTTAAGAACTGTTGGGAAAGGGAAGAGTCCCTGTCTTGCAGAATTATGGCGGGGAGAGCAAGGGAGGGAGGAAGCAGTCACAGTTCAATGTTGAGAAGCAAGTTACATATCTTGTGAACATCTGGGGCAGGCAGTTTGGGCATAACGGAGGTCGATGGATACCAGATGCCAGGTGGGTCTGCAGGGGTGGGTGCGGCTATGTTACAAATGCAGGAAAACCCAAGACACTGCACCCTGTTACCACACTGTTCTCTTTTTTCTCCTGCTGAAGGCTCAAGGGTATCCATAGTCCAAGCAGTATCTCTGTTTCTAAGTAAGACTTAGAGAAATTTAATCTCCTCTCAACTCTCCTACTGACTAAATCTCAAATGCAAATGGAACTACCACAGACTCAGCAGGCTTTCCCTGCAGACCTGCAGCTAGGATAGGCAGGGCTCCCTGACTCCAAGAGTGCCAGAAAGGAAATATTGTGTGCCCCAGCTGGCAGGGGTGCTGTAAGCGTTTCACAAGATGTCAACGTCCAACATCCATGCCAATGGATAGAAAGAATAGATGTACTTCCATGGGTAGTAAGCCTCCTGGGATTTGCATTGTCAGTTCTAAACTAGAAATAGGTTTCATGCAGCAGAGATTTAAAGGGAGAAGCTGTCTTGTTTCTACTTCAAATTTATCTAAAATGTGTAATCGGACACATTTATCTTAAACTTATTTTACCTATAAAACATCCCAGGTCTAGGAAAAACTTTTGTTAGTTTGATTCTGTTTTGATCAATACCTGGTTTTAACAATACTAGCATAGGCAGTCTTGAGATATTGAACATGTAATAAATGTATCTCCTCTTGCCTGCCCATGACCTGCTAGCATCAGGGACCTGTCATCTCTTAGAAAGATGAGTGTTTTAAGAAATAGGAGGAGAAAAATCATAAAATGATTACTTAAATTTCCTGTTTATTGTTACTAAAATTTGGAATCTCGGTGGCTCCAAGCCCTGTCTTTGTGGTGCTCTGGATATCCTAAGTTACCTTCCCAGGTATCACAAAAATATCAACTTAATATAGCACACATGTCATTTTAAGGGTTAACAAAATTGAAAATAATAAGATGCTACCATGCCAAACTAGTTCATATATGTATATAAAAATACAAAGTATCTAGAAGAAACTTTCCTCAGTAAATTAGAGTGATCAACTTTAAAAACATACTGCTATATCTCAAATTTATAAATGCTTTTCCCATTGACATGTCAAATCCATTTTGACAGATACACATGCCCATATACAAAATGATGAAGATAAAAGATGTCTATCCGAAGCATTTTTTTATAATAGCAACAGACTGGAAACAATCTAAGTGTCCACAGTGAGGAACTGGTTTAACAAACTCTGATACATCCACACCATGGAATACTATGCAGCTGTAAACAGAAAAGAAGGAAGCCAATCTCTGTATTGATATGGAAAGTTAGGAGGATATACTATTAGGTTTAAAATAAACAAATCAAAATAAAGCAAAGCAAAACAAACGATCAAGGTAAAGGTCACAGTATAAAGTAGGCTGCTGCCTTTTGTGGAAGAAAGGGGTAATAGGTATTTGTATTTGCTGGTATCTGCACAAAGATCCTGGAAAGACACACAAGAAACAAGTAGATGAGAGGGAGGGAGACTGCTTGGTGTTTACCTTGCTACGGTCTTTCGAATTTTGAACCATATGAATGTATCATTTGTTCAAAACAAATAATAAAATTTTAAAAGACAGAGAATGATGTAAAATATTTGAAATGTCATATTGATGTTAAAGGAAGGGAACATATCTGTTTATTTGGTTTGTTATAGTTTCTTTCCTTCCATTGAGCACTTACGATTGGCCGAGACAGATTCAGTATCCACCGGCTGATGCCAAGGCTGAGTAGGATTTTCCCCCTCCCTTATCCCTTCCTTGGCCGGTCACCAAATCTAGTCCAAGTAATTACCTGTGTAGTCCATCATTTCTTTTTATCCTCCACTCTCATTGCCTAAGTTCAGGCCACCAGCTTCCCTTCCCTAGTTTATTGCCTCAGCCTTCCCTGGGTCTTCCGGTCTCCAGTCTTATCCCTCCAATTCATCCTCCAGGTATAGCCAGAGTGCTGTATTTAAAATAAAATCTGATCTTGTCCCATTCCTGTTCAAAGGCTTTGGTTATCTCCCTTTCGTCTACTGCCTTCAAGATAAACTCTAACTCATTATTCAGCACAGAAGGTTCTCCATGATCACACCCCTGCTGACCTTCCCAGCCTCATTCCTTCCTGGTCCTACACTCCCCTCCCCACTGCCATATGGAAGGCATAGACGCAGCTTTCCCAACCCACCACCTCTTGTCTCCAGACCTTTCTGAGTGCTATTTCCTCTGCAAGGAACACTCCTTCTCCCCTTCTTGTTTTTCTCTGGCATACTGTCATTTTTTCTTAAACCCTAGCTTTGGTAGGATCTTTGTGGGAAATCTCCCCTGACCACATCAATATATCTCACATTTTAAGAGTTAATGAAATTGAATGATAACAGGATGCTACCTGGATAAACATAATACAGGATTTACCAGTTTATATTTTCATATAGAACTACAGAATCTTGGAGAAAGTCCCCAGGTTATTTTGGAGTGATCAGCTTTAAAAATTGTGTTATTTAGCAAAGTTGTAAATGCTTTTAGCCTTTCTGGGTTAAGCCACCTTTCTCTATGATCCTATAGCACATTCCCCGTCCCTGCCCCCGCCCCACACACCTGCACTCCTCATATATCATAGCACTAATCACACCATTTTATAATTGTCTGAGTCCCTCACCAGACTATAAGCTCCTTGGGGACAGGGACACTGCTCTTTAATTGTTGCATCTCCAGTGCCAAGCAGTGTAACCTACATGATGTTAAGCAAGAAGTGATTAAAGGGCAACACCTCTGAGCTACTCCCTGCCTACTTCTACCAGGGAGGGTGTCAAATAGTGTTGCACAGCAATTGTCATGGACTCCCTAATTCTGAGCTATGACAAAGGTCTTTACAGACCTCCAAACAGGAAATGACTCTTTTGCTTCAAAGGGCTTTAAATGCCCCAAAGAGCTTTAAACGCTTTGGAGTAACCCAAAGCCATAGGGCTGAGAAACAGAATTCCACAGAGAGAACACTTGGAGAGCTTTCATAAACAAGACCTAGAGTAGTCCTTCCCAATGTTAAGAAACAAAGTCTAATCCCTCTCTGGAGCTAGTAATAAGAGACCTGCGGCAAGGAAGTCATCTCCAAACCCATCACAGGAGGACGTCACATAGATACACAACTACACTGGAAGAAAACAACCCAGTCTGGACCCAGAACTTTTCTCTTTGTTATAATAGTTAAAGAAGGATTACCAATTTCTCTGGTGAGGAGAAATTAGAGGCTTATATCAGACTCACTGTTGGAGTCTTTATTATTTGTATACTACAAGATGAATGAGTAAATATACAGTTTTCATTTATAGATTCAGTTATTCTTAACAAAACTTTGTCTTAAACAACCTCTAGTTATCAATTTTATAAACACCTAGACCCAGGGGCTCCCACCAGATAATTAGAATCAAAATTCTAGTCTTCAGAATGGGCAAAACTGGGTAAGTAGCTCCCCCATTCCCCTATCCCCTGTGCATTCTTCCTGCCCCACATCCCTTTCAGATTAGATCTTATTAGGGTTTATTTTTATCTCAGTGCATGACATGCATACATAATTGATGCTTAAGGTTTGTTGAATGAATAAGCAAATGAATGAATGAAATATACATGCCACCTGCCAACATTTCATTTTCTACAGCTTAACATTTTATACCTGTACCACCTTCTCCATTATAAGCATAAAACTAATAAATGGATATCATGTAATTCTGCTATGTTATATTAACAGCTAGTTGTAGCTCTCATGCCAAAGACTGTATTTTCTTCTACCATTAATCTTTCTCCAGCTCATGAGCTGGAAAAGTCATAATGATGGGAGTTGTCATAATGAACCCAAACAGTAATTGTAATAAGAAAACGGAGGAAGAAAATTGAAAAAGAAAATGTCTCTCCCACAGCACCACAGATAAATGACCTTATTCTCTCCCGATTCCAAATCCACAAGGTTATATTTGTTCTTGTCAAGATCATTAGGTACCAAAAGACCATATGACATTAGTGGGAATGATATTTTTAATAGGAGTAATATATTGATGAAAAAAAGAACATACCTCTTATTTCTGCAGGTTCTTGTCTAATTTGCAAAACTTTAGAAGTTAAAATGCATTTAAGATACTTAATATAAAGTTTGTATGAATGAGACATTAAAGTGAGTAACCTGCCTTAGCCAATTTTCTTAAATCGAGATAAGTAATTACTTCTAATAAAGCAATCAAGGACTTGAATGAGAACAGGTTTAATGCTAACTTAGTTCAATATTAACTTGGGGATTTAGAAGATTCTTTCCATAGCTCTTTTCTCCTCTTTTCTTTTTTTTAAAAAAAAGTTGTTTTCAAAGTCATTTTGATAAGTTACATCTTCCTGTCATTCCAAAGCATTTAGCATACAATGAGAATTACTAGAGAATATAGAGAAATTTATAAGACTGCTAAATCAGTCTGACACCTTCTGGGTCCTGATGGATTTAGTAATGAGTTCCACAATGAGATCCCAGACAAATTAAGTAATGAAGCGCTTGATCCAGAGGAAGAAGTGTGGCCTTATTCCGAAGTGCCAAGAACTTACTTTGGAAAGATGGCTCTAACCACTCTAGCCATTTAGCAGTGACGCCCTAAGAAGGCATTACTTACATTAAACTGATATTAATTTCATACTGTCTCCTTCCACAACTTCCTTGTTCTTGCCTTGATGCTTACCTCCCTCCAGGTAAGTTAATGACAGAGAACGATGATCTTGTCCCAACATTTATGCTTTAATTTAGGAGAGTGGAACACACATTCTTAAAATAGAGAAATTATTGCTTCTCCAATCTCTTTATATTTCCCTAGCTTCCTGAAAGTGACTACTTCACATTCAGCCCAACTCTTAGACAAAAATAAGAAATCAGAGAAGTAGTGGGTTAAGTCCAGATTCTCAATCCTGGCTGCACACTGGAATCACCAGGGAGCTCTTAAAATAGTCTCATGCTCAGACACCATCCCAGGCCAATGATGTCAGAAGATCTGGGGCTGTGGAGGCTGGATCCAGAGATCTGCTTCTAAAGTTCTCCGAGAGATTCCAGTGTGTCACCAGTGTTGGGAATCTTTAGGAGAGCTGAATCAAGTTGATGGGGTGTGCTCTGAATGACCAAAAACTCAGTTCGTTCAGCACTCCGCCCACAGGTAGCATTGGGCCTGCAGATGCTCTAGCAACCTATGAGATACAAGAACCTGAAGGATGATTTATATCTAGGAAAATATCCAAGAAAAGACTTTTACTTGGTTTAATTTAAAAGACTTCAAATTCATGCACCATGCTAGTGTAGGGACCCTCAGCCACCTACCATAACAGGAGGAATCAGATAAAAAAGTAAAGCGTTGCTATGAACCCAAGGTTCCCAACACCAACTTTTTCATCAAGTTAGTTTCTCTCTGCAGAGAGATCTGCCAAGACCTCATGGACCTCTAAAGGGTCAACGCAAAGGACATAAAAACCTACTGGGAAAATTAAGCCAATCTCTTCTTTAAGAGGAGATAAGGGAAGAAAAGTTCTATCCAACTTGAAGGAGATGCTGCTGCACTGCTATATCACCCAAGGCTGTAGCCCACACCCAGGGTAACTTTCTGACACCTTAAAATTTCAGGGTTAGAGGACTGGTCATGTGGCAGATGACCAGGAGCAAGACGGCACTTTCAGGGAGCTGGAACTGATTTCATGGACGGATTCCTAGGTGGCTTTTTCAAGGACTCTCCCTCACACTGAAGTGAGACCATTAAACTCATAAGCCCAGTGCCCAGTGGGCCAGATGTAGGATCATCATGGCGGGTAAAGCTACACTGTATGGTTGGGTTGTATCTGCTCCTACAGCAATGCCTGCAGAAGTGTCTCCATTATTAAGGCCAGTTTGACTCTTTTGGATTCCTACTTCAAGAATGTTTGCTGTGTAGACCTGTCCTAAGCCCAATGCACAGGAATGAGCAAGATTTTCTCCACATTTATTTATCTTTCTCTTTAACTGTAAAATATAAGCTTTTTGAGGATAGGGCCTTTGCTTTGAAGTCCTCTGCAAGCATTAAAGAACAAAATTGTTTTGGGGTCTCTGTTTCTCTATTAATTTAACAATATCTGGTATAGGTTCTAAATTTTATAGTTTTGCTATTAACCAACACATTTCGCGAGGATTTTATTTATTTTTTAATTTAAGTTTTTTAGCATCTTTATTGGAGTATAATTGCTTTACAATGGTGTGTTAGTTGCTGCTATATAACAAAGTGAATCAGCTATACATATACATACATCCCCATATCTCCTCCCTCTTGCTTCTCCCTCCCACTCTCCATATCCCACCCCCCTCTCCCACCCCTCTAGGTGGACATAAAGCACCGAGCTGATCTCCCTGTGCTATGTGGCTGCTTCCCACTAGCTATCTATTTTACATTTGGTAGTGTATATATGTCCATGACCAGGATTTTATTTTTAATGAAAATACCCAGGGTTAGCAGGTTAATCTGTACAGACTTTCTGAAAGACAACTTTTGCGATATTGATTTAAAAAAAAATGAAAACCTCTTAAAATATGCATATCCATTCACTCAGAATTTCTGCTTCTAAAAAAAGTGTCCAAAGGAAATAAATAAATAAATAAATATATATATATATATATATATATATATATATATATATATATATATATGAAAGCATATGTGCCAAGATTAACTATAAAGAAGTTCACTGCAGTGTTGTTTATAATAGGAAGTGTTTGGAAATAACCTAAATGAAGAGAGATTGGTTAAAAATATTATGGCACATCTGTAATGACCCTTGGGTCCACAGGTTTCCTTGGTGGTACCTTAGGGGCCACAGGTAGGTAGGGAAGGAAGAAAGTCAGTGGGAGCCTAAGTGAGTGGGACCCTGGATCCCCCATTCCTGCTTCAACTTCAAAAGCTTGAATTTTATGTTTCATGTAGGGCGGCTCCTTTTGCAAAATTAGTTCTGCTGCCAAAAATAGCTGGAAACTGTCTGAACATGATTGAAATAGATGTCTACAATACCTTGTAAAGTGGAATAAAGCAGACTGTAAAACTACCTCAGTTTCACCTCATTTTTGTTTCTATGCATGTATATGTATATAGACATAAAAGATACACACACACCAGGGATTTATACAGCAACGATCATGTTATTCTTTTGAGTAATAGGAAAAATGTTATTTTTAACTTTAAAAATATGTTTTCTACATGATTCTCAACATTTCAAGCTTTTCAACCATTATGATCCCTAAATCAAGTCAATAGTTAACTATCAACTCTTCATCTTAAGACTATAACTTTAAAAAGAATCTTGAAACTAATTGTTGTCTATCGCTTTCAGAGGTAGAGAAACTGAGGAATGAAATGATACTGTGAATTACTGCAAAATTGAAAAACCGCCACAGATCCCACAGATAGTTTCCTTTTCAAGTTATGTTTCAAGTGTTACCACAGAACCGTTCAGTTGGATAAATTAGTTGGTAGGCAGAGGAAAACCATATGTTTCCACAGTAAAAAACATAAAATTCTAACATGTTTTGTACTCACTGAAATTATAAGAGCAAAGAGATGTTAATGAAAAGTTCATATAACCAGAGGCAGATGGCAAGGTAAGAGGAAACCAGTGGGCAGGATGATGTGTGGCCATTATGAACAGCTGAGGATGGCAGAGAGCAGCGGGGCAGTAGCTTCATCTGGGCATCACAGGCACTGGAGGCATGTAATTCAACTCTAAATGATGGCAGTGGTGATGACGATGATGATGGTGATAGTGATGGTAACACTAACATTTACTGAGAGAGTACAATGTGCCAGGGACTGTACCAAGTACTTTACATGTATTAGCTCTCAATTCTCACCACACCCTTATGGGGTAGGAAATATTATTAGTACCAGTTTCCTAAAGTAGAGACTGAGGAACAGAAAGACTACACAATGAGCATTGATGCCAGGATTTGAAATGCTTCTTTCATTTTTTTTTGTAAGATCTTTATTGGAGTATAATTGCTTAACAATGGTGTGTTACTTGCTGCTGTATAACAAAGTGAATCAGCTACACACATACATATATCCCCATATCTCCTCCCTCTTACGTATCCCTCCCACCCTCCCTATCCCACCCCTCTAGGTGGTCACAAAGCACCGAGCTGATTTCCCTGTGCTATGCGGCTGCTTCCCACTAGCTATCTATTTTACATTTGGTAGTGTATATATGTCCATGCCACTCTCTCACTTCGTCTCAGCTTACCCTTCCCCCTCCCCATGTCCTCAAGTCCATTCTCTACATCTGTGTCTTTATTTCTGTCCTGCCCCTAGGTTCTTCAGAACCACTTTTTTCTTTTTTTTTAGATTCCCTATATATGTGTTAGCATACGGTATTTGTTTTTCTCTTTCTGACTTACTTCACTCCACATGACAGACTCTAGGTCCATCCACCTCACTACAAATAACTCAATTTCGTTTCTTTTTATAGCTGAGTAATATTCCATTGTATATATGTGCCACATCTTTATCCATTCATCTGTCGATGGACACTTAGGTTGCTTCCATGTCCTGGCTATTGTAAATAGGAAATGCTTCTTTCATTTTATTATCAGCACTCTAAATCTAAAAATACAAATGAGATTATTGTCATTGGTTTTATTTTGGAACACATGGAGGCATAATGACAAAAGACCTCTGATGCCAACACACTTAGGTTCAAGTTCTGGATCTGATTTTCCTCTCTGAGGCTCAGTATCCTCATCTGTAATGGGGGCTAATACTACTCATCCTGTGAAGGTGCTGTGAATAAGATTTCATGTGTAAAACCTTGGCCCAGAGTGTGCTGCAAGTGGGTATAGAATAAATGGAAGCTAATAAGGTTATTAAAGCAAGAAAATGAAGCAAGTGAAGAGACTTAACTGGATAATATTTTAAGTTATTTTACTACTTTAAAAAGTAAATGAATAAATGAACCCAGGAAAAAGTATGCTTTTATGGTGACTATATAATTTATTATATAAACCAGGAGACTTTAGAGAAGAAAGGGGTTCTATTAATAATTATTCTGAGATAACAGGTATAAGCAGACCCTGTCCTGGGCAAACCAGGATGTGCAGTCATCTACTGGTGAGCAGTCGTTCTGAGCCCACAGCTGTAGGACCTTTCCTGGATCTTCACCTGGCCCACCAGCCCCTACTTCAGGATGGTCATGAGGCTAGGGAGGGAGGAGCACCAAAGAGGAAACTTTCTAGCCTGTACATTAGCAAATGCAGGAGACTGTGAGTTTATATTGCCTTCTGATTAGATGAACTCTGTTCTTAAGAATTATCTTTATTAATTATTGAAAAAACCAATTCTCATCTGGAATGCATGTTCCCGTATGACATCTTGTCATACGATCACCCACCCCTCTATGGTCTTTGAAAAGAAAGACTATACAAGCTCATAGGTAGAAATTTAAAATCAAACCTCACATACACATCCTCCTTCAGGAGGCTCTGTTGCCCCAACAGCTGTGATTTCGCTGCATGTGCAATATGCTTTCTGAATTTACGTAGCTCTTGCAATGACACGGTACTTGGCTTGCAAATAGCACTTCCCATTCCCATTTCATAGTATAGCAGAGCTTGCAGGCATTCTTTAGTCCAATCCCCTCATTTCAGGCTAAGAGATCTCCAGTGACTTAACTTAGCCAAAGCCACACACCTAGCTAACTTCAGAAGAACCAGAACCCGAACACACTATTTTTTTCATTGCTTTACACCTGCTTCCCTGAAAAACAGCCCTACCAGCTCAAAGAGCAATATAGTAATTCCGAAAATAACACATGATTTCAGACATTTCAAGGTTATTAGTAGGAACTGAATATTTCTCCCATTGTAGTCTGTAGCATTCTTATAATTAGACATATTTTTCAGTTTTTACTGGGAGAAAATTAATATTAGATTTATGTTTAAATTCTCTGCATTCGCCAGGTAATAAGGAGGCTAAATAAAACATGTGCAGCAAGGGCCAGATGATAAACATAACCTCTAAGTTGAGACATTTATTTCCAACATTGACAGAGATGGGAATATTTTTTTAAAAATCAGATATCCCAAGCCAGAGTAAGGAAGCCAGGAAAGAAAAACTGATAGTCATTAATCTGGTGGCGTGGGGATGCCAGTCCAGGTATAAAAATGAAAAGTAACCTAAGTCGGTCATTTGTTTGGTTTCTATTGTTTAAAATTTTCATTTTCCCAACCTTTGTATTCAGTATGGTGGTTTAAGGTAAGACAGGAGACTGGGGTGAAAGAGAACTGGATGAATGCTGTTTGCTGGGACACTGGGTAATGTCAACGAACACAGTTTTTTAAAGAAAAAAACAAGTACTCTGCCTCAAATACATAATCCTTTCTAAATAGGGGAATCAGAGAAGAGAGATGGCTTAATTGGGAATGAAAAAAAAAAGAACACCAACAAATGGATTTATTTGCAAGCTACTGGATTCCTAGACATACTTGGCCTCACCCTACTGAACTTTTTCTCTTCTGACAAAACAAATTCCAAATTCTCCTGACTCTTCTTAAATTGGATTTAAAATATTCAATGAGCCAGGGAAATCAGGCAATAAAAAGAAATAAAAGGCATCCAGAATGGACAGGAATAAATAGATCTATTTCTATTTGCAGATGACACGACCTTATATACAGAAAATCCTTAAAAATCCACCAAAAACACTATTAGAACTAGTAAACAAGTTCAGCAAGGTTTCAGTGTTAAACATTGATATTCAAAAATCAATTGTATTTCTATACATTAGCAGTGAACAATCCAAAAATGAAATTAAAGTCACAATTACAGTTATAGAGCATCAAAATGAATAAAATACTTAGAAATAAACTTAACAATAGAAGTACAACATTTGTACACTAAAAAGTATAAAACAATATTGAAAGAGTTAAAGAAGACCTAAAAAAATGGAAAGTTATCCCATTTCATGAAACTAGAGACTTAATATTATTAAGAGGGCAATACTACCTAAACTGATCTACAAATTGAGTGCAATCCTTGTCAAAAATCTCAGTTGGCTTTTTTGCAGAAATTGACATGCTGATGATAAAATTCATGTGTAAATGCAAGGCCCTAGAAAAACCAAACCGATCTTGAAAAAGAAGGACAAAGTAGGAAGACTCATGCTTCCCAATTTCAAAACTTACTAGAGCTGCAATAATTAAGATACTGTGGTACTGACATAAGGACAGACATATAGATAAATGGAATAGATGTAAAAGTCCAATTAATTTTTTGTAATGTGCCAGACAATTCAATGGGGGAAAAGAGTCTTTTCAACAAATGGTGCTGGGACAACTGGACATTCACGTGGAAGAATAAATCCCTATTTCACACCATATACAAAAATTAATGGAAGATCAGAGACTAGATGACCTAAAACCTATAGGATGCAGCAAAAGCAGTTCTAAAAAGGAAGTTTATAGCAAGAAAATCTCACCTCAAGAAACAAGAAAAAACTCAAATAAACAACCTAACCTTACAACTAAAGCAACTAGAGAAAGAAGAACAAACAAAACCCAAAGTTAGTAGAAGGAAGGAAATCATAAGGATCAGAACAGACATAAATGAAATAGAAACAAAGAAAACAACAGCAAAGATCAATGAAACTAAAAGCAGGTTCTTTGAGAAGATAAACAAAATTGATAAACCTTTAGCCAGACTCATCAAGAAAAAAGGGAGAGGACTCAAAACAACAGAATTAGAAATGAAAAAGGAGAAGTTACAACTGACTCTGCAGAAATACAAAGGATCATAAGAGAATACTACATGCAACTATATGCCAATAAAATGGACAACCTCGAAGAAATGGACAAATTCTTAGAAATGCACAACATGCCGAGACTGAACCAGGAAGAAATAGAAAATATGAACAGACCAATCACAAGTAATGAAATTGAGCCTGTGATTAAAAATCTTCTGACAAACAAAAGCCCAGGACCAGATGGTTTCACAGGTAAATTCTGTAAAACATTTAGAGAAGAGCTAACATCTATCCTTCTCAAACTCTTCCAAAAAATCACAGAGGAATACCCCCAAGCTCATACTATGAGGCCACCATCACCCTGATACCAAAACCAGACAAAGATATCAAAAAAAGAAAATTACAGGCCAATATCACTGATGAACATAGATGCAAAAATCCTCAACAAAATACTAGGAAACAGAATTCAGCAGCACATTAAAAGGTTCATACACCATGATCAAGTAGGATTTATCCCAGGAATGCAAGGATTCTTCAATATATGCAAATCAATTAATGTGATACACCATATTAACAAATTGAAGGAGAAAAACCATATGATCAGCTCAATAGATGCAGAAAAAGCTTTCGACAAAATTCAACACCCATTTATGATAAAAACCTTCCAGAAAGTAGGCATAGAGGGAACTTACCTCAACATAATAAAGGCCATATATGACAAACCCACAGCCAACATTGTTCTCAGTGGTGCAAAACTGAAACCATTTCCACTAAGATCAAGATTGCCCACTCTCACCACTATTATTCAACATAGTTTTGGAAGTTTTAGCCACAGCAGTCAGAGAAGAAAAAGAAATAAAAGGGGGCTTCCCTGGTGGTGCAGTGGTTGAGAGTCCGCCTGCTGATGCAGGGGACACAGGTTCGTGCTCCAGTCCGGGAAGATCCCACATGCCGCAGAGCGGCTAGGCCCATGAGCCATGGTCACTGAGCCTGTGCATCCGGAGCCTGTGCTCCGCAATGGGAGAGGCCACAACAGTGAGAGGCCCATGTACCGCAAAAAAAAAAAAAAAAAAAAAAAAGAAATAAAAGGAATCCAAATCAGAAAAGAAGAAGTGAAGCTGTCACTGTTTGCAGATGACATGATAGTATACATAGAGAATCCTAAAGATGCTACCAGAAAACTACTAGAGCTCATCAATGAATTGGGTAAAGTTGCAGGATACAAAATTAATGCACAAAAATCTCTTGCACTCCTATACACTAACAATGAAAGATCAGAAAGAAAAATTAAGGAAACAATCCCATTTACTATCACCACAAAAAAGAATAAAATACCTAGGAATGAACCTACCTAAGGAGGCAAAAGACCTGTATGCAGAAAACTATAAGATATTGATGAAAGAAATCAAAGATGACACAAACAGATGGAGAGATATACCATGTTCTTGGATCAGAAGAATCAACATTGTGAAAATGACTACATGACCCAAAGCAATCTACAGATTCAATGCAATCCATATAAAATTACGAATGGCATTTTTCACAGAATTAGAACAAAAAATTTTACAATTTGTATGGAAATACAAAAGACCTTGAATAGCAAAAACAATCTTGAGAAAGAAAAATGAAGCTGGAGGAATCAGGCTTCCTGATTTCTGACTATACTAAAAGCAACAGTAATCAAGACAATATGGTACTGGCACAAAAACAGAAATATAGACCTATGGAACAGGATAGAAGGCCCAGAGATAAATGCATGCACCTATGGTAACCCAATCAATGACAAAGGAGACAAGGATAGACAATGGAGAAAAGACAATCTCTTCAATAAAAGGTGCTGGGAAAACTGGATAGCTACATGTAAAAGAATGAAATTAGAATACTCCCTAACACCATACACAAAAATAAACTCAAAATGGATTAAAGACCTAAATGTAAGGCTGGACACTATAAAACTCTTAGAGGAAAACAGGCAGAACACGTTTTGACAGAAATCATAGCAAGATCTTTTTTGATCCACCTCCTAGAGTAATGAAAATAAAAATAAACAAATGGGATCTAATTAAACCTAAAAGTTTTTGCACAGCAAAAGGAAACCATAAACAAAACAAAAAGACAATCCTTAGAATGGGAGAAAATATTTGCAAGCAAAGCACCGGACAAGCGATTAATCTCCAAAATATACAAACAGCTCATATAGCTCAATATCAAAAAAAACAAATAACCCAATCAAAAAAAGGGCAGTACGGGACTTCTCTGGTGGCACAGTGGATAAGAATCCGCCTGCCAATGCAGGGGACAAGGATTCGAGCCCTGGACCAGGAAGATCTCACATGCCGCAGAGCAACTAAGCCCAAGCGTCACAACTATTGAGCCAGCACTATAGAGCCTGTGAGCCACAACTACAGAGACCGTGTGCCACAACTACTGAAGTCTGCCTGCCTAGAGGCTGTGCTCTGCAACAAGAGAAGCCACCTCAATGAGAAGCCCGCGTACTGCAATGAAGAGTAGTCCCCGCTTGCCACAACTAGAGAAAGCACACGTGCAGCAGCAAAGACCCAACACAGCCAAAAATAAATAAGATTAAATTAAAAAAGGGGTAGAAGATCTAAATAGACATTTCTCCAAAGAAGACATACAGATGGCCAAAAAGCACATGAAAAGATGCTCATCATCACTAATTATTAGAGAAATGCAAATCAAAACTACAATGAGGTATCACCTCACACGGGTTGGAACGGCCATCAACAAAAAATCTACAAACGGGCTTCCCTGGTGGTGCAGTGGTTGACAGTCCACCTGCTGATGCAGCGGACACGGGTTCGTGCCCCGGTCCAGGAAGATCCCACATGCCGCGGAGCGGCTGAGCCCATGAGCCATGGCCGCTGAGCCTGAGTGTCCAGAGCCTGTGCTCCATAACGGGAGAGGCCACAACAGTGAGAGGCCCATGTACCGCAAAAAAAAAAGAAAAAGAAAAAAATCTACAAGCAATAAATGATGGAGAGGGTGTGGAGAAAAGGGAACCCTCCTACACTGTTGATGGGAATATAAATTGGTACAGCCACTTTGGAGAACAGTATGGAGGTTTCTTAAAATACTAAAAATAGAACTACCATGTAACCCAACAATTCCACTACTGGCCATACACCCTGAGAAAACAATAATTCAAAAAGAGTCATGTACCACAATGTTCACTGCAGCTCTATTTACAGTAGCCAGGACATGGAAGCAAACTAAGTGTCTATCGACAGATGAATGGAAGATGTGGCACATATATACAATGGAATATTACTCAGCCATAGAAAGAAACGAAATTGAGTTATTTGTAGTGAGGTGGATGGACCTAGAGTCTGTCATACAGAGTGAAGTAAGTCATAAAGTGAAAAACAAATACTGTATGCTAACACATATTTATGGAATATAAAAAAGAAAAAAGAATGGTTCTGAAACACCTAGGTGCAGGACAGGAATAAAGATGCAGACGTAGAGAATGGACTTGAGGACACGGGGAGGGGGAAGGGTAAGCTCGGACGAAGTGAGAAAGTGGCATGGACTTATATACACTACCAAATGTAAAATATATAGCTAGTGGGAAGCACCTGCATAGCACAGGGAGATCAGCTCGGTGCTTTGTGACCACCTAGAGGGGTGCGATAGGGAGGGTGGGAGGGAGACACAAGAGGGAAGAGATATGGGGATATATTTATATGCATAGCTATTTCACTTTGTTATACAGCAGAAACTAACACACCATTGTAAAGCAATTATACTCTGATAAAGATGTTAAAGATAAAAAAAGCAAACATTAGCCATTAGAAAAACACAAATTCAACCCCCAAAGGCAGGGGAGTGGCGAGTTATTGTTTAATAGGTAGTTTCTGTTTGGGATGATAAGAAACTTCCGGAAGTGGATGGTGATGATGGTTGCCCAACATGCATCTGTACTTAATGTCACCAAATTGTACACTTAAAGTGGTTAAAATATAAGTTTTGTTATGCGTATTTTACAATGATAAAATTAAAAACCATAATGTGGTGCTACTTCATACCCACTGGATAGCTATAATCAAAATGACAATAAGTGTTGGTGAGGATGAGACGTCAGAACGCTCGTATACTGTTGGTGGGAGTGTAAAACAGTGCAGCCACTTTGAAAAACAGGTAGTAATTTTTCAAACAGCTAAACATAGTGTTACCATATGATCCAAAAATACCACTCCAGGGTATACACCCAATAGAGTTTAAAACCCATTTCCATACAAAACCTGTAGATGAACATTCAATGGCTATTATTCCAAAAAAAGTGGAAACAATTCAGGTGTTCATCAACTGATGAATGGATAAACAAAACATGGTAAACTCAGGTAATGGAATATTATTCAGCCATGAAAAGTAATGCAGTACTGATACATGCTACAACATGGACAAACCTTGAAAACATTATGCTAAGTAAAATAAGCCAGACACAGAAGGCCACATATTGTATGATTCCGTTTGTATGGAATGTCCAGCTTAGGCAAATCCATAGAGACAAAAAGTAGATTAATGTTTGCCAGGGGCTGGAGGAGGGAGGAATAAAAAACAACAGCTAATGGGTACACCGTCTCTTACTGGTTATGAAAATGTTCTGAAATTAGATATTGGTGGTAGCATGCTTTGTGAATGTGTAAATTATATTTCAGTAAAGCTGTTATTTTTTTTAAATGATCAAGTGGAGTGCTGAGTAGGCATGGCACTTTAAAGAGTTTAACACCCTATAATTATAACACTGCTAAGTGCACTGAAAGCAAATATTTTAGGGTTGGAAAAACCACACACCTGACATACCCCTTTCTCTGCCTGAGGCCATTGTTCATCATTTCCAGGTGATTCACATCCCTTTGCTATGATCTCTTGCTCTACATAAGAAGGATCAGCTGAAAGAATGGAAACCTACAGGTGTCTGTGTGTTCCCTTGTGAAATATCGAGAAAAGCAGTGACGATCGTGCATGGGACTCACTGCTTCCCTTGTCCCTGGCTTCGGTGAGGGCAGAGAGCCACATTCTTGGGGAAATGAAGCCAAGCAAGACATAGTTATAGGTAAGCCCATGTTGGTCAGAGAGTAGCAGTACACACGCATACTTGAGACAGAGCTTGTGCTCTCAGCATCCCCAGAGCCAACTACAGAGAACCCCATGAAATGGATCCTCGCAAAAGAAATGTAAACAGTTCTAGAGAGACTTCAGGCATAAGCAACATGGTGCTCGGGAAAAGCCTCCACCACACACCAAGACGTAACTATGGTCTGCTATGTGTCCAAAAGACTAAAACCTTAGCTTATTACACTAAACAAAATTCGGTGCAAAATGAAGTAAAAAGAGTAAATGGAGATTCTCTGCCACTTTGGTATAAATTGTGATATCTTTAAGCATTAAATAGCATTTTAGGCATCTTTTCTTAGTAATATCTTGAAATAAATAGAACCTAAAAGTGGTTTTAGGTTATTGGAGAGAGATAATATAATGTACTGGTCAAGTTCAAGAGTTTAAACAACTCTAGCACCTCTTCTTCCTAGCTATAACTTTGGGGAAATTACATAGACCCTCTGAGCCTCTGTTTCCTTATTTGCAACATAAGGATTACAGTAGCATTGACATCATAGGGTTGTTGAGAAAACTAAAGAAGGTACAGTGCAGGTAAAGTGCTTCAAATGGAGCCTGACATACGATAAGCCCTTAACTGATAAATCAACTCTTTTGAGCAACAATTCTCTTTCACCGGAGTAGGGAACATAAAGGTCTGGGAAGTACCTCCTCCTAATATTATTTGTGTACCAGGAACTCCAGTCTCCTCCCATCCTGGCCTCCATCTCCTAGGGGGTACATTGTGCTCAACGGGAACTTCCTTCTATTCTTCCTACAAATCGCCTTCTCCTTCAAATCTCACCGTTTCTCTCAATGGCAACCTTATTTGAAATCCTGAAGATATCTTTGACTCTCACTCCATTCCCTATACCCCCAGAAACATTTTAATTCTTGTCAACTCTTCCCTTCAATCTATCTTGGCTCTCTGACTTTCACTGTATGTATTGCTGTTGTCATCCCTGTAATTTATGCCCATTCTTGTCCCTGATGGATCGTCTTACCTGCAGGTCTTTGTAAGGCAAAATACTCTGTTACATATTGGATCAAAGCTAAATATCAATTCTGACTAAAGACCCAATCATTTTGCCTGTTCAGTTTCACCTACCACCATTTCCCAATATGAAATGTCTGCTTTATTTTATTTTTTAAATTATATTATGCAAGTAAAAAGTTTAACCCCTTATTTTCATCAAATTAATCTCCTTATCATCTGTTAAAAATACCAAACAGTTTTTCTGGTCCTAGTTGTTTTTTTACATAAATTTTACTTTTAAAATTATCATACAGTAAAATTTACTTTTTTCTTCTGATGTGCAGATGTATACTACATGTTAATACATGTGTGGATTCATGTAACCACAACCATAATCAAGATACAGAACAATCAAAAATAAAGTATGGATGAAAAAGACAGGTCAAACTGGGGAGTCACAAGACTGAGACTCAAGAGTTATGGTCCCATTGCTGTCGATAAAAAAAAAGATATAGAACAGTTCCATTATCCCCCAAAACTCCCTTTATAGTGCTATCCCTTGAGAGTCACCCCCTTCTTTCCACCATAACCCCTGACAGCCTGACATACCTTTTGCTTATGCTAATCTCACTACCTAGAATGTCTCCACCCCTCTGCTCTTCCAAGTCTATAGAACTCATCTGTCAAGATATCACACAAGGGCTTCCCTGGCTTCCCTGGTGGTGCAGTGGTTAAGAATCCACCTGCCAATGCAGGGGACACGGGTACGATCCCTGGCCCGGGAAGATTCCACATGCCACGGAGCAAACAAACCTGTGTGCCACAACTACTGAGCCTGCACTCTAGAGCCCACATGTCACAACTACTGAAGCCTGTGTGCCTAGAGCCTGTGCTCCACAACAAGACAAGCCACGGCAATAAGAAGCCCGCACGCCACAACGGAGAGTAGCCCTTGCTCGCTGCAACTAGAGAAAGCCCGCGCACAGCAACGAAGACCAAACACAGCCAAAAATAAAAATTAATTAATTAATTAATAAAAAAAAGATATCACACAAACTCCATGTCTCTGTGAATCTCTGATTATAAACCATGTGCCGGTCTATCCAGATATTCGCCCACTTATTTATTTATTCTTGATTCAAGAAGCATTTATGAAACACTATATGACAGACACAATGTGAGGCACAGGGAATACAAAGATGGATCAGAGCAGCCTCCTGCCCTGAGGAAGCCCACACAGGGAGGTAATAGTGGGTATTGATCACCGTACTACGTGCAGCAGGAAGGATACCTGCACGATATACAGTGACAGTCCAGGAAAGGGGAGGTCAGTTCTGTCAGAGGGGACAACATGTACACCATGTCTTCAGAGGAAATGAACATCCCATGAACGTCTTCATGTGCTGCAGGGACAGATTCAGTTTATGAGGCCTGAAGAAAATGCCATTTGGGGCTTTTGATTAAAAAAGAATGCAATCTTACAAATATGAAGATAGGTAAAATTACAAATTTTCTAAATCTGATAAATATCATGAGCATCAAGAATTCCACAAAAACAACACATTATTGTTTTGGGTTTTTTGTTTTGTTTTGTTTTAGTGAATTAACTCTCCGAAACTCTTGTATGATATTTTCCCTCAGCACTTTGGCCTCCTCCTCTGATTGATTTTTTTGTTTGTTTATTTGTTTGTTTGTTTTTTGCAGTACGCGGGCCTCTCACTGCTGTGGCCTCTCCCGCTGCGGAGCACAGGCTCCGGACGCGCAGGCTCAGCGGCCATGGCTCACGGGCCCAGCCGCTCCGCGGCAAGCGGGAATCTGCCCGGACCGGAGCACGAACCCGTGTCCCCTGCATCAGCAGGCGGACTCTCAACCACTACGCCACCAGGGAAGCCCCTCTGATTGATTTTATATTATCCTTTTCAATAGAGAGGCTGGGAAGACAATTCAGTCTTTCCTCTGTCATGGGTGTGAGAAATCCGATTTTTGTGACTGATGATTTTAGAAGTTCCTTTTGGTTTTACAACTTTGTTATCAGCCATACCTTGTCTGTAACTTGCTCTGCAGCATCTTTCTGGGGCAGAGGAAAGCCTGAGAGGCTCCCCATCCTCTGATGACACCCCAGGGATGGAGGTGGGAGTGTGAGGTGGCCGTGGAGCCCGAGGCATAGTGGCCCCCAAGCAGGGGCACAGGCAGCTTCTAGTTCAGATCTTCCCGAGGAGGTCAAAGACAGGCAGATGCTCAATGAGGCGGTCAGGGGCAGGCTATCACTGAGGTCTGGGCAGGTGGGGAGGCAGCATGGGCAGCCCACTGGCGCTGCCTGTAGTCCCAGGACTACCACCCCAAGGTGTGACAGTGCTCCTTGGCTCAGGTCCCTAGCTGGGCTGTTGCTTCCTCCCTGAGTCCCAAGAATATGCCAAGCCTTGGAAGGTGCACCTGCCAATGATGGGCCCTAAAGCATAAGGTTCATAGCATCACCATAAATCTGCTTCTGTGCAAAGCAAGAGTGTTTAAAACAGCAGGGCATATTCAGAGAACTGCCCATTGTCTAGTATTGCTGGGGGACTGCTGGGAAGTTTGGACTTGATTCTTCAGGCAAAGGGAAGCCAAAGAAGGTTTCAAAGCACGTAAAAGAAGTGGTCAACTTTGTCCTGTGGGAAAGGCAATGAGGTGAAAGCTGCAGGATGGATTAGGGGAAGAAGTCTTGAGAAGGTGATTGCAGTGGTCCAGGAAAGGAATGACAACGGCTGGAATGAAAGCAGGAGGAGCAGAGTTGGAAATGTAATGACAAGAATGAAATTAGGAACCTCGGTAGAAACTATTGAGCATGATGCCAAGTTCTTGTAAGTGTCTTAACTCATTTAATCTTCAGAGATCCTCAGAAAACAGATGAAGAAACTGAGACTTTCAGAGGTTAAGTAACTTGTACAAGATCAGTATGGAACAGGGATTAGGACTCAGTGCATCTGTTTCCAGCGCCATGGAAAATGATGCCGGATTAGATTTGGGGGTAGAGGGAGACAAAAAGAAATGTTGGAAAGGGAAGAATTTAAGGTGAATAAGATACTGTAAACTGAATCAGGAAATACTTTTCCCTCCTCTTAATTCTTATAGCAAAAAATTTATATTATTGTCTAGGTGTTTCACAGGTGAGTGTGCTATTTCTACAACCAGACCATAAACTACCTGAGTACAGCGTTACTTATGCTTTGTATCATATACTCAATCAACAATGAGTGGGTGTCCACTTAGAGCCAGAGCCTGGGCTAGTCACCAGGGATACAAAGATGAAGATGACAAAATGCCTTCCCTGAACTTCAAGAGTTATAGCCCAGTGTGAGTGACAAAGGATTTTGATGTGATATTACAGGACAACCCTAGAGTTATAAACACTGTAGTCTTAAGAGCACAGGGGTGAGAGCTCATCTAGACCCACCTGAGCAGGTCATGAAAGTATTCAACGGCAATAACACTTAACTAGGGATCGGCATATATAGATGAGTTCATTAGATAAATATATTGTATTGAATAGAAGGGCCTTCCAGCCTGATGAAACTAGATGCATAGCAGCTAGAGATGCTAGGTGTATTTGGTAAGAGACAAGAGTGACTTAGATGGAACAGAAACCTAGAGGTGACTGGTTGGAGACTGACAGTAAGTAATTCTGAAAATTACCATTAACGACCAGTCTGTACTTACTTGACTGCCTGGAATAACTGATGCATGGGATGATTTAACCAGGGTGTTGAGAGCAGGTGAAGCAAGATGTGGCTGCTCACGGCAGATTGCCGTTCCTTATATGCACACCCTTTTCAGTGTGACTTCGCTACTCTTCCCATCAAAAGATGGGTCTATTTCCTCATTCCTTGAATTTGGGCTTGGCCATGTAACTAGCTTGGACAAATGGGTCACTAACAACCGTGACGTAAGCAAAAGCTTGAGAAGTGCTTACACATTGGGGTTTACCATCTCTTGCTGTTCTCTGGGAATTCTTCTACCACTGTGTGAACAAGCCCAGGCTTGCCTCCTGGAGGATAAGAGGCCTAATGGATAGCAGCTCTATCCCAGCCATTCCTAAATCATCTAGACATCTGAGTGACACCAACCTAAATGATCCAGCCTCAGCTAAGCTGGCCTAGATAAGAAATGGCCATTAAACCCACAGAATAGCAAGAAAGTAAAAATATTTATCGCTTTAAGCCACTAGATTATGGAGTGGTATGTTACATAGCAAAAGTAACAGACACACTGCCCTACTGACTCTCTTCATTTTGACCACAATCAGGATTATGAACATCAAAAGCAGTTATTCACTTGGGTTCTTTCCTTAGACTTTGGGAGGGTAAACCAGTGAGTCCTTATGATTAGGAAAAAAAAAAAAAAATCTTCCAAACCTGGCTGCCATTACTATTTGATTCTAGGATTCCAATGCCATTATAATCTGTGAGTTAGTACAAGGACTTTGCTGGACTACTTACCAGCTCTCTCGTCTCTCTAACCACATCTTTTCTGGAGATGTTAAGTTGGGTTTAGGCTCAGGGGTAATAACAGCAAAGCAGACTCTTGTTCTATGAGGAGGATGGAATCTTTCTCCCCTTTGAGCTTTATTGAAAAATTGTGGAGAGATATTACGAGGCTGATTTTTCCACTTCAAGGGGAAAAACTCTGGGTTATTGTCTTTTCATAAGCCTATATTGTACCGGCTGTTCTACAAAAGAAACAGTCTCTTACTTATGATCCCGATGGAGTAAAGCTTAAGATTTTCTTTGTTTTCTACATAGTTAAGTTCGTCAGTTACTTTCATTAGTTAATCTGAAATATCTTGGAAGAGTGTTGAAAGGGGTTTCACAACAACAAATAATTCTCCTAGAGGGAAATGTCAGGAACTCAGCTACAGATGAAATAAATGTGAAACATGCCGTGTCTATCTGATCCACTCCCCATTCCATCCTCTGAGAAATGAGTAAAGATAAAGATGAAAGATAGTAATTTTTGATACTTGAAACTTTTCTGTAGTAAAACTGACTTGAGGCTAAAAATCAAAAGATATTTCTTAAGTGCATTTGTTTAAACACAGAAGTTGAAGACAGTGAGAGCTACAGAAGAAGGAACTAAATCTGTATACCTATCTCAGGGTTCTGAGACTTCAGGGCAGACCACCAGGAGTCCAATTTGCATGAGAGCAAGAGACACCAAGATTAAGACTTTTAGGCAATGAGAGGAAGCAGAGGTAATATTTCAGTATTCACTCTCTCAGAAAGTCGCTCTCCAATTTACACAGTGGAGAGGCCATTCATATCTCCAAACTCAACTCGAACATCACCTCTTCTAGAAGCATTCCTGACTACTGTACCCTAAAAGGGAGTTCATAATTAATTTGTGTTTCTATCTTTGCACTTACCAGCCTGCTTTATAATGTACTTTCTCACATATCTGCTTCTTCCACTAAACTGATAATGGCTTCAGATAGCACGGGATGGAGGGGCTGTGTCTCATTCATCTAGCAAAGGAGTTATCATACAAGAAATAGAAAATAAGTAATTGTTGAATTAATAAATTAGACACCAGTTAATGGAGAGTGAATAAGATAGAGGGCAGAGCTACTCAAATATTCTTTGGTACAGACACTAAGGAACTTATTCCAGGTTCCTCAATAAATGTAACAGACAGAAGGCATGCAGTAATCCAGGTCCTTGCTATTCAAAGGGTAGTCCACAAACCAGCAGCATAGCATGATCTGAGAGCTTGTTGCAAATGCAGAATCCCAGGTCCCACTCTAGACCTACTGAATCAGAATCTTGATTTTAACAAGATCCTTAGGTGCTTCACATGCACATTAATGGCTGAGAATCATTGATCTAAGACAGTGGCTTTCATAGCTGCCTGTATATTGGAATCACCAGGGAAGTTTTACAAAATATTGATCTCTCGGTCCTACCTCCATAGATTCTACTTTGAATGGTCTGTGACTTCTTTCTAGCCAAGATTGGGTTGCAGAGACCTAATTTACCCTTTCTGCCTTAAATGACAGAACAAAAATAGTATATATGACACAGTGATTTTCAGACTGCATTAGTTATCTATTGCTGAGTAACAAGTTACCCCCAAATTCAGCAGCTTAAAACAACACGCATTTATTACTTCGCAGTTTTTGTGGTTCGGGAAACCAGGCATGGTTTAACTATTACGAAATTGCCACAAATTATCAATATCAAGAATGACCCAGGGTCTCTCCCAAAGCTGCAGTTGAAGTGTTGGTCAGTGCCATGGTCTCATCTGAATGACTGAATGAAAAAGAATCCACTTCTAAGCTCACTCATGTAGTCACTGGCAGGACTCAGCTCCTTGTGGGCAGTTGGACTGAGGGCCTCCATTACTCTCTGGCTGTTGGCCAGAGACTGCTCTCAGTTCCCTGTGCTTCATCAAGCAAGTGAGAGAGAGAGCGCACTCTAGCAGGATGGAGGTTAGAGTATCTGTAACCTTCTGTAATCATAGAAGTGACATCCTACCACACATGCCATATATTTGTTAGTTACTGGATCTAGCACCCACTCAAAGCATGAATACCAGAAGGTGGGGATCATTGGGGGCCACCTTAGAAGCTGCCCACCACACAGATATTGAACAACAGATATCAAGGCACTGTGATTTCTAACAAAAGGGTAACAAGCAAAGCCAGTTGAACAACTGTACCAGCTTATTGTCAGAAGGCAGTTCTGGGTTGCAGTGCATGAAAGGGGAAATCAACAGAGTTCTCTATGAAGTGGTCCCTATGAAGTGAAGATACAGAGAGGCCAAGGCTGTAAGAATTTATGAGTCAGAGTACTATTGGCAGAGAGAAAGCTCAGGAAATCTACTGAGGGGTCCCCTTGAGTCTCTGGCTGTGCTAATATGTGCATGTCTGAAAAGAAACTACCTGAATACAGGGAAATGACCATGAGAAAGGAGTAAACAAAACAATTTCCAGAGTTCACACACAGGGCAAGAATGGAAGTGATCAAAATCCGCAAGACATAGAGTAGAATCCTCAGATATTCTTTAGCCTATACTAAAGGCTACACTGGACTTGTCCTAACAAAATGTAAAAGGAAGTCTCTAAAGTTTCAACTAATTCCAAGTAAATTAATTGAGTGCCAGAGCAAAATCCACCACTATTTGAAAAAATACCACAAAATCCAACAGTCAATAATGTAAAAGTCACAAAATCTAACATCCAATAAGAAATTAGCGGGTATGCAAAGAAGTAGGAAATAGGCCTAAAACCAGGAGAGAACTCAATCAATAGACACAGATCCAGAAGACAGAGAGAATGGAACTAGCAGATAAGAATCTAAAAAAAAAATGTTAGAACAGCTATTGTAAATACGTTCCAAATGTTTAAGAAGGTATGGAAAAATAAGACCATGATGTCGAGAAAAATGGAAGATATAAAAAAGACACAAATGAATGACAAAAAAATCAAACCAAAACAATCCAACATGTGAAATGAAAAGTACACTGTTAAGAGAAGACTAGACACTGAAAATTTCAATGTTTTTGAAGACACAATCATAAAAATACCCAAAATGAAGCAGAAAAACACTGAAAAAATGTGAAGAGAGCAGCCGTGATCTGTGGGACACCATCAGGCTAATATACGTGCAGTTGAAATTAGGATCTATGAAGGAAGATTTTAAAAGGGTTGGAGGGGCTTCCCTGGTGGCTCAGTGGTTAAGCGTCCGCCTGCCAATGCAGGGGACACGGGTTCAACCCCTGGTCTGGGAAGATCCCACATGCCACAGAGCAGCTAAGCCTGTGTGCCACAACTACTGAGCCTGTGCTCTAGAGCCTGCAAGCCACAGCTACTGAGCTCAAGTGCCAGAACTACTGAACCCCACGTGCCTAGTGCTCTGCAACAAGAGAAGCCACTGCAATGAGAAGCCCACGCACCGCAAAGAAGAGTAGCCTCTGCTGGACGAAACTAGAGAGAGCCCCCAGAGCACAGCAATGAAGACCCAATGCAGCCAAAAATTAATTAATTAATTAATTTTAAAAAATAAATAAATAAAAAGCGTTGGAGGTAATTTTGCATGAAAAAGAAAAAGATAAAGAGCGACTAGCTGTTTTCAAACAAATTAAATAAGAGTAATTACCAATAGATAACTAACAGTATTGCTCATTCCTACTATACAAGATAGAAACAAGAAGAAATGATTTTAAATTTCAACAGTGAAATTTGGTCACTGAAAGTAGAATTTATTGACCAGAGGGTGATTAAGCACAGAGAAAGCTCTAGGTTTGCAAAACATTTCAAGTGAAGCTATGCTCTCCTGACAGCAAAACATCTGGTCATACTGAAAATTTCATCCAGCTGACCTTTTTAAAGTCATGTGGATAAAACATCTGTAAGATAACTGGATTTTTTAATGGATTAATTGAACCGAGAAAATGTTTTGTGGCTTTGGGGAAATTTCACCTAAATAATGAAAAGCAAAGGAGTCATATTCTGTTTGACCTTTCGGGGGGAATAATTTATATTACATAATTAGAATAACAATGTCCATCTGGCAGTGGACCATTCCTATGGGCTCATACATACAGCAGACACAGCTCCACCTAATTAGTCAAGTGTTTTCAGTGAGATTACAGTAAGATTTACTTAAATTACTCAACGTCCTGACTCCCAGTGATTCACTGCTCTCTGCCACATAAAAACCAAAAGCTTATAAAAACCCTAAACACACTGATAATTTTTTTTTAGAACAGAGAATGAAGGTATTGAGAATTCTCATCATCTTCCAAACTCGTTATCTTCTTGGATTCAGGCAAGAAAGGTCTTTTTTGACTAATGTTTTAGAGCAAGTAAAAACTAAGATGAAGTGAAGTTGGAGGACTGTCATGCATCCATAAGCTCTTTTTCCAGAAAACTAATCACCAAATGATCACGGCAGTGGTTCTCCAAGTGTGTTCTCAGCATCAGCATCACCTGGGAACTTGTCAGAAATGCAAATTCTTGGGTCCCACCCAAGACCTACTAAATCAGAAACCTTGTAGGTGGAGCCCAGCAATCGGTGTTGAATAAGCCTTCCAGGTGATTCTGATACACACTGCGGTCTGACAACCTGTGGGTTAAAAGAATGATCATTCCCAGCTGAGCTGAAGCTGGGTTTCAGCGTCTGGCTCCTTGTGTAATCGGTGATCCTTATGGGTCTCTCTCCATGAACTGGGATGCACAGGAGTTTCAGGTTTTCTAGATGAAGGAAAGGGACATGGAAGATGGGAGTACAGCAAGATGTCTGGACAGTAAACATTATAGTGTATATTAAGTCTACTTAATTTTAAAATTGTTTACTCATTTAAAATCTACTCATTTTAAAAAATAGAACTTTTACACATAACAGAATCCATAATTATTTGTTGATTATCTAATTCAGCTTAGTCCTTCTGCCTAATGAAGTGGTTTTGATCCCCAAAGGAGTGGGGAGGGCCAGAAACTGAAAGATTGATGCTCATTGAAACAAATAAAAAAACAAAAGCAAAACCCATTAATGGGACTCAGAGCATAAGCGACTTGCTTCGGGGACCAGGAAGAAAAGACGAGGTCAGCCCTGGACCACTTTGGAGCCTGGGCCCTTTGGGGGCTTGGAGCAGCTCCAAGGAAAAGCCAGCTGTTCCTAGTTCTAGAGTGTTCTCTTACAAGACAGCAGCAGTAGAAACAACGGTAAGAACACCAGAGAAACCTAGAGAGGGGCTGAAGTACTACAGCTGCTGTGATCTGAATATCAATATGACCATATCTCTTTATCCACAGGTTGGTAAGGCCTGGCACAGTCAAATTACAAATATAATATAAAACAACACTAAACTCAACTGGGAGAAGTGAAAAAGCATGTTACCCAAGTTCCCTTCTGGGTGTTACAGAGATGGTAATTTGAAGCTCTGGCAAACATGGTCTAGGTGCTTTCAGATTCAAAGCAGTACAGTCATGTCAGGCTCAATAGCTAGCTATCTGCTGATGTCAATAGTTTGGGAATTATGCACCCCTCAAAACATCAATCCTTATAAAGTTTTTTATATGGAGTAAGCTGTAGTAGCTTCTATATATATGGTCAGTAGAACAGAGAATATTGAAGCCATGAGGCTTCAGGTCTATCTTGAACCAGGGGTCAACACACACTTATCGCTTTTATAATGTGTGTCATTCATTCATTCTAGAAATATTTGTTGAGTGCCTCTTATGTGTCAGGAATGGTGCTGGACTCTGTGAGCCATTGGAATCAGACAGACTGTGGTCAGGTGCTCTAGAGCTGCTCTCTTCAATACAGTAGCCACTAGTCACATCACATGTGACTACTGCGATTCAATTCCTTTGTCACCTTTGCCACATTTCAAGTATCAATACTTAACAGCCACGTGTGGCTAGTGGCTGACATCTGGGAGAGCACAGATACAAGACAGAAGGTAACAGAGAGGAGTTTCCCATTGTCTGTCTTCCCAATTCCTAGTGCTGGGCTTTTCCTTGCCCACTTCCATCTCCTCCAGGGTCTCAAAGCCCTCCTCCGTTTTTCCAGGCTGACGTTGTCATGAGCATCCTGGACCAGGGCATTGGCAGAAGGTGTCTATGGGAAATATTTTGACTAAGTCTCAGAAAAATCTCGAGGCAGATGCAGGCCTCCATTGGCTAAGTGGACCATGGGCAGTATGCCACATTCTCTTTCCAATTCCATCGTTATGGCATAAACCGTGGGTATGGTATAAAGCCCTCAGACTTCCCCATTTGATTCTCAAAAACTCTGTTTTGAAAGGTAAGGAAAAAAAAGAAATCTGAAACATTAACAGTTTCCTGCTTTTCTCTTACTCCCGTTATTTTTTTCCCAAGGCAGCGTAGATGCCTCTGCTTGAGAGGCGGAAAGTCACTTGCAAGGACGAGAGGAAAACAACAGCATGAAGATTAATATTTCAAGATACCTTGCAACATCAAAATAGTAGAAAACATGATTCTTGCCTCCAAGCTGCCTATATGACCGAGGAAACATGAAAAATGGGGAAATTCATGAAAAGTTAATAACTGTAAAGAGTAAAGGAACAATATTAAACAGAAAGGAAAGAGATGTCACCCAGATCTACATGATTCATAGCTCAGGGCTGGTACAGACCCTAAGTGTGGCTTTTCACCAAAAGGTGAGGTCTGAGCTGCACAGATTTAGATGAAGAGAGGGGAGAAGAGGCAGAAGTTTAGGTGGGGCCACACTATAAGCAGATGTGTGAATGTGCGGTGCAAGTGTTGTTTAAGGTACAAGGAAGGTGGGAGTTTGTCATGCAGGGCGAGGGGAACTAAGACTCCAAGAGTAGGCTGAGGAAATACCATGGGAGACCTTGACTGTCAGGCTGAAGGATTTGGTCCTTATCCCATAGCGGGATGGGGATGTCACTGACGATTTGAATAGGAAGTGATGTAGTTAAAGCAGCATTGTGTTGATGAATCCGACATTGAACCCTAGCAATGATATTTTGATCTACTGAAGCCGAGGCAGTCTGGAGAGCAGAGGGTGGTCAGGAGGCTACTGCAGAGGTGTAGGCATGAAATGCCACGGGCCTGGAACAGGTGGGTAGCAGTGGAATGACAAGGGAGCAAGGAGTGAGCAGCATGTTGAAGGAAAATCAACAGGGCTTTGATTTTTGGAGCTGAGGGAGAGAAAGAAATCAAATATACTATTAACTTGGGCAAATTACTTAGCATCTATAAATAGCGATAATGGCTATGTTTTACAGGTTTGCCATGTGAATTAATAAAAAGACCTTTGTAAAATGTAAGAAGTCTCTGGCATACAAATGCAATTGAGATCTACTGTTTGGAACTCAGATGGCCCAGAGCTGTCCTCCCCATTCCAGCTGTCAGGGCCCCAGGCAAGCACATCCTGCTTCAAGGGCAAGACCAATGTGCCCTCTTTTCTTATGGCCCTGGAGTCATTGAGCCTGCGCGCAGACCCACATTCTGAACACTCCTGCTCACACAGGGTTTACATCCCCTTAGTCCAACACTCAGTGATGGTCTCAGGCCAGAACTCACTGGCATATGATAGAAGTTGCCAGAATATACTGGGTCCCTCTGCTCTATTTCCAAGCACATGCCAGGTTCCAGGTCCCTCTTAAAGATTTCTTTCTTTTTTTTTTTTTTTGGGCGGTACGCGGGCCTCTCACTGCTGTGGCCTCTCTCTCCCGTTGCGGAGCACAGGCTCCGGACGCGAAGGCTCAGCGGCCATGGCTCACGGGCCCAGCCGCTCCGCGGCATGTGGGATCTTCCCGGACCGGGGCACGAACCCGTGTCCCCTGCATCGGCAGGCGGACTCTCAACCACTGCGCCACCAGGGAAGCCCTCTCTTAAAGATTTCTGAGGCCCCTCCCCTAACAAATAAAAGATACAGCTCAAAACCTGATGTGCTTTTGTCTTTTATTGTCTCAGACATTTAGTTCCCTTCTGTAAGCCACCTCACCACCTGCTTTCCCTTGGTTTCTAATCATTCTTAAGAAAATGGTGCTTATATTTCCACATAGTCCAGAAAACCTTGGTCAACACACAATATTGCTGCATATGCCTTAGATTTACGATGAAAACTAGAAAAGGGTGCTGTTATGTTAGCTATCATTTTTAAAAAGTAAAGAAAATAAGAAAAAAATGAGTAGGAAATTATTTTCTTCTATTTATGTTGAATATTAGTACTTGAGGAAAGCTGGTTAAATTAGTGAACAATAAAGGGGCAGATAGATATTTTTGTAAGAAGTTTTTAACATCTTTATTGGAGTCTAATTGCTTTACAGTGGTGTGTTAGTTTCTGCTTTATAACAAAGTGAATCAGCTATACATATACATATACCCCCATATCTCTTCCCTCTTGCATCTCCCTCCCACCCTCCCTATCCCACCCCTCTAGGTGGTCACAAAGCACCGAGCTGATCTCCCTGTGCTATGCGGCTGCTTCCCACTAGCTATCTATTTTACATTTGGTAGTGTATATATGTCCGTGCCACTCTCTCACTTCATCCCAGCTTACCCTTCCCCCTCCCCGTGTCCTCAAGTCCATTCTCTGTCTGCATCTTTATTCCTGTCCTGTAAGAATTTTAAAGGAAATCTTCTGAGCACTTTCAAGTGGTCTAGAAATTGAAGGTCCCGAGTCTTTATTATGTTTAATGTAAAATCCCTGACCATCATTTTTACTTCAAACAGGTATATATCAGCAATCTGTGAGGATATAGATATATGTGTGTGTGTGTGTGTGTGTGTGTGTGTGCGTGCGCACGCATGCACACAGGTGTACACACACACATATGAGTGTATATACCCATAAAAGGAACACGGGAAGGGAAAGAGAGGATAATATATCAGAAGAAAGATTTTCCTGCGGTACCTCTAAATAAGGGCAAAGGGGGAAAGAAGTTAAAAAAAGAGCATGTGTGTATAGAAAAAGGAAAGAATTGATCTGTGAAAAAGCAAGAGCGGGAAAAAGAGAAGAAGATAAAGACATAAGTCCGGCACCAGGAGGTCTTTGGTGGTGGTCTAGTGAATGAGACCCAGATGCAGAGGCAGTGCAGCTGGACGGTGCCAAGAGGAAAATCAGTGTCTGCCTAATCATAGGAACGTTCAAGGTCTGAGGTGGTAACTTGGAGAGTGTCTCCTTTCTGGAAACTGAATAGAAGTAGCACAAATCGAAAGTTGGATTATAAATAATTGGCACTCTCTTCCGAAGGACACCGTGCCTCTTCCTGCTCTGGTTAGACAGGAAGTACCACCGAGGCACTAACTAGAGCACCACTGCCAGATTTCCTTATTGCCCTGCCCCCAAAATATTCCAATCTGCTGTCCTCTAATTTCAGAACACTGTTCTAAGTGATGGTTTGCTAAACTTACCCATACACATCTGAATGGGAATATTAATGAGTTAATCTGCAGTAGCGCTTATGATTTGCTAGATGATTCTAGATTTTCTAGATGGTTTTAGATGGTTTTCTAGAAATATCTATTTAGGCTCCAAAGATGTTGGAGTTGACAAGTTGACAGGTCTGTAGGAAAGACAAGTTTGGATAGGGGAGTTTCTATCGGCACAACTTGTTAGGTCACAACATGTAGAACTTTGATTCAGCCCGAACAGGGGAGGCAGGGCTTCCTTCCATAGGTCATTGCCAAGGGGCAGGACCAAAAAACAGAGAGAGGTCCCGTGAGCTGGGACTATTTTGCCCTTTTACAATTAATTCTCAGAGGATCCAATCAAGACTGCTGGCAGCCCTTGGGCGACGGAGGGCAACTATCCCAGTGAGTCTGGAACTGAGCAGCTCCAGGGACATGGAACTCTCAGTATCAAAGCCAGGAGAATTCTAGGCAAACTCACTCTGTTGGTCACTCTAATATTCCTTCTCATCTAGGCCAGGGCTTGACTTGAGTGAGGAATACCAGAAAAGAAGAGCAATCTTCATCTGCACCTCAACTAGCTCTTTAGTAAAGACGTGGTAGAGCTCAATATATATCCTATCAAGTCTTTACTATTTCCCAATGTCTTCCCCACCTCCATCCCCACTCCCCAGACATTTGCTGTTCTGTAGTAACAGCAAAAGCCAGGTCTGTTGTTTGGTAGCGTCAGTGCAAGTTAAAAGGGCAAGTCTGAAATTATAGAAGGTCACAAAGCATCCCATGCAATAGTCTGAGTTTATAAAGCCCAAGGCTGGCCCTGGAAAAAATTACAATGTTCTGATTTTAGGTGTCTCAAGTCCATTACTATCTTCTCTCAAGCAGGACTGGAGAGCTTCATGCCCTTTCTTCCTTGTAGTAAAACCTGTGCCCAGGGAACTATCTAATACCAGCAATTTACTCATTAGTGTGAATGAAGTCGTATCTCTCCCAAGCTGAATTAAATTGTGAAGTCTTATCTTTAATTATATTCTTTCATTCCTTCTCCTAAGAAATATTCACCGAGAGCCTTCCATGACTAAGTTGGAATACCGTAAGTGAAAGCAACGCAGAGTCTGCTCCCAGGGAACTTCGAAATTTAGCCTCCATTAATTGCAGGCATCAGCTTGCCAGCAAGAAAGGAGCAGTTCAGGGCAGGGATGGATTTCCTAAATGCCCCTGAAACGGGAGCTCTCAGGCTGGCACTGAGAGAAGTTGTGTGTCAGAGTGAGAGGGTTACGAACCCATTGGAGGAATTAATATGGATATTAAAGCTTAAAATCTCAGAGTCTTGTCTTACTTCTCTCTTTATTATGTTTGTTTTGAATTGAAAGATGATGTGAAGAGCAAAGGGGAGGGAGATTGGAGAAGTGGTCCCACCAAAGTCTAGACAAGGAAGAAAATTTTAAAAAGGAGAAAATTTTAAATAGAGAAACATAAACTCTTGATTGTGGTCCAAAAAGTCATTTGATTTCAGGATTATCATAAAATCTCCCCCAAAGAAACCATTTGACATGCAATGATAGAACCACCTCAAGGTCTGAGACAAAGAGTGGGTGAGTAAATAGGGTATATCTTACTGTGGAATTTAATGCAGCTATTTTAAAGTATAATTATAAAAAATAATACAGTAGCTTGGGAAAATGTTAATATGTTAGCCTTCAAAGTCAGGATATGAAAAATTGTCTAAGCTATGCGGAAAACTATATAAAATTTGTATAAGCCTATGAGCAAGGACTAGAGAGGAACTTAGACAATTAAAAATTGCTGATGTGGGCCTAGTAAGATTCTAGGTCACTTATTTCATTTTTAGCAGTCTTTTTATGATATTATCTGTACAACAAATATTATAATGAATCAATTGGGCAGGTAAGGATGGGGGAAAACAAAGGCTGGTTTGCAAAGCATCTGGTGATTGGACTGACTGCCAACTCAGAATAAGCCAAATGACAGTATTATGAGACTACTTCTTTAAAAAACGGATGAAATCAGACTTCATTAATGGAAATATAATGCAGATCCAACAGAAAATATAAGCTTCAGCATTCTGTGCACTAATACGACCACATCTGGAATATTCTGTTTAGCTCTGGTGACTTATTTTAGGGGAGACACTGATAAATTAGAGTACAGTAAAAGAAGACAACCGGGCTTCCCTGGTGGCGCAGTGGTTGAGAGTCCGCCTGCTTAATGCAGGGGACACAGGTTCAAGCCCTGGTCCGGGAAGATCCCACATGCCGCGGAGCAACTGGGCCCGTGAGCCACAACTACTGAGCCTGCACGTCTGGAGCCTGTGCTCTGCAACAAGAGAGGCCGCGATAGTGAGAGGCCCGCGCACCGCGATGAATGAAGAGTGGCCCCCGCTTGCCACAACTAGAGAAAGCCCTCGCACAGAAATGAAGATGCAACACAGCAAAAATTAATTAATTAATTAATTAACTCCTACCCGCAACATCTTTAAAAAAAAAGAAGACAACCAGAAGATCTGGAAAGACCCAAAAAGAATAGTAAGGGACAAATGGCTTTAGAAACTTTGGGATTCTAACTTGGAAAAGAAAAAACTCAGAGCAGGTACATCTGTTGGATTGTTGTTGTGAAAACTGTATCAGGTTTTTGTAAGTTTAGAGGGCAGAATTAGAATCAAAAGATAGAACCTTTAGGGAAGCAGTTTCCTGGCTAAAAATAAAGAGGAACTTTCTAATAAGAAGTAGGCAACATTGCAATGAGCTGTTTCAAAAGTGACCTTCCCAGTGTGGAAAGTGTTTAAGTAAAGACAAAGTGCTGACATTTGTTGGGAGGTTGTTCTAGATGGTACCTGAAGACCCACTGAATCCTTACATGGTATGTTTCCGTCAAATTTGAGAATGAGAGAAATTCGATTATGCTTCTACAATTCTTTAGGTATAGACATGAGACAGATCAAGTTTTCCCTTCCATATCCTCATTCAATTTAGAGACATAAAATGTAATTAGACTGAAGCCAGATGAGAAGAAACAGATTGTTGTCAGTTCCCACTGGATTGTGTGGGTGTCTCCTCTGATTTTATTTTAAAATTCCATTGCTCAATATCCATTTGATTACATCTCAGCCTAATGACTTTTGGCCACGTTGTAATTACATTCTTGACATTTAGTCTAATCACTGAGGAAAGAGTTAAAAGAAATAACTTTTATGAAGCATCCTCTATGTGCCAGGCACCATATTATGTATATTACATACGTAATTTAACCTAGTCCTCCAACCACATGAGGGAAGAATTATCATCCCCATTTTATAGTTAAGCAAACGCACCTAAGTTCCCATAGCAAGTGCCAGAGCTGAACTTCAAACCCTGAGTCCAGTTTATTCCAAAGATCTGTTGCCTATGCTACTGCTTCAGCTTTCCCCAAGTCAAACCACTGTGAGGCTGAAATTCATCCAGAAACAACTACAGCCCTATCTCTGGGTAAGTCTCTGCCTATGTGTGTTTTTTTTTAATTTGTTTATTTATATATATTTTTGGCCACTCCATGCGGCATGTGGGATCTTAGTTCCCCTACCAGAGGTTGAATTCATGCGCCCTGCAGTGGAAGCTTGGAGTCCTAGCCACTGGACAGCCAGGGAATTCCCTGCCTATGTGTTTTATTTGTTTTGTCTTTGGAAACTGAGCTCATTCCCACAAAAGGACCTAAAGCTGCTTGTTCTTTGAATGAGAATGTTCAAGCCAGTAACTTGCTTCTGGGGTTACTGGCTTCAGAGCTGTAGTAAAATAATAAAAAAAAAAAATAATAATATCCCCAAAGAAGTCCATGTGGCATGTAAAAGGGACTTTTCAGATGTGATTAAAAGTTTTGAGATGGATTATCCTGGATTGTCCTAGTAGATCCAATATAATCACAAAGGTCCTTATAAGAAGAAGGAAAGAGGGTCAGAGAAGGACAAGTGATGATGGAAGCAGAGGAGGGGGGAGGGAGGGAGATAGGGGGAGGTAAGGAGAGGGAGGGAGGGAGATTTGAAGATGTACTACTGGCCTTGAAAGGACCATGAGACAAGGAATGTTGGTGGCCTCTAGAAGCTGGAAAAGGCAAAGTTACAGATTCTCCGGAAGAACTCAGCCCTGCTGATACCTTGATTTTTAGGACTGATTTACTTCCAGAAATAAGATAATAAATTTGCGTTGTTTTAAGCCACTGGATTTGTGGTAATTTGTTACAGCAGCACAGGAAACCTCGGCCTTACATATTCTATTTGAATAAAGAGAAATTACCATATTGAAGAACATCTTGACAACTGTGGAGAGGCTGGGAACCTCTGTCTCTTCTCTTTTCAGTTCTGTTTGCTGATGAGAGAACTAAGTTGGCTGTGAAGGTCCCTGGCAGGCCTAAGACCCAGGTGGGAGAAAAGGGAAAGGGGGAAAGAAAGGGAGAGAGGGAGAAGGCCAGGAGGAAGGTGGGATCAAGAGAAAAGGAAGGATAAAAGAGTAAGGGTAGAGGAGAAAGAAAGAACAACGTACAGGTGGTAAGGAGCAGTACCTAATCACTAACTTTTGTCCCACTAAGAATGATGTATTTCTAAGTAGTCTATTCCTGAGTGAACTTACAATGTCAAAGTTAATACTTCTGTAATATAGGTACTGTATTAATACAAAGAGCATCAACTTGCTTCAAATTGTTGGAAGGGTTTTAATTTGTTTCTAAACTGCTTGGTTTCACTCCAGCATTACTCTGTCCACACACACACAACCAAGGAGGAGAGGCAGTCAGAAAGCCATGCTACAGGCAGGGATCACCGCGAGCTCTGAGTAGAGAAGGCATGCGTTACCCCTAGTTTCGAGCCCACGCGGGCGAAGTGCACTGCAGTCCAGCCCTGCTCCGTATCAAGAGGCAGCACTCAAGCTCTCAGCCCGGTAGCAAGTCCCTGATTCTGACCCTTCTCAGCTTTTCAAAAGACAGCCGCAAAGTGCAGTCCCTGAAGCACCCCCTCCACTCCCTCCTCTGCCAGGGTGATGATTTGCATTCTCACAGGGCTGTAGGCAATCCTAATTCTACTGAAGCAGATGGATTTGTCCTTAGGTGCTCTGTAATATTAGGCACTTTTGTCTTCCTATAAGGTTTGCCTCATTTATCTCTACCAAGCCATAACTTGACTTGAGATGATATAACCAGAATCCGTACAAAATGCTGCACTTGATTCTACATGATCGCTGACTGTAAAAATAGCTAAGGAACTTCTGGGATTCCAAGGAACTTTGGAAGCTTACTAGCTGTGGGGTCCCGGTAGATTTATGTTTAAGTAAATACTGCTTCAAGAGTATTTAGCATACTGCATTGACAAAAGTCAGCTCAGACATTATTTCACTGTGTGACTTTGAGTAAATTACTTCATCTCTTTGTACTCCTGTTTCCTCATCTAGGGTTCAGCTTGTGCTGGGATTCTGTGAGTCTAAGGAAATACAAAGTGCTTTGTTCCTATTTGCATTTCAGTGACACTCTCCCTGGACCCTGTATTAGATGGTACATTTTTCTAAGTTGTTTGGTATGAAACGCTCTCTTCAATGCCAGGAAATACATCTTCTCTCAATATGAAATTCAGCTGTTCCTCTGCTCGCCATCTAGTCTCCATTTAAAATGCTCTCATCATCTCTGTAAATCCAAAAGTCATCATTTGTGATCTTTTGCTTGGTCACTTTGAATGCAGGAAAGAAAAGATTCAGAGCAGAGTAACTGGAGAGCCAGCCCCCAACAATCAATAATAACAAAAATATATAACCATGCCTTTACTGAGCTCCTCCCATAAATATTAGTTCTTTCCTTCAATGAATACTTATTGAGGGCCTCCTATGTGCCAGGCACTTGGGATGCAGCAATGAACAACACAGAAAAAGTTCCTGCCTTTCAGGAAGTTACATTCTAGTGGGGGAAAACACGCACTAAGCAATAAGCACAAATCAGAAAAATAATGCTGTGTGAAAGGATAGAGAGGGATGAGGTAGGCAGAGGTGGGCGGGCGTTGCACTGTGCTAGGCAGGTGTAATGGCAGGAATCATAAAATATCACCCACGCGATGAAAACTTTACAATTTGGATAAAGAGATCAAACACCACAGGTTGACATTTAGGGGACCAAACAAGATAGTTTACGTATTTTGAGCTAAATTCAAAAAGCTTTTGGGATACGCTGAGGAATTAAAGAAATTGGGAGGGAAGAGAAAGACATAGAACTCCCCCCAGAAGGTCCCTTGGATCCACTGCATGGATCAGAAACAGGGGGTGTGCTGAATTAGTGGAGCTACTCCCCTGCTGGTTCCCAGGTGCAGGAGCCCCGCCATGGACTCAGGAGCCCACGTCCCTTTCTCAACTGGGACGCACACCTCAGAGTCACGTTCCTAAAAGAAAAGGCTGATTTCTGCTGTCTCTTCCCTAGCACACCTGACCTCATCTCTCCCAAAGGACCACAAGGGAGGATTGATGAGGTAATGTCTCCAAATGTGTGAGTTAGTGCTCTGCTGACTCTCTCAGTAAAATGCAAATTATAACCAGGTGAAGTCACACAGTCTAAAATGGAAATCCTGAATTTCAAATATTCTAAACATAACACCGAATAATCTCTCCCTAATCAGACAGTTGAGAGTACATAAGATGTGGCAGGTTTTCCTGTCTTTCCTTACCATTTAGAACCCTCTAACCTTTGGCAGTAGTATGTGGGTTTTGGGATGCAATGTGGAAAAACTACAACTGACTTTTTGTGAGCCATGGAACGGCGTTCCAAAGTAAATCAGGACACACATATATCAGGCATGTTCATTTCCTTGGCTCTGTGTTTGGCCAGATGATGTCAATACTTAGTTTGCCATAACTCTAGTTCCAGCTGGCAAGCTGTGTCTGCACAGGTTATAGGATTTTAAGGACTGAAAGATGCAGCGTGACCCAAAAGATGAAGTACAGGACGGTGAGATAGAGAAGCTTTCACTTTCAACAGAAACTCCACAAATCAGCTTATCCTAAAACTTCAATTCATCATCTAAGTGAAAGCCTCTTGTAGAGCTGTGAGGCGTCTGATTAGTAGATGCTTTCAAAATACAACTCAGATATGAAATTCTATGGTAATACTGAAGGACAGTCAAATTACATCCTTTAACTCTCCCTTCTGAAGGTGCTGCCTTGTGAATTGGAGGTCTTAACGGGGCTGTTGAAAGTGGTAGGCTTAAACATGAAAAACTGACCAAAAATACGTGTGTTATTCTTTTGTGATAATATATTTTTTAAAAATTTAGGATATGTAAAAATACATATAAAAGTAAATTTGTATCATCCATAATCCCACTGCTCTGAGATAATCATAGAAATAATTTGGAAAATAGCTTCCTGTATTTTTGAAGGCACATATGTTTTTAGTAAACTTAGGATCATATTTTCTATGTTTTGTAACTGGCTTTTTAAAATAATTTTGAATCAGAATAGAAATTGTATGTGATGTGACTGGTTCCTTGAAAGGCAGCTCAAAGTTTGACCTTCTCAAATACGTCTTCCAGTGTTCACTTAATGAATGCCTAGGAGGAACAATAAAAGCCCCAGGCTAACCATAGAACAGACATCACACAGGGAGTGGCTATAATATAGGACTTTCTTCTGTATAACATAGGACTGTACCAATGAAGAGAACATATTGTTGGAGTGACGGACATCAGTCACTGTGATGGTTCAGTGAGGTTTTCCATAGCATCTGCTTCTTTCATATACTTACTAGACTTTCTAACTGTGTTGTGTAGGAATTGAATTGACCCTAAAAAAACATAGGTTTCCCACTGCAGCTAACAATAACATACACATAGGCATTTCTTTCTTAATCAAAGTAGTTCACAGATACTTACTAACCTCTATTTCAACCTAATTTATTATCTCAGCGTGCTGTGGAACTTGTGAGGTGAGGTGGGTGAAAGCTATTTTAACTCTAATTTCACAAGTTACCAAAGTGTGGGAAAAATATACAGAATTTGTCTAGAGCCATTCAATAAGCTGATTAGTAGTCCCTTAATAGGAACTCAGCTCCCCAATTACTGCACTGATTCCTCTGTGCTCCTAGCTAACACTAAAGACTTACTAATTCCTTAATCAAAGTGTCCTTGTTCGAAATAATATATATTTTCTCTACTTTTTTCTTTCCCTGACTTTAATTTCCATGAATACTTAAAATGATATATTTGTTTTTAAGAGTTCATCAGCTTCTGCTACATACACTGCAGGCATAATATTCTTTTAATGTTGGCGTATATATGACTGGAGGGAGGAACATGTATAGAGGGGGGAAATGAGCTTTATTTTTAAAGGCCTATTTCCTGTTTTCTCAGGTAACCTTTTCTTTTTCTCTGTCATACATTTTAGGTGGACTAGTTACTCTGCAATCCCTCTGTAAATGACTCCTATCCCAGCCAGAAACCATGCAGGAACTTGTTGCTCCCACCCTGGGTCACGCATAGGGATCTGCACAGCCTCCCTGCTGAACACTATGGTCGGAGTGGTGTGCTGGTAAACTGGCTCTTTGGGAAGAAAAGCCTTGAATTGTAGCATTTGCCAATTTCCACGGTGTAAATATTAGCACCAAAGGTAATTTCGATCTACCAACATTATGTCACTAAGCATGGAGTTGGGATGAGATGCATGCAGACCACTCAGACATAAGCCAGGGTTGGTACACCATTGCATGGAGCCCTGTGGAACGTGTTTGCCTTTCTCCAGGGTGGCACTGGGGGAGCAAACCCTTGTACTAACACACAGTGAGTATCCCTAGATGCCCCCCCAGCAATCTTCTGCTTAATGTACATAAATCTAGGGGTTGTTTTGGACCCACAATGAGTTCTCAGAAGCCCTAAGAATAACCCCTTCCACAGGGTGTTCCTGGTGAGGCCTGTACCCAAAGTGTGGTCTTTGGACCCAAAGTGTTGGCCACACCTCAGAGCTTGTCAGAAATGCAGAATCTCACGTCCTCCCCAAGCCTACTGAATCTGAATCTGCATTTTAACAAGATTCCCAGTTGAAGAAGCCTTCATTTAGTAAATTTCATCCAATCTCAAAGCTATGATATGACCCAAGAACAACACTGCATATCCCATATGTAATTCTCCAAGGTAAGCATTAAACAGAATCTAAGACCAGAGACTGCAGATAAAATGAGCGCCCTGAAATGAAAATAAGTATACTAGTAAACTTATTAGGACAGGTGGATTTTAGGATCCCAAAATTGCTAAGGGGAGAAAGCCTTCATTAGAGTTTGGAGATCTTTCTCCTACCAAGAGCCACAGACTCATAGGAAACACATAATCAACAGAGAGCCACTGAATTTATCTGACTTGCCTATCTGCTTTTATGTTATAGTTAGATGTAAAATATTCTTTTACTTTATTTTAATGAGGAAAAGGGAATTAAAAGTGCTTTCCATGTTGCTTATGTAAATTTAGTGAATTACCTCTGACTGCTGCATAACATTCCATGCATATAACATACTGCAGTGCTTGAGTTCCCTGGTAAAGGACATGTAGAACGTTTCCTACTCTTTGCCACTACAAATAATGCTTCCATGAACATCTGCATACATTTCCCTTTTTGGATCAATGTGAGAGTTATTCTGGGTGTGCATCCAGGAATGGGATCACTGGAATTGCAGGATACGTACACACATAATTTCACTGAATACTTTCAGACGGCTCTCCAGGATGGCTGCACCAATTTACACTCCCACCAGCAGTGCTTCAGGGGGTCCTCTTCTCCACTTCCCTTTAATTTTCTGACTTTTGAGTTTTTGCCAATTTGATGGACATAGAACGTTATAACATACTTCTTTTCATTTGTTTTTTCTGATATGAGATTAACCATCTTATCATATATTACTGGCCACTAAGATTCTACCTCCGAGTAATTGCCTACTCATCTCTTTTCAGTAGGATTCTGCTCCTTTTCATGTCTTTTCAGGAGTCTGTTCACTCAGTTACTTAAATTTTTATTGAACATCTACTGTATCAAGCTTTGTTCTAGGGGCTAAGACAGTAAAATGAACAGAGTGGACAAAAAGTCCTGACATCATTGAACTTAGAATATATTGGGGGAAAAGACAATGAAAAAATAACCATACAACATTGGATTTTGATAGGTGTTATGAAGAAAAATAAAGTAAGTTAAGGGGATTAAAAGTAAGGAGGGAGTAGTGTTTTGGATAGAAATTCAGGGAAGTCCTCTCTGAGGTGGTAATGTTTGACTAGAGAACTGAATGAGGGATTTCTTTTTTTTTTTTTTTTTAACATCTTTATTGGAGCATAAGTGCTTTACAACGGTGTTATTTTTTGCTGTATAAAAAACTATACATATACATGTATCCCCATATCTCCTCCCTCTTGCGTCTCCCTCCCACCCTGCCTATCCACCTCTCTAGGTGGTCACAAAGTACCAAGCTGATCTCCCTGTGCTATGCAACTGCTTCCCACTAGCTATCTATTTTACATTTGGGAGTATATGTAAGTCCATGCCACTCTCTCACTTCGTCCCAGCTTACCCTTCCCCAACCCGTGTGCTCAAGTCCATTCTCTACATCTGTGTCTTTATTCCTGTCCTGCCCCTAGGTTCTTCATAACCTTTTTTTTTTTTTAGATTCCATATATATGTGTTAGCATACGGTATTTGTTTTTCTTTCTGACTTACTTCACTCTGTATGACAGACTCTAGGTCAAACCACCTCACTACAAATAACTCAATTTCGTTTCTTTTTATGGCTGAGTAATATTCCATTGTATATATGTGCCACATCTTCTTTACCCATTCATCTGTCAATGGACACTTAGGTTGCTTCCATGTTCTGGCTATTGTAAATAGAGCTGCAATGAACATTATGGTACATGACTCTTTTTGAATTATGGTTTTCTCATGGTATATGCCCAGTAGTGGGATTGCTGGGTCATATGGTAGTTCTATTTTTAGTTTTTTAAGGAACCGCCATACTGTTCTCCATAATGGCTGTATCAATTTACATTCCCACCAACAGTCCAAGAGGGTTGCCTTTTCTCCACATCCTCTCCAGCATTTACTGTTTGTAGATATTTTAATGATGGCCACTCTGACTGGTGTGAGGTGATACCTCATTATAATTTTGATTTGCATTTCTCTAATGATTAATGATGTTGAGCATTCTTTCATGTGTTTGTTGGCTATCTGTATATCTTCTTTGGAGAAATGTCTATTTAGGTCTTCTGCCCATTTCTGGATTGGGTTGTTTGTTTTTTTGATATTGAGCTGCATGAGTTGCTTGTAAATTTTGGAGATTAATCCTTTGTCAGTTGCTTCATTTGCAAATATTTTCTCCCATTCTGAGGGTTGTCTTTTCATCTTGTTTATGGTTGTCTTTGCTGTGCAAAAGCTTTTAAGTTTCATTAGGTCCCATTTGTTTATTTTTGTTTTTATTTCCATTTCTCTAGGAGGTGGGTCAAAAAGGATCTTGCTGTGATTTATGTCATAGAGTGTTCTGCTTATGTTTTCCTCTAAGAGTTTTACAGTGTCTGGCCTTACATTTAGGTCTTTATCTGTTTTGAGTTTATTTTTGTGTATGGTGTTAGGGACTGTTCTAATTTCATTCCCTTACCTGTAGCTGTCCAGTTTTCCCAGAACCAGTTATTGAAGAGGCTGTCTTTTCTCCACTGTATATTCTTGCCTCCTTTATCAAAAATAAGGTAACCATATGTGCATGGGTTTATCTCTGGGCTTCCTATCCTGTTCCATTGATCTATATTTCTGTTTTTGTGCCAGTACCATACTGTCCTGATTACTGTAGCTTTGTAGTATAGTCTGAAGTCTGGGAGCCTGATTCATCCAGCTCCATTTTTCTATCTCAAGATTGCTTTGGCTATTCGGGGTCTTTTGAGTTTCCATACAAATTGTGGAATTTTTTGTTGTAGTTCTGTGAAAAATGCCATTAGTAGTTTGATAGGGATTGCACTGAATCTATAGATTGCTTTGGGTAGTATAGTCATTTTCACAATGTTGATTCTTCCAGTCCAAGAACATGGTATATCTCTCCAACTGTTTGTATCATCTTTAATTTCTTTCATCAGAGTCTTATAGTTTTCTGCATACAGGTTTTTTGTCTCCTTAGGTAGGTTTATTCCTAAGTATTTTATTCTTTTTGTTGCAATGGTAATTGGGAGTGTTTCCTTAATTTCTCTTTCAGATTTTTCATTAGTGTATAGGAATGCAAGAGATTTCTGTTCATTAATTTTGTATTGAATGAGGGATTTCTTGTGTATGATGTATACTATGTCCATTGGGATCCTTTGTCAATTTTAGATGCTGTGAATATCTTTTCCCAGAAGGTTACTCATCTGTTAACTTTATCCATGGTTCTCTCTGTTATTCAGAAATCTTTAATACTGATATAGTCAAACTCATCATTTTTTCCTTTATGGATTGTGCTTTGTTGAGTCTTGTTTATGAAATCGTTACTCAAAGTCACAAGGATATTCTCCTCCATTTTCTGCCAGTAACTTTATAATCTTACCTTTACACTTAGGTTTTTACTTCACTTGATATGGAAGATCAAATTTATTTTCTCAGACAGAAAGCCATTTGTCCCAGGTTGATTTATTAACTAACCCCTTACTTCTACATTGATTTTGGATGTCACTTCATTATATACCAAGTTTTAAGATACTCGTGAGTCTTTTAATGAGTTTTCTTTTTTGTTTCACAGGGGCATCTACCTGTTTCTCATGAGCACCACACTTTTGTCTTGTCTTGTTGAACTATGGCTTTGTAATATATATCTTCATATCAGCTGGGAATCTGCTCTTGATAATAGATAACTGTAAATTTCTGAATAAAGAAAACTTTAACTTGTCGAAAGGAAAGCCTATGATTCATTCATTTTTGTGTTCTTGGTAGAACATAGCATATGGTCTTACAGGCAGGTGTTGCTCAATTATGATTTTAAAATTATATAGAGGTAACCTTGTTCTTCAGATGTTGCTACTCACTTGGGCTTTGAACATCATAAACAGTTACCTATTGTCCTGTCCATTTGTAGTGCTAAATTTACTTTATCTGGATTGGGAAACTGATTTTCTGCTTTTATCTTAGCATAAAAGCACATTTTGAAAAACAGGCTTATTTTATCATGTAAGTCAGAAGATTTTACATGGGTGAGTGACAATGGTATAGGAACTTAAAATGAGTCTATCCATTTATGACTGAAGTTTTTCATTACCTCGAATTTTGTGAAAAATTAAGATTCACACATTCTATCATATTTTAAAAGTATCATGAAACTGGCATGTATTTCATTATTCTTAGCATTTTTTCTGAATCAATTCCAGCTCTAGTGAGGAAAAGATAAAATTCAGTTTCTTTTATCAGTATTAAATTAAGTACTTTGAGAATAGGACTCCTGTTTCAGTTAATGTTGGACTGGGTAATGTAGAACAACCCTCTTTTTTAGAAACATTGAAACCATAGGGGAGCTAATAAGACAGTGAAGAATTGTGAAGCAAAGATACAGAAGAAAAAACACCAGAAAGTTATGCCTAGCATTTAAATCTGATTTTCCCCTAGGAGCAGCTGGCAATTAAAAGAGCCATCCATGAGAAGTTAAACACAGATCTTTGTCAGTCTTACCAAGGGAATAAAAATGAGAGTCAAGGACCCACCAAGGAAGAGGAGCCCTCCTGTGCTTTTGGTTAGGACCCCTAAGGGTTACATCTTAGAAATAAAGGTGAACTAGAATAGTCTGGCCCTCACTTAGACTGAAGCCCAGCTTTTTTTTATATATATATATATTTAAAATTTTTTTTTATACAGCAGTTTCTTATTAGTCATCTATTTTATACACATCAGTGTATACATGTCATTCTCAATTGCCCAATTCATCACACAACCACCACCACCCTTCAGCGGCTTTTCCCCCTTGGTGTCCATATGTTTGTTTTCTATATCTGTGTCTCAATTTCTGCCCTGCAGACCAGTTAATCTGTACCATTTTTCTAGGTTCCACATATATGTGTTACTATATGATATTTGTTTTTCTCTTTCTGACTTACTTCAATCTGTATGACAGTCTCTAGATCCATCCACGTCTCAACAAATGACCCAGCTTTGTTCCTTATTATGGCTGAGTAATATTCCATTGCATATATGTACGACATCTTCTTTATCCATTCATCTGTTGATGGGCATTTAGGTTACTTCCATGATCTGGCTATTGTAAATAGTGCTGCAATGAACATTGGGGTATATGTGTCTTTTAGAATTATGGTTTCCTCTGGGTACATGCCCAGTAGTGGGATTGCTGGGTCATATGGTAATTCTATTTTTAGTTTTTTAAGGAACCTCCATACTGTTCTCCATAGCAGCTGTAATAATTTACATTCACACAAGCAGTGCAAAGGGTTCCCTTTTCTCCACACCCTCTCCAGCATTTGTTGTTTGTAGATTTCCTGAAGATGCCCATTCTAACTGGTGTGAGGTGATAACCTCCTTGGAGCTTTGATTTGCATTTCTCTAATAATTAGTGATGTTGAGCAGCTTTTCTTGTGCTTCTTGGCCACCTGTATGTCTTCTTTGGAGAAATGTCTATTTAGGTCTTCTGCCCATTTTTGGATTGGGTTGTTTGTTTTTTTAATATTGAGCTGCATGAGCTGTTTATATGTTTTGGAGATTAATCCTTGGTCTGTTTATTCATTTGCCAATATTTTCTCCCATTCTGAGGGTTGTCTTTTCATCTTGTTTATGGTTTCCTTTGCTGTGCAAAAGCTTTAAAGTTTCATTAGGTGCCATTTGTTTATTTTTGTTTTTATTTCCATTACTCTAGGAGGTGGATCAAAAAAGATCTTGCTGTGATTTATGTCAAAGAGTGTTCTTCCTATGTTTTCCTCTAAGAGTTTTAGAGGAAAAGTTTTAGTTTTAGTGTCCAGTCTTACATTTAGGTCGCTAATCCATTTTGAGTTTATTTTTGTGTATGGTGTTAAGGAGTGTTCTAATTTCATTCTTTTACATGTAGCTGTCCAGTTTTCCCAGCACCACTTATGGAAGACACTGTCTTTTCTCCATTTTATATCCTTGCCTCCTTTGTCATAGATTAGTGGACCAGAGGTGCATGGGTTTATCTCTGGGCTTTAAATCTTGTTCCATTGATCTCTGTTTTTGTGCCAGTACCATACTGTCTTGATTACTGTAGCTTTGTAGTATAGTCTGAAATCAGAGAGTCTTATTCCTCCAGCTCCATTTCTTTCCCTCAAGACTGCTTTGGCTATACGGGGTCTTTTGTGTCTCCATACAAATTTTAAGATTTTTTTGTTCTAGTTCCATAAAAAATGCCATTGGTAATTTGATAGGGATTGCATTGAATCTGTAGATTGTTTTGGGTAGTATAGTCATTTTCACAATATTGATTCTTCCAATCCAAGAACATGGTATATCTCTCCATCTGTTGGTAGCATCTTTAACTTCTTTCATCAGTGTCTTATAGTTTTATGCATACAAGTCTTTTGTCTCCTTAGGTAGGTTTATTCCTAGGTATTTTATTCTTTTTGTTGCAGTGGTAAATGGGAGTGTTTCCTTAATTTCTCTTTCATATTTTTCATCATTAGTGTATAGGAATGCAAGAGATTTCTGTGCATTAATTTTGTATCCTGGGGTTTCCCCGGTGGCGCACTGGTTGAGAGTCCGCCTGCCAATGCAGGGGACACAGGTTCGTGCCCCAGTCTGGGAAGATCCCACATGCCGTGGAGTGGCTGGGCCCGTGAGCCATGGCCGCTGAGCCTGTGCGTCCGGAGCCTGTGCTCCGCAGCGGGAGCAGCCACAACAGTGAGAGGCCCGTGTACCGCAAAAAAAAAAAAAAATTTGTATCCTGCAACTTTACGAAATTCATTGATTAGCTCTAGTAGTTTTCTGGTGGTATCTTTAGGATTCTCTATGTATAGGATCATGTCATCTGAAAACAGTGACAGTTTTACTTCTTCTTTTCCAATTTGGATTCCTTTTATTTCTCTTTCTTCTCTGATTGCCATGGTTAGGAGTTCCAAAACTAGGTTGAATAGTAGTGGTGAGAGTAGATATCCTTGTCTTGTTCCTGATCTTAGAGGAAATACTTTCAGTTTTTCACCACTGCAAATGATGTTTCCTGTGGGTTTGTCATATATGGCCTTTATTATGTTGAGGTAGGTTCCCTCTATGCCCACTTTCTGGAGAGTTTTTATCATAAATGGCTGTTGAATTTTGTCAAAAGCTTTTTCTGCATCTATTGAGATGATCAAATGGTTTTTATTCTTCAATTTGTTAATATGGTGTATCACATTGATTGATTTGTGTATATTGAAGAATCCTTGCATCCCTGGGATAAATCCCACTTGATCATGGTGTGTGATCCTCTTAACGTGTTGTTGGATTCTGTTTGCTAATATTTTGTTGAGGATTTTTGCATCTATGTTCGTCAGTGACATTGGTCTGTAATTTTCTTTTTTTATAGTATCTTGGTCTGCTTTTGGTATCAGGGTGGTGGTGGCCTCTTAGAATGAGTTTGGGAGTGTTCCTTCCTCTGTAATTTTTGGAACAGTTTGAGAAGGATGGGTGTTAGCTCTTCTCTAAATGTTTGATAAAATTCACCTGTGAAGCCATCTGGTCCTGGACTTTTGTTTGTTGGAAGATTTTTAATCACAGTTTCAATTTCATTGCTTGTGATTGGTCTGTTCATATTTTCTATTTCTTTCTGGTTCCGTCTTGGAAGGTTATACCTTTCTAAGAATTTGTCCATTTCTTCCAGGTTGCCCATTTTATTGGCATAGAGTTGCTTGTAGCAGTCTCTTAAAAATGCTTTGTATTTCGGTGGTGTCTGTTGTAACTTCTCCTTTTTAATTTCTAATTTTATTGATTTGAGTCCTCTCCCTCTTTTTCTTGATTAGTCTGGCTAATGGTTTATCTATTTTGTTTATCTTCTCAAAGAACCAGCTTTTAGTTTTATTGATCTTTGCTATCATTTCCTTCATGTCTTTTTCATTTATTTCTGATCTGATCTTTATGATTTCTTTCCTTCTGCTAACTTTGGGTTTTGTTTGTTCTTCTTTCTCTAGTTCCTTTAGGTGTAAGGTTAGATTGTTTATTTGAGATTTATCTTGTTTCTTGAGGTAGGCTTGTATAGCTATAAACTTCCATCTTAGAACTGCTTTTGTTGCATCCCATAGCTTTTGGATCATCGTATTTTCATTGTCATTTGTCTCCAGGTATTTTTTGATTTTCTCATTGATTTCTTCAGTGATCTCTTGGTTACTTAGTAACGTATTTTTTAGCCTCCATGTGTTTATGTTTTTTACGGTTTTTTCCCTGTAATTCATTTCTAATCTCATAGCGCTGTGGTCAGAAAAGATGCTTGATATGATTTCAATTTTCTTAAATTTACTGTGGCTTGATTTGTGACCTAAGATGTGATCTATCCTGGAGAATATTCCATGCACACTTGAGAAGAAAGTGTAATCTGCTCTTTTTGGATGGAATGTCCTATAAATATCAATTAAATCTATCTGGTCTTTTGTGTCATTTAAAGCTTCTGTTTCCTTATTTATTGTCATTTTGGATGATCTGTCCTTTGGTGTAAGTGAGGTGTTAAAGTCCCCCATTACTATGTGTTACTGTCGATTTCCTCTTTTATAGCTGTTAGCAGTTGCCTTATGTATTGAGGTGCTCCTATGTTGGGTGCATATATATTTATAATTGTTATATCTTCTTCTTGTATTGATCCCTTGATCATTATGTCGTGTCCTTCCTTGTCTCTTCTAACATTCTTTTTTTTAAAGTCTATTTTATCTGATATGAATATTGCTACTCCAGCTTTCTTTTGATTTTCATTTGCATGGAATATCTTTTTCCATCCCCTCACTTTCAGTCTGTTTGTGTCCCTCAGTCTGAAGTGGGTCTCTTGTAGACAGCATATATAAAGAATAAAAGTGAAATATAGATAATTTTATATGAAAAGATAAATTGGGGTTGGGAAATTTATTTCTGGCAGACACATTACAGGATATACTAGAGGATACACAATGAAAGTGATCCCAGTTTGAAGCTCAAAGATACAGAAAGGAATGACAAGCAACCAAACAGTAAGTGTGTGGCAAAATATAAATGAATACTGACTATATAAAACAGTGTTAATAATTTCTTACATGACTTAAACTAGATATAGAAGTAAAATATATGACAACAATAGCATATATGTAATAATGGAGGGATTTAAAGTATTCAGTGAGTTACCGCACACCTGTTAGAATGGCTATTATTAAAAAAAAAAGACAAGAAATAACAAGTGTTGGGGAGGATGTGGAGAAAGGGAACCCTTGTGTACGGTTGGTGGGAATGAAAATTGGTGCAACCACTGTGGAAAACAGTATGGAGTTTCCTTAAAAATTTAAAAACAGAGCTACCAAATGATCCAAAAATCTCACTTCTGGGTATTTATCCAAAGAAAATAAAAACACTAACTTGAAAAGATATGTGCAGCCCCACATTCACTGCAGCATTATTTACACTAGCCAAGATATGGAAACAATCTAAGTATCAGTCAGGGGATGAATGGATAAAGAAATTGTGATATGTAGATATAGGTATAAAATGGAATATTATTCAGCCATAAAAAGGAATGAACTCTTGTCATTTGTGACAACATGGATAAACCTCGAGGGCATTACACTAAGTGAAATAAGTCAGACAGAGGAAGACAAATATCATATGATCTCTCTTATTTGTGAAATGTAAAAGAAAACCAAAGGAAGCTCATAGAAATAGAGAAGAGATTGGTGGTTGCCAGAGTTGGAGGGTGAGGGGTAGGAGAAATGGGTCAAGGGGGTCAAAGTGTGAAAAAAGATTAAAAATGAGACCTTTGCATGGGCCGAGATAAAAATGTTGGTTTCTAAACCATGATAAGTCAGCATACATGTTTTCATCTCCAGGTAAGCACTAGAGCAAACAAACAAAAACAGTAAAGCAATGTATAACTGTATATAGTGTATAATCTATGGTAGACTGTACTTTCCAAAGATGGCCACAGCAATATCTTCCACATGCTTTTTACAATGTGACCTTGTCTCTCCCCTGATAAGTTACAGACTCTATTTCTCCACTCCCTTGAATCTGGGTGGCCCCTGTGACTCCTCTGACTGGTAGAATATGACAGAAGTAATGCCGTGTCAAATTCAGGAAAGCTGTGACCTAGATTGACAGCATCTGCTTCTGCCTCATAGAAGCCTGTCTTCATGTGACAAGTGTGATTATACTGAACAACTACGCAGTGAGAAGCACAAGCAAAAGTAAAGAGACTCTACAAAATGAGATGTCACGTGTGGAGAGAGAAAAAAAAAGAGAAAGAGAGTCCAAGGAGCACCATGGTATCAGATATAAGAGTAAAGACACCACCTTAAAAGTTGACCCTACAGCTATGCCATGTGCATCAGAAATGAGTTGCCCAGCTAAGTCCTTCCCGAGTCTCTGACTTACAAAATCATGAAAAAAATGAAATTATTATTACAAGCTATTAAGTTTTGGGGTGGTTTGTTATGCAACCATAGATAACCAGAACAGCTACCAAGCTAGGAAGTAGGGTGAGGAATGAAATAATAACTACTCCAATCAACCTGAAAAGTGGCAAGAAAGATGGAAATAGAAAGAATATAGTAAGAGGGTAGATTTAAATCTTAATATACCAGCAGTTACATTAAATGAACCAAATATCTCAGTTAAAAGAGAAAAAAAAAAATCACCAGCCAAGATTTACAAAAAAACAAAAATATGATCTTATAAGAGATAACATCAGAAATATAAGGATATATAAATATTGAAAGCAAAACAATGGAAAAATATATAGCATCCAAACACTAACCAAAAAAAAAATACTGTGACTATTTTAATATCAGAGAAAGTAAAACTTAAGGCAAAAAGCATTATTAGAGATAAAGAGGAACATTTTTATAATGATAAAGTGTTCATCAGAAAGAAAAATTACTTTAAATTTGTATGCATATAATAATATATTGTTTAAATATATAAAGCAAAAATTTAAAGCACTTCAAGGAGCAATGGATGAATCCACAATCCAATTAGTTTGAGAATAAATTAGCTAACTCATTTATTCATTTAATCCTTTTTTGGATCCTCATTCAACAAATAAGAACTATGCTAGATGGTTGCTGTGGGTGTTATACACTCTGTATTGAAGGGTGTTAACACTGTATTATTCTAAGTGATGATTCACCACTCTCTGTTCAAGCCAAAGAAATTAAGGTAAGGCCCAAATTTCTTCTGAAATCTTAAGGTTTCTCACCCATCCTCTGCCTAGACTTTATTAACTGATAGATTTTTGAAGGGGTTGGGGAAAGACTAGCTGTCTAGAATCTCAAGGAGTTAATTTTCCGCATCATCTTATTTACGGACTTATGGGACTATCTCAGTACTTCCCCAGGGACCTCTCCTTTTCTTTTAATCAGATGTCAGATGAACTTACTAAACAGCAGTATTTACCTATTTAATTAAGCTCTAGGCCTTTTGCTATATAGTGGGTCTCACTAATTTCTTTCTTTTTTTTATTGAAGTATAGTTGATTTACAATGTTGTGTTAGTTTCAGGTGTACCGCAAAGTAATTCAGTTATACCCTAATATGTACTTAGCAGGGGTGAGGTACTATGTCACCATGAGCTAACCAACAGATCGGAAAGTGGATTATCATCCAAGACACATCTACCCATTCTGTAGAGCAGATGGGCTGATCTTACTCCTCTGTGGCTTAGTTTTCTCCATTACCCCATGGTGATAATAATTTACTTCCCAATAACGATCACTACAGAGCTTATACATATATTCAATTAACAGCCAAACTAACCCATTTTCCTCTATTTGCTTGTTGATAACCACTATATGACAGTTCTGTTGCATTTGAATCATCTGTTTAATCACACTTGCTCATAATGCTTTAGCTCTGTTTACACCATTCTGTTCCTTAGGAATCACAGATTATCTTACTTTTGACTGTGGTCCATCAGGAATATGGTCCCTTGTCTTACCTTGATTAGAGGGCACTGTTTCTTACCTTAACCAAAAAGATAAAACATTCAGAAACCTTCAATTTAATAATCCTACTTGGTAACATTTTTGCTTATCTAGGTATGCACATCACTTGTACTGCATGAACAGTATGGTTCATTTTGAGCATTGTTTTAAATGTTCCGGTATCGAGAGGAATATAGGCTCCTGGCAGCTAGACAGAGTACTGGCAGTCTATCACCCTCTAGCTCATGCAGGTCTCCATTAAACAGAGTCTGGACAAATCTGTGCAGTCGCTTCTGCCAAGTCTTCCTACCACGACTGTTACCATCACTCCATGGTCCTGATTCTCAGCCAACAATACATTTATTTAAGTCTGCTAAATTAAAACGGAGGAACAGGTTTTTTGCTTATCTGCCAGATAAGCACTAAGGGTTACTCATGGAAGCAGTCAGAGGAAATCTTTCTACAAAATACCTGTCAATGGGATGTAGATCCTGTTTAGGTAGAATAGCTCCTCTAACAGGGATGATGAACTCTAGCCTCCAAAATCTCTGGTGCCTAAGCCCTCTAGAACATCTTTTACAAACTTAATATACTTTTTCCTCAGTTTCTAACCCCAATCTATGGGTAAATCTATCCTTTTCGCTCAGTTTGGTTATCTTTACTCCAAAGCCACCTAATCACCGTAGAGAAGCAAAGTGTCTATCTCACTCTAGTAAGTAGGATGTGTCTCCCCTGCTGAGAGCTAATACTCTTCACTAGGCTAGGTCTTGTCTTTGATCTGCTGACACAATTGATCTTGAATTTCTATTGGTTCTGATGCATCTTGTTTTGCAATTTCTCTCACTAAGCTTTGTTTAATTCTCTCTTGCTTGTCGTTTTATGTCTGAACTTTGAACCCCCGAAGGGCTTGATTTCTACTCCCCATCCCCATTCCCTTTTCTCTTATTTTTTAAGCTGATTTAGCAAGATCTTCATGTAGTGTTTTAGAAATAATGTGTGTGTTGGGGGCAGGGATGGGGGGGTGGCAGGAGAGTAGCATTGGGATCTTAGCAGGGGTGTATTCACAACTAGGTTGCATTTTTAAACGTCTATCATGTCCTCAGGGAATCTTTGGAGGCTTTCTGCTTAGGGCAGTTGTATATTTTCCACAACTTAAGAGCAAGCTAACTAAACAGTCATTTAATGTTGTGGTTTAGTTCTGCTGCCTTTATTGTAGCTTCCTGCGATTCAAAGACACCTGCGGTCCATGGCTGGTGCTACCAAAATTTTAGTTATATAGAGTAAAATAATGCCTTAACTTTGTACTTCAACTTTGTACTTTGTACTTTAAAATTGAAAATCTGCATTGACACTCAAATGACTTTCGGTGCATCCTTGCATATTGGCAGAACAGGAATAGACGTGGAAACACCGATAAGCCAGAGGGGTCAACAGGAATCCCTCCAGGAGGCTAAGCCCTCTTCCTTTTCACTCCTCCTCAACAGAAATGGATATTAACCTGTGCCCTTAGCCTAAAAAGAATCTAAGGCCAACTGAAACACAGAAGCCAAAATGAAAAAAGGCTTGCCCGGAGCATTGTATGCTGTCTTTAGTTTACAAATTACACTTCCCTAATGGGGAGCAGAGAGGTGAGCCACCTCCTTTGCTTCAGTGAACAAATCATGGGGAGGAGGCTTTAGTGACATGCACATTTCCAGGGCCCTGATAGATAATTAGCCAAGTGACTATCATTAAGGTTAATGGACTTCCCTCTGTTAAATTCCCTCCCATCCTATGCCATTGGAAATAGATGCTTTGGGTCAGTGAAGCTATTTTAGGGTCTCTACTGTTATCCAAAAAAAGTACAATCCCAGAGCCCACCTCTGGTTTGGCTTCACTGATGAATTAACAACAGCTTCTAAATTACTCAGGGATAGAGTCCATTTCCTGGACCAGACTGTGGAAACCAAGCACTGAGTTCAACACAAGCTAAGTAGATAGCCTGAAAGGAGCTACCACGCCGTGGTGCAAATAAGAGCACAGCTTCTGGGACTAGCAGGTAGGAAAATGGAGCCAGCTATGGGGGTGGGGGAAACAACTCATGAAGGTGCCATGAAAAATCACCTGTCTACTAAAATTACAGCAAAACAGCATGCTGGGAAACTTAAGAAGGATTTTTATGCAGATGGGGATTTACTTTTTTTTTTTTTTTGCATCTGCTGCCACTAAGCATTAGATCATAAACATCAGCAAACATTGATCAAGCATATTGCCTTGATGAAAGTCCAGGCGAAAGAAGAAAGTAGTTCAGCAGCTCCAAAGCCCAGAAGACAAATTACTCTTGGTATAGCAATTAGAATGGGGAAAATTACTGCACCTTTTTGAAAAAGCACTCTGAGCTTGGTTCTGTAGACAATCTAATAATAGCCAATATGAATTCAGAGAAAGCACTAGCACTCCTAGTATGGACTGTAATTTTTTGAAAAGTATTTCAGCTTTATAAAATTCCACGTCACCAAAACTATAAAGGTAAGCTATTTCTAAGCTATACCTCAGACTGGATGTTTTAAACTAGTTTGCTTCAAGAAATATGTGGTATATTAAGTGAAATAACAAAGACTTTAGGGACCCAGGATTCCTGTACTTCCTGGAGTTATGTCCATCCTGAGCTGAGTTTTCTGCCAATTCCATCTAGCAAGTCAATAACATGAATGTTTCACAAGCAACTTTAAAATGCATTAGTCATTTTGGGATGCATTTCTTCAGTGTTCTCGCTACTTCTTTTGATCATGCAGTTGCAGTTGGGCTGTGAGCACAAAATAGTAACACTCTCAGTTGAGAGGACCTATGTATGCAGTGAACACAATTCTAGTTTACTTCTAGCTTAAACACACCCACCCGAATACATGTGTGAATAAAAGTGAGGCTGTATAAGTTTGTGTTTGTGTGTGTGTGTTTGTGTGTATGTGTTGTGCACATAGCCAAAACTGGACACACTGATTCTTAAGTCTATACTGCTTCTCTCCTTGAAGTGGAAGGAAAATAAAATTCATGTTTATTGTGCATTTATTATGTGTCAGGCTTTGTGCTGGTCCTAATCAGAGCAGCCTAGTGCTTAGGTATGTGGTCTCTGAAGTCAGGCTGCCTTTGTTGAAATCCTGACTCTGCTATTACTGGCCATGAAACATCAGAGAGGTATTTAACCTCTCTAAGCCTCTTTTCTCACTTGAGAAACATGAATATTAACAGAGTATATGTCATAGGATTATTGGGGTGATTCAATGAGGTAAATTATGGAAAGTGCTTAGCACAGGGTCTGGCACATGATAATGCTCAATAAATGAGATACTATAATATCTCATTTAGTATGACAATAATCCTATGAAGTACATACCATTAGTCCCATTTTATAGATGTGACAAGTGAATCTAAGGAAAATAAATTGACATATCCACAATTTCAAAACTAGTAATGATCTCATCCATGAAAAAAATTAAATGAATGAACAACTATATTCATTAGGAGAACACTAGCTGCTGCAACAAATAAACCTCAAGATTTTGAAAGCTCAAACACAACAGAAATTTCTTCCATGTAACTTTTGACAGTGGTTGTTCCTAGTTGGCAAATGATCCTCCTCCTTGCCATGATTCAGACATGCACATTTCTTCCATCTGGGAGGTCTGCCATCCCCCAAGACCTTGAAGTCATTTATATCCAGCAAGCACAAGGCGAGAGAGAGAGCATGGAAAAGGTATAATGACGTCTGAAAAGCCCTGGCTCATCAGACATCATTTCTGCTATTCTATTGGTAAGAATTAGTCACATGGCCACATCTAGATGTGGAAGGTGCTGGGAAACATAGCCCCTAGCCAGGCAGCTGATTCCCAGAGACTATTCTATGTAAGGGGGAATACAATGTCAAAATCATACAGCTTTCATTCCATGCTGTCAGTGGATCAAATGATAACATCTTTAAATATGATAGACATTATTTGTTTTATTTTCCTCTTAGTTCATGAAATTTCTCCAAATTGAAATTTCATTCCTCTTCTGCCTATCATTTTCCTTACTTCTTGCCAAAGGAAGAATGTATTTCAGGGCTTGAACAATTTATCTTCATGGGTCAAGGTAAGTTTGCTACGCTAAGTCTGACGGAGAAAAGAGCAGGAAGAATCTGGCCAATTCAACTTATAGCCCGAAGCTTGTGGGTTCGTTATGTGTGTGCTTTTCTGGGCTTCAAATATTGATAAGGGCCATCAAATGAGTCCATCTTAAAAAAAAAGTCAAAGCCCTGTGCTGATTGTGAGCTAGAGGGATTTGGCATTGAATAGCTAACAAAACCCACAGAAAAACATACTAAATGCCTGGAAGTGAAGTGCAGCTAAATGAATAATTAAACATGACCACACATGTAATCGATGAGCCCTGTTTCAGTTAACTATTGTTGTGTAAGAAACCACTTCCAAACAGTGGCTTTAAACAAGAATCATTAATTACCCTCATGATTCAGCGGGTTGACTGAGCTCATCTGGGAAATTCTGTTCTACATGATGTTGGCTGTGGTCATCTGTGGACCTGACTGAACTGGAACATCCAAGGTGGCTGTCTCCTATGACTGGTGCCTGGGTGGAGACCACGGGAAGGTGGGTACAGCTGGGACACGGGGACAGCTGGGGGCTCCCTGTCTCCGCATGTAATCTCCAGGCCTCTCCCTCTCCATGCAGCCTCTCCAGGAAGTGTATACATGTCATTTCTCCAGGAGAGTATCCGCACTTCTAATATGGCAGCTCAGGATGCCCAAAAGCACAGAAGTGGAAACTGCAGTCTTACCAAGACTCAGTCCCAGAACTAGCAAAAGGTCATTTCTGCCGAATGCTATTGGTTAAAGTGAGGCACAGGTGCAGCCCAGGTTCAACAATCTGGAAACATAAAAGGATGTATACTAGGAGGTGTGATGCACCGGGCACCATCTAGGAAGCTATTACCACAACCTGAGCTCAACAATGAGAATAAGAACCATGTTATCGTGCTTATAACCATGTTATAGTCAAGGTCTAGAGTGGATAAGAAACTTGATATACTTGGCCTCTAATCTTTTCCTTTCAGTTTACTCTTTCCTAAGAGCTGGTTTTACAGGGGAGCACTGTGACTCCATAGCATTCTTGATTTCAGAGTGAGAATAGGCAGACGGTGGTAATCTGAGTGGTGATGATACAACTTAATTCCATTTATTTAGAGATGCTTCCTTCACTGTTCTACTTTTTTTTAAATCTTTTGTTTAAAAACATTTTTATTGGAGTATAATTGCTTTACAATGGTGTGTTAGTTTCTGCTGTATAACAAAGTGAATCCGTCATACATATACACATGTTCCCATATCTCTTCCCTCTTGCAACTCCCTCCCTCCCACCCTCCCTATCCCACCCCTCTAGGTGGTCACAAAGCACCGAGCTGATCTCCCTGTGCTATGTGCACTGTTCTACTTTTAGACAGCTGAAGAGATGGGATTAACAAAGCTGAAGAAAGTAGAACTGGAAACATGAGGAGGGCAGACAGTCAAATAATCCCATAACAAATGGGATGGCAACTGTGACAAGGGCCATGGGGTGGCATTAGAGGCTGGGAGAATAGTTAGGGAGGCCCTGTGTAATCTAGACGAGAAACAATGAATTCTGGATCTGCTGTAAACCCCAGAGGGCTTTCAGAAAAGGAGATGCATTTAAGGAACATTTATAATGTATAATCCACAGGATTTGATGACCAGGGGCTTTCAAAAGGGAGGGAGAATAACTCTGAGTTTAAGGACTTGAGTGGCCAGATGAATGAGTTCCATCAGATACCAAAACAGGAGCGCGAATAGGAGGTGTCATTTGGTGTAAATAACGGAGATTTCATTTGGGACACTTTTGGTCAGAACTGGAGGCGGCTGTCAATGATCCAATGAAGTACAGTGGGCAAGTGGATAATTGGCTCTGTGGTGGCTCTTTGCTTGTTTTTCCTTTACTTTACCTTTCTTTGTTCCCTTTTCTCCCTCATTTCTATTGCCCATGTCCCTCACTTTGTGTAGGTGGGAAATTCTCCACTGAATGAGTCCCAGTGAGGGACAGCCCATGTCCCAATCTAAAATCTTAAAAGGCCAGATGTGTGTTTTCCCAGACCCCTTACAGCTAGGATACGTAACCATGATCTAGGTTTGACCGATCAAATGCACCCACCTAAGACTGTGAATTAGGATCGAGTGACTCAAAGAAACAACGACAGTGGAGAATTCATTCTGGAGATGGTAACACCACCATTTTCCAAAGAACACCACTGAGAGTGCAAACTGCAGTGTCCATTGCCTCGGGCGGCAGGGACCTCCCTGGATTAATGTGGCTTAGCTTTCTCCTCCCTTTCTCCCAGTCCATTTTCTGAGTCTTGTTCTTCAGTATTCCCACAATTCTGAGAGCTACACAGTATCTCTTTGATAATTCACATTTCTGCTCCAGTCAGCCTCTGTGGCTTACAGCTGAGATCCCTGGCCGGCCCATGCTTGGAAACCTGGAGGAGGGACTGGGGGTTCATCAGAGAAAACACAGAAGTGGAAGCCACAGGGGTGAATGGAATTGCGCAGGGAGAGGATGTGAGGGTTAAAAAAGAAGTGGGCTGAGGACAGGGGCCTGAGAAGCAGCCACGCGTAGAGGCTGAGCAGAGCAGAAAGACAACACTGGGCAGTGAGGGCAGTCACTTAAAGGGTTTGCTTCCTCTGCCGCTCTATCACAGTGACATAATCCAGGGTATAGTGGATTCAGGTGTCAGGGGCGTTTAGAACACAGAGTCCCACCAACATAAAAGATCTGTTGGTACCTCAGGTCAGAGAAACCGTGAAGGCCATCAAGGAGAAGAGACAGAACTGGAAGCAGGAGGCCAACCTCAACAGTCAGACAAGTGGCATCTGGAGAAGGGGAAAGGCAGAAAGGATGGGTGCAGCACATATCTTGGTGCCCCCTCCCTGCCAGCGCTGTTCTCCCCAGCTCTGGACTCGGAGGTCCCCATGGCTACACCTTTCAGCTGTACCCAGGATTAGCTACCCTGTCCTTTCACACTTTATACCACCAGGAGGTGCCTGGTCAGAGCCTTATAGGTACATACGTAGAGCCAGAGAAAAAACAAGGGCCCGCACGGGCAAGGATTTATAACTGAAGCAGGAGAGGAGGGCTAGGCCTCCTTGGAAGTTCCTACTCCAGGCAACACAAATGACTGAGTGGTTGAAATAATAAAAAGATTTTATCCAAATATGTCTGGGTGTGAGTTCATCGCTGGTGTCAATAGCCAATATCAATAGTTGGCACTGCTTGGTTTAGCCCTGTAAAACACACTGTCTTGGGCTTCAGTTGTAGTATATCTAAGTCTTTTCAACTTGGCTGGAGCATCTCATAGCATTTAATACCTCTTTTGTCCTTCCCCAGAGTAGCTGGCGAAGCACTAATATGTGTAAGTATTCAGTAGGTACCTGACCTGGGTGGCTTATACCTCTAGAACAAGTTGTTACGTCAAAACTTCAGATCAATTCTTACCATAGATCATGGCATATTTTTCTTACCATAGCCTTTTCTTTTTTGCTTTAGTACTTGTCAGAAAAAAACTAGGACACTGAAATTTGAGGACTTACTGCAGTTTGGAGTCTTCAGTTATCTGATGTCTATGAAGCCTGACCTGTCTACTTCTCGTCAATAAGATCATATGAAAGCTTCAGTGACAAGCTTCTACTTTGCTAACGATTTTAAGATCCTGCTACCCATTGTAATTGCTTAAATGGCATTTTAATTACCTGCCTTAAATGACTGCTTTTTTCCTAAAAGCAGTGTGTGCTTTAGTTTAAAATATGGGCCACTGGTGTTTCCCTTTACAAGGTGGCTATGTTTAGTACAAGGGGAAATAAGCATATATTTGCAGTGGTTTTACTCAATCATTTCTGTATCTCAGGTTGATTTCTGGCATATAAATGCTTCAATACTTTTGTGGGTTCAGTGTTGTTATGTAAAGATTTATTACATTTTCCCTGATTTTTAAATACTGTTAATTCATTCATGAGCTTTCCACAGTTCCAGTTTATTTCTGGTACCTGCAACAAGTCAATCTGCTGTGTTGATGATTAGACACAGTTTTAGAAAGGAGAATTGACTTAGTACATGATGTGCCAGGAAAAAAATAAAAAGAGAGACACTTACTATGGATACAGATTTGTCTTCCCTGCATTCATTGCTTCTGCCAAAACTACCATCCATGGCCTTATCTACTGTCATGGTATTAGTAAATCACAAGTGAAGTGCAGCAATGGGGCCATACTCATGGAATTCACTGGTCTTAACATGGTCCCCACCATCCTGAAGCAGCTGGCTTGATAGAACAATGGAACAGACTTTTGTAGACTCAATTACAGCACCAGTTAGATGGCAGTATCTTGGGCTGGGACAAGGTTCTCTAGGAGGCTGTCTATGCTCTACATCAGTCTCTAATATATGGTGCTTTTCCTCCTCTATGGACAGGATTTATGGGTCCAGGAATCAAGGGATAGAAATGGGAATGACACTCCAATTACCCCTAGTGACTGACCAGCAAATTTTTTGCTTCCTGTGCCTGCAACCTTATTCTCTGATGGCCTAGAGTTCTTAGCTCCAAAATGAGGAAGGCTTCCACTGGGAGACACAATAGTGATTCCACTGAACTAGAAGTTAAGACTTCCACTCAGTCGCTCTGGGCTCCTTATGTCTCTAAATCAACAGGTAAAATAGGGAGTCACTGTGTTGGCTGGGGTGATTGATGCTGACTACCAAGGAGAAACTGGACTGCTGTGCCACAGTGGAAGTAAGGAAGAGTGTCTAGAATGTAGGAGATCGCTTGGGACATCTCTTAGTATTGCCACGTCCTGTGATTAAAGTCGATGGAAAACTACAACTACATCCAAACTAAACTACATCCAAAAAGGATGACTAATGACTGAGATCCTTCAGGAATGAAGGCTTGGGTCACCCCCACCAGACTAAGAACCATGACCAGATGGGGTGCTTGCTGAGAGCAAAAGAAATACAGAATGGGTATTGGAAGACAATAGTTATAAACACCAGCTACACCCACATCACCAATTACAGAAACAAGGACTGTAATTGCCATGGGTATTTCTTCCTTATTTTGTTGTGACTATGTTTCTGTGTGTATAGCAAATATCTTTGTTTTCATCCCTCTCTTATTCCCTTATCATGTAACATAAACTGTATTGACTTTATATCATAGTATTTAAGTAGTGTTAACTTCACATCATAGTATTTCAGTTAAAGGATATCAAGGAGAAGAGTAAAGATCACCAAGGACTTTGTATCCTTCTCTGGGGAGAGGATACAGGATATATATAGGATATAGGATAGCTGTATCATGCTAGGCATAAGTGTGACCTTATTATTATCTGTATTTGGAGAGTAGGCATGATTTAAGATGAATATGGGTGCCAAGTTGTCAAGGGGTGGATTTGTGATGGTTAAGTTTGTATCAACTTGGCTTGACCACGGTGCCCAGATATTTGGTCAAACATTATTCTGGATGATTCTGTGAGGGTGATTCTGGATGAGATGAACATCTAAATTGGTGGACTTTGAATAAAGGAAATTGCCAACCATAATGTGGGTAGATCTCCTCCGATCAGTTAAAGGCCAGAATAGAATGAAAGATGCCTGCGCAAGGGGGAATTCTGCAGCAGACAGCCTTTGGACTTGAACTGCAACATGGGCTCTTCCCTAGGTCTCCAGCCTGCTGGCCCACCCTGCAGATTCTGGACTTGCCAACCTCCATAATTTTGTGAGTCAATTCCTTAAAATAAAAGGAATCTTCACTCTTTGTACGTATATATTCTCTTTCTCATTCTCTTTCCCTCTCTCTCTCTCTCTCTCTCTCTCTCTCTTCATCCCTTCCTCCCTCCCTCCTTCCCTCTGAACTGGTTCTGTTTCTCTGCAGAAACCAAATACACAAGATGATTAGATTACTTGTTGATGGCTGTCATGAGTATATTGGTTAGGATGGTGTATGAAAGGCTAGGCAGACTTCTGGTTCTAAAAATATGGCAGACTGGCTAACCAACCCCTACCCCTGATACACATACATAGAAATGCTACACATAATATAACAGAAAAATACCAAACTGAAAAAAATTACCCAGAATTCAGCAAAGAAAATAAAATTATAGAAAATTAGGACCCGAGATTAATAGATGCAAGAAGTTCACTTATGTCTAATAGAAGTTCCAGAATGAAAGTGTAGCGCAGACACCGACATTTTTTTTCTGTAGAGAAACAAACAATAAATCATTTAGGCTTTGTGGGCCATATAATCCCTGTCCCAACTACCCTACTTTGAAGCTGTAATGCAAAAGAGGCCATAGACAAATGTAAAAACAATGGGCATGGCTGTGTTCTAATAAAACTTTACAAAAACAGGCAATGACAAGATTTTGCCCGTGGGCCATAATTTACTGACCCCTGGTCAGAGATAATGGATGAAAGCCAATATTTGATAAAAGAGTAGACATTTTTCCTGAATTTTAAAATGCTTGATCTTTAGGGCGAGGAAGCATACTGAGTCTAAAGCAAAATAAATATAGAGAAAGCAAAATAAATATAGATAAAGCAAAATAAATATAGATAAAGCACACTGTGTCACATAGTAATGAAGCTCCAGAATGCACGGATCAAGAAAAAAATTTTATACGCAACCAGAGAAAACAGAGTATCTCTAAAGAACGAGCTGCTATCACATTTCTCACCAGCAACAAAGAGAATCCAAAACAAAAGGATCAAATCTTCACAGAACCGAAGGAAAAGAGCAAGCAATCTGTAATTTTATACTCCGAAAAACTATCATTCAAGAAGGAGGCCAAAAGAAAGATATTTTGAAACAAATACTGAAAAAGTTTACAACTCACATACCCTCGCTGAAAGGACTAGTGGAAGACACTTCAGAAAGAAGGAAATTGAACCTAAAAGGAAGGAATCGTGTGCAATGCTGAGCAGAGACCCATTTTCTGTGGGTAATTTAAATATGCTTTAATGATAATAACTGATGTTCAAGATCTTAAAAATAAGAGAGAACCACAATGCTAGGCAACAATAATTTAGATTTTTAAGTCAGGTGGTGCAAGTTAAGGAAAAAAACAAAAAATAGAACTAGAACGTTTAACTTCCAAAAAGAGTAAAAGGATTAAAAGTTAATTTTTCAAAAGATTAAATCCAATAGAAGTTGAAAAGGAAAAGAAAAAAGAATGATACATGGGAAAATACAAAATAACAGGCAGAAATCAATTCAAATACACCAGAAATTGCATCAAGTGGGTTAAACTTCCCTGTTTAAAAGATGGAAGTTCCCAGGTTACTTTTTTTAATATGACAACTGAATCAAATTATGAGCTGTTTAAAAGAGTCACACCTAGAACTTAACAACACAAAAGGTTTAAAAAGATGGAAATGATAAACTAAGAAAATACTAATAAAAAAGATTTGTGGCAATATTCTTGTCAGACAAACTTCAAGACAGTGATATTAGGGCTAAAACAGGTCATTCTCTGATAAAAGGAAAAAATTAAAATTAAAAAAAATTTTTTTGAACTAATATGCATCTAACAATGTAGTCTTAATATATACAAAGCAAACTTAGGCAGAATTACCAGGAGATGGTACTATGAATGGAATGTTTGTGTTCCCCTCCTCCCCCAAATTCATATGTTGAACCTTAGCCCTCAAAGGTAATTAGGTCTAGATGTGGTCATGAGAGTGAAGTCTTCATGATGGGATTAGTGCCCTTATAGGAAGAGACCAGAGAGTGAACTCTCTCTCTGTCTTTCTCTACCATGTGACAATACAGCAAGAAGGCAGCCATTTGCAAACCAGGAAAAGGGCCCTCACCAGACCCTGAATCTTATGGCATCTCAATCTTGGACTTCCAGCCTCCAGATCTGTGAGAAATAAGTATGTGTTGTTTAAGCCATCCCACCTATGGTATTTTGTAATAGCAGCCTGAACTAAGACAGATGGGAAGAGCTAATTATTTCAGAAATACTTTACCAGTTGTTAGTGTCTTTGTGGGATCACTGTTTGCCAAGAGTTTAATATTCTTCAGTTCAAGAAGGGTGCTAAGAAACTGCTTAACTAATAATGTACAAGCAAGGAAAAAAATGTACTAATATTCTGTGATTTGTGCAGGTGTATTTGCTTTCATACAATCACCATCTGCATTACCCTATATTTGGCTTGTATTTATATGCAAAGGGAAACCAGATAACAAAATGGAAAAGGCAAAGATTCATGAGTGAGGAATTAAAGGAGAAAATGCCATAAGGAGTCAGGGATGAGAAATATCTCAGGTAGCAAGGTTAGCCTTGAACAGGTAGAGGGACAGCTTCTCCACTGAGATGTGGAGAAAGATGTATGTGGATACAGAGATGTGTATTTATGGAACGGTTTGGGGCAAATAGTTGAGGTGTTCCCCCCTGCCAACCTGTATTTGTTTGCAAGTTATCCAGAGGATGTAAACTCTAGAAAGGCAGATATTTTCCTATCTTGTCGTCATTATATCCTCAATACCTAAAACAGGCTACATGTACATGTAAATGGACAAATGTATTTGTTAATGTATTAATGAGTTGTTGAATGATGTGCTGTGACGGAGGGTGGGAGAAGTTAGAACAGAGAGCTTGGGGAAGTGAGCAAGTTAGCCCTCAGAGGGTAACGGGGCTTTGCAAATGAGTCCAGGACTGAATGCATCTCTCACATTAAACTTTGGTGGCAGGGTTTGGGGGAGGGAGTAAACTGTGTCCAATAGGAATCACAATCTTTGAAATAAGAAGTGCTAGAAGGCACTTTCAGACATATCATCTTAGAACCAGAGGGGAAGCAGTAGCTCTTTACCTGAGAGTAGAGCCACCTTAACTACCAGTTAATGCAATTATAAAGCCAATGAAACATGAAGTAGCAGCTCAGTGGAGCCTGAAGAGGTCTGGAGAGGTGTATTAAGCCAGTCATTGGGACCTGGGATTTCAGGCTTAGATACTATCTTCATTCCATGTACAGGTCTGGATTAATACTCAACTTGCCTTTTGGAATATTCTGTATTGCATCATTAAGACCTGTCCTTACTCCTCTCTATTCTGAAGATTATAGAGTATCTGTAGGCTACAGTAGTTGTACTTAAGTTGATGGTTTCCTTTTAAGATCATCACCTAAAACCCCTTTCTGAAATTTGGAAATGCCCAAGTCTTAGCTGTAGCCCTAACCAATCATTTCCTAGGTGGCCTGCTGCTGTGATGGTTTTCCCAGATGTCTGCTGGTACCTATCTTCAATGAGCAGTTTCAGACAGTGACATTCTTGTAACTTATCAGAAAGAAGTATGCCATTTTGGAATGAGGTTTAGGATCTAAAACATCTTCATTTTCATTTCTTCTCAGACCCTGAGAAATCCAGTTCAGTGTTGCTACCCAATGGTCATATTTTAATTATTTTCCTTTAATGCTCAGTTTTTTTTACAAAATTTAGATATTTTCCAGATAGAGTACCCTAACTCTATGTCAGAATAAGTATTATGGAATTTGATAAATCTAAGAGAAGTTGCAATTTTTGACTCACCTACAAGATAATAATTGGTTTCCTGTTAAGAAATCTTGAGTAAACAGTATTAGGCCATCCCTATTAGAAACAGATGTTTTTATTTTTCAAAATATCACTTAGTTTTTGATTAGCAGCTGAACACTTTTCAGAGGCAGTATCAGCGTTAGCACCAGGATAAATTTGGGCAACTGGTATATTATATTAGTCAAAATACACAGATAGTAAAATAGTAGAGACCCAAATCAGAATAGCTCAAGGAAACAAAAAAGGGTATGTTTCCCTTATGTTAAAATGTCCTCAAATTATATCATCACAATGGCTTCATCCTCAGACAAGCTCTCTCCAAATGGTGGGAAAGATGCCCCCATTAGTTCCAGGTTTACACCATCTTTTGGCTTCCAATCCTAGTAGAGAGAAAGAGAACCCTCTCTCCCCCAGCATCTATATCAATCTATGAAAATACTCTAGCCCCCTTGGTTCATATGCTCTCCCAGACAGTTCACTAAGCCCAGGGATATTGAGTAATCTGACTGGCCAGCCCAAGTCCTGCCACTCCCTCCCTCCCTCCCCTCAACCCCACAATGGGAAAGGCAGGGCTACATGATTGACAGCCCATTTCCAAAGGCTAAAGATGCTGAGCAGACAAAAATAATTAATCTTCATCTCAGTCTTTCCAGGGACATCTCAGTGCAATGGATCTATACTCAGACATACCTGCACCATTCACTAGTTCGAGCATGTTACCTAACCCCTGTGGATCTCATTTTTTCTCATTTGTATGCAACTTGCAGAGCTGGAGGTCATCTATGTAAAAAAGCACTATTCAGCTACTTCCATTCCTCCCTTATGTCTGTCTCTGTTCTTGGCTGATAACTGTGTCCTCAGGTGGATCCCCTCAAATGCCAGTCCTCAGCCTGTAGAAAGGAAGACAGTGTTCATGTGCTCCTGGAGCTGGCCTCCCCCCGAATCCCAGCTCCTGGAGCTGGCCCTGGCTCCCTGCAAGTCTCGCTTAATGTGTCCTCATAACCTTTCCTGGTCCTCATTAAATTAGGTAGAGTTCCCTGCGCCATTCTTGGTCTCTTTGTCCATTCCAGCTGCTATAACAAAATACCACAGACTGGGTAGCTTACCAACAGCAGCAATTTATTTCTCACAGTTCTGGAAGCTGAAAGTCCCAAGATCAGGGTGCCAGCATGGTTGGGTTCTGGTGAAGGCCCTCCTCTGGGTTCTCATCGTATTCTCACATCATAGAAGGGACAAGGGAGCTCTCTTGGGCCTCTTATAAGGGCATTACTTCTATTCATAAGAGTTTTGCCCTCCTGACCTAATCGCCTCCCAAAGTCCCCATCTCCTAATACTACCACATTCGGGGGTTAGGATTTCAACATATGCATTTTGGAGGGACACAAAGATTCAGACCATAGCACTTGGTCATTGTCTCAGTAATCTATGCTGTGCTAATTCCTCCTCTCCCCCTGCTGATGTGTGAACTCCCTCTTATGAGGAGGCAGACAGGTGCTGGGAAAGAGTTAGGAGTACAAAAATTTTATTGGGGAATCTGCCTGTGAAAGAAAAAGAAAGGAAACAGGGCTGGGCAAAGAGAACTCTCAGACTGTGATGCAGACAGGACAAGCTCTCTGCCGTCCCAATAGGAAGCTACTCTCTGATAGGAGACTACAATATCAGGCAGAAATACCTAGGCCATGGATCCATCGTCTTCCTCAGTCATTGCCTGGGGGCCACCCAGAAAAAGTACGCCCTCAACTACCATCCACTTGCTCAGGCATTGGTGGAGGGATGCCCCAAGAAGATTATGATCTGGGCTCAAAAGCTGAGGCCAACCCCAAAGAAACACCTGGTGCCTGCAACTAATTACATTCTTCAAGCTGGGCAGTGAGACCTTCCTTGAAGGGGGATCTATGTGGTGTCTTGCCACGTCTGTCATATCCTCCAAGATCCTGCTTAAGAGGAAGTTTTAAAGGAATCATTGTTTGACCTCAAAGGAGGCATCCTGATTATGGCAGGTAGATGGAGAAGCCTTAGAGCAGGGGAACCTTCCTAACCACATCACCTAGAGGTCACCTGCTCAGCCCTCCGAGCCGGCCCTACCTACACCCTGATTTCCTCCAGGACCTCTTGAACCAAGGATCCTTCCAACTTCATCAAATATATCCTTCTATGCCTTCTGTGCCCCTTCCAGGTATTGTATTTTCCCAGATCATGTCCATCCAACATTTGGAAGATTCGGGTCAGGGTGGTGGCCTAAGAGAAGCCAATAGTGAGGAGTACTTACTACGGGGTAAAATTAACCAACACTTACTGAATACTTACCATATAGCTCAATTATGCCCATTTTACAGGTTAAGAAACTGAGGCTCAGTAAGTATAATTAACCAAGGATACTCAACTAGTAAATGGGGCTGGGGGTATTTGTTCTCGTGCCCTCCAAAGTCTATATTCCTTCTAGTGGCCATTCAGGAGAGTATGTAAAACATTTTCCAGAAAATTTCTTACCCAACATGGTTTTTGAATATTTTGTATGTTGTTAGACAAATTTCTGGCTATTCAGGGTGCATGGCTATCTAGAATGACCCATTCCAAAATGGTACTAGAAAGCTGAGATTTTACTCTCCCACAAATTCCATGCAAGAGGTCAGCATGAAAACTATTCAGAAGGGAGCTCTCTTTTATAAATATAGCTAACATTTGCTGGTTAACTCTTGATAGCTAATCCCCTTCAAACTGTGAAGGCTCTTTCTCAGTCTCTCCTCCCCCTGCCCAGGGGCGTTCCAGTTTCAGTTGACCTTGGCTATGACATTGAACGGTGTTCATTTGTGAAAACCCTGTTGACCTGAGCATCTGATCCTCTATTTGTTATTCAGACCATATCCTCTCTGCCTTTATGTGAGGAGTTAATATACATATGAGGACAGCAAGGTCCAAACTTTACTCGTTAAAATGAGCAGGCCAGAATTACTACAGGGACCAGTAACAAAAGCATCTCACGCACAAAAACAGTCCCTGGTTACTTTCACTTGTTTATGTCTAAGAGAGTCTGACAGCCTTTTTCATGGAAAAGTGCTCTTCAAGACCTGTGGCTTCCACCAGCTCCAGGGGAAGGGCAGACAGAGAAGCAAAGTGCTTGGCTAATAAGGACAGAGACATCTGCATTAGATGTTTGAAGAAGACAAAGGGAATTGGGAACATATTTGTTTAATCACATTACTTATTTCTTTATTATTATTCCCACTTAAAGTCTGGCTCTACTCATGTACACTCAACACCGGAATCCACAGTTTGAGATATTTAACTCCTTACTCCAAAACAAACATGTGCAACTGAGGAGCAGAGGATGTGACCTGAAACTCAACACCCGACCTGCACGACGCAGAGATTATTGGTAAAAGAGAAAGGCGTGGGGTTTTCATGCATGTGTTTTTTTTCTGCCCTAGAACCACATTGATCCTCATCTTAAAATGCAGAGTTAATGAATATACTTCAAGCCAAGCGACCTAAAATTAAGTTACCCAACCAAAGTAGGATGCAAAGATATGAGGCTTTCTGGTCAGGGGAACCTGGGGTCATATGTGTTATATTCCTTGGTTTTTTGATATAAGCTGCTGCTTTGGGAAAGGCGAATGGTAGAAGCTGGTGGTTCACAGCTCTGAGCAGCCAGCGTGATGCCGAGCTGGTCTCTGCCATCATCAGCATGTTTAGGCTTCCCTGTCATCAACACTCCGGCTCAGTTAGGATGGTGCTAGGTTGGTGTCAGCAAGATTGCTTCCGCATGTGATACCCATCTCTGCATGAAAGTCAGTTCACTCTTGGAAAAGTGTTACTTGTTACTTTATTTTTAAAACTTCCTTACAGAAATGCAGAAAACCTCACAAAACAAATGTATAGCATAATGAATGATTAAGGCAAACACTTTTATAACTATGATTCAGGTCAATAAATGGAACTTTGGACTTTGTGTCCCAGTCATAAGCTCTTCCCTTCCTCCTAAAGTAATAACCATTCTGATTTTTATAGCTGCCTTTTTTTTTTTTTTTTTTTTGTGGTATGCAGGCCTCTCACTGTTGTGGCCTCTCCCGTTGCGGAGCACAGGCTCCGGACGCACAGGGCCAGCGGCCATGGCTCACGGGCCCGGCCGCTCCGCGGCATGTGGGATCTTCCTGGACCGGGGCACGAACCTGTGTCCCCTGCATCGGCAGGCGGACTCTCAACCACTGCGCCACCAGGGAAGCCCTACAGCTGCCTTTCTTGTGTTCCTGTATCGTTTTTCACTCAAGTGATAAAGATGTACTTTGTCTCCTTAAACCTACGAAAAAAAAAGAGAATGCAATTCTTCTCTTTTCCTTATAATTTATCTGTTGAAGAACTCAGGAAGTTGGATGGGTAGAGTCTGCCATAGTCTGGATTTTGCTGATGGCATGCTGATCATACAGTCCCACATGTTCTTCTGCCCTAGGTGTTTCCTACAAACTAGAAGCTGGAGTCATTACACCGCTTGACTTTTACAAGTCTGGTGACCAAAATTTCCTCCTTTTCCCCATCCCCGCCGCCCCGCAAAGGAAGGGGCCTTTCCTCCAAGGTGCAGACACAGCCTCTTTGGACACATTGCCCTTTCATGCTTCTATATTTTCTGCCCAGCTTGTTCCACTATCTGAAGTACCCTCCCTGCTTCTCTACCTGGAAATCGACTACTCGGTTTTCAGGGCCCAATTCAAAAGTCAGTTGCCACTCACAGCTCTGTGACATCTTCACACATCCCCTTGGCAGAATATGTCACAGCGTTCCCACCGCGTTCTCACTCTCTTCAATCATAGCACTTGCCCACCATGTCACAACTGCCTGAACTCATCACTTTTCCACCCCACACTGTCCCCACCCCTACCCCCTCCTTGACAGCAGTGACCTTCTTATCTGAGTAGAAGCAGATATTCAGTGTGGGCCACACCCTTCCACCCCGCCTCTAGGGAACACCTGGATCCCTATCAAGCCCTCACCCACCAGCGGTCCACAGAGGACCACTCTCCTCCAAGGGCCCTACTTCCTTTCCCGCTCCTCCAAGGTGTCTCTGCTCTTTAGCAACTCTTTTATTTCAAAATGCACAGCATGCTCTCCTGTCCTCAACTGCCTCTTCTTTTCTTAAGAAGGATCTGTACCCTCACCTGATCTGAAGTTGCCTTGAAACCCAGCATTCAAAAAGAAGGGTCATAGAATATTAGCCCATCCCCTGCCTGCTCTGTAGCTCGGCACAGCAGTATCTACAGTGTAATGAGGCCTTGCTTCAGTCATACCATTAACCAGGATAGCAATGGAAAGACAAGCCCCAAATTACACCAGCCCTCAAGAGGGGGATGGACAAGCAAAGAAGGAGGTATTCTCTCATACCACTCCATTAAACTCTCTCTCACCTTTCAAATCTGGCTTCAAAATCACTTCCTAAGAACTTTCCCTGATTAACTTGACCTAATTCTCTTAATTCCTGTACTCAGTGAGGCTTCATTAATTATGTACCTAGAGATTTTCCACTATTCATATGCTCTCACTATATATTAGTCTATACATATGCTTTTCATATGCAGTTTCTCATATGCAGAGAGGAAAGTCTGATCTTGCAGTTCTTTTGAATCTCTCCCGCCACATCAGTTCACATTTCTGCACAGAGGACAGACCCAATAAATGTCACTGACCGACAAACGTATGTTCCTATTCATGCACGAGGACTCTTGGAAATTTCTGTTACAAGAACTGAAAGAGCTAGGGAAGGAAAGATGATAACATTTCTAGCCCCTCTGAAGAACATTTTATCCAAAATGTCTGTTTTTCTTTTCCTGAATGATTTTTTTTTTTTCTCACTGGTCTGCTGAAATTTGCTAGTGCCAATCTTTTGAGCTCTTGAAATAAAGACTTGTTGAGCAGATTTTTGACTTTTGAAAAAAGGGTTTCAGAACCCAATTTAAAGCCCTAAATATATTAAAGTATATTACTTCAAGTATTGCTATAGCTATTTGTGTTCATTGTAAATAAACAGCATTGAGTCAGTGTTTTTTCATCAACCCGTAGAATTTTCACGAATTCTCCTCCCAGTTCCCTATGATATCATTAACGGTTTCTCTGAGGCAATGAGCCCTGGTAATAATGTCGTGAGTCAAATCTGAATTATTTAAATTTTTTATTACTTTTTACTTTACAAAGAGTATTCTTCAGGTCCTGCAGCACCATGATAGTTTAGAGTAAATGTTGATACTTTTCTGAAGACAAAGGGCACTTGCCCAATCTGGACTGGAGAAACTCGGTATTTCTTCTCAGAGAAAGTAAGCCCCCAGAAGACTCAAGTTATCTATTCATTTACCCAACAGTTTATGAAAAAACTAAGGAGCACGCATGTGTGTGTGTGTACGTGTACGTGTGAGAAAGAGAAAATGTTCAAGTTCTACAGTGAAGGTTAGGGTCCCTCCTGCCAAGCTGAGGGAAAGACATCATGTATTCTAGAGCAATGACAGGAAGTTTCTTTGGATCTTTGCTCATGTTTTTCCAGTCAATAAATTAAGGAAGGACCTAGATAACGTACAGAAAATTGTAAGGTAAGATTAGCAGTGTGTGTGCACACATGTGCCATATGCACGTTTTGGCGTTCAAATCATTAGTTAGTAAATGCATACGTTAGACTTCACCTATTAATTTTAATAAGAATCACAGCCTTGATTATGCTAACCAAGGTGAAACACGTTTTGTTTACTTACGGTAATTTACATATTTAAATTGGAAGATATTACTTAAAAGAAAAGAGAAGTTAATTTTGATAAAATGAATGAAAGAACTGAGTTCACGCTATTTGCAGTGGGATCTCCCAGACTGGGTTCCCCTAGCAAAGGGCTGGCTGAGCACCCAGGCTCAGTCATTCATCCCTGACGGGCTTTCTAAGCTCTCTTCCTTTCTCCCACCCTCCGTCTTCTTCCAAAATTAGTTAATACTTCTGCCTTTCTTATTTCTAGCTGCTCCGACAGCCTCCCCCCAGGGTTTATTCCCTAAACCTCTCTCTATGTTCCCTCTTTCCATTCTCCCTGAAATAATAGATCTGACCCTTATAGTTCCAGGTTATTAGTTGTCCCTAAAGGAGAGGAAATAACAGGTTCAGAAAATCCTAAGAAGTTATAAACGTAACTTATTGAAACATTTACAGCTTCTTTCTAGACCTGCATTGGCCAATATGGTAGCAACTAGCCACACATGGCTGTTTAAATATAAATTTAAACGAATTAAAGCTAAATGGAACGAAAATTCCAGTTCCTTAGTCTCACTCACCACATTTCGAGTACTCAATAGCCACAGCTAAGGTATTAAATGACAGAATATTTGCATCACTACAGAAAGTTCTATGGGACAGAGCACTATGCTAGATGTCCTTCTCTGAAGGACAGCCCTAATGTTTTTATTCTACCATTTCTTCCTTTCAGCAAATGTCCTTCACTCTTGTTGAGGTGGTCATTCCATTCACCTTCAGACGGTGTGCTGAATCAGATCAGCCATCCTATTTCTGAATCAGGTGGATCATTTAACCCTCAGTGCAAGGCATATCATAAGGGCTCCATATGAAAGAATCTTAGAGGGACTCTCTCTCCCTCTCTCTCTCTCTCTCTCTCTCTCTCTCTCTCTCTCTCTCTCTCTCTCTCTCTCTCGTTAGGGGAGGAAATTTAGAATTCCAGTGCTATCTCACTTTATGCAACACTTAATGGTGTGTAAACAAATAGGTAAAGAATGCAGAAGCTCACAATTGAAAGAACAGCTGCAGTGAAAACACCACAAATTTAAGAATCCCTTTTCAAGTGTAAATTGCCACCCATTTAAAGGATCAGGCTTTTACAAAGCCATGGGGCACATCTGTTACCAAGACCTCAGGGAGTCTGCTCCCAAGGCCCCAGGCCACTATGCCAATATTCCTGGGGCTTCTCTTTTCAAGGCTCTCTTGGGACCCATTTCCTGGACTTTTTGTCCTTTCCTGTCTAGATCTACTCTTATTTTGCTAGAGAACATCTTCTAGTTGTTTTTTGAGACACTGTTTGGAATGAATGTAAGTATCTGAAAATGTCATTATTCTTTTTTTTTGTTTTGGCTGCATTGGGTCTTCGTTGCTGCACTCGGGCTTTCTCTAGTTGCGGTGAGCAGGGGCTACTCTTCATTGTGGTGCGCGGGCTTCTCATTGCGGTGGCTTCTCTTGTCGCGGAGCATGGGCTCTAGGCGCGCGGGCTTCAGTAGTTGTGGCACGCAAGCTCAGTAGATGTGGCTCGCAGGCTCTAGAGTGCAGGCTCAGTAGTTGTGGCACATGGGCTTAGTTGCTCTGTGGCATGTGGGATCTTCCCAGACCAGGGCTCAAACCCGTGTCCCCTGCATTGGTAGGCGGATTCTTAACCACTGCGCCACCAGGGAAGTCCCAAATATCATTATTCTACCCTCACATTTGATGGATAATTTGGCTGGGTTAAGAAGTCACTTTTACTCAGATTTTGAAGGCCTTGTTCCACTGCCTTCAAGCTTTCTGTGGTGCCAACAAGAAGCCTGATATCATTTTGATTCCTGATCTGTAGTGTTTGACCTGAGATAAAGTTAACTTGCATATCAGGACCCACAAAATGGAGGACTCCCCAGTGGTCTGGCTCAAGTCACAAATCTAAACGTAAGTCATCCTGCGCTTACAGGAAACATCTGACAAGGAAACCAAATGCCAATCACGGTCCTTCACCTCAGCTTCAGCTAGCTCATCTTACACTAGAAAATAGGACCTGCTAGCCTTACAAGGAAATCCCTGACCTCCTAGCCAGTCATGCCCTGCTTCCCCATTGCCTCTTCTCTATAAAGCTCTCGTGCCCTAATTCCCTTGGGAAGCGTCCTCCACTGCTTGTGAGGCGCTGTAACCCACCTCCCACCACAGTCCGTGGATTGTTTTCTCTTGAATAAAGGATCTCCTTGACTAAATTGTTTTAGCTTTGTCATTTGATGCTTGCTTTTTTTTTTTACCTGTTTAATGTGCATTCATATGGATTTTTTAAAATTATTATTATTCTTTGGGCAGGAAATTTGATGGACTCTATGTCTGGAGGCGTTAACCCTTCACTCCTGGTAATTACTGTATGCTTTCAATAATAATTTTCTCTCAATTTTATCTGTTTTATCTTTCTAAAATTCTTCTTACCTAAGTGTGAGACCTCTTTAATTGAAATGTGTAAATATTTGACATGTACTGCCTTTTTGCCTCTATTCAGAGTAATTTTCTTTACAACTCATTTTAGAGGATAAAACTTGTCAAAGACTCTGTCTCTGTTTATCATTAAATGCTGTTTTCTGAACAAACTGCAACCAAGATATAAAGGACTCATTTACAAAATAATATAATACCATTGTAGGTCACACTTAGGTGGATTTATAGTTCTTCAAAGATTCAAAATTTTCTAAATTCCATTTGGTGACAAACAATGAGGAGGGAAAACACTTGTGGCCAGGCTGAAATAACTTTCTGAATTCAGCATCAGTTCTGTCACCAAAATTTTTATGGTTCAGTTACTCTATGCATATAAAAAAATATTTGTAAATCTTAACAACTACAACTTCTATTTTTATGGGAAGGATACTACAGCTTGTTTGAACACACAGTTATGAATTATGCATGCACACAACCAGTTCCAAATACATTTCTGCTCCATCGTTTTCTAATTTAGTAAAAACAATTGTTAATGCTATGATCCTGTGCCTTCCCAAAATTTGTGTTTGTATTATGACTACAAAAACAAATCATTTTATCTTCAATGTTAAACTTTTGAACTGTATTCATGGTGATGTTCACTATAATGTCAAATATTTCAAATTCAACACAATGAACTTTCAAAAGCTTTACTCTGACTCTATTAATTTGATTAAAAAAATGACTCATTATTGGTATTAATTCAACTGATTTCTGTCTGAAGCATCGGCTGTCACAGATATTATTCATTTGCAAATTATTTCTTTGCTAACGGAGACAACATATTGACAGTTATCACTTCAGTTTTTTGTACATGTGCAAGATAATTTAGGATTAAAAATGAGACAAATGAATTTAGAACAAGAGTCATCTTCATGCTCAACATCACTAACCATTAGAGAAATGCAAATCAAAACTACAATGAGGTATCATCTCACCAGTGAGAATGGCCATCAACAAAAAATCTACAAACAATAAATGCTGGAGAGGGTGTAGAGGAAAGGGAACCCTCTTGCACTGTTGGTGGGAATGTAAATTGATATAGCCACTGTGGAGAACAGTACGGAGGTGCCTTAAAAAACTAAAAATAGAATTACCATATGACCCAGCAATCCCATTAGTGGGCATATACCCTGAGAAAACCATAATTCAAAAAGGTCATGTACCACAGTGTTCATTGAAGCACTATTTACAATAGCCAGAACATGGAAGCAACCTAAGTGTCCATCGACAGATGAATGGATAAAGAAGATGTGGCACATATATACAATGGAATATTACTCAGCCATAAAAAGAAACGAAATTGAGTTATTTGTAGTGAGGTGGATGGACCTAGAGTCTGTCATACAGAGTGAAGTAAGTCAGAAAGAGAAAAACAAATACCATATGCTAACACATATATATGGAACCTAAAAAAAAAAAACATTATGAAGAACCTAGTGGCAGGACAGAAATAAACATGCAGACATAGAGAATTGACTTGAGGACACAGGGAGGGGGAAGGGTAAGGTGGGACGAAGAGAGAGAGTGGCATGGACATATATACACTACCAAATGTAAAATAGATAGCTAGTGGGAAGCAGCCACATAGCACAGGGAGATCAGCTTGGTGCTTTGTGACCACCTAGAGGGGTGGGATAGGGAGGGTGGGAGGGAGATGCAAGAGGGAGGGGATACGGGGACATATGTATATGTATAGCTGATTCACTTTGTTATAGAGCAGAAACTAACACACCATTGTAAAGCAATTATACTCCAATAAAGATGTTAAAAATAAAATAAAAAGGTAAAAAAAAAGTCATCTTCAAAACAATGTTACTTCAAAGGGTGATGTATAAACACACTTTGTGCAGCTATATGTGTTAAATTGTCTTTAAACATGGTATTCTTAGAATAACTACCAACTTTTCAAGTAAATGATAGTTCTTCAGCAAATTTCTGTCTCCTGTTTTCAGTGGTCAGAGCTGTCACTACTGACTCAATGGTAAATGTATAATGGAAGTGTTTTTGCTCAGATTTCATATTGACCATTGACTTTCTTGAGAAATGAAAATTCAGTTCTTAATTTTTCATTAAACATGTGTTTTAAAAAGTTCACTACTGAGACAAGATAGGGGTATAAGGAATGCTAAAATCTTACCTCTCCATAAAAGCAATGAAAAACTGACAAAAATGATAAGAACTAAGAACTTTTTGTGCTTTGGAAACTTGCAGCAGTTATTGCAGCAACCAAAAGCTTGCAGCAACCCAGGCAACACTTATTCAAGAAAAATGACTGAATCTCAATAACAACAGTGAGCTTTGTGGCATCTTACTTTTACCCCATTCCCCATCCCCCAGCTCAACTGTAGTCTTGAAAGTAGCAGCTTGCATTCCTGGTACTGGTAGAGGAGAGAGAAGAACAGATAACCTTTGCAAATTGTTCTTAGTTGTTCTGCCTGGTGGCTTTCTGGAGGAGCTTCTCAAAAGGCTGTCTTTCATACAGATTGCAAACAGGCACATGAAAGGACGCTCAACATGGCTACTTATTAAAGAAATGCAAATCAAAACTACAATGAGGTACCATCTCATACTGGCCAGAATGGCCATCATTAAAAAGTTCACAAATAACAAATGCTGCACAGGATGTGGAGAAAAGGGAACCCTCCTACACTACTGGTGGGAATGTAAATTGGTGCATCCACTCTGGAAAACAGTACAGAGGTTCCTCAAAAAACTAAAACCAGAGTTGCCATATGATCCAGCAATCCCACTCCTGGGCATATATCTGAAGAAAATTGTAATTCAAAAAGATACATGCACCCCTGTGTTCATTGCAGCACTATTTATAATAGCCAAGACATGGAACCAACCTAAATGTCCATCAACAGATGAATGGATAAAGAAGATGTGGTACATATATAGAATGGAATATTACTCAGCCATAAAAAAGAATGAAACAATGCCATTTGCAGCAACATGGATGGACCTAGAGATTATCATACTAAGTGAAGTAAGTCAGAAATAGAAAGACAAATACCATATGATATCACTTATATGTGGAATCTAAAATATGACACAAATGAACTTATCTACAAAACAAAAAACAGACTCACAGAGATAGAGAACAGACTTGTGGTTGCCAAGGGGGAGGGTAGGGGGAGAGATGGATTGGGAGTTTGGGATTAGCAGATGCAAACTACTATATACAGAATGGATAAACAACAAGGTCCTACTGTATAGCACAGGTATCTGTATTCAATATCCTGTGATAAACCATAATGGAAAAGAATATGAAAAAGAGGGTATATATATGTATGTACATGTATAACTGAATCACTTTGCTGTACAGCAGAAATTAACACAACATTGTATATCAACTATACTTCAATAAAATAAAATTTTTTAAAAAGGCTTGTCTTGGAGACCTTCAAGATGGCGGAGGAGTAAGACGTGGCGATCACCTTCCTCTCCACAAATACATCAGAAATACATCTACGTGTGGAACAACTCCTACAGAACACCTACTGAACGCTGGCAGAAGACCTCAGACCTCCCAAAAGGCAAGAAACTCCCCATGTACCTGGGTAGGGCAAAAGAAAAAAGAAAAAACAGACACAAAAGAATAGGGATGGGACCTGCACCTTGGGGAGGGAGCTGTGAAGGAGGAAATGTTTCCACACACTGGGAAGCGCCTTCACTGACAGAGACAGGGGGTGGCGGGGGGGTGGGGAAGCTTCGGAGCCACGGAGGAGAGCACAGCAACAGGGATGCAGAGGGCAAAGTGGAGAGATTCCCGCACAGAGGATCGGTGCCGACCGGCACTCACCAGCCTGACATGCCTGTCTGCTCACCCGCCAGAGCGGGCGGGGGCTGGGAGCTGAGGCTCAGGCTTCGGAGATCAGATCCCAGAGAAAGAACTGGGGTTGGCTGCGTGAACACAGCCTGAAGGGGACTAGTGCACCACAGCTAGCCGGGAGGGAGTCCGGAAAAAGTCTCGAGCTGCCGAAGAAGCAAGAGACCATTGTTTCAAGGTGCGCGAGGGAATTAAAAACGTCGCTTAAAGGAGCTCCACAGACGGGCACGAGCCGCGGCTATCAGCACGGACCCCAGAGACGGGCATGAGACGCTAAGGCTGCTGCTGCCGCCACCAAGAAGCCTGTGTGCGAGCACACGTCACTCTCCACACCCCTCTTCCGGGGAGCCTGTGCAGCCCACCACTGCCAGGGTCCCAGGATCCAGGAACAACTCCCCCGGGAGAACGCACGGTGCGCTTCAGGCTGGTGCAACATCACGCCGGCCTCGGCCGCCACAGGCTCGCCCAGCACTCCATACCCCTCCCTCCCCCCGGCCTGAGTGAGCCAGAGCCCCCGAATCAGCTGCTCCTTTAACCCTGTCCTGTCTGAGCGAAGAACAGACGCCCTCCAACGACCTACACGCAGAGGCGGGTCCATATCCAAAGCTGAACCCCGGGAACTGTGCGAACAAAGAAGAGAAAGGGAAATCTCTCCCAGCAGCCTCAGGAGCAGCGGATTAAATCTCCATAATCAATGTGATGTACGATGCATCTGTGGAATACCTGAATAGACAACGAATCATCCCAAAATTGAGGTGGTGGACTGGGAACAACTGTAGACTTGGGGTTTGCTGTATGCAACTGACTGGTCTCTGGTTTTATGTTTATTTTAGCTTTGTATTTAGAGTTTAACCATTTGTTTATTGATTTGGTTGCTCTGTTCCTTTTTTTTATATATATATAGATTTTGTTTTGTTTTTCCTTTGTCTCTTTTTGTGAGTGTGTATATGTATGCTTCTTTGTGTGATTTTGTCTGTAGGTTTGCTTTTACCATTTGTCCTAGGGTCCTGTCTGTCCTTTTTCCTTTTTTAAAAAAAAATTATTTATTTATTTATTTATTTATGGCTGTGTTGGGTCTTCGTTTCTGTGCGAGGGCTTTCTCTAGTTGTGGCAAGTGGGGGCCGCTCTTCATTGCGGTGCGCGGGCCTCTCACTATCGCGGCCTCTCTTGTTGGGGAGCACAGGCTCCAGACGCGCAGGCTCAGCAATTATGGCTCACGGGCCTGCTTGCTCCACGGCATGTGGGATCTTCCCAGACCAGGGCTCGAACTCGTGTCCCCTGCATTGGCAGGCAGATTCTCAACCACTGCGCCACCAGGGAAGCCCTCTTTTTTTTTTTAATATAGTTTTTAGTGCTTGTTATCATTAGTGGATTTATTTTTTGGTTTCATTGCTCTCTTCTTTCTTTCTTTCTTTTTTCTTTGTTTAATACTTTTTATTTTTAACAATTAAAAAATTTTTTTATTTTAATAACTTTATTCCTTTTTACTTGCTTGCTTTCTTTCTTTTATTCTCCCTTTTCTTCTGAGCCATGTAGCTGACAGGGTCCAGTTGATCCAGCTACGTGTCGGGCCTGTGCCTCTGAGGTGGGAGAGCCGAGTTCAGGACACTGGTCCACCAGAGACGTCCCAGCTCCACATAACATCAAATGGCGAAACCTCTCCCAGAGATCTCCATCTCAACACTAAGACCCATCTCCACTCACGACCAGCAAGCTACAGTGCTGGACACCCTATGCCAAACAACGAGCAAGACAGAAACATAACCCCATCCATTAGCAGAGAGGCTGCCTAAAATCATAATAAGGTCACAGACACCCCAAAACACACAACCGGACGTGGTCCTACCCACCAGAAAGACAAGATCCAGCCTCATCCACCAGAACACAGGTACGAGTCCCCTCCACCAGGAAGCCTACACAACCCATGGAACCAATCTTAGCCACTAGTGGCAGACACCAAAAACAATGGGAACTAGGAACCTACAGCCTGCAAAAAGGAGACCCCAAACACAGTAAGTTAAGCAAAATGAGAAGACAGAGAAATACACAGATGCTCCAGATGAAGGAGCAAGGTAAAAACCCACCAGACCAAACAAATGAAGAAGAAATAGGCAGTCTACCTGAAAAAGAATTCATAGTAATGATAGTAAAGATGATCCAAAATCTTGGAAATAGAATGGAGAAAATACAAGAAAGGTTTAATAAGGACCTAGAAGAACTAAACAGCAAACAAACAATGATGACCAACACAATAAATGAAATAAAGAATTCTCTAGAAGGAATCAATAGCAGAATAACTTATGCAGAAGAATGGATAAGTGACCTGGAAGATAAAATAGTGGAAATAACTACCACAGAGTAGAATAAAGAAAAAAGAATGAAAAGAATTGAGGACAGTCTTAGAGAGCTCAGGGACAACATTAAACGCATCAACATGTAAATTATAGTGGTCACAGAAGAAGAAGAGAAAAAGAAACAGACTGAGAAAATATTTGAAGAGATTATAGTTGAAAATTTCCCTAATATGGGAAAAGAAATAGTCAAGTCCAGGAAGCACAGAAAGTCCCATACAGGATAAGTCCAAGAAGAAACACGCCAAGACACATATTAATCAACTATCAAAAATTAAATACAAAAAACAAATATTAAAAGCAGCAAGGGAAAAACAACAAATAACATACAAGGGAATCCCCGTAAGGTTAACAGCTGCTCTTTCAGCAGAAACTCTGCAAGCCAGAAGGGAGTGGCAAGACATATTTAAAGTGATGAAACAGAAAAACCTACAACCAAGATTACTCTACCCAGCAAGGATCCCATTCAGATTTGATGGAGAAATTAAAACCTTTACAGACAAGCAAAATCTAAGAGAATTCAGCACCACCAAACCAGATTTACAACAAATGCTAAAAGAACTTCTCTAGGCAGGAAACACAAGAGAAGGAAAAGACCTACAATAACAAACCCAAAACAATGAATAAAATGGTAATAGGAACATACATATCAATAATTACCTTAAATGTAAATGCATTAAATGCTCCCACCAAAAGATATAGACTGGTTGAATGAGTACAAAAACAACACCCATATATATGCTGTCTAAAAGAGACCCACTTCACACCTAAGGACACATACAGACTGAAAGTGAGGGGATGGAAAAAGATATCCCATGCAAATGGAAATCAAAACAAAGCTGGAGTAGCAATTCTCATATCACACAAAAGAGACTTCAAGGAAAGACTATTATAAGAGACAAAGAAGGACACTACATAATGATCAAGGGATCAATCCAAGAAGATATAACAATTGTAAATATTTATGCACCCAACATAGGAGAACCTCAATACATAAGGCAAATGCTAACAGCCATAAGGGGGGAAATCGACAGTAACACAACCATAGTAGGGGACTTTAACACCCCACTTTCACCAATGGACAGATCATCCAAAATGAAAATAAATAAGGAAACACAAGCTTTTAAGTGATACATTAAACAAGACGGACTCAATTGATATTTATAGGACATTCCATCCAAAAACAACAGAATACACTTTCTTCTCAAGTGCCCATGGAACATTCTCCAGGATAGATCATATCTTGGGTCACAAATCCAGCCTTGGTAAATTTAAGAAAATTGAAATCATTTCAAGTATCTTTTCTGACCACAATGATATGAGACTAGATATCAATTACATGAAAAAAAATCTGTAAAAAATACAAACACATGGAGGCTAAACAATACACTACTAAATAACCAAGAGATCACTGAAGAAATTGAAGAGTAAATCAAAAAATACCTAGAAACAAATGACAAATAAAACACGACACCCAAAACCCATGGCATGCAGGAAAAGCAGCTCTAAGAGGGAAGTTTATAGCAATACAATCCTACTTCAAGAAACAAGAAACATCGCAAATAAACAACCTAACCTTACACCTAAAGCAATTATGGAAAGAAGAACAAAAAAAACCCCAAAGTTAGCAGAAGGAAAGGAAGCATAAAGATCAGATCAGAAATAAATGAAAAAGAAATGAAGGAAACAATAGCAAAGATCAATAAAACTAAAAGCTGGCTCTTTGAGAAGATAAACAAAATTGATAAACCATTAGCCAGACTCATCAAAAAAAAAGGGAGAAGACTCAAATCAATAGAATTAGATATGAAAATGGAGAAGTAACAACTGACACTGCAGAAATACAAAGGATCATGAGAGATTACTACAAGCAACTCTGTGCCAATAAAATGGACAACCTGGAAGAAATAGACAAATTCTTAGAAAAGCACAACCTTCCAAGACTGAACCAGGAAGAAACAGAAAATATAAACAGATCAATCACAAACACTGAAATTGAGACTGTGATTAAAAATCTTAACACAAACAAAAGCCCAGGACCAGATGGCTTCACAGGCAAATTCTATCAAACATTTAGAAAAGAGCTAACACCTATCTTTCTCAACTCTTCCAAAATAAAGCAGAGGGAGGAATACTCCCAAACTCAGTCTAGGAGGCCATCATCACCCTGATACCAAAACCAAAGATGTCACAAAGAAAGAAAACTACAGGCCAATATCACTGATGAACATAGATGCAAATATCCTCAACAAAATGCTAGCAAACAGAATCCGACAGCACATTAAAAGGATCATACACCACGATCAAGTGGGGTTTATCCCAGGAATGCAAGGATTCTTCAATACACACAAATCAATCAATGTGATAAATCATATTAACAAATTGAAGGAGAAAAACCATATGATCATCTCAATAGATGCGGAGAAAGCTTTCAACAAAATTCAACACCATTTATGATAAAAACTCTCCAGAAATTAGGCATAGAGGGAACTTACCTCAACATAATAAAGGCCATATATGACAAACCCACAGCCAATATTGTTCTGAATGGTGAAAAACTGAAACCATTTCCTCTAAGATCAGGAACAATACAAGGTTGTCCACGCTCACCACTATTATTCAACATAGTTTTGAAAGTTTTAGCCACAGCAATCAGAGAAGAGAAAGAAATAAAAGGAATCCAAATCAGAAAAGAAGGAGTAAAGCTGTCACTGTTTGCAGATGACATGATACTATACATAGAGAATCCTAAACATGCTTCCAGAAAACTACTAGAGCTAATCAATGAATTTGGTAAAGTAGCAGGATACAAAATTAATGCACAGCAATCTCTTGCATTCCTACACACTAAAGATGAAAAATCTGAAAGAGAAATTAAGGAAACACTCCTATTTACTACTGCAACAAAAAGAATAAAATACCTAGGAATAAACCTACTTAAGGAGACAAAAAATCTGTATGCAGAAAAGTATAAGACACTGATGAAAGAAAATAAAGATGATTCAAACAGATGGAGAGACATACCATGTTCTTGGATTGGAAGACTCAACATTGTGAATATGACTATACTACCCAAAGCAATCTACATATTCAATGCAATTCGTATCTAACTACCAATGGCATTTTTAACAGAACTAGAACAAAAATTTCACATTTTGTATGGAAACTCAAAAGACCCCAAATAGCCAAAGCAATCTTGAGAAAGAAAATCGGAGCTGGAGGAATCAGGCTCTCGGACATCAGACTATACTACAAAGCTACAGTAATCAAGACAGTATGGTACTGGCACAATAACAGAAATATAGATCAATGGAACAGGATAGGAAGCCCAGAGATAAACCCACACACATATGGTCACCTTATCTTTGACAAAGGAGGCAAGACTATACAGTGGAGAAAACACAGCCTCTTCAATAAGTGGTGCTGGGAAAACTGGACAGCTACATGTAAAAGAATGAAGTTAGAACACTCCCTAACACCATACACAAAAATAAACTCAAAATAGATAAAGACCTAAATGTAAGGCCAGCTACTATCAAACTCTTAGGGGAAAACATAGGCCGAACCCTCTATGACATAAATCACAGCAAGATCTTTTTTGACCCACCTCCTAGAGAAATGGAAATAAAAACATAAATAAACAAATGGGACCTTATGAAACTTAAAAGCTTTTGTACAGCAAAGGCAACCATAAACAAGACGAAAAGACAGCCCTCAAAATGGGAGAAAATATTTGCAAATGAAGCAACTGACAAAGGATTAATCTCCAAAATTTACAAGCAGCTCATGCAGCTCAATATCAAAAAAACAAACAACCCAATCAAAAAATGGGCAGAAGACCTAAATAGACTTTTCTCCAAAGATGATATACAGATTGCTAACAAACACATTAAAGGACGCTCAACATCACTAATCATTAGAGAAATGCAAATCAAAACTACAATGAGGTATCACCTCACACCAGTCAGAATGGCCATGATCAAAAAGTCTACAAACAATAAATGCTGGAGAGGATGTGGAGAAAAGGCAATCCTCTTGCACTGTTGGTGGGAATGTAAATTGATACAGCCACTCTGGAGAACAGTACAGAGGTTCCTTTAAAAACTAAGAATAGAACTACCATATGACCCAGCAATCCCACTATTGGGCATATACCCTGAGAAAACCATAATTCATAAAGAATCATGTACCACAATGTTCATTGCAGCTCTATTTACAATAGCCAGGACATGGAAGCAACCTAAGTGTCCATCGACCAATGAATGGATAAAGAAGATGTGGCATGTATATGCAATGGAATATTACTCAGCCATAAAAAGAAACGAAATTGAGTTATTTGTAGTGAGGTGGATGGACATACAGTGTGTCATACAGACTGAAGTAAGTCAGAAAGAGAAAAATAAATACCGTATGCTAACGCATACATATGAAGTCTAAAAAAAAAAAACAAAAGGTTCTGAAGAACAAAGGGCAGGACAGGAATAAAGATACAGACATAGAGAATGGACTTGAGGACACGGGGAGTAGGTAGGGTAAGCTGGGACAAAGTGAGAGAGTGGCATGTACTTATATATACTACCAAATGTAAAACAGATTGCTAGTGGGAAGCAGCCGTATAGCACAGGGAGATCAGCTCGATGCTTTGTGACCACCTGGAGTGGTGGGATAGGGAGGGTGGGAGGGAGATGCAAGAGGGAAGAGATATGGGGATATATGTATAGCTGATTCACTTTGTTATAAAGCAGAAACTAACACACTGTTGTACAGCAATTATACTCCAATAAAGATGTTAAAAAAAATTTTCCAAATATGGAAATAAAAAGGTTTGTCTTTATCTCACCTGACTAGCACTCTCATCTAAAGAGTGCTAAACCTGATAATGGGACACAGAATTTTTGTTGAAAATATTTATAGGCAAATGTTTTAGTGTTGCTACCCAGTGCAATGAACAATAGTTGGAGCAAACAGCAGATGAACCAAAAAGCTTGGGAGGAAAATCTCAGAGTGGGAAACTTAGACAGACACATGTACCCAGGTTCAAGGTCATATTTAGCTGTGTTCGTCCTCAGGAAAGACCTGAAAAAGCCCTACACTCTCACCTCTGGCTGACTTTGAGGCTCTGAAGAAGCAGGAAGTGAAGGTTAATGCAGGGTTGTCAGCCCCCTGGCCGAGTGTTGAAGGCATGTCAACACACACACAAGCCCCTCTGCAAAGCCTGGGAGTTTGTTTGGTTCTAGGCATTGAAGGAAATCCGTATCCAATCATTAGCTGATCACTAAGCTAGGGCTATTCAGGGAACTTGAACAGCCAAAACAATTATGACAAGAAAAACAAAGCTGGAAGACACACACTTCCTGAGTTTAAAACTTATTACAAAGGTAGAGTAATCAAAATAGTGTGGTACTGGCATAAGGATAGACATATAGAACAATGGAATAGAACTGAGAGTCCAGCAATAAACTCATATAACTGTGGTCAACCGCTTTTCAAAACGGATGCCAAGACCATTCATTGGGGAAAGAATAGTCTTTTCAACAAACGGTGCTGTGACAACTGGATATCCACATGCAAAAGAATGAAGATGGATCCTTATCTCTCACCATATATAAAAATGAAGGCAAAATGGATAAAAGGTCTAAATGTAAAACTAAAAATGTTTAGAAGGAAATACAGGTTTAAGTCTTCACAACCTTAGGTTAGGCAACGGTTTCTTAAATAAGACTCCAAAGTCACAAGCAACAAAACAAAAAATAGATAACATTAGACTTCATCAAAATTAAAAGCATTTGTACATCAAAGGACACTATCAAGAGAGTGCAAAGACAGTCCACACAATGGGAGAAAATATTTGTAAATCATGTATCTGTTATTGGGCTAATATTCAGACATATAATGAACACTTACAACTCAATAATAAAAAGACAAACCACACAATTGAAAAATGTGCAAGGGATTTGAACACACATTTCTCCAAAGAAGATCTGTCAATGGCCAATATGCATAAGAGAAGATGCTCAACGTCATCGGTCATTAGGTAAATGCAAATCAAAGCCAAAATAAGATACCAACTCACACCTACTAGGATGGCTCTAATCAAATAACAGATAATAACAAGCGTCTGTTAGGATGTAGAGAAGTCGGAACTCTCATACTTTCCCGATGGGAGTGTACAATGGTGCAGCTATTTTGGAAAACAGTTTGGCAGTTTCTCAAAAAATTACCATATGATCCAACAGTTCCACTCTCAGGTATATATCTAAGAAAATGGAAAACTTATGTCCACATAAATACCTGTACACAGATGTTCATAGCTACATTATTCATAGTAGCCCCAAACTGGGAACACTACAAATGTTCATTAAATGAATGGAAAACAAAATGTGGTATATTTATCTACACAATAGAATATAATTCAAAAATAAAAAGGAATGAAATACTGATATATGCTACAACATGGATGAACCTGGAAAACGTTGTGCTAAGTGAAAGAAGCCAGACACAAAGGCCTTCATATTCTGTGACTCCATTTGTTTAAAATATCAATAATAGGCAAATCCCTGGAGACGGAAAGTAGACTGATGGTTGCCAGAGAATAGAAAGAGAGGGAAGTTGGGAGTGACTGCTAAGAGGTACAGAGTTTCTTGGAGACATGATGGAAAAGTTCTGGAATTAGATAGTGATTATAGTGCACAGCACTGTGAACATACCTAAAACCTCTGAATTGGACACTTCATACTGGTTGAAATGGTGAATTTTATGTTATGTGGATTTAATCTCATTCATAATAATAAAGCTCATGTTGACGACAGGCTTTCTTTTGTAAAATAAAAAGTGCTGCCAAGCAACAAAATAAATCAATGTTGGTTTGCACCATATGATAAATGAGAGAACTGTTGCAACAAAAGCATTCCAACAATGTTCTCTGTATGCACTATGGCAGGATTATTCAGCTTTTGTTTTCTGGACATATTCCATGGTACGACCTATAATTTCCCCAATTTCCCACTGACCCTCATGCCAAGCGGCCTGGAGACCTTGCTTCTTGCCCCTAGAGGTCCTGGCATATCTGGCTGGATGACCAGTGTCCAGCTGGAGCGACAGTGTCAATCATTTCCCCCACCACTGTAGGCTGCCCCGAGCACGCTGGCCTTCACTGCTTGTGTCTGCAAGCACTTGTTTTCATCACCGAGCGTCCTGCTTGCTGTCCTTGAAAGGGAAACGTTAGCTGACACTGTATCTTAAAAAGGTTAGGAAAAGAAGTTACTGCTGGTCATCTTTAATTTAACTACATGTTAAAGTGAGAACTCTGTACGTGTGCCTCACACACTTCTAGATGCAACCTTGGTGGAAGACAGAAGTGCATAGGGGAGGCCCACCGAAGCCATCCTGGTTATTGTAACGTCATTACTAATAATAAGGCTTTGTTTAAAACAAAACCCAAAAATCTGAGGCAAATGCTAAATAGGAAAGGATGCCAGGAAAAGAGGTGAATCTGGACTTCTCAGTCAAATCAGGACCTGTGTTGTGCTAACTTGAATGCAAGCCATTGAAGGATAAGTGTCAAATGCCTGGCACAGAAATTAAGTCTACAGAGGTAAGGGGTGGAGATCATGTCTGGTCCCTTAAAGGCTTGTGTTTTGTGCTGTAATAATATCATGTAATAATAACAGGTAAAGGGAGGGGAGAAAGGACAATCTGAGAAGAGTGGAAAAGGGGCAGAAAAGCAAAAGGTTCATTTAGAAAGGAACAAACAGAGAAGTTTCCCATGGGGTTCATCTGTTATTGAGTATTGACAGAAGCCATGTTTTAATTTGATTACCTATATTTTCCCCCTGTCTGTATACAAACTATGCCTAGGTACTATTCACATTATCAAACTTCTGGCTCGATGCCTCGTTTTCAAAATAATAAGGAGAAGAACAGGAAAAAGTATTAAACAGCTTGCAAAAGCAAGGGCATTTTCTCTATCTCCTAGTAAACATGTAAAGTCCTCAAAATACCACATGAATGAATAACCATCATTGGTATGGATAACCCTTAAAATTCCTGTTAAAACATTGAGATTTATTTTTAAAATACTTCCTTCCATTAGGTTTATTAAAGACTTAGTACCCACCAAGATGAAGCATAATAATGAAGGAGGCTCAAACTGAGGGTATGTCATGTACTTTCCACCCTGCCCAAGTTAACAGCTGCTTCTGGCTTTCGAAGCTCCTGTGCAGAGCCATGAAATCCTTCCCAGAAAGCACTAAGTGCCCAGAGCTTTTCACCTCTCCTCCCCACAGATTTCTCCAGAGCCTTTGCTGCCACAGAGACCACAAGTGGCTGGATGTTTACCAGGACATTTGATCCTGTTTTCAGTCTACAGTCTGAAAGTTCTTACTGATGTAATTTGGTATTTCCAAAGTTTTGCCAGAAATGTGTGCAAATAACTACTTTTGTAATTTAGGTAGATATAATTCAATTTCCAGAGTAAAACTAGTCACACAAGAGTTTCCAAGGAAGCTGCTGCATAGCACAGGGAGATCAGCTCAATGCTTTGTGATGACCTAGAGGGGTGGGATAGGGAAGGTGGGAGGGAGGCTCAAGAGGGAGGGGATATGGGGATATATGTATACATATAGCTGATACACTGCTGTACAGCAGAAACTAACCCAACATTGTAAAGCAGTTATACTCCAATAAAGATGGAAAAACAAAAAAGAAGAGTTTCCAACAGATACTCCTTAATTGATCTTCTGTCCTCTAAATTATCTCCCATCCTTCTCACCCCATTACGTGTAGCTTTCTGAAAATGGCACTTTCCTGTAAGAATTAAAGTGTTTCAGTGACCATCACACTTACAGGAAAAAGTTAATTGGGCACAAAGGTGTTGTTTGTTTGTATTTCAAATTGTTGTTTGTATTCCCTGAAGCAGGGAACTATTATGGATCCAAAACGTATTTTCATCTACTATTCAGTTGGATTTTCATAGAGATTATAAATCTTTGGACAATAAATTTAGAATATGGGATGAGCATCATAATTAGAAAGTCTGAGCTGAAATCTGTATTTTAAAATTTATGAGGCATCAAAATGAGGTTTTTCAAATATGATAAAAGTGGAGGAACTATATGCTTTATCTACATAATCTTGAAACACCAACTTACTTAAGCCATTTCTGAGGGAGAAAAAGTCTATTAAAACAACTGCTGAGCTGCCTTAGATCAGAACATGAAGTAGAGGTTCTTGTCCCAACAGAGTGATGACTTGTAGTTTTATTGTCAGAAAAATTCAGATGTGTCAGTGATGAAACCAAAAATGAAAAAACAAATATTCATTTTAAAAGTTAGAAGTGACCTATATAAAATAGTTTAGACTTAGTAAAACTTCATGTTTAGCCCGAGACACTTGTGACATGGTGTCAGACTTCTGCTCCATGGAGAGGCAGGCGGCTGGCTAGAGAGTGGCAGGAAGCCAGTCAGGTCAGAGAGCAACTACTTTTTTATTGTTTTAAGAAAAATTCAATCTAAAAATTAGATTTATGAGAAAGGGTCATGAAAATTGAACAGTTTCTCCCAGGAGGAGACAGAATGGCTGTCACAAGAACAGGACTTTTTATTCTCAAGGATGGTAACCTGAAATTAAGTGCAAGGTCATGGCCAAAGCTGGCCGTGGGCTGAGTAACTGAGCTGCCTTGAGTCAGGGTCAAGCTAAGTGGGAAGCACTTGGGACAGTGCCAGGGGTTAGAGCCCTTTCCTCAGAAGACCAAGAGAAGGCAGATTGAAATGTGGCAATTCCTGGAAGAGAGAGGAGACATTTTTCTTAAGGGTTAAATCCAAAGGAAATGTTATCCTTTATTATCTCAGGTACACTGGATATCGATATTTTCTGCAAATGTTCTCCTCCTGGTTTCTTATTCTGTGAGCTCTTAAGAGCAGAGTGCAGAAGCCCAAGGCCTGGTGCTTGCAGGGCTGCCTTGGGTTAAGAATGCCTAGTGACCAGTGTACCACCAAAGTGTAAGGGAGAAGAGATGCTGCTGCCCCCTTCTTTACGAGTCACCAGTGAAAGGAAGGTTCATTTGATGCCACTAACTTTGAAGGAGCTGTTCAGTCTACTGTGGTTTCCTTAAAGCTAAACAGAGTCAAACTCCTTTTGGTATGGAGACACAGGTGTAAAAAAAATATCCCATCTTCTTACATACAGATGGCCAACAGGCACATCAAAAGGTACTCAACATTGCTAATTATTAGAGAAATGAAATCAAAACCACAATGAGGTATCACTTCACACTGTTCAGAATGGCCATCATCAAAACGTCTATAAATAATAAATGCTGGAGAGGGTGTGGAGAAAAGGAAATCCTCCTACGCTGTTGGTGGGAATGTAAATTGGTGCAGCCACTATGGAGAATGCTGGAGGTATGGTATGGAGGTTCTTCAAAAAACTAAAAATAGAGCTACCTTGATCCTGCAATCCCACTCCTGGGCATATATCCAGAAAAGACGAAAACTCTAATTCGAAAAGATACACGCACCCCAACGTTTACAGCAGCTCTATTTTCAATAGCCAAATGTGGAAGCAACCCAAATGTCCATCGACAAATGAATGGCTAAAGAAGATGTGGTATATATATATATATACACACAAACACACATACACATACACACAATGGAATACTACTTGGCCATAAAAAAGAATGAAATTATGCCATTTGCAGCAAAATGGATGTACCTAGGGATTATCATACTAAGTGAAGTAAGTCAGATAAAGAAAGACAAATATTATGATATCACTTATATGTGGAATCTAAAAAATAGTTCAAATGAACTTATTTACAAAACAGAAACAGACTCACAGACCTAAAAAACAAACATATTTACCAAAGCGGAGGGTGTAAGGGATAAATTGGGAATATGGGGTTAACAGAAGCACACTACTATATATAAAATAGATAAACAACAAGGATTTACTGCATAGCACAGAGAACTATATTCAGTATATTGTAATAAACTATAATGGAAAAGGATTTTTAAAAGAATATAGACATATACATATATATGTATAACCAAATCACTTTGCTGTACAACTGAAATTAACGCAATATTGTAAATCAACTATACTTCAATAAAAAATTTTTTTTGAAAATCCCATCTTCCTCTAATTTGTCAAAGCTAGATTTGGTTTTGCCTTAGAAATGAGGACGATAAGCCTCAGTTAAACCTTTGAAGTGCTCTGTGTTCAACACTTTGTGTCCAATTTCTAATCAAGGCCCCTAGACTTAATGCCACCCTATTCTTGGGTTTGCAGCTGTGATTATGGATGAATTGGAGCCAGAAACATACACTTGCCTCAAGTCCCTGTATTAATACTGAACACCTTTTCTAACAGAAACAGGCCAGGAGGATACTCCTTCTCTCCTGTGCTATCCTGCTCCACACTGATACACAGAACAGCCCATCTTGAGAAAGGCATAGCCGTTTGAAAGGTGAGATTACATAGGCATAAACGCTAATTAGTGCCATATGTTGAAAAGCCTTTGTTACTTATGCCTGAACCAGATGCTTCTATCCCCTACATTATATTTGCAATCAATCATTTTTAGCTCTTTTTCCTTATGCAATGTCAATTTAATAAAAGCATGGTGCTTACTTTTTTCTTCATGACTATGAAAGCTCTCATGACCAGATAACCTCACTATTTCATCTCAGAAAGGTTCCCCTTGGAATTAACTACTTTGAAATCAAAGTATCCACAGCTCCTTTTAAAAACATCATTGGCACTTCTTCCCAACAGATTATCCACCATAATTGAATCAAATTTTCACCATGATGTCACAGAGAAAAATTAGAGCCATAAAAATACATGGTGAACCATTACAGTTTAACCCAATTATCTTATGGCAGTTTTCAAATGATATTCTTATTATTACTTTACCTTGTAAAATGGATTTTTAAATGTCCTGCTGTGGAATTAAGCCTGAAATTTAAACATGGACATATGGGATCCATGAAATTCTGCCTTGAGTGTAACATACATCATCAATATTGTGTAAATGTATTACTACTCGTTTTTTAAAAAATATTAACTGAAGTATATACATATATTGCTCTTTTGAAAGTTTAGAGAAAGTTGACTTTCAAATAAGGTGAGTCTCAGATAATAAAACCCATTCCCCAAGCTCCCCAAGAACATCCCTCCCATTATGTTGTCTTCTGTCTCTTAGTTCTTCCTTTCTCCGCGCGCTACCCCAGCATCTGCCTCTTTCACTACTTCCTAATGAAAACCTATATCAATTTTCTTGATCTTGAGCTGATTCAGGTTGAAGACACACTCATCTCAGGCTTGTTTCCTTGTAGACCCACTGAGCATTTCATCCTCATCTGTTACTGAAAAATTGGATATGGGGCTACAAGGTATGGGGGTATAGGGCTGGATTCAGGCACAATTAGATTCAGGGATAAAATAATTCATTGTATTGGATAATTATTTTTCGCCATCCCGTGGCTGAGCCTCCTGCTACACTGGCTTAATGCTTAGACTCCATGATGAATTCCTGACAGCATGAGCTCTCTCTTTGTTGCAATTAAGTTCATACAGTGGCTAAAACATCTCAGGTGGGCAAAAGAGCAAGAGTTTTCAGAAAATTCTCTTACAAGTCTGAGGTTCACTCTGACTGGACCAGGTTAAGTCATATGCATCTCTTGAATCAATCATTGTAGTCAGGGGAATATGATATAGTAATTGGCTTAAACCATGATCATATGTTGACCCTGAACCTTGGGGGGAAATCCCCCAAGACTACATAGATCCAGCATAGAGGGTGGATTCCTCACCCCCAAAGTCAGAGACCATAACCAGAAAAAGAATTGAGTTGGGGAGGTAAATGACTAATATGGTTGAGAATGATCTTTCTACCCAGTCTCTATAGCCTGAGCACCTAGTACAGTGCCTGGCACAGTGTAGACTGTTCACTGAAAGAGTAAATGTGTGGTACATATGCGTTACTGTACCCTCCGTGTTTCCTTCCCTTGTTCCAGCCCAACAACTCTTCCAGCGCAGTAAGGCATCTATCTGGTGAATTCTTAGCTGACATCCACTGAGTATTCCTTTAACCACATGTCTTTCCTTTTTTTATACAGCTGAGCTCTGCCCTAGAAGGTGAGAGTCATTTGAGTTACTCTGGAGCAACCCAGTTGTTTCTGAAGAAATCGAGTGCAATTGAGTTGCTTGTTGATATCTTCAGGGGCAACTGAATAGTGTCTGATAGAGTTGGGAGCAATTCAGTTGCATCAGAAAACTTCTCACTGTTCAACTGGGCTTAAAAATTATTATGCCCATACATAACTCTACCTCCATGACATGTAATAATTGTTCTCTGCATGAAAGCCAGCCTAGGGGAAGACTTTTTAAACAATTTTCGACCCATAATATTAATCTACTTTTTAGTCATCAAAAATAAATCTGAATATTCTTCTAATGGCTATAAAGAAAGCTAGAGAGTTTTTCTAAACAAATAGCTATTTAAATAGGTGGAACTGTGGCAGTAGTGGCCAAAAGCATAAATCTAGCAGAAGGTACAGATTGCAATCCTCAAGTTAGAGAAAGAGGCCTTCTAGAAGAGAAAAGAGGACATTACAGAAGGCTTGCTCCAAGAGGGTTTTTCCTGTGGACCTAATTAGGGGTAAGGAATGTGCTGTTCAAGACCTCAGTTCAGAGAATTCTACTTTGATTTATTATGAGCCTGAGAGTGGATGTGATAATAACCAATTAGGTAAATTCACATAAGTGAATTTTCAATACTTTGGGCTCACCTACTCTGACTTTGAAGGTTTCATGAGTTTCATCCTGACTTTTGTTCTCATTATTATTTGCAACACGTAACTGAATATAGGGAATGGAACACGGTGGGGGGGGGGGGAGGCAAGAGGGTCACATTACTCTATTTAGTTACCATAGCAGCCTGTCCTTTGATTAACTATCAAACAGGCAGTTTGTCTTTGGCAGTCAAGGTCGGCTTCCTCAGCCATGTCTCTCAGAACTCTCCACCCCTTGGTGGAGACAATTTTTATCCCTCAACTGCCCAGTGGCCCGTGCCCTCCCTCCCCCCATTTACCAAACTGTGTTCTTCAATAGTTCACACACATTTAGCGATACGTGACAATGACTTAAAATGCTGCACCACTGTGGATATTTGAGTTTTGATACGTATCCGCGCCTTAAAGTCATTACATATCAGGAGTGGAATTGCAGACCCCGTCATGGAGGAGACAAGACTCCAAGGGATACTGAGCTTCTTGACCTGAGCATGGGCCATGTGGATGTAGTCAGTTGTACACTAAGGATGTACTTTTCTGTGTGCAACTTATACTTCAATTCAGCATTAAAGAAAAATATCCAGGAGAGAGATAAGGAAGTCTGCATTAAAGTCAGAGTGGAGAGAAGTCGTCTCATTTCAGAGATTTCAGCAATCAAATCAATAGGGCTTGACAATTAATTGAATGTCAGCAAGGGAGCCAGGAGTCATAGTGTTTGGGATGTCAGGTTGATAACATTAGCATTAACCAAGATGGGGTTTATGGAAGAAGAATATAGGAGAAGAATAGGTTTTAGGGGAAGATAACAGGTGTTACTTTTGGATATGTTGAGCTTGAGCCACTGAGGTAATAGACAGCTTTGAAATAAAGTTCAGTATCTTGGGAGAGAAGAGGAGCCCAGAAATAGATGTAGATCATTGATGTGTCAGTGGTAAATGAAGTGATTGTCAGTTGAAAGTTAGCCAGGAGAATGTATTTGAATGTATTCTTTGAGAAGAAAAGTAGATTGAGCTTGGACCCCTGGGGAGCATCAATATATTACACATTTTCTCTCTCTCAGTAGATTGATAGGTAGGTAGAGATATAGATGTATATATATATATATATATATACACACATATATATATATATAATATGTATGTATGTCTAGACAGAGAAAGAGAGAGGAAATGAAGCCACACAGAAGACCAGAGAGGGCTGATCAGTAGGACCAGATAGAACAATTTCATGGAAATCAACCATTTTGGCAATATCTCAAGATGCTTTGATTGGATACCATGTAGTAAAAATTTTCTCTCCTTCTTATATGGAGAATGAAGGAAATGGATTAAAGCCACCGTAGAATCAAAATTTTTAACCATCATTATAGCATGGGTACCCACCAATCAGAATGGACCTTCAACCAATCAGGAGGCATGCTGGCACATAAACCACCTGTGAGGTCACACTGGTGCATGTGGCTGAGCGTGCACCTCCCAAGACCCTCACTGATTGCTACTGAGGTGCAGTATAAGGTAGAGGTTAAGAGAGTGGGCGTCAGATCCAGTCTGTCTGAGGCTTATTTCTGGTTCAGCCACATTCTAGCTGAGTGATCTTAGAATAGTCAGCTAGACACACACTTCTCTGTCTCTATTTCCTTATCTATGGAATGAGGATAATCACAGAGCTGTGAAAAATGAGTTTTAAAAAGTTTTTAGAACAATGCCTGCCATGTGGAGAGCACTAAAAAATGTTAGTTGTTAATATTTTTTCTGGAAAATGACCTAGGCCTTGGGGGAAATCAGCCTCCCTAAACCCACAGAGTTGAGTCTTGCTCTTTCAGATGTGTTGAATCCATATGCACAGGCAATGATGCATTCATGCAACCATGATCTCCTCTTGGACGAGCTCCTAAATTCAATTAGCATCTTTAGTTCAGCTAAACAAAATGTGGGAAAAAATCCCAACTGCTTCAGATACTTTAGTTAGATGAAATCAGTAAGGGAGAAAAAAATCTTTGAAATGAAACCAAAAACTCACATTAGACACATTTCATGGTTGGAACTACGAGAACTTCAAAGGCATTTGCTTTTTTGGAGCAAGGTTTGGGGGTTTTGACTAAAATGCTATTTGAGAAGTGGAATTCAGAAGGGAAGAGACACTTTGTGGTACAAGTGTTTCATCTCTGTATCCTGAGATGGACTTTTGCCAGAGTACTTGCTTAAGTTCTGTTTACAGTGGCCATTAATTTGTGGGAAAATAAAAAGAGCTCTTAAATCACAAATCAAAGAAAAAATCGGAGAAGATATGTTTGAATGAACAAGGAAGAGATCATAAAATGTTCTCTGTGGTTTGCAGAAAAATCTGCTTGTCTGTACTATCTTCTACAATTTGTAAAATCCTACAGAAGTGAAAGCTCTGAGAAACCACAGTGGTGGGCCAGCTTAGGAGTAGTTTCGTGGGGATTGTAGGGTAATTGATTAAAAATGAAAATTTCCAGGCTTCCTCCCAGAAGAGTGGGGATAGACCAAGAGAAGGAGAAGAGCATAGTGGGTCCACCATCGTTAAAGGTGGTGGCTCAAATGTCACCTGTGCAGCCTCACACTTAACACTCAATATTAAATGATCCCCTTTGTTGTTCTTCAATCTCTTGCTTTCATTTTCTTTACAGCACTTCTGTTAAGTAGATTGCTTGCTTTCTTGCTTATGTCTATTTCTCCTCTAGACTATAACTCCCTGAGGGCAGGGACTATTCTGTTCCTCATTGTATCTCCAGTTCCCAGAACACTGAGAATACAGAAGGATGCTCAGGCATTTTTGTCGAATGAATGAATAAATGAATGAGTGAATGCAGTTGCTGTAGTGACTATTCTGAATAAGCTGTTGTGTAAATTCTGTGCCATGTGTATACATCAGTCTAATTGGCATCTGATCAATTTGATAGGGATTTTCACCAAATTAAACAGTACAATCAAAAAATGATCAACCCAGGAATTTCATTTGGAGCCATAGTTTAGACCTGTTCTAACCGTAACTTTTTTTTTTTTTTTTTTTTTTTGCGGTACACGGGCCTCTCACCGTTGTGGCCTCTCCCGCTGCGGAGCACAGGCTCCGGACGCGCAGACTCAGCGGCCATGGCTCACAGGCCCAGCCGCTCCATGGCATGTGGGATCCTCCCGCACCGGGGCACGAACCCGCGTCCCCTTCATCGGCAAGTGGACTCTCAACCACTGCGCCACCAGGGAAGCCCTGTAACTTTAATTTAGACAGAGAAGTTGAAAATTGTCTTCCTGGTACACCTCTCTCATAATTTTCTTTTCTACTTGGTTGATTTCACAGTCATAATAATAACTAATAATAGAATAACTGATAATAATTAATAATAATAATAGAAAACAAATAATATATTATATTGCAGAAAAATTAGGTTGTTGAGGCAAAATGGTCAATCTAGGTAAGTCAAATCAAATCAGGGGCTTAGTGATTATGGAGCAATTGACCTGCAAGTGGCCAGTATACTGAACATTGAATCACCTGATTTAGAGCTTGGACAGAACTCATAACACTGGACCACACTCTCTGCATCCTTATTTTAAATAACTAAGAAGAACTTTCTAGAGTTTAATAGGTGCTGAGTCTTACTATTTGAAAAGCATATAGGTATCATTCATTAGTTTGGGAAGAAAGTCTTAGAAAAAGATAGATAAAAAGGAAGAAAGAAGGGAGGGAGACTGGCAGGTAGTAAAACACACACACACACACTCACACCTCTAAAACAAATTCAAACAAAACTCAATTTCCTAAAATCCGAAGCACTTAAAATGAAATGAAATGGTGTCTCTAAAGCGTATTACCAGAAGCAACATACAAATGAGGGACCAGCATAGTATCCTGGATGTTTTTATGAGGAAAAAATATAAACTATCTAGCAGCTGGCTCCACTGTTGGAAAAGTTCTCTAGAAAATATATTTTACCAAATGCACTGAATTAGGTAAGTGAGAAAAGGTCTCTTAATATGAAGAAAATGTGAACCATTTTGTTTGCCTGATGTCAACTCTTTGTGGTTCTAAGTGTAAAAACAGAGCATTCTAAAACCACATAGACGAAGCCCTCCGCAAAATCCATGAGGGAGTTTTTGTTCATATCATAATAATGATGACTATTATGGTTCTTCACTGGCAGAAAAAAATTCTGTTGAGGAAAAAGATATTTTCTTCTAGGGGTTAAGTTGTATAAAATCGAAATAGTTCAGTATAAAGTGATGAAGAACTGTGCGGGGGAGAGGATGAACAAAGGTAGTTTTACAGCATAAATGGAATTCCTTTCCATGCTTTGTAGGTATTTGATGACTAAAGGAATTAATTATCATTTTCATAATGTGTGCCAGCCTCCATACTAAATATTTTACTTAAGTTTTTTGGTTTTAGCCTCATAATCATCCCATGTGGTACATATCATCACTCCTGTTTCTCAGATGGGGATATAAAACTCAAGGTCAAACAGCTATTGAGAAGTAGAGCCGTCTGGCGGTGAAACCCATACTCCCATGTGGCAGCCAGCAGCTTGAGAAGACTTCAACAAGAGAGTCTGATTCCGGCCTGCCATGAAGATTGGGCTATCCTTCATTTGCTGCAACATGGATGGACCTAGAGATTATCATACTAAGTGAAGTAAGCCAGACAAATATTACATCATGTCACTTATATGTGGAATCTAAAAACAAAAAGATACAAATGAATGAACTTATTTACAAAACAGCAATAGGCCCACAGACATAGAAAACATATGGTTACCAAAGGGGAAAATGGGGGAGGGATAAATTAGGAGTTTGGGATTAACATGTATATACCACTGTATATAAAATAGATAACCAACAAGGACCTACTATATAGCACAGGGAACTATACTCAATATCTTATAATAACCTCTAAGGGAAGAGAATGTAAGAAAAGAATATATATTTTTTTATATACCTATATATATAACTGAATCACTTTGCTGTACACCTGAAACTAACACAACATTGTAAATCAACTATATTTCAATAAAAATTTTTAAAAAATTAAATAAATGGAGACAACTAATCTAAATAAAAGGCACTCCTTATTGTTCCACTAAAAAAAAAAAAAAACCTGGTCTATCCTGAACTTTGGGATAAGCCAGTTCCCCTCAGAACCTTAATTATCTCGCTCCCTGGAGAGAACAAGGAGGTTAACAGCGTAGACAACAGCCCTGGCCAACTAGGCAGAACCAGAACACAGCCTGAGGACAGATGATACTTGGGCACCATGTGAGGGGTCGTGTTTTGTTCCCACAGCATCTGTAAGCAGATTTTCATACTTCTGACACTATGATGGATTCAAACCTACCAAGAAAGGTAACAGTCAATTCCAACATTTAAAGATCTAATGGGAAACTAAAGGGGAGAGGGAAATTGAGGCGGTCATGCTAGGATTACAGAATGAATTAGGTTTACTTGGTGAGATTTACCGGAGGAAAACGATTTGGAAACCAGAGTTTTAGGTAAGGTGGCAAGGCAAACGGGAAGCTGTCCCAGAGACAGAGTAAGGACTTGGAAGAACAAAACAAGAGGAAAGTGGGGAGAAGGGGAAGAAGAGGAGACCTAGAGGAGGGGGCATAATTCAAACTACCAATGAGAGAAGAGGACCAGAGCGACCAGTCTCAGGAGAGGGTCCACGTGAGGGGTGATGAATTAGATTGAGGGGCATTTGGAGAACTGTGGGCTCCATCCTCCTTTTCATCTCTTTACATGAAAATGAAAGATAATTTGTTTGGCAGGAAATAAATAAAAACAAACCCTCTGGGTCTCTGAGTGCACTTGGATTCGTGCAGCCCTGCCTCAGCTGCTTAGAAATAATTTCTGACTCCTCAGCCTTGTCACCAGCAATGCAAACCCCTAGCTTCGTAATGCGTGCAGCAGAACAAATGAAAATCAAATGGGCAAAGGCAGGAGAACTCCATGCTGCTTGCCAAGAGACGGGGGGAAGCAAAAACATAACCTTGTAATAAAGTGATCAAATGATTGTTAAAAGATCCCAGGTACAAGATAAATCATCATCTCAACGATGTGATTGCTTGATTCCTTGGCAGATAATACGCCAGGTGAACTTCTCCCTTTCCGAATAAAGCAATCTCGCCCTAAGACCACAACAACTTCCCTGTATATTGCAGAGGAAGTGAGAAGTGGCACTTTGGATAAGGGATTGAAAGCACCTGTCAGACGTGTTCTCAGAGCCTGCCGTCCATCCCAGGCTCTGGACACCTGCCGAGAGAATTCTTACTGTTCCAACTAATCCAGCCCCACAAACTGGCGATGGGAATATGAACCTGCCTGGAACTCACCAACGGACTGGTTGTTCTCAAGGAAACAAAGAAACAGTTTGGGTTGCATTGCAGCCCATCTGCATGTCTGTATCCAGCGTGTCTGGCAGAGTTGTCTCATTTTTTACTGTTTCCACACAGAAATCCAGCCACATGCCACTCCAGCCTGGGTCGGGGCTGTGGAAATGCAGTGTCTTGGCACTTAAGTGGGGTTTAACTGATGGTGAAATTGAATGTGAATTTCAAGCAGGCCATTTCCTTTGAGTACTTCAGGGAAGTGCTGTCATGAAGAGAGGTTTTTAAAACCAAAGAGGAGAGCTGGTCATTAAGCCTCGTGAGTGGCTGAATGTCACTGAAGGTGTTTACAGACTTTGGCCATCATTATATTATTATTTATACATTTCCATAATGAGAACTTAGTTCCACGGGAGCTCAAATTGTTTTATAAATGCGAGTTTCTTAATCTTTGGAGTATTCCTAAACTGCAGATTGAGGATTAGTTTTATTAGCTCCATTTAGAGATAAAGAAAAGGAAGGCTTAGAAAGGGTAAGTTTCTAGCTTCTGGTCACTGAGCACAAGATGTAAGTTGTGGATGGAACTCATGTTCCTGCCTTCCAGGCCAGGGCTGTTTTCCATTCCACTGGTACAAATGAGAGATGTACGAAAAGGTCTTCTTGTGGCAATAAGACAGGGTTCAGAATATAAGAACAGAGCCAAGAGTAGGGGTGGAGGATGTGAAGCCACAGCTCTGAACAGCACGGCTCCCAGGTTGTTGCTGCTGCACACCCTGCCCCTGGGGGCCCTGAGAACAGGAAGGAGGCAGGTGTGAGGGTGGGGATTCAAAGGCCTTCTCCGCAGCCTAGGAACGAGCATCACAGTGGAAATTCCAGAAATCCCTACCCCTGTCTTCTTCCTGGGTTAACAGGGAGAGGATGGCAGCCGGGGCAGATGGCGCTACGTGAAGCGTGCTTCTCAGAGGTGCGAGACCAAGCCCTGGGCTCTTAGGCAAATCCTTTGCCTCCTCCCCGGGCGGCAGCCACAAGCCTGGAACAGCCCACCAGCGGCAGTAGCTCCTGGGAGCCTGTCAGAAATACAGACTCCCAGGCCCCACCTCAGACCAATGGGATCAGTTTCTGCTCTTCACGAGATCTCTAGGTGATTCATATGTTCATTAGCATTTGAGACTCCTTCTTACAGCGGTTAAGTGCAAAGGCTGGATTTATAGCATCTGAATTAGCATCCCTGATTCTCCACTTAAACCATCCGTGTGACCCCAGGCACGTTCCTTAACCTGCCTTCACTCATCTGTGAAATTAGAGACAATAAGGCTGTCTGCATCAGAGGTTATTATGAGGATTAAATGAGAGAATCCCTTGTATGTAGGTCTACAAGAGAAAATTCACACCATATATTATGAACAATGCCCACTACACAGCAAGTGCTCAATACACATTGCCTTCAGGGTGCCTCTTCTAATTCATTCTAATGTGACTGTAGGTGGTGAAATATTTGGAGGGTAACACATGGATTTGCTCTGGGGCCCCCATTCTTTTAGGAATGTTCTATCTTATAATGCATATACTGTGTTGGATCTTTCCTCCAGCCAACTCCCTGCCTACCTCCCCACTCCCAGATTTTCATTTGGGGAGGGGGCATTTTCCATGTCAGGGATGCCTGTGGAGGCACAAGACCCTCCAAGAGCTTGAGTCAGTCCCTGCCCCACAACTGAGCTACAGCCTCACCCACACCAGCTTCCACCAGGATCCTGAACACTGCTCAGAACAATGAGTGTAAACGGGACACAGAGCCACCTGCAAAGCCTTGTATTGTCAGGAAGGTTTGGAGGCTAAACTGGCTTGTGATGAGGCAAGGACATAATGGAATGAAACAGGCTGCCTACTGTTCCCTTGACCTTTATTTAGCACACAGAGGTTTCGTATAAAAACACGCACGCTATCAGAATGAATTCTGCCAACCAGGCAAAGGCCAACCCAGGTTGGTCTATCCACGGAAGATTGCCCTTTCTTTAACTACTAGGAAGAGGTTTATAGGAAGAGGCCCACTTCCATCCGTAAACCCAGCATTACTTTATACAGGCTTTCATGAAGCAGTGGAACCAGGGCCAGTTCCTCACTTGGACAACAGCATCCTCAACCAGGAGAAAAGGGGGTGGCACATAGGGGAGCCTCCCTCTTGCCAGCCAGAGGGAACCACATCTCACATTTTTAAAGTTAATTTTCCAATGAGAACATGGCTTCAGGACCCCATGATGAGAATTTCTGAACAAAATATCTAAAATTTTCCCCCTTCTTTCTCTCCTTCCTTCCTTCAGACCATAAGAAAGAGAGCAGAGATCTCAGGGTTAAGGGCTAACATCAGCTGTCATGAATGAAAAGAGGAACAGACTTCATTAAGCAGTTAACCATCTGCTAACCAGAGCACCACCTGGAAATCTGAGACTTCAGAGCTGACAGATACTATGTTTTTTAAACCGGTAAGATCCAGAAGTGGTAGTGATGTCTCCCCAGACAACCCGCTCAATTAAGAGGTGTTGCTACCCAGGGCTGCTGACACAAATTCAGATCTTTCTTTTCTCCCACTCTTTCCTCTGCCTCTCAGCAGTCTGTTTATTTACCCTCTTTATTAACCCCATAAATACACTACGAATATAAACAAGGAGTGGGTGGGATCAAGCCCTGTCATGGCAGGTCCACTGGGGTTTTTAATCCAGACCCCTTCATCCCTGGACTCTTCCTGGAAGGTGGGCAACCTCTTAGCTTCCAGGTGTGGACTCTTGCAAATGTTACTTGTCATTAGCGGGCACACATATTTACAGCAGGGATAGGATGTAACAGGAAGAAACAGGCTTCCTGCTGTTCTCCTGACATTGATTCAGTTGGAGTGGGGTGCATGTTTATATCAATGTAAAACAGCTGTCACATAAACAAGCTTGCCATAAAGAAGAAAAACAAGAACCGAGTGACTAAACAGGGAGGGAAATACCCGAGATTGAAATATTTACTGGGTGAACACCACACACATATGCAAGCGGATAATTTGTTACTTTAGTTATTAAACATTTAATTTGGTAAAGTTCTAGTCATAAAAGATGAATCCTATAAATGGTTGGGCTTCGGCTTTCTCAAGTAAAACTGGAGCTGGCAAAACTGCTGTGTTGACAGCCTTGCAGGTAGAAATATGCAAAAAGCTGCTGCTTTGGGGGTCTTGGGACGATTTCTGCAAGCAGAATCCCCGTTCATGGCATATCATGGGTGTGCTGACATCTCCATTTTTCGTTTATGAAAAATCTGGGTGCCACTTAAACCTTGGCAAGGCCTCAAGAAGCCAAACAGAAAGCATCTAACAGCATTTTCTACTTACTGCTCTGTCTTCCGGGAAATCCCAGCAAACCCTGTAGATTCTGGATGCAGAGAGAGATGGCGTGGACCAGCGCTGGCTTCCATAAGGTCTCTCCTCTCTGGGGGAGTAGGAGGCTGGGCAGTCAAAGCTGGACATCAAACCAACCATTAAACCCAAGCCATTCTTCCCACTCCTGAATGTCTTCTTGGGTCCTCAGCCTCAGTATTGCAGGCAGGGCTCGTTAAAACACTAATTGCTTAGACCCCTCCTACCCCCAGAGTTTACCATTCAATGCTTCTGGAGAGGGAGGGAGCGGGGAGAAATCTGCATTTCTAAGGAGTTCCAGTTGTAGTTCTAGCAAGTGCTAACAAGTGATGCAAATGCTGCTGGTCAAGAGATCGCACTTTGAGAATTCTATGTTAGGAAAACTAGGGGAGCTGGGGCATTCCCTGAAAGTCCTGCTCTGTCTTCAATATTTAAGCCTAAACTGCCTTTGGTATCCTGGGGAAAAGCGAGAGTGATTGCCTCTGAAACAATGTCCTCAGGACCAGAGCTGACAGGAATGAATACGGCTATTCCTCGAAGAGAAAGGCAGAGACACCTTGGACTTCGTAGACGTACTGTGGGACTTTATTTGGTATCACATCAAGCTGGAAAGTCTAAGTCGCATGGATCCAGGTCCCCCCATGGCCTGCATGGACCTGCAGGGAAGCCATGCCAGAGACGATGTACAATTCCTTCCCCACACCTCTTACCTGAATGGGAAGATGAATTAGGGATCCTCTCTCCTTCCTCATAATCAGTGTTGCTCAGATGATTTAGAGCAAAAGATCAAGGGAGACTGTCAAATATAGTGGAATGAGTACAGAATACTCCTGTTCTTCTTGAATATTTCCCCAAACACCTCTGGGGCGGGTTGCTGAAACCATGGAACACTCCGTGAAACAATTTCTCATCCCTGATTCACGTCACCACCCAATTGCACAGGCCACTCGAATTTATCTGAAACTTCATATTTTGACAGGAAACTTCACTTTCTTGGTTATCTTTGTTTGCTCATGACTTTTTTACTTTTTTGCTCATTTGCGCATTAACTAATACTTTTCATAATGAAAAAGAAGTTGTAACACATCACCAGAATTCCTGTGTTCTCCGCAAGCGTAGAACTTCAAAGACTGTTTGAGATGTGGGTATTTGCTTGAGAGCTCAGGGACTCACTCCCACACGTTAGCCTTGGAGCATGTGTTTCATCAAAATTATAAATTACAACACACCATGAAGCTTTGAGGTTGAAAGAACAAAGTTAAATCTCTGCAGGCCAAGGGTTGACTGGCCTAGGCTGACTAGAATTCTGGGTACCAAGCCAGGACCCCTACACTAACTGGCTATGCACTCTTGTCTAGGTCATTTAATCTTTCTGGGCCCCATCTTCCTTATCTGTGCTTTGGCAGTTCCCCTGACTGGTTGGAAGATCACTGTTTTGCAAGGCAGTGCATTCCATTGTTGGGCAGCTCATTCCAAAGTCAAAAGGTTCTCCTGTAATTTATGCCCAGGTCTGACACCCTTTATCATCTACTCACTTTCCCTACTGGTGTCCTCTGGAAAAACACAGATAAGCCTCCTCCCTCTTCACATGCTTGAAAACAGCTGTCATGTCCCCTTTAAATCTTCCCTTTTGGTAGTACAGCTGAAGTTCCGTCAGCTGTTTCTTGTAGCAGATAACAACAAAACATACTATAGCTATTGGCAAATAGGAGCATTCAATAAATGTAAGTTAAATAAATGAATAAGTGAATAAAGGGATAAATGCAGGGGTGGACACAGATGTTAACCTTCCCATACTCTCAAGTTAGTGAACAATCCTCTTTAAGTAAGGTGCCTAGACCTGGCCTCAGTACAGCTGACTTTTCATAATCACCAAGACAACATTTGCAGTTTTAACTAGTCACAATGACTCTAAAGGCCTACACCTGTACAAATGTCATTGGGTTATGGCAAAAAAGAAATCTGAACTGATGCCACCAGGTTGGTGTGACAGTTAAGTCATTTAAACCATTTGGCTAGTGAGGGTACCTAGCTGATGCTCCAACATCCAAATCTCAATTTGATTTTTATTATGCACGTGTTTTATAGTGCAAATGATACTCTATCATGGTATCAGAAATTCTGGGAATTTGCAAGGATCTGTGGTCAGATTCCTCTTGAATTATAAAGGTGAAAGATTTTCCAAATGTACTAACAAAGAATCTAGTGGGCTGATGATTTTCCATTATCTGGTCCCTCTGATGATTGTGGAAGCTGAGCTTTCATCAGCCTTCTTTCTTTAGCTGGTCACACCATCAGATCACACAGGGATTTTTCATAGGAACTGCTCTGCAGTAAGCTTTCCCTCATGCTTTGTTTATGCTTACCACAGATAAAAAGAGGACCCTCATCTATCCAAGAGAGATTGGCCGGCTACTCCACTGGCCTCAGACGGAGATGGGACCTAGGTAGACACTGCTCCTCAGCTTTGCGTGTCAAGAAACTCATCATATCACAGCAGTCATTGCTTTCAGGCTCTTGGGCCTAAGTCACACAAATCTAACTCCTGAAAGCCTGATATATAAACTCAAGTGCCCTTTTAAAATTTCTAATGGGGGCTATAGTTTTACAGTGACTACAATACTTGTGTCTCATATGAAAGGGATTGCTTGTAAAAACCTAGGGAAGCCCAATGAGTAATTAAAAGTTTGCTCAACTGAGCCCGGAATCCAAACCAAGAAACTTAATGCCCTCGTGTTACATAAAATATTCCCTCCTAGCAGGGAAGTACTCACATCTGCTAAATACTGTCTTTCTTCTTTGGTTTGGGTAAATATTGGCAAATCCACACTATCTAATGTCTCTTTATCTAGACTCTAAGCAGACCACTCACCTCCTATAAACCTATTCTTTCTCTAAATAGGAGAAAAATACAATGGCTTAGGGTGTCACCTTCTTAAGGTATATTCCGGGCATGAAGACACTGTAGCTATCACGCTTGTAGTAGAAGGATCTCCAGTTCTCTATCAGCTACCCATTTAGAAACTCTCTCTTAACATGGATGACCTTTCATCTATTTTAGTTTTCCGATTATTAAAATTTTTGAATAGGTAATGCATGTACATGGTAAAAGACAGTTTTTCAAAGGATATCAAAAACGATATATAGTGAAACGTTCTCTCCCACTCCTGACCCCCAATCTCCTCCCCAATCTGTTATCAGTCTCTTGTGCATCCTTCCAAAGATAATATATACATATTATTTTCTTTTGCATTACATAAATGGTAGTATACTATGCACATCGTTTTTTTCCTTGTTTATAGAAATTTTTTTTTTTTTCGGTACGTGGGCCTCTCACCGCTGTGGCCTCTCCCGTTGTGGAGCACAGGATCCGGGCTCGCAGGCTCGGCGGCCATGGCTCACGGGCCCAGCCGCTCCGCGGCATGTGGGATCTTCCCGGACCGGGGCACGAACCTGCGTCCCCTGCATCGGCAGGCGGACTCTCAACCACTGCGCCACCAGGGAAGCCCTATAGAATTATTTTTTAACAGCTTCATAGAAGTCCACTATATTGATGTATCCTATTTATTTAACTAGTCCCAATAACAATACACATTTAGATTGCTTCCAGTCTGCCATTACAAATAACACTGCAATAAAGAGAGTTGTTTAATTAACATTTCACACCTGTACCAGTATATCTTTGGATGTATGTATAGATGTGGAATTACATTTTTACTGTAATAGATATTGCCTAATATGTCTCCATGGCACTGATCCAATTTATATTCCTACCAGCAATTTATGAGGGTGCCTCTTCCCACACACTCACCACAGAGCGAGTTCATTAGTTATCCATTGCTGTGTAACAAATTGCCACAACACTTAATAGCCAAAAAACAACGTGTATTATCTCACAGTTTCTGTGAGAGAGAAATTTAAGAGGATCATAGCTGGGCGGTTCTGCCTCACTGTCTCTGTTGGTTGACCAATGCAGCAGTCGTCCAAAGGCTTACCTGCGGCTGGGTGATCCACTTCCAAAATGTTGCACTCACAGGGCTAGTGGCAGAAGGTCTCAGCTCCTTGCTGACTGTTGGCAGGACGGCTCAGTTTCTCTCACCACATGCATTTCTCCTTGGGGCTCCTGGAGTGTCTTCATGACACAGCAACTGGCTTTCCCCAGAGCAAGTGATCCGACAGGAAGTAGGAAAGAGCACTGCCTGTGGTGACCGTTCATGACCTAGTCTCAGAAGTCACAAACCATCATGTCTACTATGTTTCAGTCATCAAAAGTTTGCCACTAAGTCCAGCCCACACTCAGAGGAAAATCGTTTCCTCTCTTAAAGAGGAAGAGTGTCAGAGAATTTGTGGATATATGTTTAAATCACCACAGTGATTTATCAAGCTTTTATTTTATTATTATTTTTTTTTACCAATCTGGTAGGTGAAAATGGTATCTACTGTGGATTTTTAATGAATGCATCACAATTTATTTATGCATTCTATTTTTGAGGATATCTATACCTTTTAAAATTGAAGTATTGTTGATTTATAATATTGTATCAGTTTCAGGTGTACAACAAAGTGATTCAGATAGATAGATAGAGATTTTAATCTATTTAATCTATTTTAATCTATTTAATGTGCATTTCCTTATTATGAGTGAGACTGAGTATTTGTAAAAGCTTCATTGAAGTATAACTGACATACACAGAACTATACATATTAAATATATACAACTTGATGAGTTTGGACAAATTGTAAACACTCATGACACTATCACCACAATCAAGATAACAGACATATCCAACACATTCCAAGATAAACAAGACTGACAAAACTTTAGCTAGGATAACTAAGAAAAAAGAGAAAAAAACCAAATTAATAGAAGTAGAAATCAAGGAGAAGATATTACAACTAATACCAGAGAAATAAAAAGGATCATAGGAGACTACTATGAACAATTACATGCCAACAAATTGGAGAACCTAAAAAAAAGAAAGAAATTCCTAGATACATACAACTTATTGAAACTGAATCGTGAAGAAATAGAAAATATCAACAGACCAATAACAAGTAAGGCTATTGATCAGTAATCAAAACCTCCCAGAAAAGAAAAGCCCATGATCAGATGGTTTCACCAGTGAATTCTGAGTGTATTTTTAAAGAATCACTCATATATTCTTTCTGTACACTTTCTATCTGTGATCTTTGTTGATTTTTCTATTGGGGTTTTGGTGTTGTCTAAGGATAGGCATTGTAAATATTTTTCCTGTTTTTTGATTTCCTATGTGCTGGGAATTTTTTTTTTTTGTCATGCCATCATTTTTTATGGAATTAAATTTTTCAAATGTTTTTTATCTGGAACATCTTAGAAAGACCTGCCTTCTGAGATTTTTTAAAACCCAACATGTTTTCTTCTGTGTTTTTATGGTTTCTTTCTTTTACATTCAAATCTTTGATTTATCTAAAATGTATTTTGTTATAAGGTGTGATGTAGGAAACCAAACTTTATTTCCCTTCCCCCACAGGCTGACTACCTAGTTTCACTAATATCATTTATTGAATAATTGTTATTTTCTCCTTGCATCAATTAGTTTCCGGTCAGGAAATCTGAAAGCACTCTAAATATTTCAAACAGAGGGGAATTCAATGCAGTGAATTAGTGACAAGGACATTGGACTAAAGGAACAAAGGGAGAAAGTGATATTATTCAGTGATCATGAAGCCCCTAGTACCCCCAGCTGTAAACCACCAGTTGGTGCTCAACACTGAACTGCTGGCAGCATGGTCATTGCTTTTTTCATTTTGGAATCTCACTGTGTACACTGAGCAGAAACTCAAAAACTTAAACTTTCATGATGGTGCTGAAACCACTACCATTCTCACTGATGCTGGTAGAGCCCTAACTGCCAGCCATTAATACTACTACTGCTGCAGGAAGAGGCACTGGAAGCATAAAAATGGCTCCTTCTTGCTTCTCACTCCTCAATCCCAACCAATGCCTCCCATTCACAGAACCTGACCAAAGGAAGCTGATGAGGAAATCTAGAAAAATAGCATACTGGCTTTCAGCCAGCACCCTTGTAACACATGAGAGCATGGAAGGTTAAGAATGGAACTGAGTGCTAACCAAAAAATCAGCCCACCCACTGATTTGAAAAGCCATGTTTATCACACAATAAACTTCTCCACGTGTGAGGGTCTATTTCTAGACTCTCTATTTTTTTCCATTAGTCTATTTACTGTTTAGTGTTAACACTGTTTTGAATATTATGTGTTCATATCTAGTAAAGACAATTTCCTCTCAGGCTTCCTTTTAAAATTTTTCTAGCTTTCCTGGGTTATTTATTTTTCCATATAAATTTAGCTTGCCTAGTTCCAAAAAACTTCAGTTTGCATTTTATTGAAAGTGTATTATAATTTTAGCATATCTTAGGGAGAATTAATTTCTTGACGATGATACAATTCCCTATTAATTCAGTATACTGTTCATTTGTCTAAGTCTCCTTTTGTGATCCTCACTAGTATTTAAAATGTTCTTTCTATAGATCTTGAACATTTCTTGTTAAGTTTACTCATAAGTATTTCATACATTTTTTATTTATTCTGGGGGTCTCTTGTTCAGACTGATTATAGTTCACATATATGAAAGCTATTGATTTCCGTATATGATCCCTGTTCAGTTATCCTACTGAATTCCCTGACTGTAACAGTACTTCAACTTATTCTCTCTTCGATTTTTGAGGCAAATAGTTATATTGCCTGCTAATAATTAGAATTTTATGTCCTCTGTTTCAATTTTTAAACCATTCTTTTTTTTTCTCTTCTCCAACTGTGCTGAAGAACACCACCAGACCATGATAAATAATAGCAGTGATACAGTGTCCGTTCCTTGTTCCTGATTTTAACAGGAATGCTCTTATTCTTTCCCTCTTTTGTATAACGCTGGGTTTGGCACAATAGAATAATATCTGATTCCCATTCTATTAAAACTTTTCGAAAAATAGAGAATAGGCATTGAATTTTCAAAAAAGCCTTTATAACACTCATAAAAATGATAATTTTTCTATTTATATCCATTAATGGGAACTACATTAATAAATATACAAATACTGAAACATCCTTGCATTTATGGAATAAATTCCTTTGGTCATGTAATATTAATCTTTTAATATGCTGTCTGTTTGCACAAATTTTATTTAGGATTTCTGCATTGATTGTCATGAGTGAAATTGGTCTGTAGGCTGGTGTGGATGTATGCATACATGTGTACTCTGTCCTCATCCATTTTAAATCAATTTTTACCAGCTTTACTCTCAGATAATGACCTTGCTACCAGTATCCTCAGGGTTCCTTACAATAGCTTCCTGTATGCTGATTACAATAAAAGTGATCTTTTAAACATAAATATTGGACTTGATGTTTATTCCTGATAATTTCATCTCATGGGTTTACTTGATTGCAGCAATCTATCAACATCTTTTTAGTTACTTATTTCCCTTCATATATTCTATTCTGTTATTTAAAGAAACGGTTGGCAGATGGGTCGAAATCCAGTAGTTAGACTGGCCTATAACTTCTCACTTACCTGGTGGGGAAATACATTTAGAAGGAATCAGAATCACGTAATGACTCTCCATGCAGTAAAGGAAGGAAACTCAAGAAACACCTCCTAGTGGCAGGTTAGATGAAGATCCACCCACCAAGGCTTCCTGCAGCCAGTAAGGAGCAGGCTATGGGGGCTGGGATCTCAGAGAATTTCTAAGGCCTTTGCTTTGGTTTCCAGAGGTGTGTTTTTCATTAAGTAGAAAGGCAGCGTGCTGCAAACCGGGACTGAGGGCAGCAAGTGTGAGGTCATTTATGATTGCTCACTCCAGGCCTGAGTTATCAGAAGCCAGCCTGTCAGAAGCCATTTGTCATATTTGCTCAAGATTCCTCCCCTGTATCATGGCAGAAGAATACACGCTTCCAAGGGATGTTTCATTGATTGAGAAACAACTGAGAATTCATTTTGGAAACTATTGCAGGAAACAATAAATGTGACTTTATATTTCTGATAAACACTACACTCATTTTTTTAGGCTCTAGCTACAATGCCAAGGTTGTTTAAAAAAAACCAAAAAACTAATTAGTTATTTTGTCAAACTGCAACAAAACCTGAATACACAATTAGAATTATTATATCTTCCCTGTGAATTGATACTTTTATCATTACCCCTTTACTGCTGGTAATGTTCCTTGTTCTCAAGTCTGCCTTGTCTGATATTAATATAGTCACTCCAGCTCTCCAGCTCTCTTTTGATTATTGTTTGCATGATATCTCTTTTTCTATACTTTTAATTTATCTATGTCTTTATATTTAAAGTGGGTTTCTCCATGTGTTTAGATAATTTACACTTTACCTAATTACTGACATGATTGGATTTAGAGCTATCGTTTTATTATTTGTTTTCTATCTTACCTGTTTTGTTCCTCCATTTCTTCTTTCCTGCCTTCTTTTGGATTATTTGAATATTTTTACTATTCCATTTTAATTTACCTATTGACTTTTTGGATACCTTGTTTTTTAAATGTTTTATAGTTTTACACATTATATTTACATCCATGATCCATTCTGAGTTAAGCTTTATATTAAGATGTGAGACTTGGGTCTTCCTTCTTTACTTCCTTCCTTCCTTCCTTCCTTCCTTCCTTCCCTCCCTCCCTCCCTCCCTCCTTCTTCCTTTTCTTTCTTCCTTCCTTTTTCTTTCTCTTTCTTTCCTTTTCTTTCTTTCTTTCTTCTCTTTCTCTTTTTCTTTCTTTCCTTCTTTCTTTCTTTCTTCTTTCTCTCTTTCCTTTCTTTCTTTTCTTTCTTTCTTCTCTCTTTCCTTTCTTTCTTTTTCTTTCTTTCTTCTTTCTCTCTTTCTCTTTCTTTCTCTCTCTCTTTCCTTCTTTCTTTCTTTCTTCCTTCCTTCCTTCCTTTCTTCCTTTCTCTCTCTCTCTCTCTCTCTCTCTCTTTCTTTCTGCCTATGAATGTCCAAGTTCCAGGGCCATTTGTTGGAAAGGCTATACGGTTCTCTGTTCTGTTCCACTGATCTATGGGTCCATCCTTCCACCAATACCACACAATCTTGATTACTATAATTGTATAAATATTGAAATCATGCAAACTGATTCCTCCCACTTTATTCTTTCCCAAAATTGTTTTAACTATTCTAGTCCCTTTTCCTTTCCATATAAATTGTAGAATAATCTTATCTATACCTATAAAATATTTTTCTGGGATTTCGATAGGAATTGCATGACACCTTTCAATCATTTTAAGGAGAAATGACAACTTCATTATGTTGATTCTTTCAACCCCCAAATATGGTATATCTCTCCATCTATTTAGAGTCACAGTGTTATGTGTATGTTCAGCTTTGGTAGAAACTTCCCATCTTCAATGGTGATTGTACCAATTTACACTCCCACCAGCAACATATGAGAATCTCAGTTACTCCATAGCCTTATCAACACTTTTTCATTTTGGCCATTGTGGTGGGTGTGTAGTGGTGTTGCATTATGGTTTTGCATTTCCTTGATGATTAATTACACATTATTTTTAATGTATACTGTTACATTTTATGGTTATTTCATAACTTTCTTTTCCAGTTTTAATGAGATATAACTTAAACCTAACATTTTATCATTTTAAGGTGTACAGTGTAATGATTTGATATATGTATATACTGGGAGATGACCACAATAAGTTCAGTTAACACCAATCACCTCATCTTTTTTTTCTTGTGATGAGAACTTTTAAGATCTACTCTCTTAGCAACTTTCAAATAGACGATACAGTAATATTAACTGCAGTCATCATGCTGTACATTACATCCCCGGAAATTATTTATCTTATTACTGGAAGTTTGTACCTATTGATCACCTTCTAATTCCCCCAGCCCTCATCCCACAAATCTGATCTCTGTTTCTACAAATTTGGTTTTTTTTAGATTCTACGTATAAGTGAGATCATATAGTATTTGTCTTTCTCTGACTTATTTCACTTAGCATAACACCCTCAAGGTCCATCCATGTTGTTGCAAATGGCAGGATTTCCTTCTTTGTTATGGATGAATAGTGTTCCATTGTATACATAAATACTACATTTTCTTTATCCATTCATCTTTTGATAGACACTTAGGTTGTTTCCATGTCTTGGCCATTGTGAATGATGCTGCAATGAACATGCAGAATATCTCTTTGAAGTGCAGATATCTCTTTGAGATAGTGATTTCATTTTCTTTGGATATATACCCAGAAGTGGAATTGCTGGATCATATGGTATTTCTATTTTTAATGTTTTGAGGAACCTCTATACTGTTATCCATAGGGGCCACACCAATTTACATTCCCACCAAAAATGCAAAAGGTTCCCTTTTCTCCACCTCCTTGCCAATACTTGTTATTTCTTGTTTGTTTGTTTTTATTTTGGGGGGGTGTTAAAGTCTGCTATTATTGTGTTATTGTTGATTTCTCCTTTTATGTCTGTTAATATTTGCCTTATGCATTGAGATGCTCCTATGTTGGGTGCATATGTATTTATAATTGTTATGTATTTTTGGATTGATCACTTGGACATTTTGCAGTGTCCTTCTTTGTCTCTTGTAACAGTCTGCTTTAAAGTCTATTTTGCCTGATAAGTATTGCTGTTCCAGCTTTCTTTTGATTTCCATTTGCATGGAGTAATTATTCTCAACCCCTCACTTTCAGTCTCTGTGTCTTTAGATCTGAAGTGAGTCTCTTATAGGCAGCATATATATAGGTCTTATTTTTGTATCCCTTCACCCGCTCTGTCTTCTGATTGGAGCATTCAGTCCATTTACATTTAAGGTAATTAGTTTTTTTGAATTTTATTTAATTTAGTTTTTTATATAGCAGGTTCTTATTAGTTATCCATTTTATACATATTAGTGTACATATGTCAATCCCAATTGATAACAGCCATTCTAATAGGTATGAGATAATACCTCATTGTGGTTTTGCTGAGTAATGTTTGTCCAAGGATTTTTGTTGTACTTAGGTGGGAGAAAAGGGAAAAGTATGTCTATTTCATCTTCTTCAAAGTGGAAGTCCTTGTTTTGGTATTTTTAGTTTGTTTTGGGCTTTGCACAATGATCTGTATGTTTTTGTCATTGGGCAGAGAAAGTATTAATGAAACTTCCTGGTGATAATTTATATTAGCTGGCAATAGTTTGGGAAACATTAGAATCAATGGACCATGAGCCTTTTCCACATTTATCATATTCTTATCAGAGAATGAAATTGCATTCACACATTCCTCAATTGCTTATTAAATGTTTACTATGTACCAGACCCTGTGCTTCGCTCTGGGTGTAGAATAATGAACAAGGTATTGTTCCTGCCCTCAAGAAGTTTATCATCTAGTAGGAGAAACACAGAAGTGATATTTTAATACATTGTACAGTAGTAACTACTATAATAAGAATATGTCCAGATGAGGGCTGAGGAGCCACTGAATAACTTTATAGATGAAAAAAGAACAGAAACAAACTCTTTCTAACTTAAAAAATAAAGAAATTTAATGAAAGGATATGGGATACCAATAGAATCAATGGAATAGCTGAAGAAACAGGCTTATAAAGAGACAGAAATCAGGGCAGTTTTGAAGGGTCAGGAAATAGGAACCCAGGCAGAGTCTCTGAGCCAGAACAGTCCAGTCAGAACCCTGCTCCTGGCATGCAGGAATCCCAATTTCTTTCATCTTGGCACTATTTATTCAAGATTCACAGTCCTGGAAAAAAGCATCTGATTGATCAGCCTAGGTCACAGGTCATCTACCTGATTGTACCAAGACCATGAGAGAAAGGAGCTAACACACTTTAGGTTCTGTCATAAGGGACAGACATTTGGGTTTACCATCTAGCCAAGGATACACAGAAGAAAAAACGGTTAATTCTCCAGAAGGCAATCAAGATACTAAAGGAAGGGTGAACACAGCCAAAACATGACCAACGTCCATGGCAACAGCTAAGCCAAGACTGAGGCATGGGGAAGACGCAGTCTCAGAGTGAGAAAAGAGTATGTTTAGGAAGAGAGACAGGCATGTGCAAAGTCTGGGACAAGAGGAGGTGTGGTGAATTTAGATGACTAAAGTAGTTCACGACGGCTGGGGCACAGAGTTGGGTGGGGATAAGAGGCCAAGAATTGGAGGAGATTGTGTTAGACAGGAAAACAGGAATAAAGTGACACTGTGTCTTGAAGACAAGTGAAAAGCTTGCAGTTTATTCCTGAGGATGAGGGAGATGTTAAAATGTTTTATGTAGAGTTATGACATTTTTATTTTTGAGAAGTGGCTTTGGCCATCACAGTAATTCAGGGAGAGATCAAAGTAGCCTGAACCAGGATGATACTGAATAGATAGAGAGACGTGATTAATTAGACTTAGGAGAGGAAGAGGTGAGGCAGTGAGAGGAGACAGGATGATTCCCAGGTTTCTGGCTTTACTTGCTGCATGGATAAGAATGCCACATACAGGGGCTTCCCTGGTGGCACAGTGGTTAAGAATCCACCTGCCAATGCAGGGGACATGGGTTCGAGCCCTGGTCCGGGAAGATCCCACATGCCATGGAGCAACTAAGCCCATGCACCACAACTACTGAGCCTGCGCTTTAGAGCCCGCGAGCCACAACTACTGAAGCCCGTGCGCTTAGAGCCCATGCTCCTCAACAAGAGAAGCCACCACAGTGAGAAGCCCGTGCACCGCAACGAAGAGTAGACCCGCTCGCCACAACTAGAGAAAGCCCACACGCAGCAATGAAAACACAACACAGCCAAAAATAAAAATAAGTAAAATAAATAAATAAATAAAAAGAATGCCACATACAGAGGAAGGGAATTAAGGTGGGGGAAATGAGTTTGATGTTGGACATCCTGAGTTTGAAGTAGATTGTTGAATATATGGTTTTGAAAGTTAGGAAAGATAAATAGCCAAAAGATTTAGGTTAGGTGTCCATCACCATATAGAGGCCACAGTGACAGGTGAAACATCCCAGGAATAGTATACAGGGCAAGAAGAGAGCAGACCCTAGGATGGAACCCTCACAGCATCAACACTTAAGGATTGAGATGAAGAACAGCATTAGCCAAGAGAATCACGAGGATGACCATGAGGTGAGAAAGAAAAATAGATGAGTGGTGTCTGAGGAAATGGCCAGTGCTGTCAAACACTGAGTAACATAAGGAGGGAGTATTGTCCACTTGATTGGTCAACAAGAGGTGGCTGGTGTGTGAGAAGAGTCCAGAGGATTGATGGGAATAGCGGCCAGATTGCAGTGGGCCAACGGTCAAGGAGGTGTGAGCGCATGGACACAGCACTGCCGGTGGGCACTCCATCCCACGGCGTGAGAACCACCTGCAGAGCCCTTCCATTTACCGATGCCTGGGGCTACCTCTCCAAGGGTAAATTTACATGATGTGTTAGTTTTCTCTTCCTGCTGGGACAAATGGCCATAAACTTAGTGGCTTAATACAACACAAATGTATCTCACAGTTCTGTAGGTCAGAAGTCCTCCGGGGTCTCACTGGACTAAACCCAAGGTGTCAGCAGAGTTCTGTTCCTTCTGGAGACTCCAGGGAAAATCTGTTTTCTTACCTTTTGCAGCTTCTAAAGGTCCCCTTCATCCATCTTTGAAGCCAGCAATGTTGTTTCTCTCTGCTTCTTCCACAGTTACTCTCTTCTTCTGCCTCACTTTTGCCACCTTTAAAGACCCCCATGATTATATTCTGGGGCCCACCTGGAGAATCCAGGACAACTTCACACCTCAAGATCTTAACTTAATCACAGGGAAGGTAACAGGTCCTAGGGATTAGGACATCTCTGGGAGGCCGTTATTATGACTACACATATGGGCAAAATTTTAAACCTCAGGTGATTCTTCTGAGCAGCCAGGATTAAGCAACCCTAGAGGGAGAAAGAGGATGACAATGGAATTGATAAAGAATTTTTTGTCTTTGTTTTGCTTTTAAAAATGAGGTGTGCAGTAGTAGAAATAAAGAAGACAATCATTTCAATTCCTAGCTGTTTTTTTCCACTGGAGTCTTAATAGTGAAATCATGTTAAAGAAGAACAATTTTTACCTGATACTTTTTAAAGTCTGCCCAGAGCTGACTCTTTCCTTCTTCTTCCCTTACTCAAAACATGACATATTTTATGAAGCTTCCAAACCCATAGTTATAATTTAAAAGACGAGCAAAAGATATGCAGTTGCAGGCTCAAGGTGAGCCTGAAGATACCCAAACCTAGATTTATAGAAAATTAGCTTTTCAGAGACAGAAACTGAAGAGGCTAATCTGAAATGAAACTCAATTTTCTCCAAGACAGCGGCCTGAGGTTACTTGAGACCAGTCTTTTGTCAGCACTGGGGACTCAGAAATGAAAGCGTGCAGAGATGATCGAATGCCAAGATTGCCATATTGCGCAGGGAAGGCGAGCATGTGTTTTGGTTGGAAGGGGGAAGAGTGTTCAATTAATCCTGAAATGTTTGCAAAAACAAATGATGGGCAAAAAGGAAACTCAACTTGAATGGGGTGTGATTCTTTATGAAAGAACCATCTCTACCAGTCTGGCAGCCACAAAATAAACATGTCAGCCAACCAGACCAGAGCAGATAATTAGGAATGAGCAGCAACACATGGACAGTTTTCATTAAAACCAAGGCAGGGTGGCAGATGGGCAGACCTCAGTGGCTGGCCTCGGTGGCCCAGCACTGCGGGCTTGGGGGAGATTGGGCCACGCCTCTCCTGGTCTTCCAGGGGCCCAGGGACCAGCCGCTGCCCCTCCAAACTGGGGCCAGGATGGGAAGGCACACCTCCAGACAGTGTAAGCGTCTGCACTCACCTCAGCTCCTGGCCAGGAGCAGAGGAGCACAGGGCCAGAGTAATTAAGGCCCTGGAGGGATCCCACAGGCCTGTCAAAGTGAGGGGAGTCCTTCCTGCTCTTCAGACCCTTCCCTGTACTGGGCACTCCCAAGACTGCAAAGTATTTGAGGGTTGCCTTGCTCGTGACCCCTTAAATACAGCAAAGAGCCACCAAAAAAATATATATATATATTCTATTCAAGCAATTGTCTCATTGTTATACAAAAACATGAATATTTGCGTAATTCAATGAAGGCAGAGTGCTGATCTACACAGAACAAAGGCTGGAGTTCACAAGGGCACCTTCGCCACTGTCCTCGTGGTCGAGTCTGGGTCATGAAATAACCGAGCCTTTGTGGCCAGACTCGTGCCTACTTGACAGGGAAGCACCAATTTGACGACAGTGATGCATCCAATTCCCCAAGGAGGGCCCCTTCATAACGGCTCTGTATCGACCCAATAGAATATTTGATTTGGGTGGCTGTGAAAAGCACCGTCGACTGCCAGATTGAAGTGAATGTGTTGGAACTGACACAGTCAAATATAAGGTGAGCCAAAATATTCTGAGGCTTCCGGACTCCTGCCCCGCCTCCCCGCCGCCTGTTTCCTCCTGAGGATTCGAGGCACTAACAGGGGTGGGTCTATGTTCAGCCTTCGCACCCCACACCCCTGCCAGCCCTCACTCTTCTCCCAGCCACTGCTACCGTGAAACCACTACTCACCATTCAGCAGAGCCGCTTTCCTTTTCTGCTTCGGGCTTTGCTGGCCTGCCCACCCTGCTCCTCCTGGGGCAGAGCTGGATCACAGAAGACAGTGTCATGACCCATTTGACTGCAGGAACCAGACCTTCTCCCCACTTGCTGTTGGCTGACTGCATCTGTCTGCCCAGAGCTGCCTCTCCTCTTGGCGCTCAGGGGGGCCCTCTCCTCAAAGGCAGGAGTTGCTCCAGGGGAGGGGCTGTCTGGAAGTGGTTGTGTCCTCCTGAGAGATGCAGTCTACTTTGTTACTGGACTATATGCTTCCAGGCTTTCTCCTGTGCATTTATACATACCTGCAAAGAGGCTTGTGTGCAGATCAACTGCCCATTTGCTCTTCCCCTGCTCTGCCTCTGTACCTGTGGGAAGCTTTGCCAATGAAGGCTCTGGTGGAAGGCTGGAGGATGGGAAGCAGGAAGAAGCCTCCATCTGCTTCCTGTGGCATCTCCTCCATAGTCTCAGAACCCACGTGACAGGTCTCCCAGGTTCATCTCTGGAGTGTGACCCTGATTCTGAAGGCCTATCAGTACCGTCTTCTCTCCTTGTCCCTCTAGCAGAGGGATGGTGGCAGCTTCCTGCTGCTGCTAATCACTACATGATCTCAAGGTCTTCTGTTTGCTCCTCTGTTCTTCCATCTCCTGAAACCAATTCTCTGTACTAGGTTCGCTCATAAAATCATCTTAACCGTTTCTAAGTGTACAGTTCAATAGCGTCAAGCATATTCACCTTATTGTAGATTCATTCTAAGTTCTAGAGAAGTTTCTTATTCTCCTGGTTGATATAGCTCTTGGAATAGTCTTAAAAAATAGGTTCTCAAAACAGAATTCTGGTTTTGGTTGCTGGCCTATTAGAGCATGGATATACTGATGATCTCCTTGCAAATGGAAGTCATATCTCGCATGCAGTGGCAACATCTTCACTTAAATTATCACCTGAAGATTGCCTGGGATCATGTGCCAGTTAAGACAACGCTTTGGGAAATCAAATCACTCCTGCCCTCAACTGGTGTAAGCTGTTAGGTGGCCAGCTGCTTCTAAAGGTTCTAAGAGCTTTCAGGAAGGAAACTATAAGCTCAGGCACAGAACCACTGAGCTGCTTTGATGTCTTTAAAAACATCTCTTATTTCTAGTAGCCACTGGTTAGACATGTCTGAAGATTTGGTCCCAAATCAAAGAGTACACATTACAGAATAACACTGTAAGCTGAGTACAAAACCTAGCTGTGCCTCATATATTAACGTCAGGGCATTAGCTGCAAAGGAGTGGGATCCCGAGCCTTGAGAGGGGGATATTTGAATGGTCTGACAACACTTAGGACCTTGGAGGCAGTCCATCTTCCCTTATCTCTGGAAACTAGCCTTCCCTTGCTTAAAGTCAGTGTAATGTACTGTAATGATCCTACCTTAGGCAACTTTTGCAATGGGATGCTATTCTCAAGCCCCATTCCTACTAGTTCTTATTGCCTCTGGACCAATAAATAGAATCCGACCCCACTGTAGGGGGAGAATTGCAAGGTGTGTTCTGGGAAAAGACATCCTATACACCAAAGGAAGTATATGCTCTTGCTAATTCTTACGAGCAGGGACCTGGAAAACAGCTGCACAAGCAGATTCTAAGCCTAAGAATAGAAAATAAAATTCGATGAGGTTGAATTTGTCAATAAGGACACATTTACTCAAGATTCCAGACAACGTTATAGCTCATGAGAAATAGCTTCAACAGTTTCCTTGACTGGTTGACTTAGCCTTGGATTCAACTGCTTACATTCAACTACATCAAGATGCCCAAACTTCCCTGCTATAATGAACTTTGCATATTTCTGTCAGTACCATTGTCCACAGATTTAGGGAATGCCTCATTTATCGTGATGGTATTTCACACGACATTCTGAGCAAGGAATACATCTTCTAGTGAAGGGGGTACAGCAATGGCTTCACACCCATGGAATTCACTGGCCTTGACACATACCTCAATTGCCCTGAAGTAGCTGGCCTGATAAAATGGCTTGTTACAGACCCCGTCACAGTACCAGATGGGAGATCACACCCTGTGAGGCTGGGTACTGTCTTATAGGATGCAATACATGCTTTAAACTCAAATAAATGGTCAGTGCTCTTTCTTCTTCAGTCAGAACACACGGGTCTGGGGACCAAGAGATGAAGAATGGCCCCATTCACTATGATACCCATTCTCAAAGATTTGCTTACTGTCCCTGCAATCTTGGAGGTGTTCCCAAGGGATGATTGCTTCCACAGGGAAGAGGAAGGGGAGACTGCCAGCTAGCTAGTGGAATTTCCACATGTTACTGGATCAACAGAGAAGGGGGTTGATTTTCATTATCAAGGGGAAGTTGGGTTGCTACTACACAGTGGAGGCAAAGAGGCCATCATTGGAGCCCAGGGATAATCTTAGGTGCCTCTTATTACTTCCAAATAAAAATCAATAGAAGAATAGAGCGAACCAAGAAAGGCATAGCCACTAAAGACTCAGAGCCTCCAGGAATTGATTTTAGTCACCCCAGTGGGTCAAGAACCCCAACCAAGTGGAACGCTGGCTAACAGCCAAGTGACAGGGAATGGGTGGAGGAAGGAGGAAGAGATAAACGTCAACTGTGTCTCATGACCAGTGACAGAAATGATAGCTTTAGCAGCTGTGAATATTTTGTATATTTCTATTGTTCAATTTTTTTCCCCTTTTTTCTGTTCTCTTTTCTTATTTTTTACACTAAGTGTCAGAGGTGTTTAAATTTACAACTACACCAGTAGACCACCAGACTATGAGACGCCACATCCAGACCTTTGGGAAGGATTATATCAACCGGAAGTTATGCACTTGAAGTGGATAATGACAATGAAGGGACTTTGGGTCTCCCCTTGTTGAGAGGGTGAGAACATTTTTGGCTTATATGACACATGCTTCATGTCAGGCAGATGAGAATGGACGCCAGGTTGCAAAAGGGATAGAGTGTGTAGGTCAACAGCCTGTTTCCTTTCATAGCCACTCTCTGAGCTCTTCTGCTCTATTCTGTACTTCAGGGAACTACATTTCTCAGGCTCTCTTTCCTCCTGGCTTCTGAGTAGATATGACCAATAGGTTATGATAAGGCAAGATTGGACGGTAGGAAGAGAAGAGAAGGCGAAGCTATTTCTCTGCCTCACCCTGCTTCTTGTGGCATCTCTGTAATGGCTACAACTTCTCCATGGCTTCAGCTCCCACGAGACAGACCCACCATGTACTTAAGTGACTCTGGTGATACTGTCTCCTTGGCCTGCCTCTCCAATGTAGGGGTGCTTTTCACCTTTGTAATCAATTCCCTGCATTAAATTCTCTTCCTTTTAAATATTTATAGGACTTTTTATTTTTCTGGTTGGACCATAATTGATAGAGTTTGTTTTGTTATGTGATAAAAATAATCTATATAAGATCCACAGACATAGAAAAAAACTTATGGTTACCAAAGGAGAAGGGGGGAGGGATAAACTTGGAGTTTGAGATTAACATATAGACACTACTGCATATAAAATAGACAACCAACAAGACCCACTGTATAGCACAGGGAGCTATACTCAATATTTTGTAGTAACATATAAGGGAAAAGAATCTAAAAAAGAATATATAATGGAATCTAAAAAAAAAAAATGGTCAGGAAGAACCTAGGGGCAAGACGGGAATAAAGATGCAGACCTACTAGAGAATGGACTTGATGATACGGGGAGGGGGAAGGGTAAGCTGGGACAAAGTGAGAGAGTGGCATGGACATATATACACTACCAAATGTAAAATAGATAGCTAGTGGGAAGCAGCTGCATAGCACAGGGAGATCAGCTCCGTGCTTTGTGACCACCTAGAGGGGTGGGATAGGGAGGGTGGGAGGGAGGGAGACGCAAGAGGGAAGAGATATGGGAACATGTGTATATGTATAGCTGATTCACTTTGTTATAAAGCAGAAACTAACACACCATTGTAAAGCAATTATACTCCAATAAAGATGTTAAAAATTTTTTTTTAATTTTTCAAAATTAAAAAGAATATATATAAATATAAATACACACACACAACTGAATCACTTTGCTGTACACCTGAAACTAACACAACACTGTAAATCAACTATGCTCCAATAAAAAAATGAACTATATATTGTTCAACAACTTGTTCTTGAAGCCTACAATGTATCAGGGACACCCTCTATTTCAGAAAAACAGATCTCGCCTTTTCTTTTTGAGATATAGTTGACATACCATAAAATTAACACTTTTAAAGTTTACAACTCTGTTTTTTAGTAAATTGTTCACAAAGTTGTGTAACCATCACCACTATCTAATTCTAGAATATTTTCATCACTGCCCTAAGAAACTCTGTCTGTGTTCATTAGCGGTCACCTCCCATTGTTTCCCTCTCCCCAGTCCCTGGAAACTATCAATATATTTTTGTCTCTATGGATTTGCCTCTTCAGGACATTTCACGTGAATAGAATCATACAATCCATGGCCTTTTGTGTCCGGTTTTTTCACTTAGCATAATGTTTTCAGAGTTCATCCACACTATAGCATGGATCAGTGCATCATTTCTGTATATGCCTGAATAACATTCCATTGAATGGATATACCACCTTTTGCTTATCCATTCATTAGCTGATGGACATTTGGGTAGTTTCCACTTGTTGGCTATCATGAACAATGCTGCCACGAACATTTGTGTACAAGTTTTTGTGTGGACATAGATTTTTAATACTCTTGGTTATCTCCTGCTAGATCTCAGGCAACTCTGTTTAACTTTCTGAGGAACTGCCAAGTATTTTCCAAAGTAGCTGTACCATTTTATATTTCTAATTCATTCTATTTAAAAGCTACACAAAATTCCACAATAAAACAACATAGATTTTCTATAATTCATTTAGCACTTCCTCTGTGGAAATACATTTAGGTGTTCTCCATTTTTTCATAATCACAATCATCATTCATGAACACCTAATTTTATGCACCTCCATAGATATAGGCATTCTTGCACTTGAAATTGCTATGTCCATCTAATTTTTGCCTTTAAATATTTTGCTATTTAAATTCTTGCCTTTTAAATGGCTTTTTAATTTTTTATTATTTCAAGTTTTGCTTTGAAATGTGCCAGACTGCCCCCAAAAGGTTGTTACCAAGCCATACTCATCCAACAGTATAAGAGAGAGACAATTTTCCCACCTCCCTGCTAACACTGAATATGGTTTTGTTCTTGCCAGCCTGACAGAGAAAAACTTTATTTTCTTGTTTTGTTTTGTTGTGTTTTTGCGGTAGGCGGGCCTCTCACTGTCGTGGCCTCACCCGTTGCAGAGCACAGGCTCCGGACGCGCAGGCTCAGCGGCCATGGCTCACGGGCCCAGCCACTCCGCGGAATGTGGGATCTTCCCGGACCGGGGCACGAACCCGTGTCCCCTGTATCGGCAGGCGGACTATCAACCACTGCGCCACCAGGGAAGTCCTGTTTTCTTGTTTTAATTGCATTGCTCTGATCACTAGTGGGAGTGAGCATTTTTTCAAGTACTCATATATTTATTACCCAAACATAAATAGCTAGATTGGGTGATTTCTAAAAGCCTTCACAGCTGTAAAATCTGATTTGTATGATTTATGCTCTGGCAAGAAGCGATGGTTATGGCGATGCTGGCTGAAGCTGGGACTGCTTTATGGAGCATGTGACTGTGTTTCACAGGTGCTGCAACAGGCCCTCATGCTCACTGATTCCTCCCACGGGATGCCACTGATAGAGCCACATCTCTTTCTATTTAGCCTAGAAAAAGATGTCAGTGCCTCTAGGAAAGGTACCAGTTAGCACAACCAAGGAGATGAGAGCAAGTTTGGATTGAAATTAGGAAACTGAGAGGGCAAAAGTTCATAGAAAAAAGAACCTGGAAGACTAAAGGACAGAATTGACCTACTTCTTTCTCCTTTTAACCTAAAGCCAACTATTTACCCGAGGGGAGATTGCGATGCAATGAAATGGGCCTTGAATCTAGAGTCAGAAGATTAAGGGTCTAGTCCTGACTCAGACACTCATGTGGGAGCTTGGGGCATTTCCATGACACATTTTTCTAGCCTCTTAAATGGTAATATTCTCTATTACACCAAATTATTATAAAGTTCAAATAAGAGAACAAGTGAAATAAAGAAGTGTTCTACCTAAAAGTCAGCCTTATGGGTTCTTCTCTCTGACATCCAGTAGTCGAGGAAACAGCATAAACTGGCCAGGAGTCCAGATGGAAGCGCCTGGCAACTTGACTCCTCCACCTGGCTGGTATTCCAAAGCAACCCTTAGAAGCACGCAGGTCAGGAGAGCCACCCTCCACCCATGCTTCCCCATTCCAGAATTCAGCATACCTAGGCTCCGGCACCTGTGCTAGCCTCTCTTCATCTCCTCAAAAGATGAAGACAATCGATTAGGGACCTACATGGGCTTTGCTTCTGTTTCACTATTTCTCGGGTTATCTTATTCCACTGTTTTCCTCGTTGTTCCCATTATTTCACAAACTCTTCCACATTTCCTTGTAAATCAAATGAAGTGGTGGCTAAACTTGGAAGGCAGCTGGTGCGCTCACCTAGCTGTGTGCCAGAGATACGCATCCATCCACGCAGAGTTCACGCTCTCCAATCCATAATTTTAAATTGTGATCAGAAGCATCAAGGGATCACATTTCCTAGACCCTTGACATCTAGATGTGACCGTGTGACTAGTTTTCACCCATGGACTGTGAGATGGAATCATATATCTCATTTACTAATCAGAGTCTTTTAAAAGTGGGAATACCCACTTCACATTCTCCTTTATCTTCCGCCAGTGGGATGCAAATGATGACACGGCTTAGAGAATGGCTGAGCCATACAATGAAAGGAGCCTTGGTTTCTGGATAACCATGTTGAGGAAAGCTGACTTGCTTTTATTATTATATAAGTGGGAAATCAAATTCTATTATTTAATTTTGAAGTCTGCTTGCTTCAGCAGCTATCATTACTTTAACATCCTGCCTGAAAACATTTCACCAACATGACCATTATAATAAACCAGGTAACAGCAAACCTCATGACACTCTCAATAGATATCTTCCTTAGAGCCTAGAAGTTTCTTCAAACAGAAAGCTCATTAAATTATCCTCATGTCATAGGACAGCTCGATTCTATTATACCTTGCAATTCTTGGCTTGTACTTTGAAAAGCTCTGAAGCATGAGAAATAGATGCTTTACAACAAAAAGTTACAACAAACATGTTTATTGTGTGTTAACTGAAAATTATCAGGAAGTATGAAAGATTCAAAGAAATATTGTAAGAACAGGATCAGTCTTGTCCAGGAGCTTATAATTTAAATGGGAAGGCAAGACGCTCATACAAATAACTCGACTTCAGGATTGTGTCTCCGGTTGGTACCAGGAGTAGGTGCTCTAAGGCTTTTCAAGAGGGTGAGATCATTTTTATTGGGGTGGGGGGGCAATAAGGTAAAGTTTCATGGAGGATGGGATTTGAGCTGTGGCTTACAAGTTGAGTGGAATTAAGCTGTAGAGTGGCCAATAGAAATTAAACCGGCAAGTCAAGTTACTGTTAGATGCTAGACATCTAGAAGGTCTTGGATGCCGGGCTGAAGAAGCTGGACATCATTATAAAGGCAACAAGGAGCTGATCATTTTAGGTCCCCCTTAATTCCCAGGATTTTAGAGCTAATTATATGACTTTCCCATAGCAAAAGCCATGACAGCTATCTATTCTTTTCAGAGATATACTCCAAGCCTCCTTTATTTTCGTATGGCCTATTTTCATGGTCCCTAAATTTTAGTTATTGCCACCTTCACATTTTTATTCCATCCCTATGTACCACTTGTGTATTTGTTATTTAATGTTTTTCTAAGTCTACTTCTAATTGAATACTAAGCAAAAAATATCTATGAAATTACAGGGTAGACATATATGCCAGGTAAAATTTTTTTCTAATACATAGTCAAATAAATGCTTGCCTACTAAAATTTTTAGTGTTCTTCTGTTTATCGCTTACATGTGCTCAGTTCCCATTAGTGGTCTACAGATCACACTTGGAAAAACATGGCACAACTAAACCATCACACATCTCTCCTGGGTTCCAACTCACTTATCTTTCCACATTCACTCCCCTATCTTGCTTTCTCCATTTTGGATTTAGTAACGGATGAGTAAGTAATGTTTCCATAGACAATCTCAGTGGTTCAACAAAACGAAAGTTTATTTCTTGCTCATGACACAGGTGGGACAGGCTCCGCTACCTTGTAGCTAAATCATTTGGAACACATGGCCTCCAGGGTCACCATGGGAGGGAAAAGAGAGAGGAGCTAAAGATAATGGTTTTACTGAAGGGCCAGGCCTGGAAATAGCCTATGTCACTTCTGTACGCATCTCATTGGCCATGTGGTCCCAACCCAACTACAAGGGAGACTGAGAAGTACAGCTGATCCCACAGATTACTGGCAGGCTCTGAGGGTCTCTGCCATGGTAAACTAGGTATACTGACCTAGAAAGCCCCTGGATCATTGCTCCAAAACTGCCTCCAGGACACAGCTGGATGTCTCAGAATTAAAAGATCAGATGCATCTGGTGCAGGAATTTTTATCAAAATGGACACTAGGGAATTCAAACAGCCAAGCCTAGCATTCATTCTCTCCATCTATCTCTCACCATTAAAAAGAGCAAACAGGGAGTAGCTTCAAGATGGTGGAAGAGTAAGACGTGGAGATCACCTTCCTCCCCACAAATACATCAAAATTACATCTACACGTGGAACAACTCCTACAGAACACCTACTGAACGCTGGCAGAGGACCTCAGACCTCCCAAAAGGCAAGAAACTCCCCACGTACCTGGGTAGGGCAAAAGAAAAAAGAAAAAACAGACACAAAAGAATAGGGATGGGACCTGCACCAGTGGGAGGGAGCTGTGAAGGAGGAAAGGTTTCCACACACTAGGAAGCCCCTTCACGCGTGGAGACTGCGGGTGGCGGAGGGGGAAAGCTTCAGAGCCGCGGAGGAGAGCACAGCAACAGGGGTGCGGAGGGCAAAGGGGAGAGATTCCTGCAAAGAGGATCAGTGCCGACCAGCACTCACCAGCCCGAGAGGCTTGTCTGCTCACCCGCCGGGGCAGGCGGGGCTGGGAGCTGAGGCTCGGGCTTCGGTCAGATCCCAGGGAGAGGACTGGGGTTGGCGGCGTGAACACAGCCTGCAGGGGGATAGTGCACCACGGCTAGCCGGGAGGGAGTCCGGGAAAAAGTCTGGACCTGCCGAAGAGACAAGAGACTTTTTCTTTCCTCTTTGTTTCCCAATGCGCGAGAAGAGGGAATTAATACCTCTGCTTAAAGGAGCTCCAGAGATGGGCGCGAGCCACTGCTAAAATCGCAGAACCCAGAGACGGGCATGAGACGCTAAGGCTGCTGCTGCCGCCACCAAGAAGCCTGTGTGCGAGTACAGGTCACTATCCACACGTCCCCTCCCGGGAGCTTCTGCAGCCCGCCACTGCCAGGGTCCCAGGATCCAGGGACAACTCCCCCGGGAGAACGCATGGCGCGCCTCAGGCTGGTGCAACGTCACGCCGGCCTCTGCTGCCACAGGCTCGCCCTGCCCTCTGTGCCCCTCCCTCCCCATGGCTTTAGTGAGCCAGAACCCCCGAATCAGCTGCTCCTTTAACCCCGTCCTGTCTGAGCAAAGAACAGATGCCCTCAGGAGACCTACACGCAGAGGCGGGGCCAAATCCAAAGCTGAACCCCGGGAGCTGTGCAAACAAAGAAGAGAAAGGGAAATCTCTCTCAGCAGCCTCAGGAGCAGCGGATTAAATCTCCACAATCAACTTGATGTACCCTGCATCTGTGGAATACCTGAAGAGACAATGAATGATCCCAAATTGAGGGGGTGGACATTGGGAGAAACGATATACATTTCTTTTTCTCTTTTTCTGAGTGTGTATGTGTATGCTTCTGTGTGTGATTCTGTCTGTATAGCTTTGCTTTTAACATTTGTCCTAGGGTTCTGCCTGTACGTTTTTGTTTCTTTTACGTTTTAAAAAAATTTTTTTAAAAGTTTTATTTTAATAACTTTATTTTATTTTATCTTCTTCTTTCTTTCTTTCTTTCTTTTTTCTCCCTTTTATTCTGAGCTGTGGGGATGACAGGCTCTTGGTGCTCCAGCCAGGCATGAGGGCTGTGCCTCTAGGGTGGGAGAGCCAAGTTCAGGACATTGGTCCACAAGAGACCTCCCAGCTCCACATAATATCAAACGGCGAAAATCTCCAAGAGATCTCCATCTCAAAGCCAAGACCCAGCTCCACTCAACGACTAGCAAGCTACAGTGCAGGACACCCTATGCCAAACAACTAGCAAGACAGGAACACAACCCCATCCATTAGCAGAGAGGCTGCCTAAAATCATAATAAGTCCACAGACACCCCAAAACACACCACCAGACGTGGACCTGCCCACCAGAAAGACAAGATCCAGCCTCATCCACCAGAACACAGGCACTAGTCCCCTCCACCAGGAAGCCTACACAACCCACTGAAACAACCTTAGCTACTGGGGACAAATACCAAAAACAACGAGAACTACGAACCTGCAGCCTGTGAAAAGGAGACCCCAAACACAGTAAGTTAAGCAAAATGAGAAGACAGAAAAACACACAGCAGATGAAGGAGCAAGATAAAAACCCACCAGACCTAACAAATGAGGAGGAAAGAGGCAGTCTACCTGAAAAAGAATTCTGAATAATGACAGTAAAGATGATCCAAAATCTTAGAAATAGAATGGAGAAAATACAAGAAATGTTTAACAAGGACCTAGGAAAACTAAAGAGCAAAGAAACAGTGATGAACAACACAATAAATGAAATTTAAAATTCTCTCGAAGGGATCAATAGCAGAATAACTGAGGTATAAGAACGGGTAAGTGACCTGGAAGATAAAGTAGTAGAAATAACTACTGCAGAGCAGAGTAAAGAAAAAAGGCTGAAAGGAATTGAAGACAGACCCAGAGACCTCTGGCACAACATTAAATGCACCAACATTCAAATTATAGGGGTCGCAGAAGAAGAAGAGAGAAAGAAAGGAACTGAGAAAATATTTGGAGAGATTATAGTTGGAAACTTCCCTAATATGGGAAAGGAAATAGTTAATCAAGTCCAGGAAGCACAGAGAGTCCCATACAGGCTAATCCAAGGAGAAACATGCCAATACACATATTAATCAAACTATCAAAAATTAAATATAAAGAAAAAATATTAAAAGCAGCAAGGGAAAAACAACAAATGACACACAAGGGAATTCCCATAAGGTTAACAGCTGATCTTTCAGCAGAAACTCTGCAAGCCAGAAGGGAGTGGCAGGACATATTTAAAGTGATGAAACAGAAAAACCTACAACAAAGATTACTCTACCAAGCAAGGATCTCATTCAGATTTGACCAAGAAATTAAAAGCTTTACAGACAAGCAAAAGCTAAGAGAATTCAGCACCACCAAACCAGCTCTACAACAAATGCTAAAGGAACTTCTCTAGGCAGGAAACACAAGAGAAAGAAAAGACCTACAATAAAAACCCAAAACAGTTAAGAAAATGGGAATAGGAACATACATATCGATAATTACCTTAAAGGTAAATGGATTAAATGCTCCCACCAAAAGACATAGACTGGCTGAATGGATACAAAAACAAGACCCATATGTATGCTGTCTACAAGAGACCCACTTCAGACCTAGGGACACATACAGACTGAAAGTGAGGGGATGGAAAAAGATATTCCATGCAAGTGGAAATCAAAAGAAAGCTGGGGTAGCAATTCTCATATCAGACAAAATAGACTTTAAAACAAAGACTATTACAAGAGACAAGGACACTACATAATGATCAAGGAATCAATCCAAGAAGAAGATATAACAATTGTAAATATTTATGCACCCAACATAGGAGCACCTCAATACATAAGGCAAATACTAACAGCCATAAAATGGGAAATTGACAGTAACACAATCAGAGTAGGAGACTTTAACACCTCACTTTCAAAATGGACAGATTGTTCAGAATGAAAATAAATAAGGAAACACAAGCTTTAAATGACACATTAAACACGATGGATTTAATTGATATTTATAGGACATTCCATCCAAAAACAACAGAATACACTTTCTTCTCAAGTGCTCATGGAACATCTCCAAGTATCTTTTCCGACCACAATGCTATGAGACTAGATATCAATTACAGGAAAAGAAATCTGTAAAAAATACAAACACATGGAGACTAAATAATACACTACTTAATAACCAAGAGATCACTGAAGAAAACAAGGAGGAAATCAAAAAATACCTAGAAACAAATGACAATGAAAACACGATGACCCAAAACCTATGGGATGCAACAAAAGCAGTTCTAGGAGAGAAGTTTATGGCTATACAATCCTACCTTAAGAAACATCTCAAATAACCTAACCTTACACCTAAAGCAATTAGAGAAAGCAGAACAAAAAAAACCCAAATTTAGCAGAAGGAAAGAAATCATGAAGATCAGATCAGAAATAAATGAAAAAGAAATGAAAGAAATGATAGAAAAATCAATAAAACTAAAAGCTGGTTCTTTGAGAAGATAAACAAAATTGATAAACCATTAGCCAGACTCATCAAAAAAAAAAACAAAGGGAGATGCCTCAATAGAATTAGAAATGAAAAGGAGCAGTAACAAATGACACTGCAGAAATACAAAGGATCATGAGAGATTACTACAAGCAACAACTATATGCCAATAAAATGGACAACCTGGAAGAAATGGACAAATTCTTAGAAATGCACAACATTCTGAGACGGAACCAGGAAGAAGTAGAAAATATGAACAGACCAATCACAAGCAATGAAATTGAAACTGTGATTAAAAATCTTCTAACAAACGAAAGCCTATTACCAGATGGCTTCACAGGTGAATTCTATCCAACATTTAGAGAAGAGCCAACACCTAACCTTCTCAAACTCTTCCAAAATATAGCTGAGGGAGGAACACTCCCAAACTCATTCTATGAGGCCACCATCACCCTGATACCAAAACCAAACAAAGATGTCACAAAGAAAGAAAACTACAGGCCAATATCACTGATGAACATAGATGCAAAAATCCTCCACAAAATACTAGCAAACAGAATCCAACAGCACATTAAAAGGATCATACACTATGATCAAGTGGGGTTTATCCCAGGAATGCAAGGATTCTTCAATATACGCAAATCAATCAACGTGATACACCATATTAACAGATTGAAGGAGAAAAAACATATGATCATCTCAATAGATGCAGAGAAAGCTTTCGACAAAATTCAACACAATTTATGATAAAAACCCTCCAGAAAGTAGGCATAGAGGGAACTTGCCTCAACAAAATAAAGGCCATATATGACAAACCCACAGCCAACATCGTCCTCAATGGTGAAAAACTGAAAGCATTTCCACTGAGATCAGGAACAAGACAAATGTTCCCACACTCACCACTATTATTCAACATAGTTTTGAAGTTTTAGCCACAGCAATCAAAGAAGAAAAGAAGTAAAAGGAATCCAAATTGGAAAAGAAGAAGTAAAGCAGTCACTGTTTGCAGATGACATGATACTATACATAGAGAATCCTAAAGATGCTACCAGAAAACTACTAGAGCTAATCAATGAATTTGGTAAAGTAGCAGGATACAAAATTAATGCACAGAAATCTCTGGCATTCCTATACACTAATGATGAAAAATCTGAAAGTGAAATGAAGAAAACACTCCCATTTACCACTGCAACAAAAAGAATAAAATACCTAGGAATAAACTTACCTAAGGAGACAAAAGACCTGTATGCAGAAAATTATAAGACACTGATGAAAGAAATTAAAGGTGATACAAATAGATGGAGAGATATACCATGTTCTTGGATTGGAAGAATCAACATTGTGAAAATGACTATCCTACCCAAAGCAGTCTACAGATTCAATGCAATCCCTATCAAACTACCCATGGCATTTTTCACAGAACTAGAACAAAAAATTTGACAATTTGTATGGAGACACAAAAGACCCCAAATAGCCAAAGCAATCTTGAGAAAGAAAAACGGAGCTGGAGGAATCAGGCTCCTTGACTTCAGACTATACTACAAAGCTACAGTAATCAAGACAATATGGTACTGGGAAAAAGACAGAAATATAGATCAATGGAACAGTATAGAAAGCCCAGAGATAAACCCATGCACATACGGTCACCTTATCTTTGATAAAGGAGGGAAGAATGTACAGTGGAGAAAAGACAACCTCTTCAATAAGTGGTGCTGGGAAAACTGGACAGCTACATGTAAAAGAATGAAGTTAGAACAATCCCTAACACTATACACAAAAATAAACTCAAAATGGATTAAAGATCTAAATTTAAGGCCAGACACTATAAAACTCTAAGAGGATAACATAGGCAGAACACTCTATGACATAAATCACAGAAAGATCCTTTTTGACCCACCTCCTAGAGTAATGGAAATAAAAACAAAAATAAACAAATGGTACCTAATGAAACTTCAAAGCTTTTGCACAGCAAAGGAAACCATAAATAAGGTGAAAAGAAAACCCTCAGAATGGGAGAAAATATTTGCAAATGAAGCAACTGACAAAAGATTAATATCCAAAATTTACAAGCAGCTCACGCAGCTCAATATCAAAAAAACAAACAATCCAATCCAAAAATGGGCAGAAGACCTAAATAGACATTTCTCCAAAGAAGATATACAGATTGCCAACAAACACATGAAAGAATGCTCAACATCACTAATCATTAGAGAAATGCAAATCAAAACTACAATTAGATATCATCTCACACCAGTCAGAATGGCCATCATCAAAAAATCTACAAACAATAAATGCTGGAGAGGGTGTGGAGAAAAGGGAACAGTCTTGCACTGCTGGTGGGAATGTAAATTGATAACAGCCACTGTGGAGAACAGTATGGAGGTTCCTTAAAAAACTAAGAATAGAACTACCATATGACCCAGCAATTTCACTACTGGGCATATACGCTGAGAAAACCATAATTCAAAAAGAGTCATGCACCAAAATGGTCATTGCAGCTCTATTTACAATAGCCAGGACATGGAAGCAACCTAAGTGTCCATCAACAGATGAATGGGTAAAGAAGATGTGGCACATATATACAATGGAATATTACTCAGCCATAAAAAGAAATGAAATTGAATTATTTGTAGTGAGGTGGATGGACCTAGAGTCTGTCATACAGAGTGAAGTAAGTCAGAAAGAGAAAAACAAATACCATATGCTAGCACATATATATGGAATCTAACAAAAAAAATTGGTCATGAAGAACCTAGGGGCAAGACGGGAATAACGACATAGACCTCCTAGAGAATGGACTTGAGGATTCAGGGAGGGGGAAGGGTAATCTGGGACAAAGTGAGAGAGTGGCATGGACATAGATACACTACCAAACGTAAAGTAGATAGCTAGTGGGAAGCAGCCTCATAGCACAGGGAGATCAGCTCAGTACTTTGTGACCACCTAGAGGGGTGGGATAGGGAGGGTGGGAGGGAGGGAGACACAAGAGGGAAGAGATATGGGGACATATGTATATGTATAGCTGATTCACTTTGTTATATAGCAGAAACTAACATACCATTGTAAAGCAATTATACTCCAATAAAGATGTTAAAAAATAAATAAAAGAGCAAACAGAGGTCCACAGTGTTTCTCCACTTTCACTGTACTTACCTTTCTCCCATTCAATCTCTAGATTGGAGTTTGAAAATAGAGGCTGTATTAGTTTCCTTTTGCTGCTGTAACAAATTTCCACAAATTTGGCTTAGACAACATAAATTTCTCATCTTACAGTTCTGTAGTTGAGACATCTGAAATGGGTCTTATTGGGCTAAAATCAAGGGTCATCAGGACTGATTTCCTTTCTGGAGGCTCTAGGGGAGGATCTGTTTTCTCGACTTTTCTCCCTTCCAGAGGCCACCCACACTCTTTGCCTAGTGGCCCTGTTCCATCTTCAAAGCAGCAACACTGTACTGATTCATTCTCATATCTTATCACTCTGACACTGACTCTTCAGCCTCCTCTGTCCACTTTTAAGGGCAACTGTGATCACGCTGAGACCACCAGGATAATCCAAGCTAATCTCCCCATCTCACAGTCAGGTGATTAGCAACTTAATTCCATCTGCAACCTTAATTCTCCTTCGCCAGGTAAGATAACACATTCACAGATCCTGGGAATTAGGACATAGATATCTTTGTGGGGGGATTATTCTGCTTACTAAAGAGACCCACAGGCCATGGGTTTTATCAGCCTAGTGTTTTATTTTTCTTTCCTCTTTAAAAAAAAGTATTAAAAAAATTCTTTTAGAAATTTAAGTTAAGTGTTTCTAAATTGGGAGATTCTGTAAATTTTTAAAATATCCACATCTAGAAACCTCAGAGACCTAGAAACAAGGACCTGGATTTCCTCATCAAAACAAAGGCTGGTGCCCAGAGTGACTGCCTCCTTTAAATGGGGCATGGGGCTCCCAGGCTGCAGTGGTCTCCACCTCTTCCTATTGCCACATGCTCCTGGCCCACTTCAGCTTATGTGACCTGCCTTGCCCCTTTAAATTTGCAAACTCTGTATCAGGTATCTAACATCTAGGGCGCAGACTACCATTTTACTCTCTGTTCTGGACTTTAGGGACCTTCATCGCCTGTTGGCAGCATTTCCTCCTATTCAGAATTCTTCCATCTACATAGAGGTGTCCTGGCAGCCCTCCCTTCTGACTCTAGAAAGTAAATAAGGCCCACGTCTTGGGAGCGGTGTGGTATGTCTGGGTGATCACGGGCATTCACAAGCCCCTCTAGGGCCTCTACGTCATACAGCTCCTCGAGAATCAGGGACCTAAGTGCATGCTGGAGCAAGGGACAAAGTTTTAATTTGCTGTCGCTCCATCAACACCCACTCCCTCTTCCTTTTTCTCTTCAGTCCTTGGTACAAGCTCTCCTCTAATGAATTTCTTTACTCTGACAACAGGCCCGCTGCTGGCTCCCAGCCAAGCAGCACGCTGGCTTTCACTGTCCTCGTGGGCCTAAGTGAAGGTTATCTCACTCTGTTTCACTTGCAGATGCTCGCAGATGCTCACAGATGCGGCGCTGGCGTTAATAACATCGCCGGCCCGGCCATTCCATCTTCATCAGTGGCCACGCATCATGAGCAGATGATAAGCTGCCTGGACTGCCAGGGAGAGGAACTCTTCATTATCCAGGTCGGGCTGCGGGGCCTCCACACCAAATACCTGAAAATCACATTAGCCCGGCAAAATCTCTCCCAGTCACACTAACAGTGGTTGGAAGAAAGAGACCTTAAAGATCTAAAAGAGACCTTAAAGATCTAAATTGTGTTGAAACTCTTACAAAGGTCATGGCAGTGAGAGACAAGGGCGACAGCTCTGTCACTGAGTCAAGAGTTTTCCCTGCCATTGCTGCATAATACCTGTAATTTTATTCGTTTAACATTTTCCTTAGATCAACACTATATTGATTTGCTTTTCTTTAGCCCTAACCTAAGCAATAATAACCATAAGATTGAGCTTAGATGTGCTGGTTATACTTTTTTAAAATACACATTAAAATGGGCATGTTTGTTTAATTAATTAAAGTTAGGAGATTAATATTAAAATAAGAAATGCTGATTCACATATTCTCTAAAGTTATCTTATATGCTCTTCATTGGATGCAAACCATATCACATTTTGGAAAACACGGATCTAATCTATCCTCCCAGCTCAGAACAGAATTTCACCTGAACTAAATGATCAGATTGCCCCGTTCCATTCTCTAGGCTCTCTGGGTAGAGTTCCCAAAATTCTGAGGGTACCAATGCCCATAGGTACCAGCAACATTGAGAAGTCCTTTCTGACATCTCACCTAAATATTTCCATTTATAGTTGATAGTGGCAGAACTAGGAATTCTAGACCACTCAGCAAATGGCTCTAGAAGCAGTCCATCTCTAATGCAGCAGTTCCTAGACGGCATGGCAGAAATCAGCTTGGAGCTAAAGGCTCCAAGTTTAGAGATGGACATGGCCCACATTTTAGAGGTGGACAATTAAGAAAAGATGCAAGTTAAGAAGAAGAAAAGAAGTGTGAGTAGGTTGAGGTAGACTGAACAACTATATCCTAGAGCAGAGGCTGGCAAACATTTTTCCGAAAAAGCCAGAAGGTAAATGTTTCAGGCTTTGCAGGACACATGGTCTCTGCCATAACTACTAACCTCTGTCAATGTAGTATGAAGGCAGCCACGGACAGTATGTAAACAAATGGGCATGGTTGTGCTCCAGTAAAACTTTATTTACAAAAACAGGCGAGGGCCATAGTTTGCTGACTCTTGTTTTAATGGGTTGACTGAAGAGATTCACTCAATGCAGATGGCAACCTCTCCTGGTGTATTAGTCAAGTTTCTCCAGAGTAACAGAACTAATAGTACATATATTTTTAATATTTATATTATCATAGATTTTATATATATAATTCATATATATATGCAAACATGATTTAAGTGTATAAAATGTGTAATTTATACATATAGAAAAACAAACAAAATTTATATATGTATAAATCATATACATATATAACTTATACATGTATAAATTAGAGAGAGATAGTTATTATAAGGAATTAACCCACATGATTATGGAAACAACAAGTCCCAAGATCTGCAGGGTGTGTCAGCAAGCCAGAGACATAGGAGAACTGACAATTTAGTTCCATCAGAGTCTGAAGGTCTAAGATCCAGGAGGGCCAATGATGTGGTTCCAGCCTGAAGGCTGGAAGACTTGAGACCCAGGAAGAGCCAATGTTTCAACTGGAGTCCAAAGAATGGGGAAAAAGCTAATATCCCAGCCCAAAGGCAATTAAGCAAGAAGAATTCTTTCTTACTCAGGGGAGGGCAGCCTTTTTGTTTTATTCAGGCCTTCAACTGACCGGATGAGGCCCACCCACATTGGGGCATGCAATCTGCTTTACTCTGCCTACAGATGGAAATGTTAATCTCTTCCAAAAACACCCTCACAGTCACACCCAGAATAACATTTGACCAAATATCTGGGTACCCCATGGCTCAATCAACACATAAAATTAACCATCACCCCTGGCAAGGTTCTGTCCTTGGCCCTAGGGCTGGAAGTTGTCAGACAAAGATGAAGTCCCAGATTTTCAAAGAAGGCAGAGCTGAGAGACAAGTTGGTTGTGAGAGATTTGTTAAATTTCTGAAAGATTCTAAGGATGGATACAACTTACGAAATAAAAGGCTGTCAGAGCAGGACAAAACTTTCAAGATCACGAAGTCCAAATCTTTCATTTTTCAGATAAGAAAGCTAAGCTTTAGAGAGGTCTAAAACAAAATGACAAAAGGGTTGAATAAGAAATTATACACCACAAGTTTTTAAATTAATTTCAGAAGTAGAGAACAGAAGAGATTTGACTAAACTGTATGTGGTTCACATACAAAACTAAATCTAGCAGTTTACTTATAACAGCTCAGTGAGGGTTAATAGTATGATGCAAGTCCCAACAATGGTTTTGCAGCCTCAACGTGGTTCAGTGGAAGAAGGGTACTCCAATTAAGGGAAATAATATTTCCGTATCACTTTGCCCCAGCAAACTGCTTCTGAAGTATTGCTTTCCATTGCAGACCACACACTTTACCAGTGGCAGAATTATTACTAGGGAGGGTAATGACCCTCACTCATTGAGCATCCTTCGTGGCCAGGCCAGGCAGAGACAGGGCATTTCCGGTACTTTCATAATAGTAACGTGCTAAGGTGGGTGTTGTGGGTGGTGATGAAGGCTCAGACTATTTTAATATAGAAGCACAACAGTTTTGTATTTCTTCCCTTCCTTTACTGCCCTAGGTAGGTTTGAAGTTTAAGCCCCACTTCACCCTACTCTTTCAGAGAAGGTGAGCTAGCTTTCCACCGATTTGAACTCTTGTACCCAGGAGTTGGGGAGCTGATCAAAGAGAAGTTGTGCAAGAAGACAAAGGGGTCTCTGCCCAGGAACAGTGTGGGGATGGAGCGCCAGGAAGGGCACCACTTGAGCATTGAGAGTGGGAGCCTCCACTCAAGGGCGCAGCACCCATCGCTGTCCTCAGAGACTACGCTGGCCAGTCCCTGAGAGAGATTCCTTGGGAGTTTCACTTCACTGGAGATCACCCAGCACGTGGTCAAGATCTTTCCTGGTTTTCTTCTGATTCACACTGGACATCATACGAGTGGGGCAGGGCTCCCACGTGCCTGTACCAATGGGGAATAATCTGAACCAGTGGAGAACGCCTGAGCTTGTACAATAATAACTCCCCCCATTAGAGCGCTTTCTCCCCATTTTCAGATGATGCTGCTGAATTTCCAAAGTTAATGTACCAGCAGAACTGAACCCTTGTTTAACTCAAAGCCTATGCTTTGTCCACTATATTATACTCTCTTGATAAATGGAGTAAGTCTGAACAAGAGTGTCTAAGACACTAAAAATGCAGAGCCTAGAGCCGACTTCAGACTGAAGGCAGACAGGGAGGAAATGGGTGTCTCGCTTTGAATATTTAAAGCGTTATTACCTGAAAAATAAATGAAACTGTTCTGTGTTATTCCATGAGTAGACCTTGAATTAACTAGACGTCACAAGGAGATAAAGGTCAGCTGATAGCACTAGAGGGATCCAATATGGAATGGACTTCTTCCCTGGGTAGTGAGATACCTGTCACTGGATGTGTACAAGCAGGTGCTGAGTGAACAGGTCATGGTTGTGGAATACTGAGTAGGAGATTGGGTCTTGTTCTCTGCACTCTTTCCTTACACTAAGATTCTACGATGCTAAGAAGGCAGGAATTTGGCAGAAGCTCTGAACCGTGACCTTGTTCCTGGCTCATGGTCCATGGTCCTGCTCACCCAAAGCAGCCAAAGTTCCTTATCACCAATGTATCCCCTGGGAGATGCCCCCTGCCCTGCCTGCCTGCCTTCAGTGTCTGAATTAGTGCATCAGCCCTGTCTCCCACTGCCCCGAGAGCTCCTCAGCAGAATGTCTCAACCCACGCTTCCCCTTGAACCTTCTGCTGCCTGACTCACACGCTTCAGGGGAGCCCTTGAATACTGGAGCCCAAGGGAAAGCAGGTGTCATGGGGCAGGAAGTCAAGGCACTTGTCCAACAGTAACTTTCTGGCCCCAGGAGGCCCCTGCACAATGTGGGAACAAGCACCCTGTGGAATCGAGAGAAATGGCTGCTAGTTTAGCTGTGGGGAGACCCAGCTGTTGCGACCTAGGAAGGCACTTTACAACTCTGGTACTCGGGGCCCAAATGTGCAGGGGGTAGGGCTGGGCCTCCATGGTCCATTGCAGTGTGACATGCAGATTCCAGGATTCTGGGGGCATCCCTAGGCCCACAGTACCTAATGCATGTCAGCCTTCCTGAGGGCTGGTTATAATTTCTGCACAGGAAACACATATCAATATTTCCACTTTAGTACTTTATTTTTAAAAGAAAATTAGAAAGGAAAGAAGATTCAGGAATGGACCAGGCTAAGGCAGAGATGGCTAGGCATCAATCCTTCTGTGTTAGAGCCATAACCCCCCAGTATCTGTCCTCCAAGAACTGAAAACCGCTCCCCACCAGTGAAGGACCACAGCAGTATGGGGTGAGTCCCTGATGATGCTGAGATGGGGAGAGGAAGAAACCACCAGGGTTCATGATGGTTTCATCCCCAGGGGAGGGGGAGACCCAGGGACCTGGTTGTGGGGGTGGAAAAGTCACTTGGAACTCTGGGGAGACATATGGAACCTGACACTGGATAGTGTGGGGTTTACAATTCCTTCCTGGAAAAGGACCACCAACATCCCAGGTGCTCTGCTTCAAAAGGCCCCATTTAATGACCATAAATGAGACTGCTCCAAACAGCCCATCTGTCACCCAGTTTTTACAAATACTTAATTCTGTTCACATTCTATTCCCAAGGAAAGTGGTGACACAGAGGTGTTTGCCCACCACCAATCTGTCCATTTGAATGATGAACGAATTCCTCATGTCAGGTACAGAGAGATGGCTGGGACCACGGAAACCCCAGCGGGATCCGCCCTCAGAGAAGCCGCCTGGTTAGCTCTGGTGCAAAGTCACAGCTTCCTTCCTCTCCCTCCTTCAGCAAGTCATCTCCAAACGTGGGTGATGGGGCAGCCCTTCTCCACGGGGAGTTCTCCCCACTGACAGAATATCAGGGAAAGAAACTATAAAGAAGTGAGAAAGAAAGGCTGCTCCCTACCTACTCTCCAGAGTGCAGGGCCTTCAACTCCTGGCTTTCCACTGCCCCTCCCTGTCCCCTTTCCCACTTTGGTTTCCAAATTTTAACTCCCTTCTGCTTTCCCCAGACCTCTTCCTGCCTCATCCAAGGAAAAGCAAGGACAGTATATGGCAGTCACCCCAGGGTCTCGCTGACTCCTGATCTAAAGCCCTGCTTACCTCCGCCGTGTCATGAGCGTTGAAACGTTCAGGTGAACATAAATATCTATATTATTGGGTTGGCCAAAAAGTTCGTAAGATGTTACGGTAAAACCCAAATGAACTTTTGGCAAACCCAGTATTATAAGGAGCCAGTTTTCTCTTAGACTCACACTCAGGGCATACTGCACAATTTCAGGGTTTCTCACTTAGCACATGCTTTTCAATAATTATGAGGAAGAAAAAAAATAATAATTATGAGGAAGAAATGTTTTCTTTCATTTTTGGTTTCCTCTATAATTTTTTCTACCCACTGGGCTATTACTGAAATAGTAGCACTGTATTCATACTTCTGTTCCTTGAATTTTTCTCATTTAACAATGTATGCTGGAATTGTTCCCTGTTAGAGCTATAGAAGTAGATCAACAGTTCTAGTTCAGTCTTGTTAATGGCTGCACAGTGTTCCACTTTATACTATAATTTATTCCATCAGTTCCATATTCCTGGGCATTTAGGTTGTTTCCAGACTTTTTTTATTTGACACAATGCTACTGTGAATATACATATATCCTTCAGCACACGTTCAAGTATATATTCCTGGAAGTGGAATTGCTGGGTCAAAGGTACGCTCATTTAACATTTTTATAGATAAATACAGCTAGATAGAGTACATCATAAATATAAATCTTATCAATAGCTTGCAGAACTAAACTTCGGGCATTAACAGGTGAAAGTATCAATCCTTTGGGAATAGCTGCATATACACTCTTCACATCTTTCTACTTACCCCACACATTCTAGTTTCAAGGTGTTTGTGCTTTAGATGGCCTCTAGTTAAATAGAATTTTCTGGAATAATTGAAATACTGAGGTAGGAAAGGTTGCAGACTAATAAAAGGACAACAGAGCAGTGAGAGATCAACCTTACCTAGCTAGTCCCAGTGGGTTGGCCAAAATGTTCGTTCAAGTTTTTCCATAAGATGTTACAGAAAATCCCGAACGAACTTTTTGGCCAGCCCAATATTTTCTTCCCCCCTCAATCTGTGCCTGGCTTGTTAGAGACATTCAAACAATAGTTAATGAATGAATGAATGAGTGCATGCATGCATGAATGATATAACTCTGAAGACTTGCTCAAGGATCCAAGGTCAGTGGTTTAAGTTTGGCCATTTTCATCTCCTTTTAGCTGCACCCTGGTGAATCAGTGCCCTTTAGATCTATTAGACTCAGTTTTGCCACTTTATATATAGATCTATAGGCTTTGGGCTTTCATTTCAAAAACTAACTATATGCAGACAGTCTCAGTAGCCAAGAATGATAGGTTAATATCCATATGCCGGTATATTTTGGAGTCAGATCAAGATCATTCAGCTCCTAATGCCTCATGATCTAGCAGAAAGGAGTTTGGAAATTGGAAAGGCTCTGAAAATGAGTTCTGGTTTGATCTACTCCCCAGCACTGAACACACAGAACAAGTAAACTGTGGCTGCAGCAGCTACCCAGTCTTTCCTGTCTTGGATTGAAGGAAATAGAGCCTACACCTAAAATTTGTTAGCTATAAACATAATTAAGAGCCATGTGACTTTAAGGTCATGGAATTTCTCCAAGCTTCAGTTTCCTCATCTGTAAAATGGGGATAAAAATAGTCATGTTCATGGTAAAGTCAATTCAGGCATCTGTAAAGCAAACAAAGCTAGTATCTTTTTTTCCCTATATCTGATCTAATCCTCCTCACAACCTCCACTGTCAACTGGGTAGTAAGTGAAAATCAATAAATAAGTAAATAAATAAATAACTCCATCGAATCCAGTGACAATCAGCCCAGTCCAACACATAAGGAGTTTCTTTCATTAATTCAGTCTCTTCCAGATTAATACCCAACTCACAGCATTTCACTCCCTCCTGTTCCTCCTCCCCATGGTGAGAGCTGTGGCCTTTGGTGAACTTCCTGGGTAATTAAGATCCATCTGGGTACATCCTTGTACCAGCTACTGACTCCTCTGGTCTCCCTTTTCTACCTGGATGCAGGGTGGCCTGCTACCATCCAACAATGCTATCTGTCCCTATCTGTCTCTCATGTTTTGGTCTATTCTCTTGGCTAAATCAGGGGCTAGTGGAACTTCTTGGCTGACGTGAACTCAGTTGGGCCCTTGCTGGAACTGTGAACCCCTGAAATCTGACTGTGACTCCCATTCAATCCTCAGACTAAGCCGCCAGCCTCATAGTCCTCAGCTGCAGTTTCACTTCATTCCAACCACTGTGAATCCATCTCCTCACTCCCATCTGCTCCTACAATCTCTTCAGTCTGACTCTAAGCAGGCTCTGAATCTCTCTTAAGATTACATTTCTCTCACTTAAAAAAAAATCTAATGGTAAATAGTTGAGGGTTTATAGCTCCATGAAGTCATTAAGGATCCAGGCTTTCTTTGCTGGGCATGCTTCTTCTATGTTCAAGAATGGCAGCTGAAGCTCCTCATGCTACAGAATGGCAGCTGAAGCTCCAGCTATTTTGTCCAGCTTCCAAGCAATAGCAAGAAGGATGATGGGGAGTGTCTCTCTGATGGGTCAGCTTCCTTTAAGGAGCCATGCCAGATGTTCTACTCAAATTTTTGCTTACATTTCATTGTCCATAATTTAGTTCTATGGCCATAGCTAGCTACAATGTAGTCTTTCAACTGGATGAATTTCTGCCCCCAAAGTAGGCTTCTGTTACTTTGGAAGACAAAGGAGTAAAAAGCTGGGAGATAGCCAGCCATCACCACTGACCTATAGGAACTTGTGCATTTATTCCATCCCATTCAGGCTCTGGAGTTCTCACTCAGTCTTTCTCTCTGCTTCACAGCCTGGCAGCCCCAAGTTGTGGTTCATTCGGCAAGATAGTTTTCGCCATGAGTCCCAAGATATCTTCTGCTCCCAACTTGTACCTCCACCTAACAGTGCTCCCTCTCCCACAAACACACATTCGCATATCCCCCTGGATGCCAGCCAGAGCAAGCAAGGTCAGGACCCGCATGCTGCCACCACATCTTCCCCATATTTTATCCCCTTCTTCTTCCCACAACCCCAGGAACAGGATTTCCACTTCCTTTGCCTTTCTATACTTGACCTTCCCATATACCCACAACGCACATCCCACAGCCCTGCTTCCCTTTCCCAGATACGCCAGGGGAGGGAATGGCTGCCAGCCACTGTGCGGGAGAAAAATTAAAATGCACCGGCTTAATATTTTGAAAATATTATCCCTATCACACCTATGTTCTTTTTTATTTATCAAGCACATGGTAAGCATATAGGCCTTTTGATGAATAATAGCAGTGTCACGGGAATCAAAATGAGATAAAATATGGAAATCTCATGCCACGATGCATGACATACTATATATGCTTAATAAATGTTAGCCATTATTGTTATTATTATCATTTAAATAATAGGACACAGTCTGTCTCAGTCTTCTCTCTCCCAGACAAACATGCTACATGCATGGCTCCGCATCACAGAGACATCATTATGCTCAATCACGGCCTTTTTTGTTTTGCTTGGTTTCAAACCCTATTTTCTGGAAACACGAGGAATTTTTTCCTAAGGAAAGGAGGTGGTACTTAGAGACCTAACTCCTAATTAACTTTGTTACTGGGTGCCCTGTAACTGTGAGCAAGTCACTTTCTTTAGGGAAGGGGGCTAATTGGAAGAAGGAAGATTGATGAAGGTTAGCATGGATGGCGATGTGGAATTATGGCTGGAGGCTGGGTCAGCTGAAGTCAGGCCGTTCCAAATTGCACCTCGTCGTGGACTCTAAATTATTTCTTATCTCCAGCACTTTGTGTGTTTGTGTAACAGCAGCTTGAGAGAGCGTATGAGTTAAATAAGGCAAGATGAGAATCGATCTATCGACAGTCAATCAGGGGGTTGGCTCAGGCAGACTGGGAGGGAGTTGCCAGAGGCTCTGGACTGGAATTGCATTTAAACAGATTTGAAAAAAGAGTTAGGAGGAAAACAGCGATGTACATTCAGCTTCCTCAAGTGTATTTGGGCCTCAGAGTCCACCAGGTGCATCGGATTTCCTAGGGTTGAGCAGGAAATCCCCAGAGATTGGTAGCTGTAAATAAGGAGGTCGTTTTAATGTAGGGAAAATATGAATGAGCAAATTTGTAAAGAGTTATAGTTCAGTTACGTTCAAGTACAGCACATAGACATCCAACAAAAATGTCAACAAATGCTTTAAATAGCCTCAGAAGATGACATCGCCAGGGCCCAGCCCTGACAGGGCAGGGATTTCTCAGACCCAGGGAATTTCTAGGTTGTAGCGGATGAGCAGGGCAGTTGAGGCAGGAGGTGATGGGCAGGGTTTGGGAGGACAGGAAAGTGGCATTAGGGGTTCAGCATAGGAATGGTGTTCTCTGAAGAGTCTTGAGGCAAGTTGGTCCCCATTTCATCTAGTCTCCCACACAAACAAGCTGAATTAGGTGCAGTCAGCCAAATGTGGAAGTACTTATGTTGATTTTACATTTCAGGGGAGGGCAGTGTTCCTGGTGGGAAAGGACTCTCATAGTAATATCGGAAATTCATCTACTATTGGGGAAAAGAGGAGGAGGGCATGAATGGAGGTGGAACTGAAACCAACCCTCAGGATGGGTCAGGGAATGGATTGGGGAAATGTCAGATGAAGGCCTGGGTTTCCTAGTTGACACTAATGTTTATTTATTAATAGCTGACATAGAATGACCCCTTTCACACATCATCTCATTTAAATCACACAGCAAACATAGGAAACAGGTAATATTATTATCTCCATTTTATAGATGATGAAACTGGGGCACACAGAGGTCAAGAAATTTATCTAAAATTACAGATTTTGCAAATGGTAAAGTTAAGATTTGAATCCAAGGAGTCTGACTCCAGAGATCCCTGTTATCACAGTAATATGTCATAAAACAATATTTGCTCTACCAAAAATCCCAACAGTAAAATTTATAAAGCAGGGAACTGATCCTTTTAACATTAGCTATAAAGTACTAGGTTAGCATAAATTTCCGTAAGGTAATTTTCAGTTAATTACTTTGCAGAATTTTTACTTCCACTCAGAGCTGTCCTTCAGTAAGTAAGTTAATTTTTTTCTGGATTTTAGAATAATTGCCTCTGATTTGTGTCTTTAGCTCAGATCTACCGTTTCATTTAAAGAGCCAGTGTCCAGGAAATAAGTTCAGACCAACCAAAGGGTGATGAGTTACCCTAAAGTTGCATTTTGAGCTCCAACTGTGTTTTGAGATTTCCCTCTGACAGCCTGGCCTGGAGATCCCTACAGGACCTAGCACAGAGCCTGGTTCCTTCCCAGTAACTGAGAACTAAAAGACTGAATAGAATCCGAGGGAATTTCAGACTCATATTTTCATTCATTGACTCTGAGAACTACCTTCTAGTAGCTGTCACTTTCCCCAAGATGTTTTAGCTTTATTGTCAGAAATACAAATCGCCTAAGCTGTTTTGTGTTCATATTTTACAACTCATTTTGAGAATTAATATTTTATAAGAAAACTATTTTGATTCAAAATGTGACTTTTAAAAGGTTTATGGTATTCTTAAGTGTAACTTTTATTATGCCTTGGGGCCAGTAGCTTTTCTAGAGGAACATAGTATAGTTATTGATGTATTGTACCCCTTGTGAATTTCCCTTCATGTTCTGAGACTGAAACAGGAGAAACTATTTTCTGTACATAATTTATTACCTTCGTTCCACCTCTAACCCTCCTTTTCCCTGGCTGCCTCTTTTTTTCCTTTCAGTGCAAAATAAATAAAATAACCACCATTACCAGTAAAAGAAAAAAAAGAAGCTTAACAGGTCATGTTTTAGCCAAGCCTAAGTTAAATTAATAGAACTGGAAGATACTCATCAAGACCTAGGAAGGCAGATGTGAAAAACTATACTCTCAGTTCTACCCCAGTCTAATGTCCTTCCCTCTTGATCATTATTTCCCTTCTCTCTTCCCTGGTCTATGTTGAAATGACTGATCTCCTTTTCCACCTTCCACATGACAGACAGGCAGGCATCAATCTTCAGCTGAAGTAGTTGCCTGATGCTCTTCTAGAGGATCTAGAATGCTAAAGTCCCCAAATTCAAACAGGAGATGCTCAAGTCCCTGTATCAGTTAGTTAATGATGTATAACAAACCACCCTCAAATATGGTGGCTTTAAAAAAAAAAAACCTACTGATTATTTCTCATGGTCTATGGATTGGGTTGGCAGACTGTCTGATCTGAGCCAGGTTTGGCCGATCTTAGCTGGGCTCTCTCATGCATCTGTGGTCAGCTAGTGGGCTAGCTGGTCTACATGGCCTTGCATGAGACAGTTCTGCTCTCTTCCACGTATCTTTCACAGCCCTCTTGTAGGCTATGTTCTCATGATGGTGGCAGGGGTCCAAGAGGAAAAGAGGAAATGCACATGTGCTTCTCAAGCTTCTGCTTGCACCAGGTTTGGTAACATGCCCTTGGCCAAGCCAAGTCACATGTCTAAACCTGGAATTAATGTAGGAGGGGACCAAGAGTTACAGGGCAGACAGCCTGATACTGGGAGACCAATATGGAGGCCATAAATGCAATCAATCTACCATAGTTCCCAAATTAAAACCTGAAAATGAGCAAAAAGTGACATTTGAAAGCAAAACATGGCTGTTCCACATTATTTGCAGATTCTATATTTGAGCATTTGCTTACTTGCTAAAATTTGTTTGTAACCTCAACCTCATTACTTGGGGGCACTTTCACAGTCATTCTTGTACATGTGCAGAGCAGTGGAAACTTTGAGTTGCCAGATGCATACGTGCCCTGGGCTGAGATTGAACAAGGTGATGCTCTGAAATTGAACAGGTTGATGTTCTGCCCTCTTGTTTTGGCTCTCACACTGCAAGCAAGTGTCCTTTTCACGGTATGTTTAGTGCCAAGGTTTTGGCATTTTTTTATCCTTTTTATTGGTGATTTCACTGTTTAAAATGTTCCCCCCAGTGTAGTGCTGAAGTGCTTTCTGGTGTTCCCAAGCACGGGAAGGCTGTGATGTGCCTTAAGGAGAAAAAACATAAGCTTTGTTCAGGAATGAGTTACACTGCTGTTGACCATGAATTCAATGTTAATGAGTCAACAATATATATTAAATAAGGTGTTTTTAAGCAGACAGACACATAAAACAAGGTTATGTATTGATCAGATGAAAATGTGACCAGAGGCTCACAGGAACCTAACCCTGTATTTCCACTAAGAGCAATGGTTCAATACTCACTAATTCAGTGTTTGCAGAGACTTCATAGAATATAATTGCCACAAATAATAAGAATCAACTGTGCTTCCATTTATTTTTGAGATTCTAAAAAAAGATTTCATCTTCTAAAAAAGATTTTAAAATAACAAAAACTATATTCTTAATTCCATATATAATTCCACACTTCTGAAAAGCAGAACAAAAACAACTCTCTCATGTAGACACCAACCTGGACTTACACAAAACAATCTTTTGTTCTAAGCAGAACATTTCAGGAATGCACTCACTCATTGATGAAGGGACACATTAGTGAGATTCTTAATGGCATTCAACAAATGGTTATTGAGCTCCTCCTATAAATAACTCTAGCTGGGGCTTAATTTTGTAGTAAATGGACGAAAACGCTGAAAGAATTATAAAGATTCCAGAGAGTAAACTGGGGCTCAAATGTGTTAATGAGTCTTTTTCTTGAATGAAAATATTGAGCAAGAAAGAAAGGCACAATCATAAAATTATTCCTGTAATGAAAGCCAAGGAAAAACAGGATTCAACACGAATACAGTTTTCAGGAATACACCTATTATATATGGAAGTTCAAAGGCATTTTGTCTGTTAGAACACCTGGTATCTCCAAAGAGCTCTGAGCCCCATATTTGCGCTTCAACATTGGGTGTGATGAAGAGGCCAGAGAGCTCCATGTTTAAAAGCTCAGTCTCTGCAGTCGGCCAGAGCCGGGTCTGGGTCCTGGCTCCACGTCATTGGTTGGATGACATGGCAAAAGACACTCCCTCTGTGGGCCCCAGTTTCTTCATTTGTAAAATGAGAATACTAAGAGTAATAGTATGAATATACGACATTTTTTGAGTGCTGATCAGTTCCCTGGTACCCTGCTGGGAGCTTTCCTTACATTGCCTCATTTAATCCACACAACAGTCCTATGAGGTGGGTGCTATCACTACTCCCCATTTTATGCATGAAAAAATAGAGGCAGAGAGAAGTTAAATGATCTTGCTAAGAATGAGAGTTGGCAGAGTCGGAATTTGGTCCTAGGAATATGACTCCACCTTCCTCATGATGTGGTTTGTGAAAATTAAATGAGATAATGCACATAAAATGCTCAGCACAGTGCCAGGCATGTGATAAACACATATAATAAATTTTTCAAGGATTTTTTAAACTAAGAGTGCCCTACCCCTTCCCCACTCCCACTGCAACCAACAGATCTGCAATATATAGGGCTGTGTAGAGGGTTTGTGTGGAGACTCTGTTTATGCTGAATTCTACTCCAGTTGAAAGCACCACAGGAAAGAGTCTTACCTCACCAGCGAAAGCATTCCAAATAACCCCCTGGAGAAATCTCTATTTGTCTTCATGAATGGAAGATAATAAATACAAGCTGGGAGATCAGACCCAAGATTTGTGTTTTAACAATTTCTCTCATTGAGGTTAAAACTTCCAGTGATTTAGCTCAACCCTTCTTGAACCTGTTTGTTTAACTACCTGATATTGTTACTTATTTTTTGTCCCGATCTCAGATATAAGTATATTGTTTTTAGGGAAAACATTTTAAGTAAAGTCAAGCCAGCTGTATAAGCCAAACTTCTGACAGGCCCAAATTAAACAACTTTGGTATTTTCTGGGTTTTCATTCCTTGTAGGAAGGAGAACTAGAGAGAAAATGAAGATTACCTCGAATACCATTTTCATTTACATAACTTTCTTTCTTATTTTAATGCCTGTATAATCAAATTGTCACCATCATGTTTCTCCTAGTCCTGTACTTGAAGGTTGGGTAGACATAGGTATGAGCAGGAATCACTGATTGTCCTTTCACCTCCAGCAAACAAGATCCCTTCTGGCTCTGTCTCCTGTCCTAACTAGGCCTTCAGGGGATCCTGACAACTCAGGCAACCCATGAGGTGACAGAACCCATGAAAGAAACAAAAAGGAAGGAAAACACTCCCTCGTCATTATCAGAAATTATGTGCTGGCTGAAAGAGCCTGAATTATTCAGTATGCCCTGAGTGTCAGTCTGAAAGAACACTCTGCAGCTATTAACAAAACTGAAGTGGAATGATCTACGCTAGTATGAAACAACTGCCAGCATATATTGTTAAGTAAGAAAACTCAAGCATGTGTATATACTATTTTACAGAGTTGTATACGCATAGACTCTTGATCCAGAAGACATATACAAAACTAGTAATAGTGGTTACCTCAGGGGAAAGGGTTAAGTGTGAAGGTAGACTTGTTTTTCAACCTACATCCTATTGTAGTTTGAATTTTTTATAAAGAATTTATGGGAGATATGGGAACATATGTATATGTATAACTGATTCACTTTGTTGTAAAGCAGAAACTAACACACCATTGTAAAGCAATTATACTCCAATAAAGATGTAAGAAAAAAAAAAAGAATTTTTGAACAATCAATTGTGAGGTGGAGGCTCTACTTGGAACCACAGCGACCTCCCATTTGGGTGATCTACTCTCCCCAAACGGGGAAGAGCAGAAAACTGAGGAGATACGAGCCCTCAGAGCAGAAGAAGAGAAATCTGGAAAGAGTTCTGAGAAGATGTTCCCCAGACTGACATTCATGACTTCCCCTATTACTATCCGCCTGTATAGACTTGTCTCTTTCATATATTAGCACAAAGAATGCAAAATGAGATCCATGTAAAGATAGTACCTAACAAGTAAGAAACGAACCTACCAAATGACAGCAGATTTTTAGAAAACCATTCAGAAAGAGAATCACTTCAGAAAAGAAGAAAAATTCATATACTTAGCTCTATTTTTTTTTTTTTTTGCGGTACACGGGCCTCTCACTGTTGTGGCCTCTCCCGTTGCAGAGCACAGGCTCCAGATGCGCGGGCTCAGCGGCCATGGCTCACGGGTCTAGCTGCTCCGCGGCATGTGGGATCTTCCTGGACTGGGGCATGAACCTGTGTCCCCTGCATCAGCAGGCGGACTCTCAACCACTGCACTACCAGGGAAGCCCTACTTAACTCTATTTTTAAAGAAAGAGAACTTAGGCTCTTTGGGGAGAGAGAGATAGAGAAAAGAAAAGAAACCAGACAATCAAAGATTAGAGTATGAAACAACAAAAGGAATTTAAATATAAACTGAAGTAGCACTGGAAAAAATTTAAGATAACAGTAAAAGCATAGGAATGAAAGTCACAACAGGGGCAGCAAGAAGAATAGCTAATACTGAAAACACAGCTAGGGTATGGAGGTAGAGATATAGCTTAAGACATTTGTATACAAAGAAATGAAAAAAAGATTATAGAAAAGATGACAGGCGGGTGAGGGGGTTCATCATGTGTATAGCTGATATTCCTAAAGTGGAGAACAAATATTCAAGATAACAAAAAAGAACAGTTTTCTGAAATAAAGGGAAATATGAATCCACTGATTAAAATCTGCAGAAAATAGAATTTTTGTTCAAGGAAAAATACAGTCTCAAATTTGAGCCATATCTTAGTGGAGACCATGAAGTTCAAGAATAATTAAAAAAAAAAAACTCCTATGGGCATTCCGAAATTAAAAGCATGTTTCCCAAAGAGAGAAAATGGCTGACCTCAGCCTTCTCCATACCAACATTCAATGCAAGACGTAGGTGGAACCATATCTAAAGAATTCTGATGGGGAAAATGTGTGGCCCAAGAATTACATGCTTTACGTCTAAAGATAATTTTAATAATGCAAAGAATCTGATAACATAGCACTTACGAGCCCTTCTTTAAAAAAAGACACAATAACAAAATCCAGCCAACCCAAAGATAAGTAAAAAATATTTGAAGTCATGTTATGAACAGGAAAGTCATGGATGAAAGGACTGTTGGTGACCACTGAGTGTGTCATTACATTCCCAGAGCTCAGTTCTATATAAGTTATAAATCTCAGTAATACAAAAAATAATAATAATAAAAAAGTGAAATGAGGGGAAGAAGCTGGGAGGAAGTGTGAAATATAAATTATCCTTTTTTTCATGATGAGGTACAAATCTGTCCAACATTGATAAAGAAAAAGAGGTTTAACAATCAAAGTTTCAAATATTATCATTAGAAGTGGGAAGACAAAGCAAAGCAAAGAATACACAGAACAAATAGCCAAAATAAATTTTGCAGCCACAATATAAACAGAAAACATAGATATACTCTAACCAAATATATATTGTGATAAAATTAAGTGCAACAAATATATGTTATAAAATATAAACGTAAATGAGATCGATTTACATAATAAAAGAAAAAGACTATCAGTCTGGATTAGCAAAACTCATCTATTTAGCCTGCTACTAGTGAAAACAAAGGAGGCTTGGATAAAAAATTTATGATACATTCATATCACAGAATATCTGACAGTCATTAAGAAAGAACTGGATATATAAGAAATGATGCAGAAAGAAATCCAAAATAAATTAATAGAAAAATATTATAAGAATAATGCATGTTACTCCATTTGTATTTTGCAAAGGATATATGTTGTACAAATACATACTTGTACATCTGTCTGCATATATATGTGTATACATATGCATTTGCTACATGTGTGTGTGTTCAGTGTTATAGCGATGGGGGAGGTGAGCTGGTGAGAGCAGTCCACCCCATAAGGAAGAGTATTTTATCCCTAACATTGTTTAGAATTGCTGGTGTATGGTGCTAATAAAAAGCAGACTGACTTTTAGGAGGCTTCATTAGTTTTCACACTTCTCTTCTAACAATGCACTTATTTATTCTCTGCACCTGAGGTGAACCATTCCAATTTCCTTGCTCTTGGCATGTGTGCACATGCGCGTACAGGCGAACTTGCGCGTACAGGCGAACTTGCGCTTAGTAGCTGGATGATACACAACACACAGTTAATAGTGGTCACACCTAGGAGTAGAGTTGGAGGATGTTTGAAGAGCAGACAACTTATAAACTTTTCTGTACTAATACGAAAAATTTTAAATGAGAATGTATCTCTTTATAATACAGCTTTAATCAGTAATAAAAATGAGAAGAGTATTAAAGAGATCTACTTGGGACTAAATTGCCATGGAGCCCGAGGGGAGGGCGGCCTCACTGAGGCTGCCGGCTCTGGAGGGGCCCCACCGGTCAAAGCCGCGACAGTCCTTGGGACCGCGGGCCAGTTTTGGTGATGATGGGATGCCGTCCGAGATATGACTTCATTAAACACAATAGAGTGAGTACAACTTGGAGGAGCTTCAAGATGGGGGAAGAGTAAGATGCGGAGATCAACTTCCTCTCCACAAATACATCAGAAATACATCTACGTGTGGAACAACTCCTACAGAACACCTACTGAAAACTGGCAGAAGACCTCAGACCTCCCAAAAGGCAAGAAACTCCCCATGTACCTGGGTAGGGCAAAAGAGAAAAGAATAAACAGAGACAAAAGGATAGGGATGGGACCTGCACCAGTATGAGGGAGCTGTGAAGGAGGAAAGGTTCCCACACACTAGGAAGCCCCTTCGCGGTCAGAGACTGCGGGTGGCGGAGGTGGGAAGCTTCAGGGCCGCGGAGAAGAGCACAGCCACAAGGGTGCGGAGGTCAAAAAGGAGAGATTCCCGCACAGAGGATCGGTGCCGACCAGCACTCACCAGGCCCAGAGGCTTGTCGGCTCACCCGCCGGGGCGGGCGTGGCTGGGAGCTGAGGCTCGGGCTTCAGTCGGATCGCAGGGAAAGGACTGGGGTTGGCGGCATGAACACAGCCTGAAGGGGCTAGTGCACCATGGCTAGCCGGGAGGGAGTCTGGGAAACAGTCTGGACCTGCCGAAGAGGCAAGAGACTTTTTCTTGCCTCTTTGTTTCTTGGTGCACAAGGAGAGGGGATTAAGAGCGCCGCTTAAAGGAGCTCCAGAGACGGGCGCGAGCCGCGGCCATCAGCACAGACCCCAGAGACGGGCATGAGACCCTAAGGCTGCTGCTGCCACCACCAAGAAGCCTGTGTGCAAGCACAGGTCACTATCCCCACCTCCCCTCCCGGAAGCCTGTGCAGCCCGCCACTGCCAGAGTCCCGGGATCCAGGGACAACTTCCCCGGGAGAACACATGGCACCCCTCAGGCTGGTGCAACGTCACGCCGGCCTCTGCCGCCGCAGGCTAGCCCCGCACGCCATGCCCCTCCCTCCCCCCGGCCGGAGTGAGCCAGAGCCCCTGAATCAGCTGCTCCTTTAACCCCGTCCTGTCTGAGTGAAGAACAGACTCCCTCAGGACACCTACACAAAGAGGCCGGGCCAAATCCAAAGCTGAACCCCAGGAGCTGTGCGAACAAAGAAGAGAAACGGAAATCTCTCCCAGAAGCCTCAGGAGCAGCGGATTAAATCTCCACACTCAACTTGATGTACCCTTCATCTGTGGAATACCTGAAGAGACAACGAATCCTCCCAAATTGAGGCGGTGAACTTTGGGAGAAATGATATATATTTTTTTCCCTTTTTCTCTTTTTGTGAGTGTGTATGTGTATGCTTCTCTGTGTGATTTTGTCTGTACAGCTTTGCTTTTAACATTTGTCCTAGAGTTCTGTCTGGCCGTTTTCCTTTTTTTATTACTTGAAAAAAAATTTTTTTCTTAATAATTATTTTTTATTTTAATAACTTTATTTTACTTTATTATATTTTATTTTATCTTCTTCTTTCTTTTTTTTCCTCCCTTTTATTCTCAGCCATGTGGAGGACAGGTTCTTGGTGCACCAGCCAGGCATCAGGGCTGTGCCACTGAGGTGGTAGAGCCAAGTTCAGGACACTGGTCCACAGGAGACCTCCCAGCTCCACGTAATATCAAACGGGGAAAATCACATAGAGATCTCCATCGCAACGCCAAGACCCAGCCCCACTCAACGCCCAGCAAGCTACAGTGCAGGACACCCTATGCCAAACAACTACCAAGACAGGAGCAGAACCCCATCCATTAGTACAGAGGCCGTCTAAAATCATAATAAGGCCACAGACACCCCAAAACACACCACCAGATGTGGACCTGCCCACAAAAAGACAAGATCCAGCCTCATCCACCAGAACACAGGCACTAGTCCCCTCCACCAGGAAGCCTACACAACCCATGGAACCAACCTTAGCCACTGGGGACAAACACCAAAAACAATGGGAACTACGGAACAGCAGCCTGTGAAAAGGAGACCCCAAACATAGTAAGTTAAGCAAAATGAGAAGACAGAGAAACACACAGCAAGATAAAAATCCACCAGACCTAACAAATGAAGAGGAAATAGGCAGTCTACCTGATAAAGAATTCAGAATAATGATAGTAAAGATGATCCAAATTCTTGGAAATAGAATGAAGAAAATACAAGAAACGTTTAACAAGGACGTAGAAGAACTAAAGAGGAAACAAACAGAGATGAACAACACAATAAATGAAATAAAAAATTCTCTAAAAAGGATCAATAGCAGAATAACTGAGGCAGAAGAATGGATAAGTGACCTGGAAGATAAAATAGTGGAAATAACTACTGCACAGCAGAGTAAAGAAAAAAGAATGAAAGGAATTGAAGACAGACTCAGAGCCCTCTGGCACAATATTAAACACACCAACATTCGAATCATAGGGGTCCCGGAAGAAGAGAAAAAGAAACAGACTGAGAAAATATTTGAAGAGATTATAGTTGAAAACTTCCCTAATATGGGAAAGGAAATAGTTAATCAAGTCCAGGAAGCACAGAGAGTCCCATACAGGATAAATCCAGGAGAAACACACCAAGATACATATTAATCAAAGTATCAAAAATTAAATACAAAGAACAAATATAAAAAGCAGCAACAGAAAAACAACAAGTAACACATAAGGGAATCCCCATAAGGATAACAGCTGCTCTTTCTGCAGAAACTCTGCAAGCCAGAAGGGAGTGGCAGGACATATTTAAAGTGATGAAACAGAAAAACCTACAACCAAGATTACTCTACCCAGCAAGGATCTCATTCAGATTTGACCAAGAAATTAAAAGCTTTACAGACAAGCAAAAGCTTAGAGAATTCAGCACCACCAAACCAGCTTTACAACAAATGCTGAAGGAACTTCTCTAGGCAAGAAACACAAGAGAAGGAAAATACCTACAATAATAAACCCAAAATAATTAAGAAAATGGTAATAGGAACATACATATCAATAATTACCTTAAATGTAAATTGATTAAATGCTCCAACCAAAAGACATAGATTGGCTGAATGAATGCAAAAACAAGACCCATATATATGCAGTCTACAAGAGACCCACTTCAGACCTACGGACACATACAGACTGAAAATGAGGGGATGGAAAAAGATATTCCATGCAAATGGAAATCAAAAGAAAGCTGGAGTAGCAATTCTTATTTCAGACAAAATGGACTTTAAAACAAAGACTATTATGAGAGACAAAGAAGGACACTACATAATGATCAAGGGATCAATCCAAGAAGAAGATGTTACAATTGGAAATATTTATGCACCCAACATAGGAGCACCTCAATACATAAGGCAAATACTAACAGCCATAAAAGGGGAAATCGACAGTAACACAATCATAGTAGGGGACTTTAGCACCCCACTTTCACCAATGGACAGATCATCCAAAATGAAAATAAATAAGGAAACACAAGCTTTAAATGATATATTAAACAAGATGGACTTAATTGATATTTATAGGACATTCCATCCAAAAACAACAGAATACACATTGTTCTCAGGTGCTCATAGAACATTCTCCAGGATCGTATCTTGGGTCACAAATCAAGCCTTGGTAAATTTAAGAAAATTGAAATCGTATCAAGTATCTTTTCTGACCGCAACGCTATGAGACTAGATATCAATTACAGGAAAAAATCTGAAAGAAATACAAATACATGGAGGCTAAACAACACACGAGTTAATAACCAAGAGATCACTGAAGAAATCAAAGAAGTCAAAAAATACCTAGAAACAAATGACAATGAAAACAAAACGACCCAAAACCTATGGGATGCAGCAAAAGCAGTTCTAAGAGGGAAGTTTATACCTATACAAGCCTACCTTAAGAAACAAAAAACATCTCAAATAAACAAGCTAAGCTTACACCTAAAGTAATTAGAGGAAGAAGAACAAAAACACCCCAAATTCAGCAGAAGGAAAGAAATCATAAAGATCAGATCAGAAATAAATGAAAAAGAAATGAAGAAAATGATACCAAAGATCAATAAAACTAAAAGCTGGTTCGTTAAGAAGATAAACAAACTTGATACACCATTAGCCAGACTTATCAAGAAAAAATGGAAGAAGACTCAAATCAATAGAATTAGAAATGTAAAAGGAGAAGTAACAACTGACACTGCAGAAATACAAAGGATCATGAGAGATTACTACAACCAACTATATGCCAATAAAATGGACAACCTGGAAGAAATGGACAAATTCTTAGAAATGCACAACATTCTGAAACGGAACCATGAAGAAATAGAAAATATGAACAGACCAATCACAAGCACTGAAATTGAAACTGTGATTAAAAATCTTCCAACAAACAAAAGCCCAGGACCAGATGGCTTCACAGGCGAATTCTATCAAACATTTAGAGAAGCACTAACACCTACCCTTCTCAAACTCTTCCAAAATATAGCAGAGGGAGGAACACTCCCAAACTCATTCTATGAGGCCACCATCACCCTGATACCAAAACCAGACAAGGATGTCACCAAGAAAGAAAACTACAGGCCAATATCACTGATGAACATAGATGGAAAAATCCTCAACAAAATACTAGCAAACAGAATCCAACAGCACATTAAAAGGATCATACATTATGATCAGATGGGGTTTATCCCAAGAATGCAAGGATTCTTCAATATACACAAATCAATCAATGTGATACACCATATTAACAAATTGAAGGAGAAAAACCATATGATCATCTCAATAGATGCAGAGAAAGCTTTCGACAAAATTCAACACCCATTTATGATAAAAACTCTCCAGAAACTAGGCATAGAGGGAACTTTCCTCAACATAATAGAGGCCATATATGACAAACCCACAGCCAACATCGTCCTCAATGGTGAAAAACTGAAAGCATTTCCACTGAGATCAGGAAGAAGACAAGGTTGCCCACTATCCCCACTATTATTCAACATAGTTTTGAAGTTTTAGCCACAGCAATCAGAGAATAAAAGGAAATAAAAGGAATCCAAATTGGAAAAGAAGTAAAGCTGTCACTGTTTGCAGATGACATGATACTATACATAGAGAATCCTAAAGATGCTACCAGAAAACTACTAGAGCTAATCAATGAATTTGGTAAAGTAGCAGGATACAAAATTAATGCACAGAAATCTCTGGCATTCCTATACACTAATGATGAAAAATCTGAAAGTGAAATGAAGAAAACACTCCCATTTACCACTGCAACAAAAAGAATAAAATATCTAGGAATAAACTTACCTAAGGAGACAAAAGACCTGTATGTAGAAAATTATAAGACACTGATGAAAGAAATTAAAGATGATACAAATAGATGGAGAGAGATACCATGTTCTTGGATTAGAAGAATCGACATTGTGAAAATGACTCTACTACCCAAAGCAATCTACAGATTCAATGCAATCCCTATCAAACTACCACTGGCATTTTTCACAGAACTAGAACAAAAAATTTCATAATTTGTATGGAAACACAAAAGACCCCAAATAGCCAAAGCAATCTTGAGAAAGAAAAACGGAGCTGGAGGAATCAGGCTCCTTGACTTCGGACTATACTACAAAGCTACAGTAATCAAGACAGTATGGTACTGGCACAGAAACAGAAATATAGATCAATGGAACAGGATAGAAAGCCCAGAGATAAACCCATGCACATATGGTCACCTTATCTTTGATAAAGGAGGCAAGAATATACAATGGAGAAAAGGCAGCCTCTTCAATAAGTGGTGCTGCGAAAACTGGACAGGTACATGTAAAAGAATGAAATTAGATCACTCCCTAACACCATACACAAAAATAAACTCAAAATGGATTAAAGACCTAAATGTAAGGCCAGACACCATCAAACTCTTAGAGGAAAACATAGGCAGAACAATCTATGACATAAATCACAGCAAGATCCTTTTTGACCCACCTCCTAGAGATATGGAAATAAAAACAAAAATAAACAAATGGGACCTAATGAAACTTAAAAGCTTTTGCACAGCAAAGGCAACCATAAACAGGACGAAAAGACAGCCCTCAGAATGGGAGAAAATATTTGCAAATGAAGCAACTGACAAAACATTAATCTCCAAAATATACAAGCAACTCATTCAGCTCAATATCAAAACAAAAAAAAACCCAATCCAAAAATGGGCAGAAGACCTAAATAGACATTTCTCCAAAGAAGATATACAGATTGCCAACAAACACATGAAAAAATGCTCAACATCATTAATCATTAGAGAAATGCAAATCAAAACTACAATGAGATATCACCTCACACCCGTCAGAATGGCCATCATCAAAAAATCTACAAACAATAAATGCTGGAGAGGGTGTGGAGAAAAGGGAACCCTGTTGCACTGTTGGTGGGAATGTAAATTGATACAGCCACTATGGAGAACAGGATGGCGGTTCCTTAAAAGACTAAAAATAAAACTACCATACAACCCAGCAGTCCCACTACTGGGCATATACCCTGAGAAAACCATAATTCAAAAAGATTCATGTACCAGAATGTTCACTGCAGGTCTATTTACAATAGCCAGGACATGGAAGCAACCTAAGTGTCCATCTACAGATGAATGGGTAAAGAAGATGTGGCACATATATACAATGGAATATCACTCAGCCATAAAAAGGAACGAAACTGAGCTATTTGTAGTGAGGTGGATGGAGCTAGAGACTGTCATACAGAGTGAAGTAAGTCAGAGAGAGAAAAACAAATACCATATGCTAACACATATATATGGAATTTTTTTTTAAAAAATGGTCAGAACAACCTAGGGGCAAGACGGGAATAAAGATGCAGACCTACTAGAGAACAGACTTGAGGACACGGGGAGGGGGAAGGGTAAGCTGGGACAAAGTGAGAGAGTGGCATGGACATATATACACTACCAAATGTAAAGCAGATAGGTAGTGGGAAGCAGCCGCATGGCATAGGGAGATCAGCTCGGTGCTTTGTGACCACGTAGAGGGATGGGATAGGGAGGATGGGAGGGAGGGAGATGCAAGAGGTAAGACATATGGGGACATATGTATATGTATAACTGATTCACTTTGTTATAAAGCAGAAACTGACACACCATTGTAAAGCAATTATACTCTAATAAAGATGATTTAAAAAAAAAAAAGTTCTACTTGGAAAGAAGCAGTCAAGGTACTTGAGCACTCAATTGAGTGTGATGCTCCTGCCAGATCTAGCTAAACTGAATATACCTTGGGTTACATAGTGCTTATAACAAATAAAAGAAAACATACTGGTTCACCTGTGTTCAAATACCTAGCCAAGTGCCTGGCACACAACAGACACTCAATAAAGGTTTGTTGGGAGAATTAATAAATTAATCTGGCCAAAGAAGCTTTTTCCTAGCAATGAATTTCAGCAAAAGTTACATGATTTGTATCATGAATGACACTTTCAAAAAGAGACATACTGGGCTTCCCTGGTTGCGCAGTGGTTAAGAATCCACCTGCCAACGCAGGGGACGTGGGTTCGAGCCCTGGTCCGGGAAGATCTCACATGCTGCAGAGCAACTAAGCCCACGTGCCACAAGTACTGAGCCTGTGCTCTAGAGCCCGCGAGCCACAACTACTGAGCCCACGTGCCACAACTACTGAAGGCTGCGTGCCTAGAACCCATGCTCTGCAACAAGAGAACCCACCACATGCTCTGCACACCCCAACGAAAGGGTAGCCCCGGCTCGCGGCAACTAGAGAAAGCCCACGCACAGCAACGAAGACACAACACAGCCATAAATAAATAAATTTATATTAAAAAAAAGAGAGACATACAAAAGGTACAAAAACACTTGCAAAAAGGACCCTTTACTATATCAATTCTCAAGACGTACAAAGACATAACAATCAGTCTTCTCTCCTGCTAGACCTTTCTTTAAGGGGCTTGAAAGCATTCGTGTGCTGTTTCCTGGAAATCTGAATTAATATACAGATGGTGCTTAGAGGATGGAGTGAAAGTGACATGGAGCATGCTCCTTAGACTGTCTCTTTCAAGTGATAGATGTCTCAAGTGGTCTTTAGCAATTGCTAGGTTGCAGATGCCTTCAAGTGGTGTCTCTCTCAAGTGTATGAAGTGTCATGTGCTGTTGCTGTTGTCTAAAGAGTCATCTACTCTCTTTAGACACCTGGTGAGCTAGTGGCAGAGTCGATGTTGCATTCATCTGTTTAAAAACTAGGGCTTCCCTGGTGGCGCAGTGGTTGAGAGTCCGCCTGCCGATGCACGGGACGTGGGTTCTTGCCCCGGTCCGGGAAGATCCCACATGCCGCGGAGCAGCTGGGCTCAGAGCCATGGTCGCTGAGCCTGCGCGTCCGGAGCCTGTGCTCCGCAGCGGGAGAGGCCACAACGGTGAGAGGCCCGTGTACCGCAAAAAAAAAAAAAAAGCTAATTTACTCATTTCTGTGGTAGAAATAAAGTGGGTTCTTTTTCTTCTACACTAACGGGAGTTTGCACAGAGAGCCAGACTCACAGCATGGCTAAAACCCAAGACAGCTTTCCTTCTGCCTCCCATTGGCCCCAGATCCAGTGGGGAGGAAAGAGAAGGGTCCCTGGATGAAGTGGGGAGTTCAGGGTTACAATTTCTCACGACTCTAGGCAGAATTATGTTCATACTGATGGCAGAAAGCGGCACTGGTGCCATGTCAACATTTTATAGCATACCAGCAGGAAGAAGAGCTGGGGCAGGGACCCAGTGCAGTTGCTGCTGCTTAGGCTGACCCCATGGGATAGGCGCTGGACTTCTTATCAAATGGGACCAGCTGAGTTTGGTCCTGACTCTTGCTGAGGGCCGCTTTCAAATACAGGCTCACAAAACATATATACAGCTAAAAGACAACCACACAGCAATACGTCCATCATGGCACTGACACTTCAATTCAAACTGCAGTATCCAATCAATGTGCATCACCCAGGCTCATATCTAAGGCTATGTGCTTTTCCTACTCTCTAGGACAGACTGGTGACCACAGAGAGTTTCATCATACAGGGGCATTTTCCTGGAGGGACCCCGGCCCTAGGGGAGGTTATTCCAGGGATCCCTACCATAATCATTTCCTATTGTGGATAGTTATGGATTTAATTTGTATTTGGATACGGAATGGAGGCTGGCCATAGAGAGGTGATGGCAGAAGAAACTAACATTTCTGTCCACAAATGGAACTGTAAATCTGCAAATGCATTTGGAGACAACCTTACTCTTTAGGGATCTGTCTTGATGCCACTGTCACTACACAGCCTCTCAATTACCCCTTCTTGTTCCCCATGCAGGGATCACAGAGGGCCCTGGACTAGAGATTCCAGGATGTGACTAGACCTTGTTTACAAAGGATGAGGTTGCAGTGTGTTCAAAGTTCCTACCCGTGAATGTTTGTCTCTGCACATGGCAGGTGCAAATGGGTACGAGGAAGTCTGGCCATCCAGCTCTCTCTCCTTTCTTCTTCCCCAGGCTCTCTCATCTGCTTCATTTTCTGTCCCCTGATGTGACTGATGAGCGGTCAAATGGCTTGGGTTTCAGAGGAGGGAGAGGTGCCCTCTAGACCTCCAGCCCAAGCCACAGACTTCTTCACTGGGGTTTCTGGCATTACACAACATAATAATCAACGGAACTTTGCATGTCTTTGCCATCATCCTCTATAACTTCACAGGGAAAGGGAGCTGCTTAAAGGTAGGCCAGGAGCGCCCCACCCGCCGTGCCTCACATGGCACTGTGTGGACTGTAAGTAATCAAATATTCGTTGAATTGAGAGAGTTTGAAGTTTCAGTCATTTGTGAAGAATTAAAGCTCCTGGTGAAAGTGACCTTGGTTTCCACAATATAAAGCATCAGGAATGGCTCCATCAAGGAGAGTCCTAAGCCTTATCTTGAGTGAAGATGGGTCAGTTGGATAGAATGGATTCTTGTGACATAAAGGAATTCTAGTCACTTAAATCTCCTCTACCTCTGTGCTTTACCAAGTGTGGTATATGTGCTGCTGCAGGTAGGTAAGGGGATTTAATGTGCACACAAGCAAATATTTTATTATAATTATCCTAAATTTAATGTTAATTAGGAAAAATATAAGTCATAAAAATATGATTTCACAGATACTTGACCAGGACAAAATTAAGGTGTTTATGTTTACTTGTTTGGGTTGATTTACAGAAAAAGTTAAGTAAATAGTAGTCTACGTGACATAAAGTCAAAATGATGAAGATGAGCATATGAAAGACTGAAATTAGAGAAACTCTGTCTATATCCCTCTCAGTTCACAATATACGCTGCCTTGGCATATCTTGCAAGTGCAGAAGGTTGGATTATGGTCACTAGCATATCCTCTGAATGACCTCATAAAAATCACCAATGTCCAGTGATGTACAGTAGTTAAGATTTCACCTACATAGACATTTTTCCATTTCCATTCATATGCTCTATGATCTGAAAAAAATGCTTTTTGAATTGTATGAGATTTATGTCTACTGTAAACACTGCTAACTTTTTTGCTCTTGATTTAAAAAAAAAGTTTTGTTGAAATTGCTATTGAATATTGCAATCTATTAATGTACAGTGTGACGGATTTCTTTTGTCAGCTTGATCTCCTGTGTACCAATGTGTATCGTCTCCTTCTCCCTAAAGTGTACTTAATCTTTGCTTTCTTTGCACATTGTCTTCAGTTGCAAGTCATAAGCCTGAGGCAAATAAACTTCCAGTAATTTCCAGGAATGTAGTGTTGGTGTTTTCCTAGTAAAGAGAGAACTTAGCTCATCAACAACAAAAAACCAAACAAAAAACCCTTAACCCAGTAGCTCTCCTGGGTTATTCTGAGGCCGAACGTAGAGTCCTCTAGAGGGAATCTTCCTCCTTCAGCTCTGCAGAGTGCCCAAAGGGAGGGTCATTTGGTGTGGCAGAATTGTAGACCTTCCCCAGAGGGCTGGCTTTGCGACCTCAAAGGCTTTCCAGGAATCAGTCAGGAGATGCTACAGGGGATCAGGGTGTTTGTGGAGCTGGTCTGCCTTGTTTGAACCTGGTCTGAACCCATAACCTGGGGCACCCTGTTTCCCATTTTTAAAAATAATAGCTAGTGATATGACACAAAAGAAACACTTTTAAAGGAATATAATCTAGACCTGTAACAAGTGGAGTGATGGGAATAAAATGAAGTCTGCTGAGGCAAAAGAAAGCACTAAGCAGCCCGTCAGTGCCCTGGGCATCCCAGAGGCAAAGCTGGGCTCGTGCACCTGCAGACTTTGAGCCCTTGCAGCCGGACTGGTCACGCCCCAAGTCCAGAAAAATAGCCCTCATGGTCCATCCTAAGGCATGACGACATTGTTCAAAGCAATAATAGTTTGAGAAGGTAAGACGCTAATGGCAATGAGCTGTGATGTCAGAGCGAGGGTAGGATCAAGACGGGGAGCATGAGGTAGATTCTTGCAGGAATCCTAGTGCCAGGCTAGACCCTAGGAGCTAAGATCAGAACGCTTGGAAGCTTGGGACTGAGGTCATGGTCAGGAATGGAAACTCACCCCCATACCAGCCATTCAGTGGAGACCTATGTTTCTGTCATGCCCAGGCCCTGCTCTAGGCAAAGCAGACACCGGTGGTTCCTGGCACATACACTGTCATATCTGTGTCAAGAAAAGGTGCTACCCAAGAAATGCCAACTAGACCCAGAACTGGGGAAGAAGTTCCTTGAAGATGCTTAAACGCAGGAGGCAGGGGGAAGAGGCAGCAGGGGAGAACAGCAGCAGGAGGGGCAGTAGATAACTCAGAGATGAGAGAGGCTGAATGTCCATCACAGGAGAGTCACTTGAGCTGGGAGCCAGACGCCTATGACAGAGGGAGACCACGCTGCCCACTCCAGACCATGGTCCAGATCTCCAGGAGTCCTGACTGCACACCTGCTGAGATATTTGCCTTGCCCTAGTTCCAATGACCTTCACAGTTCATCCCCACTCTGGAGCATGGCTTTCTTCCTCAAACCTGGGGAAGCCTGATTGATACACAGGGACCCAGGACAGCAAGACCGTGGGGCAAACCAGATAACCATGGTCAGCTGTCACAGCTGGGATCATCATAGGTGAGGAAGTGGGTAGGAGACAAGGAGGTTGTAGATACTGATGAAGTTCCAGTGGACAAGGAAGGCAGGGGTCAAAAGCGAAAATCTAGGAGGGAGGCTCCCAAGGAGAGAGTGAAATAAAAAGAACAGATTTGAAGCATTAGCTCCAAGGATGACGTTAACAGCCACAACCAAGTAATTAACCTTGATAACTCCTCCCAAAAAGCTCATCTCAGACATTATGGCCTCTCTGAAAGTCTTGTGTGACCTTCTTCCAGGCTTGGATAGATGACCCTCCTGTGTGGTCCTCTGGCATCCTGTTCTTAATCGTCTCACAACACTTACCACACTGCACTGTGCTTGTTGACTTACACCTCTCTCTCTTACAAGGATAGAGGCTATGTCTTACTCATCTGAGTATTTCTATACCCAGTAGAGGGGAAAGAGAGAGAGAGAGGGAGGGAGGTAAGGAGGGAGGGAGAGGGAGGGAGGGGAGAAGGGGGGAGAGAGGGAGAAGGAAAGAGAGCAAGATAGAAAGATTAAGTGAACTTGAACCGAGGCAGCAAAACTCCACTACAGCCAAATCACTTGGAGCTCTCGAGGGGTGCATTGTCACAGGGTTTCGACTACATTTCAAAAGTTAGCTCATGCCTGCTGATGCTTTGGGAGTAACTCATGGTGCAAGCAGGGTGCCTTTGCTGCATCCAATTTCACCCCCTCACAGCGTCAACCTGACACTTCTTTCTCTTTCTGTGAAGGCCCACCCTCCCTCTTCTTTAGAGCCATTGTCTGCTTGACATGAAAAATGTCCTGTAGAAAATGTAATCACTAATTATTTCAATGAAAAAAATCCAACTCTCAGATGTGGAATGATTAACCACAGAAAAACAATTCTTCAATAATAATTTTCCAGTCCTTTATTTTCAGCTAGAGTTGGTTTTCTGCCTGTGCACTGGGTTTTCCTGGAGTCCCTGAATGCTTCTACCCGCCATCAACTCACAGAAAAAACCCTCTTGCAAAGTTGGTGCTCTGTATTAGAAAAAGTGTGAACTGCCCCTCACCTAGCTGAACTGCTCGCCTTGGTTTCTCTTCCAAGGAAGTACATAACCTCAAACGCCGTTTGCTTTAAGCTCCTGAGTTTTCTTGCCTTCTAAACTCTCCCTAGATTCTCCTCACACCCCACCCTTGTATCCTCTTATCTCTGCCTTCCTACTTTCCCAGCCGTTGGCAGGCATCTGCAGTTCTGTCACGGGCCAGGGTTCATCATCTCTCCATCCCCCAGACAGGTACAGAGCCCCTGCTGGGAGCCCTGCCCTGTGCTAAGGCTGAGACAGGGTCAAAGGCCAATAAGATGTAGGCGGTGGAGCCCCTGGGTCTCCACCTGGCAAATGCCCTTCCCTTCAAGTCCCACCTCCTCTGTGAAGGCGTTACTGCTAGGACCTCCCTCTTTGGTCCCACTGATCCCTGTTCATATTTCTATTACAGTGCTGATCCTGTGTTCAGACTTAAGGAAAACAACAGATTACACCCCTGCCCTCTGATTTTGGAATCGACTGAGAAATAGGCACGAGAGTCAGAGACGGAGCTCATGATATCAGCTTCTTTACATATTGGATGAAGCTAGTGGGAGAAAGCAAAGGGCCTACAGACAAATATACCTAATATATACCACACCCCCCATACACACACCCACTAAGAAGCCTGACGTATTTACTTGGCCACACTGCGCAGCTGGAGAACTTCAGGCCTTCCGCAACAGAGCATGAATTTGAACCTCAGCTCTCCTGCTTATTAGCTATGTGATGCTGGGCAAGTTACTTAACTTCTCTACATCTTTGTCCCCTGAGCTATACAGCAGGGTTACTGTGGCACCTGACTCCTGGTCTGTGGAAAGGACTGAATGAGCAAAGGCTTGTGCAGCTCCCAGCACAGTGCTCGGCACAGACTCGGGGATCAGTAAACACAGAGATGCCCGTTCCTGTCATATGGCCCTACATGGTCCACTGGAGCGTAACTCAGAACTCCTGGTCAGTAAGAGCAGCCCTGGAGCCAGAGCCTGAGTTCAAATCCAGGCTCAGCCCTAGCTCTGTGACCCAGGACCAGTCACTTAACCTCTCTGTGCGTCAGTTTTATTATCAGTAGAAAGGGTCATTCTCAGCACCTGTCTCTCTTATTGGTAGGCGGCTGACGTGCAATAACGCAGAGCGCTTGGGACAGCTTTGGCACATGACATGCAGGTTGGACTCAATATGTTAGGGTATAAACAGATATGCCATTTTTCTATACTCTGTTTAAGAGGAGAGGAAAAGAGAGATGTTTGTGGAAACACTTCATCAAATGACTAACGTTAGATCTGGACCCTTACAGAGTAAACTTCCCTTATCAAAACATGTACTTTTCTACCATCACTTCATTTTGCTCCTAGCAAAGGACCGCCTCATGCTGCTCACCAGCAGCCTGTGAAGGTCTTCGCGATCAAGGCCAGACGGGAGAACGGTTAGCACCAGGCAGACCTGGCGAGACCACCTGGGTCCCAGTCCTGGCTCTGCCCTTCCTGGCTGCACAAATTTGGGCAAGTTTTTGAACTTCCCTTTGCCTCGGTTTCCTCTACCTGTAAAATGAAACTAATTAGACCTATAGCGCCCGGCACATCATGCTAAAAAAAAAAAGCTATCGGGAGCTTAGTTAATTGCCGATGATTTCATTGTTATTGTTGTCCCCGTTTTACAGACAAGTGAACCAAGGCAGCTAGTTGTTGCTGGAGCTGCGTCTGGAACTCAACCTTCTATTTTACTGCTTATTGCGTTAAATTCCACTCTGAACATTAGAATGATTTTTGCTGTGTAGCTACTACTCGTGTGTCATTTTATTTTCCCCTGGTGCATTTTGAAACAAGGAGGTCAGTATTCCTTGCCAACTCACCTACATTTCAGACTCGCTAGACTCCTTTCGGTTTCCTCCGTAAAAATAAAAGTGCAGGGCTCAAAACAGAATGGCACATTGGAAAATCTCCCCAACAAAGAGGGACCTAATTGTGGAAAACAGGAGCAAGCCTTCAAGTTGGCACCTAGAGACCTAGAGACAGAAACCAGTGATGTCCCCACTTCCCTGCCCCACAGTGGCCCTTCTGAACACAGCTGGAGAAGTAAAGAACAGAGAGAAGAGAAGGCGGCAAGATCCCACCGTTTTATTACTGTAATTAGAGCAATGTTCACGGAGTAGCTCCCACCCTAAATCCCAACAGGAACTCCTGCCAAGAAAATACATCGCTTTCTTCCCTGACAGTCTAGAATCTCGCGGTCTATCTCTGCTTCTGGAACTTGAAGTGCAGATCCATCGTCTGGTACCTTCCAAGGAAAAAGAAGTGTTTTTCATGTTTCAACCACAGTAGCTTTTCATCCCTCCATCTGAACACATAAACAGCTGCCACAGTCGTGCAACCTTCCAGCTGACACTCAAGTGTCAAACCCAGGGCGATCATCCCTGTCAGGGAGCCAGGGGGGTGGAGGTGTCAGTCCTGGCTACTGTCACATCCTCCTTTCCAGAGCCTTCAAAAACTCAACCCACCATCAGCCAAGTACGGATTCGAGGCCAAGCAGGACCGATCCCTCTTTCAGAGCTCACAGAAAAGCATTTTAGCTGCAAGTTGTGAGGGGCTCACAGAAGCTAAAGAAAGCACAGTGATAATAAAAGCCATTTGTAGTGCACTTACTTAAGCAGCAGGAGGCATGCTAAGTGCTTTAACATACATTATCTAATTGTCACCCAATCTCAACCTGTGAGGTAGTTTCCCATCTATGTCTGAGAAAGCTCAGGCTTAGAGAGCAAAAGTCACTTGCCCAAGGTGGCCCAAGCAGCAAGTGGCAGGGCTGGGACCTGAATGAGGGTCTGCTCTGCCTTCAAAGCCCACGGTTCACCCACCGCACTGTAACTCCTAAGGCATGTCATCCACCAGAGGTGTCACATATTCTCTCCAGAAGCCAGCTAGAGAATCAGTCATTCAGCAGACATTTTACTGAGCACCTACACTATGTCAGACACTGTGCTAAGTCCAGGGGATACAAAGGTGAACAGGAGGATTATAGCCTACTAAAGACAGACAAGGAAATAACACTCAATCGACAGTGCATCCTTTGAAAACAGACAATTGAACCCTCAAACAGGTTTCAGGAAATCCGGGAATAAAAGGGTCTGGTGCTGACTTTCTACCTGGAGCTCTGGAACACTGGAAAACCATGCAGATAAATCCACAGATGACCAGTTACAGTCCAAGGTGTCCAGGCCACTGGTTCTGGAGTCAGCCTTCCAGGGTTTTGTAGATCCCAGCAGCTGCAGGGACAGCAAACAAATCCTCCCAGGTTCCAGGGAAGGAGCTAGATGAGTATATCGCGGTCAGGAGGAGGAGATGCAGCTAGAGGTGGCAGCGTGGTCCTGAGATGTGGGCCCAGGCTGCTTCAGCAAATCCCAGCGGGGAGTCTTCACCAGAAGCCAACAGTCAAGGCCAGACCGCACTATAGAATGCGGAGCAAGCCCCAAGTGACCACAAATCCTGCCCCCTTTGTGCCACTTCACCACTGTATCCCCCCAACAGGAACAGTCTTGCCTTGCCAAAAAGAGGTAGAGGGAGGGAGAAATATTGATACTTGAATCCGACTGAGCATAAACCCAAGAAAACTGAGAAATCACTGAATTTCCCTGAGGTGACCTGGGCGTGACTAGATTGAGCTTCCTGCATGGGTCACTATGGTGACCAGAGGTAGACATTCAGTAAAACTAAAGGAAAACTTACATTCCTGCGCATGAGAAGTGTGAATCCAACTCAGTGGGCCACAGCAGTAGTTCGAGTTGAGTGCTAATGGCAGCCTGGATTAAGGAGTAGAAGAGGAGCTGGAGAGAAGTGGGTGGCTTTAAGTCATACTTCAGAGGCAGTAGTCTGGGGACACCGTGATGGGTTGGATTTCAAAGAGATGGGTGTTATGTGTTGAATTGTGGTCTCCAAAAGTTCATATGCTGAAGTCCTAACCCCTAGTACTTCAGAATGTGACGTGACTTGGAAATAGGGTCACAGCAGATGTAGTTGGTTAAGATGAGGTCATACTGGTGTAGGGTGGGCCCCTAATCCAATATGACTAGTGTCTCTATAAGAAGACAACCTTGTGAAGACAGACAGCAGGAAGAATGCCACTGAACGTGAAGGCAGAGATCTGGGTGATGCACCTACAAGCCAATGAACGCCAAACATTGCTCGCAAACCACCACAAGCTAGGAGAAGGGTACACAACAGATTCTCCCTCAGAGCCCTCATACAGAGCCAACCCAATGGACACCTTGATCTCGGACTTCTAGCTTCCAGAACTATGAGACAAACTGCTGTTATTTAAGCCACCCAGGACAGCCGTCGTAGCAATCGAATACAATGGGAAGGCACATTTTTATTCATTCATGACACATTTCCTAAGTACCTCGTAGGGGCTGGGTAACGCAGAAGGTGCTCTGAGGGATACAAAGCTTGACAATGCCTGTGGCAGTTGTCTTCATCCCACAGGCCACGGTCTCACAAATGTTCCTTTAGTCACAAGAGGCTGCTGGTGGGAATCCCTGGTTCTCTGGTCAGGGCTTAGTCTGGAGGCCCGAGTCCTTCCCAGCTACTGAAGGTGGAAGCCGCATGGCCACGCAAACCCACTAAGCCTCACAGTTCTGTAGCCTGGTCCCTACCCAAGACGTAAGACCTTCTGATTATCTATCTTATCTACCGGCTTTAGGCTTCATTTCTCCTGATCTCCTTTCACAAGGCTGACTCCCAAGCTTTCCTAGAACATGTACTCCGTGAAAAACAAACCCCCCAGGCCTCACCCTTTTCACTAAATAGTCACTCTGCGTCTTGATTGAACTAAAACCTCACTCTGACCTGAGGACACCTCTTTCGTTTTCCCCTGGATTTCGTCCTTTTCCCCACACCCTGGTACTTCAGGGTGTAAGAGTGCATGAAGAAAATACCATTTCCCCTGACAGTAAACTAGGCTTTATTCTTTAACTCCTTCTCTTGCTTTCTTCTGTAAGACAATGACACCATATTCTGTGAGCGGCCACTGGTCCACTCTTCGCCTCTGCTCTTGTAGCCTGGGAAACACCTCATCTCTGGCAGTACAGAGAGCTTGTTGATCCATCTTCTTTGCCCCTTGGTTAGTCCAGGATCTTAGCCCATAAATGTTGAAAACATCTTCTTCTCTCCAGACATCCACACTGTCTTGATAGTCAGGATCTTATTTTGGTACTCCACGACAGAACCTGGGCAACTCGTTTCTCTTTGCATCCCTGGTATAATGTCCTTATCGCCCTGATGCAACGGAAGCCTTTGAGGAACATTTTCATGAAAAGAACGGATCCACAAAAAGAACGTCTTCTCTAGTTTTCTGGCCCAGCTGCCTGCTGCAGACAATGAGGACAATGAGATCGGGTGAGGTGACCGGGAAAGGGACATAAGTAGCTATTCAACGCTTTACTAGAAGAAAATGGAGAGAGAGAAAATTTGGGACTATTAGCCTAAGAGAAACTATTAGTTTTCTCTTGTTGCCTCTGCCCCATGCCTTTCTTCCTCTCCTGACCCCGGTGCCCAAAGAGGCAACAGCACTCACTCATGGCTCTGAGTGGCAGGCATTCGCACCTACCTCAGTGAGAGGAGAAGACAGACTTCAACGAGTTTCTGAGCAGATACTTTTTATTTCATGGTAGAGTTGGTAGTCTCAACAGCCAAGGTATTTTTGATTGGCAAGAACCTGACAAGAGTGAGAAAAGATGATAAAGGTCCAAGAGGGACTATTCATCTCAAGAAAGCCACTTGGTACAGAGGCTGATGAGGCCCATGGGGCAGAATCCAGTTCCTTGGGGGCAGGAGGGTGTGGAAATAAACCCCAGAACTTGGTGCACCCCCAGGGGGAAGAGGAGGAGAAAGAGGAAGGGCAAAATCCTAAAATGACAAAGGAAACACTGAAGTAACTGTTTATCTTGAATTGTCTAGACAACCTAGACTCTAGGCAAAGTTTCCACTACCTAGAAGAATGGAGATTTGAAAGCTAAATTGTATCGGAAGAAAAAAAGATTTTACGTTACATTTCTGCAGTGTGTTTGAGGTTTGACCCATACCTACTGCATCTAATAACAGGCATAATGTCTCCTCAGTTGCATCTTTTTTTTTTTTTTTTTTTGCTGTACGCGGGCCTCTCACTGCTGTGGCCTCTCCCATTGCGGAGCACAGGCTCCGGACGCGCAGGCTCAGCAGCCATGGCTCACGGGCCCAGCCGCTCCGCGGCATGTGGGATCTTCCCGGACCAGGGCACGAATCTGTGTCCCCTGCATCGGCAGGCGTACTCTCAACCACTGCACCACCAGGGAAGCCCTCCCAGTTGCATCTTGCAACTCCTTATTCACAGTATATTCCCTGCATACTGCCTCCCCTTCCCTTCAATGACCTCTTTTTTTTTTTATTGAAGTATAGTTGATTTACAGTGTTGCATTAGTTTCAGGTGTACAGCAAAGTGACTTCTTATTGCAGTTAAACTAAAATCCCAGTTCCCTGCCATGACTTCAGAAGGTAAGCCAGGATGTGATCCCTACCTTCCTGCATCGTCCAGTCTCTACCTCCGTCTCCATCTGTGCATCGTGCTCCTCTCCCCTTAGCTCACATTCTCCAGCCACAATAGCTTTCTTTGAATTCTCACGCCTGCCAACCCCTTTCCCACCTCGTGCTTTCCAAGACTCTGTCCCATGGCTGCATACACACTCGTCCTAAGGCTTCTCATCCTTCAAACAGGCTGACACAGCACTTCTTCGGAGAAACTTCCTTGACTCCCAGGAGGTTCCATGCCTACCCCTACCCCCCAGTTCTCTGTCTCAACACTGAGAGGACTTCCGGTCTGAACTCACCCTATCTGTGATCGTTCCATTTCTTTGCTGTTATTGTTGTCTTCCACCTCAGTTAGTGTGTTAACTCTGTGAAGGTAAAAACCACATCACTCTTATTTAATCTTTTTTTTCCCAAGGACTAGCCCAGCGCCCGGCACTCAATAAGTGTTAGTTAAATGAAGGAATGAAAGAACCAGCCTACTGCCAAGGTAACTTCTTTGATGGAGCAAGAAGAAGAGTGAAGTTTTCTCTGTTGATGTGGGTAATGCCTCTACAACATCTGTTTAGAGTACCCTAGGGAACATTTTGCCTTAACAAGCCCAAGAATTTACATCGCCAAGAAACACACATGGTTACTAGTGACATTAAACTAGTGGTGAGCAACCCTCTCTGCTCGACAGCCAACTCAGGAAAAATACAAATGTTTATGATCGGCATTTAAAAATTTAATACGAAAGTAACTTTACTGAATCCTATGGGGAGGAAGAATTGGTGTGTATTTTTACCACTGCAATGATGTACTTTATTGACCAGACATATATCAGTGGGCAGTAGACATTACGTTTTAGCCACTAAAATGCTAATATGAACAACAATTCATAGCTGTCTGTGACATAATAAGAAATACATATTTGGTCTTTGTCCCTGGTTCCTGACAGAGAGCTTCTAAAACCCTCAGGATGTCCTGAAGGGTAGAGGTAATAGGAGTGTCTTTTGTTATTCATAACAAGCCCCTTCCAACCTTACTGGGAGTTTATGGTAATGAGGTGACTCTTGATGGGTCCCTAGATATCAATAGCTTCAGGTTGCTGATTGCCAGAAGAACCAACCATGTGATCAGAGGGTTGGAACTTTCAGCTCCACTACCACCTCTGGGGAGGGGAAAGTGGCTGGAGATTGAATTTAATCACCAACGGCCAATGATTTAATAAATCATGCCTATGTAATGAAACCTCCATAAAAACCCCTATACAGTGGAGTTTGGAGAGTTTCCAGGGTGGTGAACACATCAAGGTGATGGGAAGTTGTCATGCCTGGAAGGGGCATGGGAGCCCTGTGTCCCTTCCCCCATTCCTCAAACTATGCATCTCCTCTTTTTGGCTGTTCCTGACTTGTATCCTTTATAATAAACTAATAAGGGTAAGTAAAGCACTTTTGTGAGTTCTGTGAGTCATTCTAGCAAATCATCAAACCTAAGGAGGGGGCTGTGGGCACCCCCTGAATTTATAGCTGATCGGTCAGAAGTGACAGTCTGGAATTTGTGACTGGCATCTGAAGTGGGGCCAGTCTTGAGGGACTAAGCCCTTAACTTAGGGGATCTAACACTGACTCCAGGTAGACAGTCTCAAAATGGAATGGAATTGTGGGACACCCAGCTGGTGTCAGAGGGTCAAAGTGGTGTTGGAAGAGATACCATGCATTTGGTGTCAGAAGTGTTGTGAGTAAGGGCAGTTCAAGATCTTATCTCTTCCCCTTTATGTATATATCAGACTTTAAAGTCATAATCTGCAAGGAAGATAAATATACACCAAGGGTACACAAGATTATTCATTGTGTTACAGGAAGAATTTATTAGAATATTTATTTTTGTCTCATCCATTAAAAATATATACTATGTAAATATATAGTAGAACATGTGTGTCATTTATGTGTACAGAATATATATATATACACACATACATATATAACGGAATGCATATTTACTAACTTCCTGCTAATAGGAGGGCATGCTAAAAAAATATTGGAGGCTACTGATGTCACATCCCCAACTGCATCAAATTATTTGTTCCTTGAAACAATATAAGCGTCACTATGATCCACATTTAATAGATGGGAAAATTGAGGCTCAGAGGTGAAATAACTAGCTAAATGTCACACAGGGTGTTAGGGACACAGCTTGGGCCGGAATGTGCTCACGCCAGTCCATAACATCTACTGTGGCAGATGTTGGGGATGAGAAGACAAATAAGTTATGCTCCCCCTCCCAACACATGCACATACCCTCCTCAGCTGGGCCACCCACTCCCACTGTGATAGAATCTTCTCTCCGGTCAGCATGGGGGACCTAGAGCAACACTATTAGCTACTGCCTGCTTCCTAGGACTTTCCTCTCTGTTTCTCTCCTGCCTTCCTGTCCCTCCACCTTCATGGAACATAAGAATCTGCGCACCCGTGGTTCTGCCTGAGGTGACTCTAAAGACATCCTAGATGGTGGCCAGGCCCCTCTGGGGCTCAGCAGCACGTCTCAGAACGGGCACTTGCATGGGGAAGGGTGAGTGGACTCAGAGGCTGGACGCGTGTGGGGTAGAGCGGCTCTCTGCAAGGCCCCAGCAGGAGACAAGAATAAGGATGAGGTCACCGTGTCAGGGAGTCAGTGCTGGGGCTGCAGAGAGAAATCCGTGGGTTGAAGGTTGAAGCCAGGACTGCCACACGGGCATGTGGTGAGGGCAGCAGGGACTCGGTCAAGAGGACCAAGGCTCATTGCAGGGCTTATGTCCCCTGGAGCTGCCAGAGGAACTGGGCAGGGATCTGTTTATTGGAACTGAGATCAAAGGCAGAAGCTTATTAGCTAGAAATGAAGCAAGAACCCAGTTACTAGAACTGAAAACATGGTCACAGTGTGCCTGTCAACAATGCTGGCTTATTAAATCATCAGCTACCCATCTATTAACTTTAAATTCCCTTACCTCAAAACAGGACTCTTCCAAGAGCCTGGGGGAAACAGAAACTAGAAATGGTGAATTCTAAGTCTGTAAGTATATCACCTTTCTTCAATCCTTAGACCAATACTGACTGAGGGTCTACGCTGGTCAGGGGGCTAGACACTAGGTGCAACAGTGAATGAGGCAGCTGACCCTGCTCCTGCAGAGCTTTCTGTACAGAGGGCTACTAACAGCTGAGAACTATGACGGGATGTGCTGAGCGCTGAGAGGGGATGTAGAAGTGGTCAAAGGCATTTTTGTGCTTCTTCAATCAAGATGCAAAGACACGAGCATATCCAAGCAAACTCAAGGACTCAAGCCTATTCACTAATGGAAAGGAGCCTAGAAGAGAGAGAGGCAGAATACGCAGGGGAGAGCGGGGATAACTAGTGGTTTGAGGACCTCAGGGACCCAGGAAGGGAGCAAGACCTAGAGCCTTCTAACTTTGTATAGTATTCTGTTTACCGGTAGGAATAATAGCTGTATCTCAAGTGCCGAGATAATAGGAATAACAGATGATTAAGTGCTGATGTCTTAATAAGGAATGATATATTTCTAGAAAGGCTGTGAATTGACTGTACCACACTGTCTAATGGAAACGCATGGCATTTGGAGTTGGATGAACTGTTTTTGAGTTCCAGTTCTACCACTTTCCCAGCCAAGTGAGCTTGGGCAAATCATCTAACTTCTGTCTGTTTGTTTGTTTGTTTTCCCCTAGGACCTCAAATGGACAGAATTCAGTCCATCACAATCCTTGGTTCATGACACGTGCTCATCATTAATCCATCATTTTGCAACTATTCATTCATTTTGCTGAATATAGGTAATGTATTTTAAACTCTGTGTGATACTTCATTATGTGAATGCATATGTGGATCACTGATGTATGTCAGAGTTAGCAGGACATATCAGTGGGGAAGAGAGAAACTCAACTAAATAGAGCTAGAAAATAAAATAATTTTCCATATGGAGTAAGATAAAATGGAATCCCTAAATGATCCCATACATGAAAATCAACTTCAGATGAAGTCTTACATGTCAAAAACAAAACATTAACTTTTAGAAGAAAATTTAGATGAATGTATTTTAGACCTTATAATAGGGAAAGATTTCTTAAAGAAGACACATACAGCATTGTTTATAAATAAAAGATAAATTAATTTAAGTATATTAAAGTTAATAATATTTTCATCAGAATATAAGAATATTTTCAGCTTCAATTTTCTCACTTATAAAGTGAGGATGATTATACCTTATAGAATTCTAGCAAGATGAAATAACACATATAAAACACTTAACACAGATTTAACACCTAGAAAACAATAAATGGTAACCATTAATATTCTTCTCAAACAATAATGTTATTATTTATCAAACAATACCAAGTAATATGACAAGACATATTTAGGCCATATGAGAGTAAGTACTTAATTTCATGGTAATGGTTTCAAGAGAGAAATGATAACGTAAACTACATCATTTGTCAACAAATATATATTGAGCCTATAGTTAGACAGTCAACAAATATTTATTGAGCATTCATGCCAGGCAGCGTGCCAGGGGCTGGTTAATTTATATCAACCACCATGACGTTTTTTGCCACAACCTAACACACACACACCACTTTCATACATTTGTCTGTGACCAGAGCAGAGAAAGGACCTCCACATATTTTGATAATCTGTACACAGCACTACAGAACTTCAGCACTGTCTAAATCAGAAATCCGGGAGACTGTCACACAGAGTGAAGTAAGTCAGAAAGAGAAAAATAAATACCATATGCTAACACATATATATGGAATCTAAAAAAAAAAAAAAAGGTTCTGAAGAACCTAGGGGCAGGACAGGAATAAAGATGCAGACGTAGAGAATGGACTTGAGGACACGGGGAGGGGGAAGGGTAAGCTGGCATGAAGTGAGAGAGTGGCATGGACTTATATATACTACCAAATGTAAAATAGCTAGCTAGTGGGAAGCAGCCGTATAGCACAGGGAGATCAGCTCGGTGCTTTGTGACCACCTAGAGGGGTGGGATAGGGAGGGTGGGAGGAAGACACAAGAGGGACGAGATATGGGGATATATGTATATGTATAGCTGATTCACTTTGTTGTAAAGCAGAAACTAACACACGCATGTGGGGCAATTATACTCCAATAAAGATGTTAAAAAATAAATCAGAAATCCTGGAACGTCCAGCTCTCAATTATTTGTACACATGGGAGAGTACAGTAAAACAGACAATCCAAAATAGTAGATAAATTTTCTCTCATTTGTTCTGTTTTGGGTTTTGTGCAAATAATCGAAAGCCTCAAATCAATCTGACCCAACAATAAGGAAGCAAGACCAGAAGTAGGGCAGTTTTCAGGAACTGTTTGATCAGCAGCTCAATAATGTAAAGTTTCTCTCCATTTCTTTGCTTTGTGGCTCTGGATACAGAAGTACAGACACATACACTTCAATGTGGCTGATGGCTGTTCTGGCGTGTAGAAAGCCTTGAATAAAGAAAATGAAGTTGTGCTATGGAAACCCGATTTGGGAAGGGCTGAAAAGCAATTCAGGGTCTGTTCTGCTGCCAATAGTTTCTAGGATTACACCACTTGAAGGCTTTGTATAGTCATGTGTCACATCTTCCTCATTGGATTTCTCCTACCAGGAAAAGTCAACATAAGCTTTTAAAAATAGTGAATTGTGTCTAAATAGATTTTATCATATAATTTGCACAATGTGATTTCAGTAAACATTTACTGAGCTTTAGGGGTGTCAAAAGTTATTCAGCTCTCACAAGTGTTGATAATATTTGCTTAAAAATCTACCCAAGAATAGGATAACAACCTTCACAAAATAAGAATTCACGTCTAGCTAACCTGAAAGAAACCTAACCTAAACATCTTTTGGAGAACAATCCTCCTGAAAATCATCCTGATACAATTTATGGGGCTGACAGAGATTTGGACACTGCCTTTTAAGAGAAAAGATAAAGAGGAAAGTTATTGCCAAACACAACATATTCTTTTTCCCAAGAGCTGATGGGTTTCCTCCATTCCTAGAACCAATCCAATCATTTTCAGAATACTTCCTCTTTCTGGGAATGTGATTAGAGTGGGAATGATGTACCCAGTGTGGGTGTAGGAAGTGGGAAGGGGATTAGATCAGGAATCAAATCCCGGGTTCCAGTTCTGGTCTATCACTTATTAGCTGTGCGAGTCTGGACTTAATATCTCCAAGTTTATATTCTGTCATTCTCCATGTCAGATCATCATCTGCCTTCTCTACTTCACAGGTGTTGTAGGATAATATTTTCAGAAGCATGTTAAGGGTTATAGCATACTTTATACTTATTTTCTACTAGATCATGAGTTCCTTGAGGGCAGGAAGCATGTCTTAATTATATTTATATATTTCACCACTCAATAAATGTTGATCTTACAAGACAGCCTCATGAAATAAGAGGAAAACAAAAGTCAACAGTAAAAGTTCAAATAAATAAGTACTAGGGATGTAATATACAACATGGCAAATATAATTAACACTGCTGAATGTTACATATGAAAGTTATCAAGAGAGTAAATCCTAAGAGTTCTCATCACAAGGACTTTTTTTTTCCATTTCCTTAATTTTATATCTATATGGGATGATGAATATTCACTAAACTTATTGTGATAATCATTTTATGATATAAGGCAAATCATTATGCTGTACACCTTAAACTTATACAGTGCTGTATATCAATTATATCTCAATAAAACTGGAAGAAAAAATAAATTTAAAAAACAGGAAAAAATAAAAAATAATTTAAAAAAACAGTAAAGGTTCAAGATGTCTTCTGGTTGGTATGTGGTACATCACATCTAAAGAAGTACGGTGGCAGTTAAACAGCAGAAAAAGTACACGCTGAAGCTATCTGAGCAGTGAAGCATTGAGAACCAACCACAGACTGTTTTTGGCCACCGTTTTACATTTAGATATGAAAGCTAGTCAGGCTAGGCTGAGAAGAGAGAAGGAGAAACTAACAAATTTCAACACGCTTAGGATCATTTCCAAGATGAGAATTTATCCTGGCCTCTCCCCACCCTGGTTTTCATCCCTCCTCCTGGGAGTTTCTCTTCCCAAATGTATCCCATGATTGGCAAATTTCAGGAGAATAATTGGGGCTGGCTCAGCTCAGTGTCTCTCCCCTTCTTTTTCCTGGGAGTCTGTTTCCAAAGGTGATCTGCAAGGGTAGGGTAAAGCGAATGGGGACAGGGAAAAGGGAGATGTCAGGAAGGAGAAAGAACATGCAAGACCAAAGAAGACCACAGTGGCGAACAGAGCCAGTGAAAATGAGGACATTCCAACAACGGGCTATCTAACATCCAAGTTTTGATTTTGTGAAAATCATCTAAGTGATATGGCAACGTAACCAGCTTCAGTACACACGGTCCTTCAATAAAGTCATGGCCCTGTGTGCATGGTTGCCCTGGTGAACTGAAGGAAAGGGGACCGTGCCCAAGTGGGGGACATGATGTGCATAAGGGACAGTGTGTACAGGAGGAAAGACAAGGAGAAGAGATCAAGAAAAAATTTACAGGAAGCAGGAACTTGGAGCTAGAGAAGAAACAGAGGGCTATCTACAATTCCTGGAGATATGGGGGAACACTGGGCTTCCCAGGAAGGAGAGGGAGGCTCAAGTCATTCTACTGGGCTGCCAACTAGAAGTGTGGCCCCAAAACACTGAAGAAATAGGACACACCCAGACAGCCGACAATCTGGGTTACAGGTCTCTAAAGTCTTATCCTTCTAGCCTGAGAGGATGGATAGGGCTGGGGAAGAGGGAAGGCCGAAGAGGGGAGTAGAGAACCAGGTACAGAAAGGAGGTTCCTTCTTTTCTTCTCCTATTTCAGGTGTCAGAAGGTGAAGCCAGAGAGCTGGCTATTTCTGCCCACTGGAAGGCAGGATGATGCAGCCCATATAAGACTGAAGAGCCAACAGTCAAAGCATTCTACCTCCAGATTAAGGCAGAGAATGAAGCAATTTCCCAGAAATCTGGATTGTTTAGAAATCACCTTGGCCCAGGGGCTTCCCTGGCGGCACAGTGGTTGAGAGTCCGCCTGCCAATGCAGGGGACACGGGTTCGTGCCCCGGTCCGGGAGGATCCCACATGCCATGGAGCGGCTGGGCCCGTGAGCCATGGCCGCTGAGCCTGCGCGTCCGGAGCCTGTGCTCCGCAACGGGAGAGGCCACCACAGTGAGAGGCCCGCGTACGGCAAAAAAAAAAAAAAAAACACCTTGGCCTGGATTATAGGGTAGTTGCCCCACCTCTCTGATTCACCTGTGGATTCATGCTGCAGAAGAATTCCCCCAGTCCAGTTCCAAGATCCTTACCTAATGTGGGTCAGGGAATATTTGGTATATAATAGCATCTTTAATTTTGTGTGAAAAGTATCTCAGTGGCTTGAAAACATTGACATCTTAAGCAGGAATGGGGCAGTCCCTGCTTAGCACAGTCCCATGACGCCTATTGCTAACCTGGGCCTTTCAGGGCCACCACACCGCGGGCGGAAGGGAAAAGCTGAACTTTGCAGCTCTGCCCTCCAGTCCAGTGGAGGGGACGGTCAGGTGAATAACTCACCTGCTGTACAGACACCAGGTACAGAGGGGCTCGGGAGGGGGAGTGAAACTGCCCATCCTGGCCTGAGTCTCAGACTGACTGTCCCCTCTGATTGACGGGCTGTGTAGACTGCCAGCTAACGTGACGCCTTTCCTCTCCCTCCACACGAAGACAAGCTCAGAATCACCAGCGACTTCTCTTACCCAGATTCCCTGAGCTGCTTTTTTTTAGCCCATCTCATCTTCTCCTGGTTTTGTTCAATTTTCCACAAGCTTTTCTATCTGGCTCACTTAACTCCCTTTATCCCTCGCAACCATTTCCCGTCATTCCACTGACTGGAGGGGACATTTTTCTCCATCAGAAAGCAGAGCTGAGCCGTCCCCCCCTCAGTCCCTCCTCTGCTCTGCAGCCACTCTGACCCCAGTGGACCCACTGCCTGGCATTTTAGGTCAGTGGGGATTTCCCAGACGGCACCTCGTTCTCCTTTAGCTTTTTAATTTCTGGCTGTCGGGCTTTCTTTTCTTAATTATGTGTGGAATGTGTGGAACCACATTTCACACACTAAAGCCAACCCAGTTCTCAGGTGAGTTATGACTCTGCAGGGGAATCCCATCATTTCCATTCCCTCATCAAAGCAGAACTAAGCTGAACCCACTGTAAACACGAGCATGAAAAGGGCTGGTGAGTGTGGTGCTGGGGAAAGGCACTCAGTGAGGCACCCAGGGGTCCAGCACAGGGCCGGGTCCCGCTGCTTATTCCGCCACGTGATCAAGTCACCTAACCTCCCCGACTTCGAAGGATCGTGCCTCTCAGCCTTCCTCATGATGGAAGTGGCAAATGTGTGCATTGCTACAAACAAACCTGATAAACTGTAAAGCACTGTTCAGCCCACTGAAGACCGCTGTCAAGGGCAGTGTGCCTTTCTGCATGAACACCCAAGTGCCCCCAGAGTGAGGGCTGGGTAGCTCTAACTCACTGTCTACTCCCCTCGCTCAGCACAGGGAAGGAAGGAGGGAGGGAGGGAGGGAGGGAGGGAGGAAGGAGCCTATGCGTCCAGGAGGTATGAAACTTCAGGTCCTCCCCATGGCTATGATGCCTGTTACCTGCTGGTAGGAGGAAGAACACCTGAAACACCACCCATGTCTCTCCTGAATCTGCATCTGTGAATTAAGTCCCATTGGTGTGAAAAGTGAAAAAGTCTAGAACTGAACCAGAGATGTTTCTATTTAAAAGTCAACAGCCAGGTGGCCTCCCCACCCATGTTCTCCACACACTTTCTAAGACTGTTGTCAGATGTAATCTTCTCACCAACAAGGTCACAGCACCTTACACTTTATGCAGATAAATGAGAAGCCACAATACTGACTCAACATTATGGAATCAAGTGTTAAACTAAAACAGGCAAAGCCTCACTGACTGTCTTGAAACGCCTGTTCCTGATCTAATATCCGGCTTCTCTTAGCTTCATTCTATGCATTATTTTCAGTCAGAGTTGCCTATGGTAACATTTCAATGTCCGAAAATAATCAATGTCCTCCTTTTTAAAAGAGCTAACATTACTGAACATGTTACTCAAGAATTAGAAAATTTGGCAAGATTTGATCATTTAAAGTCACCCGGGCTCACGCATGAATTCCATTAAACTTTCAAAGAACCACTGACCTTGAGGCAGACTAATCCTGACTATGACTCATGGCCAGAGCCTCACTGACTCTTTTTGTATGACCCATGATCTGATTTTTAAAAATTATTTTAATGGAGGAACAAGTGAAAAGAATAATAGTTTATGACAACATGAAAATTATATGAAATTTAAATTTCAGTATCCATAAATAAAGTCTTATTGGCTCAAAAAAAAAAAAGTCAACAGCCAAAGTTCCAATCCAGCATGACCTCATGGAAAGTATTCATTTAGGGAAGCCAGTGTTACAACAGTGATATCTTACATGTTTACAGTACTTGGTAGCTTATCAAGCATTTCCTAGGACCTGACCTCATTCTGAGCTTCAGAATACCATGTAGGTGGGTAGGACAGACTTGTCCTATTTTCCAGATGAGGAAACTGGGTCTCACAGAAATGCAGAAACTCACAGCAAATCACAAGGCCAGCAAGTGGCAGAGCTGGGATTTGGACACGGTTTCTCGACCCCTTGGACCTTTCAGCCACTGGTGAGGACAGTAATGAGGGTGTGCCCTGTGGTAAGCTGACAACCTCTGTAGCAAACAAAATTACTATGATTTCCCCTTCATTTTGCTAGGATTATCTTTATCCTGAATCTCTGGACAGGAGAGGAGATCCTCTCCTGCTAAAATAAGAACAAAAACTCCTTTCAAGTAACAAATACAATTGGTAAATAAACACAATTTTAAATAGTTGACTTCATTAATAGTCAGTTAATTGCAGACAACAACAATGGTGTGTCATTTCCTCCATCAAGTTAGAAACTATAGAATTGAAGTGATAAAGATGCAGTAAAACTAGTGTTTATGCTCCACCCTGGCGGCCTCCTCTACTGCTACAACCATTTAGAAGCTGTTTAGCCATACCTATCTGGAGCCGTGAAATTGTTCACACTCTCTGAATCAGTAATCTTACATCTGGGAATCTATCCTAAGGAAATAATATGAAACAGAGAAAGAAAAAAATATATATATATATCTTTCCTGACCCCTGGTTGTTGAATTCTCCCTTGTATAGCAATGAGATAGCATGATATCTTTTCAATAAATTTCCTTTGTTTAAACTAGTTCAAGTTAGGTTCTGTTACCTGGCTCCGGAAACATCATTATTATAAAAACATACACACACAAAGACGGCTAATACAAATATTAATATCCTCCCCCTTCTTTCCTTCATAATTGATCCCAATTAACTTTTCCAACTGCATTGCCTATTACCCCATCTCTCCACCCCACCCCCCATCAAACTCAAAGCTCTGGTAAGTTCAACTCCTCATGGTGGACCAGAGGGACTATGAACATACACGTTCTTAACTTTCAGGAGCATCAGGATCACCTGGAAAGCTGGTTAAAACACAGGCTCCTGGGCTTCCCTGGTGACGCAGTGGGTAAGACCCCACCTGACAATGCAGGGGACATGGGTTCCAGCCCCAGTCCTGGAAGATCTCACATGCCACGGAGCAACTAAGCCCGTGTGCCACAACTACTGAACCTGTGCCCTAGAGCCCGCAAGCCACAACTACTGAGCCCTCGTGCCACAACTACTGAAGCCTGCGCACCTAGAGCCCGTGGTCCACAACAAGAGAAGCCACCATGATGAGAAGCCCGTGCGCCACAATGAAGAGTAGCCCCCGCTCGCCACAACTAGAGAAAGCCCGCGTGCAGCAACGAAGATCCAGCACAGCCAAAAATAAATAAATTTAAAAAAACACACACACAGACTCCTGATACACACTCTCCTGTCCATTCTCTGACTCAGCAGGTCCTGTGAGAGGCCTGGGAATGTGCATTTCTAACAAGTTCCGGGTGATGGCGATGCTGCTGGTGGGAGATTGCATTTCAGGAACCACTACGGTAAACAGTAGTCTGCCCCTCATGACTTCCCTTCTGGCAAAATTTTTCTAGTCCTTCAAGCCCCAGCTCCTCCCTACTTTTTGCAGCCATCTCCAATCCCACCAAGCTGAACTAATTACTTGTCCCCTGTGCTTCTTTGGAGAGAGAATAGCGCCTATTCCACAGTATAATGAGAGTGAGCTGTATAATCAATGCCAGCTCCCTGCTAACTGTGAACGTCTGGAGGGCTGGCCCATGGCCTCGGCATCCCTGTAACCCCAGAGCGAGCGCAGTGCTTGGCACACGGTGGCCATGCACACATGTAAGACTGTGCTCTTGCTTGCTGTCTCTCTCTACAGGAAGGGATGGTCGACTCTTGTTCTCACAGGATCCATTCACATATCGAATGGCTATTTTTTCAAAACCAGCGATTAGCCATGATAGCAAAAGAAGAAACATGCGCAGAGTTTATTAGTTTGCCAAGCTAATAAATATCATCTCGCTTTGCTCCCTAAACTCCCTAATGAAGATAGCAGCTCTCAGGCAAATAAATAAAACATTAGGTTGACAACACACAGCACATCACAAGCACAGTTGGCTAATTTGCTCATAGCCGAAGGACATCAGCCACCTTTGGGATAATCTCCGTAAACACACTGCCCAGACGCCCTTTCTTCTAGATAAATAGTGCCAAGCTAAGGCTTTAACAGTTTTCAATGTCTTTATGTAATTTATTTCAATAACTGTTGTTTAATAGCAAGATACCCATCTTAATCAAATGAAAGCTATTTTTCAGTAATTGTCCTAAAAGCCAATTCCTTTTCTGGAAAAACATCCTTTTGAATCAAGTGGTTGGGCTAAACAGTGTTCTCGGAATATTAATGTGAGCTTAAGCTATTAAAATGTCATGGTTAACCTTTTTAAAACCTAATTAAATTAAAATAATAATATGTGGGACAGTTTTACTGGAAGGAAAGGCTCTTTTTCAAAGAACACGTTCCAAGTCTCAGAGCTAGCACCTTGAAGCCATGGTGGGAAAGAGGTTTTGCAGACAAAGAGAGCCCAGCTTCGCACCTGCTGTGATTAACTTTTGGTTGTTAGAGTTAATTATTGCAGCATGCTGGAGGGCAGGGACAATTTACTTGCCTGATCACACCTAATAAGATGTATTTGCAGATGCCAGCATCTCCTGGACTTAACAAACTATCAAGACAATCAATGCTGTTAGGCCCCATGTCCTTGTGATATTTTTTCCAAACAAAAAGATAAAAATCCAAGGGCAAAGCGCTAAGGATGTAGGCAAGCAGCTCAGAGGGCCTCCTTTAATGAGCATCAGGCCTATCTCCCTCCCTGGATGGCTGCAGCCACTGTGCTGGAGGTTTGCTTCACCCTAAGGCCTGATTCTATCAAGAGCAAAGTTCAGACAGCCGACATAAGGAAATTAACACCTGAAAACTCCCTCACTTCTTGGTACCTGGCCCTCGAAATGGGCCCTGCCGACTTTATCTTGTGTGGGAAAAGGCTGTTACCCACCCCCCCAAGACACTGTGCTCACCTCTTGCTACACAAGAAATGAGTTTCTGTTCCTTTGTTTGATAATCCATGCCTGGGTCCAGGGATAAAGTTTTAAAAGAAAGAAACTGGCTATAATATACAGCAGGTTGGCAAATTCCACAAAATAGCATGCCTTGGTTTCAACCCTGTTCCTTGATGGGCGGCTCTAACATTACGAGGAGGTAGGATGGGCATGCAAAGTAAGGCGGGTGCTACCAAAACTGATTAGAGAGATCTCAGACAGGTGATGGAGGGGTGCAGGTGACAGCAGTAGTCGGGGGGCGGGGCGGGGCACTGAAAGCTGAACTAAGACCATCTTTGGTTCATAAGTTGTCTACCCTGAATAATGAAGAATGACCACCTTTCAGCATGAACACTTAGATCTCTATGTAGTCCAGTCATTTCTTTATTTGTTCATTCACTCAATATGTATGTATTTGTTGAGTACCTACTTCTTCCTGTACACGGAGCTGAACATGTCCTTATTTCACTAAAAGTGAGCTGTGCAACTTTGAGCTCTTGGTAGTTTGCACAGGGCCCATCTCGAGCAAAAGTGTTTATATGAGAAAGCTGGGAATCTTTGTTGACCTCCCGGCTTCCAAACAATATCATCACCCCAGCAGTGATGCACATCACTTCCATTCACCTTCCATTGGTGAGAACTAGTCATATGGCCACATCTGCAAGGGAGCTTGGGAAATGTAGTCTTCATTCTATTCCCAGTACAAATTCAGTGTTTCTATTACCAATTGAAAGAAGGGGAAAACCAATGTTAGTGTCTCTGCTATCATAAGATATTTGCTTCTATAACAAAGGCTTTGGTGTCCTAATCAAACTGATGAGGTAAGAATTTGGGGCATCTCCATAGACCAGAGAGATGGAGGGATGGCCAGGAGCCAAGATCCATGTAGGAAGATTTCTCAAGTGGGATTCGACCCCACTTCAAGGCCATGGCCTCGGAGTTAGTGCAGGTCTAGGGGCTCTAGAGGACTAACAGGTAAACCATGTAGGCATCACTATTCAGGCAAACTTCAGAAAAGACAGTGCTCTGTCCTTCTCAGGTATATGTGGACCTTTTTAAAGTTTGAAAATAAAGGCACACACTGCAGGATTACCCCTGATTTACAACTTCCAAATAGAACATTTCTTAGTATCAAGAAGGAAAAACTTTTCCTCTACCTCTTAGGTTCAGTATTAGGGAGATTTCAAATTAAACTAACACAAGACTGATCACCAAGAGAAAAGACAAGTTTATTCACTTTCCTATATGGGTGCTTACAAAGAAAGTGGCTCAAAGAAGTGGTCAGAATTTGGAGTTTACATGCATCTTACTAAGAGCAGGGGCTCAGGATTCCAAGAGACAATAAATACTGAGAAATACATGTGGCAACTAATGGAACATAAGGTTTGTTTTACTAAGGTCTGTTTATGCATCCAGCACTGACTTCTCATCTCTAATAACAGGAGTTGCTCTTACACCTGGTATGGGAAGCCTCCCTTAAAGGGGGACTGATAACATTTGACTTTTTTTGGAAGTCTCTGCTTTTTGGCATATACGGAGAGTGCAGAGAAAGCCTCTTCCCACATCTGTTGATTTTCAAATGCCTTCAGCTCAAAATGATCCTTATGCCACAGTGGTATATTGTGGACCCCTTCATAAGTCATAAACAAATTTTATAAAATAAATTACTTAAAAACAAAGAAGGAGGGAGGAGAAAAGGAAAGAAGCAAAGCAGGTAGGCACTGGCTCTGATCAAATACTTTTCATACAATGTATGAATTTTAGAAAAAAAATTATATTTACATCCCCAAAACTCAATGCATCATTTTCCACAAAACAATGTGTAGTGAAAGGCTTAAGTAACGTCCCAAATTCAATTGGTAAGTCTTCATACTCAGTGTGAGCCATTCTCTGCCTGCTGTGTCCTTGCCCTGAATGTATTTCCACAAGACCTGGGTGACCTGCCCTGATTTTTGCTTAGTGTTATACAAGTCCTCCCAAATTTGAGAAAGTGTTGAAGAAAAACTTGGAGAGGAGAGGACAGCCATGACATTGGAAAAGGAAATCTTACTGCACACAGAGAAGTTGCCTGTCAACAACCACGTTAATAGTCTGGGATTAGCAAGGAATGTTTTAAGCATTTTACAGCTTAATAGGAGAGTCTTTTAGTTCCATGTAGGTGTTTTACTATGTTTCAGTTATGTTTTAGGAAATTGCATGGGGATTTAGAATTGATATGTAATGCAGTGTAATTTTTCCCACTTCAAATAATAGGAAATAGGCTCTGGTTAGCATTTCTGTGCAGAGCATCTGACTTTTCGAAGCAGATTACTGGTGCTAAGTGGGAGGAGCCTGTATTTTAGAAACTGGATAGGAAGTGATGCCCTGTAGCTCTGTACTTACTGGACACCCACTCGGCAAACACTGAGTACCGTGAGCCCAGCATCGCGCTGAAGGCTATGGACACAACAGTGAGGAAGCCAGCATTCCTGTCCTGAAGAGCCTTGGAATAGGGTCAGAGGGCCAGCAGAGTGAGTGGGGACTGGGGGGAGGGGCAGGTCGTAGGACCCTAATCCAGCTCCCTGAGCCAGGGAGGCATGAGTAAAAGTCCCCATTGCAAAAGGAGGAGGGAGAATAAATAGCCCGTGCAAAAGCCTGGAGACAGAGCACAAGGCAGCTGAATCTGGATGCATCACTGAGCACAAGAGGGCAGGTCCTCCCACTGCAGTACCCCCATTGCTCCCCATGAAAGAACAAAAGTTCCAGCTCCTCTCAGCAGCTCTGCCCACATGCTCCTGCACCCATCTTCATCTTAAGCTACTGCAGGGACAAAACTGTGAATGGGCCCTAAGACTTTGTTTCCTCATCTATAAAATGGGATAATTAAGTTCCTCCTTATAGAGTTACTGTGAGCATTGAAAGAGTTAATATATGAAAAGTGCTCATACCGGTGCCTAGCAATATATTAGCTATTATTTTTCAGCACAATATATTAGCTATTATTATTAACTAGAGGCCCTGTAAACGTGTCACAGTGCAACAAGAGGGTACCTGAGCTCAATCTGGGGCTACTAAGACCCGTGTTCTCTCTCTCTCTCTCTCTTTCTTTTCACTTCTCTTCTCTTACACACAGGCAAATGCATATTTTTGGACCACTCATTGGTGCAATGAACCTGTGAGCATTGAAAGAGTTAATATATGAAAAGTGCTCATACCAGTGCCTAGCAATGCTCACATGGATTTAATTTAAGATTCAAGAATGCCCACCCGGCTGGATGAGGCTGGGGAGAACAATTTCAATACTACAAGTCCTTCCTTCCTTCTATCAGGGAGCACAGGCCCCAAAGTAAGCTCTAGAGGAGAGGGTGACACATGCCTGTCCCTCCAACGGGGCCACTTTCCCAGCCTTGCCTGGTCTGAACATCTTGAAGCATATTTGCAGGTCAGTTAAGGGAACCTCAGGCATAAATTTGACTACGCGCAATTTTCACCCTCCACACTGTCTTTGGAAGCCAAGCCTCACTAAAAAGGAGACACCCCAGCACCCCTGTCTGTTTAGCACTGAGTAAATTCTAATTGAATTAGAAATTTCTAAGGCTTTCTGAGAGCTGGTCTTTGCACCAGCTTGGACGGTTTAAATCCCCCCTAAGCGTAGCCTGAGGAGTAGGACAACTACCTCCCAGATGTGGAAACAAAAAATAAGGGGCTGGGGGCTTCCTTGGTGGCACAGTGGTTAAGAATCCGCCCGCCAATGCAGGGGGCACGGGTTCAAGCCCTGGTCCGGGAAGATCCCACATGCCACGGAGCAACTAAGCCCGTGCACCACAACTACTGAGCCTGCACTCTAGAGCCCACGAGCCACAACTACTGAGCCTGAGCCCTAGAGCCCGCAAGCCACAACTACTGAGCCCTCGTGCCTAGAGCCCATGCTCTGCAACAAGAGAAGCCACCGCAATGAGAAGCCCTCGCACCACAACGAAGAGTAACCCCCACTCTCTGCAACTAGAGAAAGCCCATGCACAGCAATGAAGACCCAACACAGCCAAAAATAAATAAATTAAATAAGTTTATTTTTTAAAAAAAAGAAGGGGCTGGGATTTACTACTGAGCCACCACCCCTTTCTCTCCTCCACTCGCTCCCAAGGTAAAATCTGCTTCCTCTCTGCCTAAAGTAGAGCTAAAAAGGGATCACCAATACGGAGATCTGTCACAGGGAAGCTACGTCAGGGCAGGCACAGAGCTCCAGAGCCTGAAAAATAGATGTTCTCAGCTCACAAGCCCACAAGCCCAGCACTGCTCCCGACTTCAGGCAGGTATGTTCTCCCTGTTGGGTTTAATTGCAAACTCCAGTGCAATCACTGAGCAATGAGGGTGGTTCGCTCTTTCAGGTATGCACAGTTTTCATCAGCAGTCTCTGGTGGCACAGCCTCAGGCAGTCTTTTACCACCTTCTCCTCATCCTCCCTGTTCTGGGGAAATGGCTTTTCTAATGGCCTGCAAATGCCAGCCTGTGTTTTGAGGCATCGTCCGCGGGAGTTAGAATCCTCTTTCCCTGGTCAGACATTTACAGAGAGCTGTGATCTCAGATTCCAGCTTCCTTCTTCCTCCTAAAATCTCATCACGCCTTGTGCCTATCAACCACAATTATATATCAAAAGATAAACATGACGATGCAACAGTTTGCACGGACGTGTGTAACTGATTCGCGGCAAGAGGTAAATAGAAGGTGTAATTACAGCTGAAAGGCGGCACCTTTGGGGGGAAAAGGGAAAAAAAAAAAGGGAAATGTTCTTTACAAAATGTTCCTGTCTTTATTTTCAGTTTTGTGCTCACATCTAATTCTCTAACACACAGAAGCAAGTGTATACCCATGTCCACACAAAAACACTCATATTGGGCTTCCCTGGTGGCGCAGTCGTTGAGAATCTGCCTGCTAATGCAGGGGACACGGGTTCGAGCCCTGGTCTGGGAGGATCCCACATGCCGCGGAGCAACTAGGCCCGCGAGCCACAACTACTGAGCCTGCACGTCTGGAGCCTGTGCTCCGCAACAAAAGAGGCCGCGATAGTGAGAGGCCCGTGCACCGCGATGAAGAGTGGCCCCCGCTTGCCACAACTAGAGAAAGCCCTCACACAGAAACGAAGACCCAACACAGCCAAAAATAAATAAATAAATTACTAAACTCCTACCCCCCCCCACAAAAAAAACAACACTCATATTCACCCCGCGCACACCAAGCACTGTCTTAGAGACCCTTTCAGCAAATGAACAATTAGCGTCAATAGTCAAATAAACATCAGAGGAGAAGGTTTTTGTCTTGCTCTGCTGCCACTAAATCTGGGAACAGAGATGAGCAAAACAGCATGAAACCTGAACCAGCTCACGCAGAAGGACTCGAGAGAACAGGATCTTCCAAACGGAAACTCCAGTTAGCACAGTGTTCTCGGAATCTCATCACTTAAACTGTGATTCCAAAGAGGAAATCCCCTATGGCCCAGCAGGCACATACAATCGATTGTCCACATTACTTATGTAAAAACCTGTCCTGCTGAATATTCCAGACAGAGAAGTGACTGTTTCCAAATGAGGTTTGCCAACACAACCCCCTTTTCCCCAAACAGTAAGAATCAGCAGAATATCCTTATGAGTCCTCTCAATTTATTCTTCGTTATAAGCCAGGGGGGAAAGAACTCAGCTAAGTGAGATCCCAAGCTGCACAAAGTCACTAACCTAATCCCATCCAGAGGAAAACAAGATGAGAGGGTGAACCGGGGACTTTTAAATTAGTGGGCAAACTCAGAGACTAGGAGGAACTCAGTTAGGCAGGGCAACAATCAGATGAAAGTCATGAAGAGCCAGATCTAATGAGGTATCCGGGCTGCAGGGCCTGGGGCGGGTGGGCGATGGAGGTTGACAACAGTGTCCCTAAGCAAAGGCTCTCAGGCCACACTACCTGTCCATGGTGGGGTATGAGTGTCAAGCACAGTGAAGGGTGCCGTGTGAGTCTCGCTTTAGAAAGCAGGAGGGCAACGAGGCTTTATTTTACATGAATTCTACAGTGTTGGCCAAACCCACCATTCCAATTTCCTGCAGGCTCCCCAACGGGAAATGCTCCAATTAAACATAAGATGAGGCCTCAACCATGTGCAAAATGGCCTCACCTAGAATACTCACAAGGGTGGGGAGTGGAATCACAGTATCACCGAAAACCTCCTTGCTCATGTGTTCACTCACTCTTTCCTCTCTTTCCTGGAAAAACGATAGTGACTGGGCTTGCTTTCTGCTTGGGAAAGCTTCTGCTTGGATGGCTCTCTGGAAGGTTGAGAGCGGTCAGGGTGAAGCCCGGGTGAAGGGAGCAAAGAGTGGCTGTTCCAGACCCACACTGGCCGAGTCTTTGGGAAACGAGAGGAAGTTGCTTAACTTCTACGTTATCAGCCCACATCCCTGGCCAGAGAAGAGATAAGGTTTAGGCAGATGACACAGGAAAATGATGCACTCGGCTGGAATGAGCTCAGGGCCTATGAGGGGCAGGAAGATGTGCAAATCAGGCCTGAGTCAGGGAAGCCCTAACATCAACGGAGCCCGGAAGCCAGAAATCCCCAGCATAAGGCAGCCACCTCTCTTCCACTGCCCTCAGACCTGAAGAGGATGGCACCGTGGTGTGGGAAGCAGAGCAATACCTGGAGTTGAGACTCCTAATTCTCCCTAGGTCCACATGTGACTGCTTCTCCTACCACACAGCCTGGCACTCAAGAAAAAGCATAATATTGAGGGCCTGCAACGTACAAGGCCCCGCGGATGACACAAAAATCAACAAGACACAATCGTGCCCTAAAAGACCAGGTGCTAAGAGGAAAGAGCGTGGGTTTTTGAAGCTGTCCTGATCTTGGTTCTGTCATTTATAAATTCTGTGGCCTTGGCCAAGTCATTCTGTGTCCCTGTTAAAGGGGGTGACAATACTTACCGCCAAGTGTTTCTGAACGGGTAGAGATAACGTATACAAAAGCACTTCTGCCAGGGGCATGGTGACCTTGATAAATGGCAACAGCATTAATAGCTGTGGAGCCCCTCAGACTCACAGGCAGCTAACAACTGAGCAAGGGAATGAGATGGAACAAACACAGTGGATCCAGAACCAGAGTAAAGCGGTCTTCATGTGGATGGGCCAAGGAGAGAGAGAAAAGGGATGCATCACAGGGGAGCAGACGCAGCTGCTTCTGAAATAGGGACGGGCAATGACTCCTACTCTGGAGGCTTCACAGGTATGTGACGGAGTGGCCACACAGGGCCCTGCACTTAGAAGGGTTTGTGTTTCGTTTAGTACCCTGCTGTCATCACCTTGAAATTCTTAGTAAGTTTTGAACAAGAGGACTTGCATTTTCATTCTTAACTAGGCCCTGCAAACTGTGTGGCCAGCCCTGCTCCTACCGACTGAGACTGATGGGATTTTAATTGACTGCGTCTCTGAGGCAGCCCACCCCCTTCTCAGGGCCTCCCAAACTGGGCAGACACCGCTGCCCCTCTGCTATCCCAGTTTGCAAGATAGGTTTTCCTTCTCAGCTCCAGACTTCCTAATCCACATGACCCACCCCAGCTTCTCTGTGGGTAACTGAGTGGGTAAAAGATCTGTACCAGGTCATCACTTTCAAAACACAAGGAAATGTTCCCCTCCATAAAAACCACGTCCAGAATTCAAGAATTCTACCTGGCAAAGACCACCATCCCTGTGTCTAGCCCCATCAGCCTTCCATTCAACCAAACTTTATTGAGTACCTACCATGTACCCATTTCTCAGCTGAGCCCAACTGAATCCTGTCTTCCTGGCCACATGCAAACCCCACCTGGAACTGACAGGTGCTTGGCTAAAGGAACAATGTTCCCAAGGACCTAGAGTAAGATAAATCTTTGGGCCATTTGACCTAGAAACTATTGCCGAGAAGAAAGAGCACATTCTGGAATAGGCATGAGAACACAGGCATAGGGCTGTGCTCTCTCCAACTCCAGCAGCCAGGCAAGGCAGTTGGATGAGACGATGCAAACCCTGTCATGTTTCCCCGCCTGCTGTTAAGAAATGTCCTGTCCGAAGACCTAAACAGATATTTCTCCAAAGAAGATAGACAGACGGCCAACAAACACATGAAAGGATGCTCAACATCACTAATCGTTAGAGAAATGCAAATCAAAACTACAATGAGGTATCACTTCACACCGGTCAGAATGGCCATCATCAAAAAGTCTACAAACAATAAATGCTGGAGAGGGTGTGGAGAAAAGGGAACCCTCTTGCACTGTTGGTGGGAATGTAAATTGATACAGCCACAATGGAGAACAGTACGGAGGTTCCTTACAAAACCAAAAATAGAACTACCATACGACACAGCAATCCCACTACTGGGCATATATCCTGAGAAAACCATAATTCAAAAGGAATCATGTACCACAATGTTCATTGCAGCTCTATTTACAATAGCCAGGACATGGAAGCAACCTAAGTGTCCATCGACAGATGAACGGATAAAGAAGATGTGGCACATATATACAACGGAATATTACTCAGCCATAAAAAGAAATGAAATTGAGTTATTTGTAGTGAGGTGGATGGACCTAGAGTCTGTCATGTGGAGTGAAGTAAGTCAGAAAGAGAAAAACAAATACTGTATGCTAACACATATATATGGAATCTAAAAAAAACAAAACAAAAAAATGGTTCTGAAGAACCTAGGGGCAGGACAAGAATAAAGACACAGACATAGAGAATAGACTGGAGGACACGGGGAGGGGGACGGGTAAGCTGGGACAAAGTGAGAGAGTGGCACGGACATATGTACACTACGAAATGTAAAATAGATAGCTAATAGGAAGCAGCCCCATAGCACAGGGAGATCAGCTCAGTGCTTTGTGACCACCTAGAGGGGTGGGAGAGGGAGGGTGGGAGGGAGGGAGATGCAAGAGGGAAGAGATATGGGAACATATGTATATGTATAACTGATTTACTTTGTTATAAAGCAGAAACTAACACACCATTGTAAAGCAATTATACTCCAATAAAGATGTTTAGAAAAAAGAAAAAGAAATGTCCTACGAATTCAATATTTTATAATAACCTATAACGGAAAAGAATCTGAAAAAGATATAAACTGAGTCACTTTGCTATACACCTGAAACTAACACAACATTGTAAATCAACTATTCTTCAATTTAAAAAAAAAAGTGTCCTGCCCTCTATGAGTTGGATTACTGCCAGGTGTTCTGCATCCCTAGGTGTGGTTCTCGGATATCTCAGCTCGGTGGTTTGGGGTGCGGGCTGTAATCTGCTTGGACTCACTTCCCCTGTGGGAAAGGGATGGGGTGGCCAAAGAGCCCTGGGCATTCCCAGGCACAGAAGCAGCAAGAATGTGAGGATATCCTGAAGAAAGTGGTCTGCAGAGTGGTCAGATAGTGGACAGAGGGCACGGGCCGGGGGAGGGAGATGCAGGCTCCTGCTGACTAACCTTCTTCTCTTCCACTGTAAGAGTCCCACCTCTGAGCAGCACAGAGACCCGAAGGAGAGAAGGTCCCAGAAGTTGATCTATAGGATGTGCCAAGAAAAGTTTCCCGATTCATCGGAATCAGTGAACTAAGCCACAAGCAGTGAGAGTAAAAACAGCTACATCCATCTCATGAGGAAGAGAGAAAAACATAGTAAGGGAAGAGGCCGCCCTTCCAAATCTGCTCTAAGCCAGGGGCTCTTGGCATTTTTTAAAATCCATGCCGCATTGTAATAAACATGAAAACCTCTCATCCTCTTTTAAAGAGTTGTATAAATGTCAAGTAAATTAAGTATATCAACTTCAATTACGTAGAAGGCGTAATGGTGATCTAAGCATATCCTTTTTGAACTCAGCTTGCTACTTCTCCCTGTCTCCAATTTTCCTACCCCCATTCCCACCCCACCGCCTGAGATTCTAATGTGCCCTTAATTGGGAAACTCTTTTTGTCCCCCAACTAGAAATATTCAGTTTAAACTTATTTTAGATTGTGACCTTCTTGAGGCACTGTCTTAATCTTCTTGGATATTCTTAAGTCTTCTTTGGGTCTCTGGCTACTCAGAGAAGTGGGGCTCAGGAAGAGAAGAGAGGTTAGCTGGCACAAACCAACATCCCATGAGTGCTATCACCATGCCTAGTAAATGGCCTGATATAGTCACTGCTCAATACATGTTGATAAAAGATTACATGTGTGGGTGGGTGGATGGATGGATGGATGGATGGGTAGAGGTAAGGGATGTCAGATCATTATCCACACTTCTTTAGGACCAAAGTTAATTTTGTGCTATAACCTTGGGCTTTAGGGGACCATCATCTGGGAGAAAATGAGATCTGGGGAGTGGGCAGATCCTCAAAGAGAACCGGCGAGTCTTTACCAACCTCCTTTTTCCCATGTTTGTTGGGAACACCCAACTTCCCAGACCTCAGCATTCCCACGCGGGCAAAGCCCCTTGCCTTTGAGCAGCCACAGGTTGTCGCTAGGCGCAGAGCAAGCCAGATCACACCAGAAAATCGTTCAGAGAGGCTCAGAAGACTCCCAGACTCCACACACAGGAAAGCTCAGTGTTATGACCCGCCTGGACTGCAGAGAAAAGAAAGGAGACAGCCCACGGCTCACACTGACAAACCAGAGGACATCAAGCGAAACAGGAAGGGGTCTAGAGTTGTGTAATATGTGATCGACCATTGAATGAACTGAAGATAGTCAGCCGCTTGGTGGGGGAAGAGTAAAGGTGGCCGCTGAGAGCTAACAGCCCTCTTCAGGAAGTTGAATGACAGTATGTTGAAAGTACATTTGAACATTTAGATCTAGAAAACAAGACTATGACCAAGGGAACACTTACTTAATTTCACACAAGGAAGCAGTTTTTAACAATTAAGGCTGTCCCACAATGGAATATTCAAGTCTATCATTGTTAAGAGGTATGATGAGTAAGTCTCCTTTCAGCGGAAGAATTGAAACAGAAGCTGTCTGCTCGTCTGTCTGAGCTGTCGTGTGAGAGGTTTCTCTGGTGGAAGGGAGGCGGGGCTGGATGATTCAAGCTCTCTTCCACAACTCATTTTTTCAGGTGAGACATCCAGGCCATTCTCACTCCTCACCCCATCCACCCGGACTCAGACTCAAGTTTCAGTTCAAGGGTCTGACTATGAATCACTTCCCCACTTAGAATTTAGGAATCTTCAAACTCCTAGGTTTATTGGTAGAAAATTCTATTTTCCCCCAGAGGTGTGCAGACCTCAACGGGGAGCTGGCCTCTTTCTCTCTTAAAGGGACACACTTAACCAAGGGATGATGGAAAGCTTCACTTAGGAAGGTCTCCTCAAACTCTGTCTCTGGGTTTCCATTTCTCTATTTTTCTCTCCTCTCTCCACACCCCCATACTCCAAAGGAATGCTCAGCAAGTGCTTTGGAAAGGTCCTCCCTTGGGTCCCTGTGTTCTAACTCCATCCTGGTAAGCCAATTAAGTATTCTTTCAGCTCATCTCTGAAAGGCAACTCACACTAGAGTCTCTGCCTAGAGGTCACCAAACTCTTTTAAGGAAGTGGTCTACAGCCCTTTAAAGAGAGCATCGCTAGGAAGTATGCTGAGGAACACCGAACACCCTTCTTTCAGCAACCTGGTGTCACACTCCTCAGCCTTCTCCATCTCCATCACACTGTGGTCTGAGCAGGGCACAGGCCCAGTGCCAAGCGTCCCGGGGTACCTGTTCACATCGCCAGCCCAATCCAACTGAGTACTGCAGTATCGAACCCCTTACCCTTTACTCAGGTATATGAGGAATTTGGAACTCTAAAAATGTTTAGTTTCCCTTTACACCCCGACTCCACCCACACTGGACACAAGGAATGCATGCAAATCGGGTGCCAGGAACTGTCCAGAGAGCCCCAAAGTTGACCTTCAGACTAAATCCTGAAACTGACTCTGGGTTGCCAACATCGTCAAAGCCGAGGGTGGGTAGCCTGGCCAGGGACACCAAGCCTGGTAGGTGCTCAGTAAGTAGTGATGCCGAGTGACTCTCAGCACAGATTTGGGACTTGGGAGAAGTGACTGGGCTCTGTTTCTTCATTCATCAATACGGAAGTTGTTCTTGGGTTCCAGAGCTTGACCTTGTCTAAAATGACACAATTTTCTGATTCAAAGGGACATTTTCCCTCAACCTCTTCTGTTTCAGATGAGGAAATCTATGTCCTGGGAAGCACGCTGACTTGGGCAAGCTTACACTCGTCTTTAGAGCCTGGTCGTCTGCCTCCAGGGCCTAGCTCCAGTGAGCCCTTCCAGACCAACTGTCCTGGACCCTAGGAGACAGATGGTTCTGGATATTAGGAAAAGGAACTCAGCGGGCACGTAGCAAAGGGTAAAAGGAGCCTGCAGTCTACTCCTTGGTTCTCTCTGGCAAAAGGCAGTGCTATTAGCATAAAGCCCTTAAGGAAATATTTATTCTTCACAATCCTTCCTCTTCCACCATAGCCATCCATAAGAGCTCAAAGTACAGAGCAAAGCAAAACAATCTCCCGAGGAGGTCTGTGCCTCAGACTGTATTCAGATCTGGAGCAAGAAGCTCCAGAGAACCACTTACTTCTGAATTCAATGTTGCCATAATCCCAGCTAGGTGTGTGTGTTTCAGGGGACACTGTGAACTGGCTTGGAGCCCTACCGGAGGTGTGGCAAGCACCTTCTAAGTGTTCCCTAAGCAATTCTCATTGAACCTTTGGGGAATAATTATTATCTCCCATTGATGACTCAGACTGTTCAGCCACATGAGTGTTGAGTGCCCTGTTATGCTAATAAGGTCAAGTCAGTAGACAAGAGAGCAGTCAGGTCTTTAGTTCCAGGCCAAAAAACATATGTCCAATAGATAAGTTTAATGAGGTTCCCTAAATCAAAGTAGCTCATGGCTACTTGACAATGGTCATGTGACAAAGTTCTGGCAGATGTTAACTTCTTTTTTTTTTAATATTTATTTATTTATTTTGGCTGTGCTGGGTTTTGGTTGTGGCACGCGGGATCTTTTAGTTGCAGCATGAGGGCTTCTTAGCTGCGGCACACATGCAGGATCTAGTTCCCCGACCAGGGATCGAACCCAGGCCCCCTGCATTGGGAGCGTGGAGTCTTACCCACTGGACCACCAGGGAAGTCTCCAGATGTTGTTAACTTTTAAGGACAAAAAAGGGAGACCCTGTATGGCTAGAACAGTCACGCTAGAGGAACAATGTTGTAAGAATTTTAGTTTGGGGGAAGATCCTTTCTTTTGCAGGGTTGTTTGTGTTCATGACTTGGATGATCTAATTCATCTTCAGTTCTTCCATGACCCAGGCCAAGACTGAAAATAGTTGATAATACAATCATGTGCAACTCACATTTTCTAGATACAAATAATTTGGAACACAGCCTGCCTATTGCTCTGAACGATTCACAGATTGCTCGTGTGAAGACTACGTGAGACTTTCAAACGTCTGCCTAGCTGTCGCCAGGCACCAGGTCAGGCGGATATCAGTGACTGCCTAAGTCCACATTCCAGGAACTTGTACCCTGAAATGTCTGCATGGCTCAGCAAGCCAAGAACTTCATGTGCACACAGTACCCATGCTGATGAAAACACTCCATGGTGGCCACCCCTGGAACTTCTCCAAATCCTATTGCCAGAGGCAACCAAAGTAAGTGCTGTAATCTAATTGGCTAAGACATCCCTTAGCTTATGTCAATTATCTTGTAAGCTACACAGAAACACAGCCATTCCAGTTTTATCGCTAGTTTTCTTCTAAGCCTTGTCTGCTGGCGAAATAGAAGTGAGACAATGCACAGGAAAAGAACCAAGGGTTATCAGCGTGGGAAGGGACCTCAGAGCTCATTAACCCAGCTTCCTACTTCCCAAAGAAGTAAACTGAGTTTCTGACTAAGTCATGTTCCCTAGAAGCAGAGCCTGAAACACAGATTCAGGCACACACGGTTTACTGAGGGAGTGCGCTTCAAGAAAAACCTATGAGGGAGCAAGTGGAGCAGTACAGAAAAGAGGAAGGTGCTGAGAAAGGCTATGACCGCAAGAAAAGTCTAGCCTTGGCCTGGACGGCTCTGGCTACGGGCCTCCCCTGGGATGGGAGGATCTGCTGTCCTAACGGCCTTGGATAATGCTCTAGAGAAAGGAGCAGCTGGGAGCTGTTAGTTAGCAGGCAATGCTCACGGCGGCTGGGGGATGGTTCCAGTACTGGGGATCTGCGCAAGGCCCAGGGGTAGTACCAGAGCACCAGAGAAATGTCTCTATAGAACGTCTGTATAAATACATATTTTTATTAATATAAATATATAAACAAATGTCTATACATGTCTCTCTCCAGAGATATATAGAGGCAGAGAGACAGACATGCAGAGGCAGAGACAGAGACACAGAGAGAGACAGATAGACACAAAGACAGAAAGAGACACACAGAGAGGGACAGGGAAGACACACAGGCTCAATGGGCCCGGCAGAAGCTGAAGCTCTACGGGAGCATATACTGTGAGCAATGGAGATGCTGATCGAGAAAACACATTGAGCGAAGGGTGAGAAGTCTAGGCCACCAGAGCGCGGAGCAGATGCACAGAGAGCGTGTGTCTGTGCTGTGTTAGTAGCAGAGCTCTAAAACGATGAGCCATGACCTCCACGACTGAGGCAGAGTTTTATAAGTGAGACCAGGGGGTTGGTAACCTAGGGAACACATTTGTCCATGAGACCAGGACAGAGACGGAGGCATGAGCACAGCTACAGACTATAGGAGGACACCCAGCAGTCAGCAGCGTGCAGAGAAGCTGGGGGCTGACACAGTGATGACCACAGAATTACGGCCCGGGTCATGAGTGGGATCCTGTCCAATGACAGAGCTGTTGTCGGGGGGATGGGAACAGGCTGCACTTGTGGTGGGGGGGGCGGGTGGGGCGGGGGGCGTTTGGGAACAGCCTTAGGGAAGTCATAGGTAGGGGTCATGACACAGCACAAGCCCCAGGGAGACTTGGCAGATGCACAGCCCTGGGCTGGTGGAAGGGGGATCGAGGGCATGTGTGACGGCAGACGGAAGGCAGGGACCTAGCCCAAGCACCAGGTGCCAGCAGGACTAGTGGCCAATTGCATCTTCTTGGGAGGGTTTCTTTGATCCCTCCTCACTGGTCCCAGAATGAAGGACACCCTGAGCCTGCAGGCAGCGGGGTGGAATGGGGGGATTGGGAAGGTGGCGGGAGGTCAATGGACCCTCCAAAGGCAGAAGCAAGGTCTCAGCAGTGGTCTGGGGCAAGAAACCTATTTAGGAAACCAAGCTTTGCAGGCAGTGGAAGACTCTGGTTGGGAGTTTGTACCTGAATCTCTAGGGGATCAAGGCAGCCCCTCTCGTTATCCAAGCCTGTGTTTGCCGAATGTGCAAACATTCAGAAGTACGGATCTTAAAAAATGATTAAAAAGAACAAAGCTCCTATAGGGAAAACACACTATTAATCTCGAAAGTTCTCTTCCATTTCTTTACAGCTGCTCCTCTCCAATAAAACAACACACGGTGGTTTTGTTTATTCTAGCATATTACAGTTTTGATAAAGCCCCAGATCCTTACATCAAATATATTCTTCAATGTCAAAAGGACATGCAGAGCAATGTTTCCTAATGAAGGATTTATCTTTTATCTGACATTGATGATTTAGCTGGTGCTGATCTCTTCATCCTCTTTTCCATTTAAAAAAAAAAAGTTGAACAAAATTACCTTTCTTGGAATAACAGCTCCTTTTAAAACCTGACTGCTTTGTCATTACCTCTGTAATCTCCCTTGGAGATCATGGGCTATTCATTTCCTCCCTAACTCCAATTTGCCTTTTGATATTTTTCTTTGGTCTGTTCAAACAGTCCTCCGGTTGCCCAGCTCATCAGAGTGAGGCCTTAGAATGAGCAACAGTCCACTGCCATGGCAAGTCACCTGCGGCGTGTCACCCACGGCGTGTCACCCAGAGGTCAGCCAGCTCTGGGGCCCCTCCATGCACCACGGAGGTGCTTTGAAAATGGTCTAAGCTCTTCTCGTTAAAGCTTTCCCTAGCTCTTACCCCTGTGATATCTTTTATCTATATATCATGTCAGAGGCTGCAGCCTCATAGTCCTAAAAAAAAAGTATCTACTGAACCTCTAAAAAAATGAAAATCTGACAAAAGGAAAGGCTGGAAATATGACATGGTTACCTGTGGACCCTCAGGGCCCCGTGCACAGCTATGAGGGGGGTTCCCTGCACGAGGGGCCCTGGTTGAGAGGTAAGTGGACCTGAAATTCAGCCCACGTAGAGCTGCGTGCGCCTAGAGAGGGTGGCTTTTCCCACTTAGGACCAAGCGCCATCTGGATTGCCAGTATCTCTGGGTTCTTAGTGGGTAGTTTCTTCCACATGATGAATTGAGCCAGTGGGATAGGTTAGGTGGTTGTTTTTTCTCATTGTGTGGAATTGCTGCTCTTTTCTTCTTTGGTTATTTCTTTTCCAGTCCTTTCTTTTTTTAATTTAAAAAAAATTTTTATTTTATATTGGAGTATATTTGATTAACAATGTTGCATTAGTTTCCTGGAGTACAGCAAAGTGATTCAGTTATACATATACATGTATCTATTCTTTTTCAAATTCTTTTCCCACTTAGGTTATTATACAGTATTGAGCAGAGTTGCCTGCGCTATACAGTAGGTCCTTGTTGGTTATCTATTTTAAATACAGCAGTGTGTACATGTCAATCCCAAACTCCCAATCTATCCCTCTCCCTCACCCTTCCCCCCTGGTATTTGGTTATTTTTTTCTTTTATTTCATCTATGTGATTTGAATCTTGCTGTCCCCTGTGGAAAGCTGGACAGCCCCTGGCACAGCCATGGTTCAGAGGGGGCACTGCACACACAAGAAACCTCAACCACCTCTCTCTGCCTCTCTTCTTACACGTTCTCTCAAAAAGAAATTTCTTTTCAACTATGTTTAATCAGTGGTATGAATCCAAGTGCACCGGCTTAGTCCTTATTAGATTTTGAATGCACAATCACATCCCAACTCATTAGTGACAAGAAAGCTGAGCTGTCAAGCATGGCTTCTGAAACTCTAGGGAAGGGGTCTGTATTAGAGCAGGGTCCAGGATCCACACACAAGCTGAGCTGGCTTTTTCTTTTCTTTTAAGCTTTATTGATCTCAGGAAGAACTGAAGGCTGTTGAAAAAGGTGGGAATCGGCTCAACATACCAATTTATGTATTATTTATGGACTTAAATAAGCCTAGACTCACAGCAATAAAGAAAAATTAATTCATGTGATAGAACTACCACTGTATTCAATTCCAACGTTAGAAGCGTGTCACACAAAGACAGAGATCTTGCAGGGTGGAGAATGGGGTAGTGGAAGCACCACCTCCCCTAAGACCTGGAGCAAGTTCCAAGACCTCTCTAGGCTTCAGTTTTCTCATCTGTAAAATGGACAGAAATATCGATTCTCAGGGTTGTTGTGATAATTACATGGGAGAAGTAATAGAAACTCAAAGCGGTTACAAGTTCCTGTTGTGGGTATCCTGTGTGAGGAGGGGTGCAGCTCCTAGACTCTTGTCACAGAACAGTCACATTTCCTGACTTAAGGCCCATGGGAAGGGGCAACTCTGGCAGCAGTAAAGAACTCCCCCATTTTTACTCCAAAGGACATAAGAAGAAAGACCTGCTCCACTAACAGGAAACAGCTCTCTCTTGCTCTCTCTCTCTCTCCCTCTCTCTGTCTATCTCTCTCACTCTCGCTCTCTCCCTCCCTCCCTCAATCTCTTTTCTGAAATAAATACAAAACTGGCTCAATCACCCACCTACCATATAGCAATAAGTCCAGTATTTTTTCTAACTATACCCTCCAAGTAATGGCCAGTCTGCCTTCCACGCTGGGCAAGGAGAGCCCTGATCTCCAGGTGGTCCCCTCCTGCCCTGGCTTCTTGCTGCCACCAGAGCAGCTGTTAAAATCTGATTGTCCACAGCCTGAGATGCCCATCCACCATGTGCTGATCCAATACCCTTAGTCAGTGGACTTCAATGTCAAGTTCAGCAAAGGATGCCCACCCCAACGTGGGTTCCCAGGACAGCACTTCTTATTCTGCCCTCCCTTTCCACCCATTCCCCAGACATCAAAGTTTCAGGAGCTCTTTATCAGAATTAGTTCATGTGGCTAGAACCCTCTGACCCTTTCAGTTCCCTGTTATCTATGCCCTCCAAGGGCAAGGTGAGTTGTTGTTTTCGTTGTTGTTGTTGTTGTTGTTTCAGCTTTGAAATCCAGTGGATCTGCTAACAATCAAGGAGGGCTGTCCTGACTGTCTTCAGGGAGCTGAGCCCTCACCTACTCCGCCAGCTCCCCTTCCATGTCCTTCCCTGTTCCCTCCCCCACCTCCCCCACCTCCCCCTTCCCAGTGCCAACTCCATCTTCTCTCCTCTCCTGCCCATCCCCACCCCAAAAAGGACAAAGCTACCTCCTGAGTTTCACCCCAGGGATTTCATCTCTCATGAAAACCCAACATATCTTCAGTGAGACATTTTACTACAAATATAACATTTATTGAAAGATTATTATGTATGACAAACACTGTGCTAAATATTTTAGGTCCCTTATCTCCTTTAATTCTCACAACTACCTGGTACAGGTATTATACTCTCCATTCTACATATGAGAAACTGAGATTTAAGAGGCTAAACAACTCATCCAAGGACACAGAGCCTACAGGTAGCAGAGTACAGCTTGAGCCCCTTCTATCGGATTCCTCTGCTGCTTAGAGCCCCCATGCCCCTGGCATTCGCTCAACACTACTATTCTATATATTTGACAAGCACATTCTGTGCCAGGAAATCTTAGCAGTTCTTAGCCCTCCTCATAAAATAACTCATTTTATTCTCACAGAAATCCTATGAAGTAAGCACCATTATTATCCCCATTTCACAGATGTGGAGACTGAGATAGCATGAGCTTAAGTTAACTTACCCAGAGTCCAACAGCTGGTGAGCAGCAGAACAGGGATGCAAACCCAAGTAGTCTGAGACCCTTTAGGCTGTATGGTTCCTACCCAGCCTAGCTCCTCCCAGAAGCCTCCTCCCCGCAGAAGAGGGGTGGCAGTGTTGATGGGACAGGGGAGGGGCCCCTGGGACAGGGACTCTTGCACCTCCGTCGTCTGAGAACAGAGTTTCCTAAAGTGTCCTGCTCTGAGAAGATGGCGGCTATGGTCAGGAGGACCAGGGAGGGGCTCAAGCCAGGTCCACCTGCTTGTGTGTGATGTCCCTGAGGCCCCTGCCACAAACGCTTTCCCACCCCCTGGACTCAAGGTACCCAGATCTCGTCTTAAAGATACACTCTCCTGAATCCTGTAGACTTTTCTGGGACTGAGGGTCATCTGTTAAAATGCAAATGCCTGTGGGCACTGTACCTCCTCAAAGACCACTTCAGCAGAGGTGACAACCAGTCAGAGCATACAGCCCTCCTTTCGGTATCTCCTCTCAGCCATCTCGGTGTGCTGAGCTCAGGTGCACAGCCGGAGGCCCTGACTCAGGAAAGGAGCGGCACAGGGAGCTGGCCTCTGAGCCAAGGCTGACTTGCTATGGTTGGGAATCGTTAGACAGGGACAAACAAGTGTTCCAGGAGCGGTGGATGGTGGGCTAAGACCACAGGGGTCTCCCCCGCCTTCACACTAGCACTTCCTGGGGCAGCCTGACGCGCACACCTGCAGGGGACCCTGCTGGAGCCTGCCCTGCCCCCTCAGCTGCACTCCTTGCAACGTGACAAACACTGCTCCCTGGGAACCCGTGTCTGTCTGACTGAAGAGGGTCTTCCTTTGAGCTTGGGAGCATGCTAAGCTGGCGCCCAGGGAAGCTGGGAGAACCAGCAAATTAATGCCCCTGAAGTAGGCTGAACCAGTGTGGATGGGCATTGGTGACTCAAGACCAACTCCCTCGCCCCCCTTGTGGATAACTCCAGGGAAGTCCTATGCTGTCTCCCACGTTCTCCTTCAAGACTGAGCTCCAGGTACCTTCAGTGGTGACTGGCTTTCACCCGCCCCCTCCTTTCCTCCCTTGTCACCTCCCAGATATCTGGGGTGACCTCCCAGATAAACCATGTGTACTCAAATCCATGTCTTAGGATCTGCTTTGGGGGGCATTACTTTGAATATTTAATTTTATTCTGATTTTTCCTTCTGTGTTGTGTCTGCCTTCTTGGTTGATTTAGGGCTGTTTTACCACAATTCATTCTTGAATATCATCCCATTTTGTACTTTGCATGGGCGCATGTATACAATTCTGTGATACAGGAGATGACAGAAGTGGACTGTGGAGATACAGGAGCAGAGAAACACTGACAGATCAAAGCAGAGCTCTTGTTGAAGAGTCACACTGACTACCATCTTTAAAATGAGCCTAACCTTGACCATTTCTATCAAGTTCTATATTGGCTCTTGCCAATGAGTCAATGAGTGATCGCTGTGTGTAGAAAATCTGCTAGACACTGTGGATGATACCAAGCATAAGATACAGTTCCTCCCTCTAGAAGTTTTTAAGGGAATTGAGACAAAATCTGGACACCTAAAAATAGTTCATAAAGCAAGGTGGCATGTAATAAATACTAGATGGATGCCATGTGACTTTAAATTTCAAGGAACAGTGGAATAAGTTTAATTTCTGGATAGCTCAACAAAAAGTCCAGAAAGATTTCATCCCCTTTGCTAACTGCAAAGCAAATAGCTTTCCATCAGAGGAGTCCCTGGTTAGTTTTTTTTTTTTTTTTGCGGTACACGGGCCTCTCACTGCTGTGGCCTCTCCCGTTGTGGAGCACAGGCTCCGGACGCGCAGGCTCAGCGGCCCTGGCTCACGGGCCCAGCCGCTCCGCGGCATGTGGGATCTTCCCGGACCGGAGCGCGAACCCGTGTCCCCTGCACCGGCAGGCGGACTCTCAACCACTGCGCCACCAGGCAAGTCCCTTCCCTGGCTAGTTTTGCGGTACAAGGATCCGAATCACTACCAACAGAGTTTCTTCTTTGCATGAGGCACGCATTTGTTGATTAGAGATCTATTAACATACAAACATGTTTTCTAGGGGTAAACCTGATTCTAGGGATTAGCACCAATGATCCCAGAATCTTCGAATTCAGAGCTAGAAGGAAACTTCCAGAACTTCCAGCCTAACCCTGTCTCCCACAGGTGGCCATCCAGCTTGACCACCTACAGCTACCTGAAGCTCACTCCCTGCAGTATCTCATTTCTTTGTGGGATACCCTAAGCGGTAGAAAGTTCTTCCTCCAGTAGTGAAGGTTCTATTGGAGTCACAGAGAAAGGCATTTTGGGAGCCCTGGTCAGTGCCCTAGAACACCAGGATGACAACACTTTTACAGAGGGAGATGAGGGCTGCCATAAACACCTAGAAAGGCAGGGAGCTCACCCCTCGCTTCAGGCATAGGTCAGCACTGGAGAGGAACGGTTTTGAGGATGCATTCCTCAAATCTTCCCAGGAATTTGTTCTACAGTCCTCAGTACAGGGGTTTATAAGTTTCTGAGGGCATGAACCATTTGAAAACACTTGAAGGCCTGATATTCTGAGATGAGCTAAAAAGAGCTCTAATCAATTTGGGGTGTGCTGGGGCAGGGACCCCAGGAAGGTCAGATCAAGAAAGGCAACAGCAGAGAGTGACAAGAGCAACGTTGGACCTTCTGAGAAAGAAAGTTGTTCAGGGGGGTTGAAATTCCCAGGAATCAAATGGGTGAGCATTTAGAGTCAAATCTGTACCTATAAGCATTAACTGAGCACCTACTATGAGCTTAATACAATGATTAAAACCTTGGGTCCTTGCCCTTGAGGGGCTCAGTCTACGTGCCTTGCCCCCAAGCCTTTGATTGCCTCCCATCGGTTACACCTAAGTTGATTCAAAGCTGCAACGTGTGTTTTTCTTGTTTTAAGACTTAGTTTTGTAAACAATACAAAAAATAGCAAGTCATATTTTAAAGTCTGTATTCCCCTCCCCCGTGCAGAATTAATCATTTTGTTTGCTGTCTCTTTTTTCACAAGCCTTATCCCCCTCATCTTTAGTCTCACTCCCCAACCTTCACCCCCAGAAAATTACTACCATGAGTTTAGCAGATACTCAGTCCATTTTTCCTACAATTTTACACTCAGAATCCTTTATTTTTCACTCCTGATTTCACTTTATGCTTCTATTTTTCAGTGGTCACCCTTGAGATTTTAAAATACATATTTTTGCAACTAAATCTAGAGTTATTTGCTACCTGTATTCCACCTCCCAAATCTTTGCTTGCTTTAACTTCCCTCCCAAACTTACCCAGTCTCAACCCTTTGTTGTTTTTATGACCAGAATTTTAGTTACAAAATTGTACTTGCTTTTTTTTTTTTTTTTTTTTTTACGGTACGCGGGCCTCTCACTGTTGTGGCCTCTCCCGTTGCAGAGCACAGGCTCCGGACACGCAGGCTCAGCGGCCATGGCTCACGGGCCCAGCCGCTCCGCGGCATGTGGAATCTTCCCAGACCTGGGCACGAACCCGTGTTCCCTGCATCGGCAGGCGGACTCTCAACCACTGCGCCACCAGGGAAGCCCTGTACTTGCTTTTAAACAAGTACATAAATTGCTTTGCTTTTGCATTCCATACCTTCCTTCTGGGTTTATTTTCATTCCTGCTTTAGGACATTCTTTATTAGTTCTTTCTATCAGTAAGTGGTAAACTCTCCAAGTTCTTTTATGCTTAAAAATGTCCTTATTGGGCTTCCCTGGTGGCGCAGTGGTTGAGAGTCCGCGTGCCGATGCAGGGGACACGGGGTTCGTGCACCGGTCCGGGAAGATCCCACGTGCCACGGAGCGGCTGGGCCCGTGAGCCATGGCCGCTGAACCTGCGCGTCTGGAGCCTGTGCTCTGCAACGGGAGAGGCCACAACAGTGAGAGGCCCGCGTACCGGAAAACAAAAACAAAAATGTCCTTATTTTGCCCTCATTCTTAAAAATACTATTTGGCTGATGCTATACAGTCTATAATTTACTTTTAAATGTTTCAGCAGAAATAGCATGACATGTATCTATGAATGTATGCTAGTTTTAATCTATGGTCACAGTTGGTTAAGATTGGAAACACCCTAATCAATAATAAACACTCCAAGAGTGGTTAGCGAGAATTTGAATTTAAAAGGTTGCATTCAAGACCCCCCAGAGGCAGCTTCTGCAAGCCTTGTAAAGACCGCTATCCAAAACCACAGAGAGAGCATGTTAATTATAATTTTATAGAAATATTTCTCATCGATGAAATAATTGGTGGTCAAGCTACGTGGAATGGTTAGAAATATTGCATAGACACCTACTCTGTTCCTGTGTAAACAGGGTATAGAACTGGGCCAGCCCAGCACCTTCTCCGTTTTGACCTGTGTTCCACCATTTAATGGGGACTCTGTCATTTGATCCAACAAGAATATCCTTCTTCTAGAATAATGTCACATCTGCCTCCATGACATATTTTATGCAAGGCATTGGCAGAAATGCCTAGAGGATGCCAAACTAGAATTTCCTTGACCTTATAAGAACAGGTATGACTGTTATTTGTACCTGCTCACCAAAAATGTTTGGGAGCGGGACAGAATTCCATCTGAGACTTGCTTTCATTATAACATCCTACTTGGTGGCAAGATTGTACAGAAGTGGACCTCACTCACCACTAATCTCTGGAAGCCACCAAACTCTATCAAATGAATAAAGCAGTGATTGAATAGGCTTAGTTTAGTTCTTAACAGCTGGATATGAAATTCTGAGGTAGAGTGTTCCAGAGCAATAGCCATTGTCTTCCGGAAGAAGACATCTACTGATGAGAAGTCTTCTGTTAGTCTGATGGCCGCTGCCTTGTAGGTAATTGTGGTGGATATTACAATTTTATACTCCGCCATTCTACCACAGTTGAAATCTACTGAAGGATTTTTTTTCCTTTTTAATCCTTGGCATTCTGACTTTTTCTTTCTAAAATGTTATATCTTCATATTCAGAAAAGACTTGGCCATTGCTTCTTTGAATCTGGGTTTTCCATCATTGTCATATTCTTTGTTTACAGAGTTCCTATCTGATATAAGTTGAAGTGTCTCATCATATCCTCCATGTCTCCTAATTTCTGTCATATTTCTATCTCTTGATCTCTCTGTACGCAGGGAAAACTATGTCAGTTCTATCCTCCAAATACTAATTCTCTCTCTTTATCTGTGTCTAAACTATCCCATAACCCATCTACTGAGCTTTTTAGGTCAATGACTGCTTCTCGTTTTCAAGATTTCTGCTTGGCTCCTCTTAATTTGACTTTGAATAATTTATTTTTCTGGCATTTCTGTATGTTTGATATGGGAATAGGGTCTCTTAGCATGTGCTCAATTTGACTCTTTGATTCAGATATTATCACATTAATTCTTCAGTGTAACTGGGAATTGGATACAAGGCAGTTTGGTTTTGGAAAAGTATGAGGGTAGAAGTGTGAGTAAGGCACCCACCCAGAATCTGTTTGCTATTAGGAAGACCAGAGCCAGGAGAAGGACAACAGCAAAGCAGGAATCTGCAAGATTTCATCTGCGTGGAGAAACCCTTTTACAGCAACTTTACAATTACACTGTATTCTCTGAAATCGGTTTTCAACATCATGGGTAGAGCTTGGCTTTGTAACTCCGAACTCTTGAGAGAAAACTGTGCCCAAAAGCAGAAGTGTTTGATCCTGTGAGAGTTATTACGGGACTATCCGATGCAAATAAATCAACAAACACTAAGCCGCTGGATACCTGATACCAGGGCAAGCTTGGAAAGACTGAGAGGCCTGCCGGCAGGGAAACTGCTAATTGGAAATAGACAATCATGGGGTTTTTAAGCAGACCAGTGACGTCATGCTGCTACTTCATTTTTCTTTTTCTTTTTCTTTTTCTGCTTTGTGACAGAATTGGTGAAAGGTACAAGGGACCTTTTAGCTGGTCAGGAATGCCAGAAAGATTAAATCAGGCAATCCCTCTCATTAGCAAACAGCCTATACAGAAAAATAGTTTACGGTTCTGACAGAGAAGTGATGGAGGCCTATAGGGCTAGAAGCCTTGCAATTGGAAAAAAACAAAACACTATAAGTACTAAGATTCACTAATGCTCTCAGGACAAACAGTGTTAATATTAATTAAAACCAGTTAAGTAGGGGCTTCCCTGGTGGCGCAGTGGTTAAGAATCCGCCTGCCAATGCAGGAGACACGGGTTCGAGCCCTGGTCTGGGAAGATCCCACATGCCACGGAGCAACTAAGCCCGTGCACCACAACTACTGAGCCTGCGCTCTAGAGCCCGCGAGCCCGCGCGCCTAGAGCCCGTGCTCTGCAACAAGAGAAGCCACCGCAACGAGAAGCCCGCGCACCGCAACGAAGACCCAACGCAGCCAAAAGTAAATAAATTAAAAAAAAAAAAACCAGTTAATTATTGCTGTTGACTCTCACAAAGAGTCCCTGGAACAACTGCCACAATGCAGCACAATGCAGATTCCTGGGCTTCCACCCAGAGTGCTCCACTCAGTAGGTCCGGAACTGGGCCCAGGAACCTGCATGTTAACAACCACCCCATATTCTGATATGAATGATCAAAAATAATACACTTTGAGAAACACCAGATTAAATTGTGGAACAAATTTTTTCTAGGAGATGGTATATATTTCAATTTAGCCCTTAAATGTGATTGAACTTTTAAATAAATAAAATAATTACTGATTAGTGGATAAAGTTTCTGTCACTGAAACAAAGCAAAAAAAAAAAAGGAGAATGGAAAGCTATGCTCACCAGGATTCTCAGTTACCCGTACCTGAGACGGGCTTCCTATATAGGAGCCCCTCCAGTTGAGATGCTTTAACACAGTGGTTCTCATCCCTAGCTGCACATGACAATCATCTGGGGCACTTATTAAAAATACCAGTGCCTGGGCTCCACCTCAACCAATTAAATCTGAACATCTGGGGGTGGAGCCTGGGCATCGGCAATTTTTAAAAGCTCACCAAGCAATTTTCACGTGCAGCCAAGATCAAGGAGCACTGGCTCTAATGAGAACTGAGGGGCTAGTCTTGCAAAACCAACCTGGGAAAGCAAAGGCAAACATTGCTGCCTTCAAATGGCACTCAGGCTGGACCTTAGAAATAATTAGGTATCTGGTGGAAAGACCAGTGTTTCAGAATGTACCCTGAAAGCAAGCTGCTTTGGAATTCACAAATGGATTTTACGGGTAGGAACTCTTTCTGAAATAATACCAGGCAGGTGTCTTTTGTTCCAACTATGGCTTATAAGTGGGACATTACAGCTCCACTCTCAGTAAATTATCAGCTGCAACTGAAAATTAGCCCAGTTGTCATCATTGATTAAGCAGTAGATTTCGAAGTCTCTATTCATCAGGAAAGGGACTCCACCACTCAACAGATTAACAGATTATTTTAGTGATTAGCTAGTGTTTTCCATCAGGCTTAGCAAAATGCTTTATAGATATACTTTGGTCAGGCAGTAACCCCCTGATATGGACAAAAGAAGTCTCCCAGAGCCTCTCCCACACCCACTCCTGACCCTCTTGGTCTGGGAAAGCAGGAAATTCATCCCACAGGCCCCTGGTATCATTTCCATTACCTCCGTCTTCTTCATCCTTTCCACCCCCTCTTACACTCCAAGGAGAGGATAAGTTCTGGGTTTTGACTTGACAACAATATACAAATTCTCTTTTCAGTTTTGCTTTTCTACATGAAATAAGCTGTAGATCGTGAACCCTTTTCTTCCCAAAGTACCCTACCATCGTGAAAGTATTTTTATAAGCTTCCTCTGTACTCTGTAGCTTTTTCCCATCTCTTAAATAGCAGTTTCAGCAAGCAGCGCGGTCAAGCACTCAGATGATGGTGTGCCTTGGGTAGGTGCCTTGGAAAGGGGGCAGTTGGCAGCAGAGGGACGAGGACTCCTCCACTCTTGCCCTGAAGTCTCCAGCACCCGATCTTTGATTCTTCGCCAGCTTTGTGGAAGCAGCCTGGCTAGAATTGCATTTTCTTGTTGCCCCTAACAATTCCACTGTAGAGAGCAGCTTGGTGGGATGGGGTGGGGGAGGGGTGTGTCAGGAGCCTGGAAATGCAAGTGAGTGTTACAACTCTGCCTTATATCTGGATGACCTTGGGCAAGCCATTTAACCTCTCTGAGCTTCTGTTTCCTCTTCTGTGAAACAGAAATAAAAACACCCATCCTGCCTTCCTTAACAGATGGTTGCAAGAATAAAGTGAGGTGATAGATGTGAAAGTGCTCTGGAAATTGTAAAGCCTGACATAACTCCCAAGTTTTATCATTAGACTGTATGATCCATGCACCCCTGATTCCATTCTTCATGACAAAGAAAACAGTCAACATCAAATGCACAACTGAAGCATCCCCCAGGACACACGACAAGTTCTCCTTCCTACTGTCTGAATTACTGATGGGGATAGATATTCCCAAGGCATAGAAAATTCTGCTGGCCTTGGTACCCTGAGAGCTGTCACAGAAAATATGACAAGGAATCCTAGAGAAAGATAAAGGGATTAAGGGGCATCAAAGAAACGGGTTTTGTTTTAGCAAAGACCTTTTCTATAGAGTCTTTAAGCCAGAACAGGCTCTTCACTCTCCCCAGATGGTTTCCATGGTGGCCCTGCTGGAAGGCCCCAGATGGCCACGATGATCTCTAGGAGAGCCTCATGCTTTCTGAGGAGACTAAATTATAAGCAAGCAATCAAGCTTCCGGTTTTTTCACATTGCGCTTGATCAGCTAAAATGCATCGGAGAACAAGTATTCCACCAATGTCAAAAACAGAACCATGCACATTTTTACCACAATATTTTCATAGCAAATGAAATGTGAATCCACTTGCCACATAGAGGATGGGCCAGAGGAGTTATTCCTACCCGAAGAATAAGCTGGCTTACTGTCAAATAGGATGAAGCTGTGTTCCTAAGAATGAATTTCACATAAACGTAAAAGATTTAGAAAAAAAATAATGATGTGGAAAATGTATACAGTACAAAATAGAGTTTTAAAAGACTAATAGAATGAAGGGAGAAACGGTTGGTAAATCCTCCAACTCAACTGTTCTAAGCAGCTAGATGTTTAGTGACATCTAGTGGCATGACATATGAAAGCCTTCACGGGTGTTATTTTTAGGATGGCAAAACAATGAATTTACCAAATTTGCCTACTGGCCGGAACATAATTTTGCGGGGGAGGGTTGCAACTTTCGTCTTCACTTGCCCATTCCCCATGGACCAGGACGTGAAGAATTACATCCGATGGCAGAATATGGTGACAACAGTCATGGAGAACAGACTGTCTTCAGGCCTGTTATATTCTTCTTTTTTATTTAAATTGGTGCTAACATAAACCTGCTACCTTAAGATACAGTAGATGATTGCAGCAGCAAGAATACAGCAATTCAGGCCAACAATCTAAGACATGTTGCCTGGTACAGGTCTGGTTTAGCACACCAAGATGTTAAAGAGACAGTGGCACCAAAGAATAACCTCGTTCAAAAAATGAACAGCATATTCCCTTTTAAAATAATAAGACTTTTAAAAGATGCTTTTATCCCAAAATAGTAGCCTTTCTCCCTTTTTCCCATTGGACTTACTGTTCTTTTATATTTTATCATCCAAACCTTGCTAGCATAAACTCTGTCTTACAAGTCTTCCTGGACAGTGAAGTAGCAAGACAATACCTTTCCAATGTCTTCAAAAACTCAAAGTGTTCAAGTGGCCACATGCTTCAGTTTCTGAGACACTCTTTCTGAGGAGGCTTTTATTATTAAGAAGCCAGTAAAGGTCTGTGAGTAAATCATCATTGACAAGAGCAAGGGGACATTAAGTAGACAGAGAATAATGCTCAGATGGGACTTGCCTCAAGTATAGGAAAACAACAATTGCTTTACTTCCCATCCTCACCCCCTTTTGAAAGTTCTCCTGGAATTTTGCCTAAGTATTCATTCATCCATTCATTCACTCAACAAATAATTCAAGACCAAGATCAGTAAAGAAAAGTAGAGAAATGAGACCTTTATGAGATTTTCTTGTCTTGGTCATTGAATTTATTGGATGAGGTGTCTTTTGATCTCAGATTAAAAGTATAATTTGAGCTTGAATAAGCTGATAATGCTTCAGTCCCTTTCATCACATCCTGTACGATGTGGACGCCTCAGACTATGCCTTGTCCTAGATGTCATCCAGGCCGATTCGGGTTCTCACGAGAGCCCCCTAGTGTTCAGAAGCAGCATCTGCACCAAGTGGAACTCCCTGTGGCTAGATCCCAAGTACAGCCAAGCCCTAAGGAAGACCTGGAGGGTTCTGTGTCAGAATCAGGGGTGGGAGGGAGGAGGAGGCATGGCTGGAGGCACACTCACCATCAGGGCCAGTCTCCAGCACACTCACCATCAGGGCCAGAAGCCTCACCAGAGTTCACAGATGGATAGATTTGCTACCCACAGACCGCAGGAAGAGAGGGGAGGTCATGCCTTTACCTGCCGGTTAGCATCTTCCTCCCAGCCCTGCCTCCATAGCTCTTATAGCTATTAGGCAAAGCAGCCTGAGAAATGGCCAGCTACTTGCATGAAATATCTGCATTCCTTGTTCAGTGATTCCATTCAGGTATCGGCTTGAATGTTTCCTCTTCAGAATGGCCTTTCCTGACCATCTGTCTCAAATACACCACCCTGTCCTGCTTACTGCTGGAGCCCTCTCCCACTCATATTCCTGGCTGCCACTGGCATTGCCATGTCCTCTCCCTCCCATCCCCTCCCCGTCCAAGCCATCACCAGGATCTCATGATTCTTCCTTCTACATCTCCCTCTGATTTGTCCCCTCTGCTGCAGTCGCTCCATCCCTTCCTTGGTTCAGGCTCTCATTGCCTTTTACTTCTCACCTGGCTATTGAAAGAACGTCTCAGCCTTCAGGCTCGCCCCGTCCAGTTTATTCTCCACACCAAGTCAGAACAGCCTTTCTACTCCTATCCCCCATGGCCCTCCTACCTACCAAATTTCCTGAGTCCTGATATGTACAGGATGAAGTCCAAGTCTCTCCAAGACCTGAATTCTAGGCCCTCTCGTCCCTCACCATCTCCCACATGCTCACTGTTTCATGCACACATAGGTAATCGTACTTTCTAGAACATTTCACCATCTTCCATGCCTTTGTACCATTTCACATGCTGCTCCTTCTGACTAGGATGCCCCATCTTCCCAGACGTCTACTCTCCTCCTCAGCCTCCTGCACCAGAGATGCAGCTGCTCCTTCCTCTGAGTTGTCCTAAAACTTTGCTTTACCTCTCTTCAACAACTGTCTCATATATTGTTCATAACAGTTTCATTCACCTATATGTCTCCTCCACTAGACTGTAAAATCCTCAAGGGATAAGACATTCCTTTTATTATTCTTTGTATCCCCAGCATTTAGCATAGTACCAAGCACGGATTTAATGGTCAATAAGTGTTGGTTGAATGAATAAAAAACTGTAAGGCATCAGTTAAATCAACAACATGGAAAGATTTTTTTTCAGCATCAGAACAGTCTAATAACTGTAAATACCACTTTGCCGTCCCATAGTCTTCATTATTCAAGTGTCTCTTCCCTAACCTTCTTCTTCTCTAAGAGGATCCTGATTTCCTTCAAGGAAACACCCTCTCCTCCATGCAGCCCATATAGGAAATCTGATCTCATTTCCAGCGTCAGAATGTTGCAAAGGTAATGTCATTTCCATCCCTTTCCAGTGATTTGTTCCACATGGGCATATGACTGAATTCAGACCTATGAAACATGAGAAAAGACTTTTCTGGGGGCTTCTCAAGCTTCCAGAAGCAATCATTGCTCTCTTTCTCTAGACATAGCCCAGTGCTACACACCCAAGAAGAAGCCCACCCACAGAGGCCAGCAAAGCCAAGAGCATCTCAGGAAAATGGGGCAAGAGCCCCTGTATTAAGCCAGCACTGAAGCCTGCCCTATCTCTGGACTTCCAGTCATACAGCCCAATAAACATCTTTCTTGTTTAAGTCTTTTTTAGTTCTTTATGCTCTTATTCTTATTCATAATAAAAATCATCTCACCTAGAACATATACTCACAATAATATACATACATGTACACTCAAAACATACCACTTAATCACTCATTCCTTGCTTGATTCTCCAAAAGTAAATGGTATTCACATCACCCGTCCTGTCTGACTTTGAAATAGAGTATAGATTAAGGAAAATCAGTAGAGCAACTGATGTCAGCTCATCAAGTTCACTACACAATAAAATCAGTGGACAGATCCAGTGTCACATTTTGACAAAACTTGCCTAGTGGCTAACCTCCTGATTATAAGGACAGAGCTATGGCATAACTGAGACCAGGTTCAGATCTCCATCACTGTTCACTGTCCTATGCTGTCTTCCCGGGCTTAATTACTGCAGTTTATTGATATGTCCATCACTCTCTTGATTGTTTGCCTTAAAAAATTTTACCCTGAAATAATAATATGAATGGTCCTTAGTCATTAAAAGAAGAATACACAGAGATGCTGAACAAAACTTGGAAGCTAAGAGAATAAAATCACATAGATCTCAGCCTCTGGTTCAGAATGGTCTAAGACTGGTCAAAATAACTGCCTGGATCAGTATTCACTCAGGAAAACGAGACCCCCAGGGATATTTTGAGGAGAAAAAGATCTAATGCAGAACTGACTGTAGAGGCGGTACATGGGCTGGAAGAAAAGATGAGAAAAGGTTTGGTGTGGGTGAAGGAGCCTGAAGGAGAAGGCGGTGGTACCCAAAGATCAAAAAGGTGCTGCCGCCTCCCCACCATGGGAGCCTGCAGGCTCGGCTTTGCTGCTGGAGGAGCCGTCACCGCTGCTGCTGGTGGCGATCAGGAGCGCCCATGCCTGCTGGTGCCACTGAAGCTACCACCACACAGCTGGAGCCACAGCTGCCTGCAGTCGCACTTCGCCACCTGCCGCTGGCAAAGGCGCCACTGATGTTGATGGGTCCCCTCCTCCTCCTGACTTTCAGTCCCCTTCTGTGGGGCACTGGCAGACCCAGAAGGGAGAGAGTATGGTTTGCAGACTTCAAGCCCCTGTAGAAGCAAGAGAATGTGGGAGGGTGAGTGTGGCACCTTCCCACCCATGCCATTAAGAGTCACATTGGGAGTGACAAAATAGCCTGGGAATGTTCAAGATCATTTGATGTGCTTGTTGTACAAGGGAATCACATAATGCAAGGAGAGGAGCTCAAAGCTATAAGGAGGCAGGGGTTCAGATTTCACAAATGACATATAACACATATATATGGAATCTAAAAAAAAAAAAATGGTTCTGAAGAACCTAGGGGCAGGACAGGAATAAAGACACAGACATAGAGAATGGACTTGAGGACACGGGGAGGGGGAAGGGTAAGCTGGGATGAAGTGAGAGAGTGGCATGGACATATATACACTACCAAACATAAAATAGATAGCTAGTGGGAAGCAGCCGCAGAGCACAGGGAGATCAGCTCGGTGCTTTGTGACCACCTAGAGGGGTGGGAGAGGGAGGGTGGGAGGGAGGGAGACGCAAGAGGGAGGGGATATGGGGATATATGTATATGTATAGCTGATTCACTTTGTTATACAGCAGCAACTAACACACCATTGTAAAGCAATTATACTCCAATAAAGATGTTTTAAAAAAAACGTGTACGATCCATCAGCCTGACACACCTATACAACCATGAAACCAGCAACACAACCAAAACAAACATTTCCATATCCTCCAAAGGTTCCTTGCGTCGTTTTGCCATCCCTCCTTCCATCCCTTTTGGCAGGCAGCCACTTACCTGCTCTGTCGTCATGGATGACTTTCCATATCCTAGTGTTTACGTAAATGGAGTGTTGCAGTGTGCGCTCTTCTCAGTCTGCGATCTTTCACTCAGCATAATTAGTTTACGACTCTTCCACGTTGCTGTGTGTATAGTAGAGCATTTCACTCTATAGCTGACTGGTATTCTGTGATATGGCTGTACTACAGTATGTCTATCCATGCTCATATAGATGGACATGGTTATCTACCTGTCTGTACCTCAGTTTCCTTACCTGTAAAATGAGGGAATACCCATCTCATAGGTTTTTAAATTTTTTAATAATTGACTTTACTCTTTAGAGCTTTCAATTCAGAGCTGTTAGTTCAGAGCTACTACAAAGCTGACATGAACAGTTGTGTACAGGTCTTTGTGTAGACAGAAGTTTTCATTTCCTTGGGTAAATACTTAGGAGTGGAAGGGCTGTGTCATATGGTAGGTATACGTTCAACTTTTTAAGAAACTGTCAAACTATTTTCCAAAGTGAGGGTGGCATTTTACATTTCCGGCAGCAGTGAATGAGGATTCTAATTGCCTCTCATCTTCACCAACACTTGGTGTGCTCAGTGCTTTGTTGGTGTAGTTTTATTTTGCTTTACTTGTTTGTCTGCCATTCTAATGGGTGTAGTGTAGTGGTATATCCCATACGGCTTTATTTGCATTTACGCATTGACTGACTCGTGATGTTGAACACATTTTCATGTGCTTATTGGCATTTCACATATGATCCATAACATGTCTGTTCAGATCGTTTGCCCATCATCTTATTGGGTTGTTTCTCTTATTATTGATCTATAAAAGTTCTTTATATATTTTGGATCCAAGACTGAACATTTCTGAAAGGGCCTAACCGAAGTGGAGGACCTCAGGTGGAGTCTCCAGCTGGTGCTGCAGGGAAGCTCTGTCCAGAATGGGGTCCAGCCTCTGCTTCTCTGTGAGCTCAGGAGGATGTAACTCAGCAGCACCATAGAAAAGACAGCTCCATGGGGGCTGTGGAAATGTGCCCATACTACACGTCACTCAGAGGCTGTGGCCGAGGTCTCTCCTAACGTGGACGGGATCTCCTTCCTCCTATCCCCTGTCCCCAAGGCCACTGAGGGGGCACTGTCCTGCCTCAGCACCACAGGGCCAGGACGTGGAGGGAGAGCTCATGGACGGCTATTTTGCTTAGTGGAAGCATCTCAAAGTGTGGGGCTAAGGGCTCTGGACGTCTAGGGAAGGTTCTCCAGCTGCCATGTGCCTGTGAACCCCCTGGGGGCCTTGTTAGGATGCAGCTTCTGCTTCAGGAGGCCTGGGCTCAGGCCCAGCATTCTGCATGTTTAATAAGCTCCCGGGTGATGCTCCAGCTGCTGGTCTGGGACTACAGTTAGGGCAGTGAGGGTGTAGATCAGAGAGTCTCCGATGTGGTCCACCCAACAGCAGCATCAGTACCCCTGGGAACAGGCTGGAAATGCAGGTTCTTGGGCTCGACCCAGATGCACTGAAACGGAAACTCCAGAGGTGGGCCTAGCAGACTGTTTTTTAACAAGCCCGCCAGGTTATCCTGATGCCTGCAAGCATTGGAGGACCACCTGGTACCCCTACCCACCATGTCTGAGAGGGCTCCACTGGGGGAGTGTTTGGTTCTTTTGGGTCCCTATATTTCCATGCTAGACAAAGTGTTTATAGATTGAGTGGTTTCAAAATAAAAAAGAAAGAGAGGAAGGAAGGGAGTGGAAGGGAGAGGAGGAGAGCGGAGGGGAGGGATGGAGGGAGGGAGGAAGGAAGCAAGGAAGAATAATAGAGGAAAAGAATCTCCTCCATTCTCCTGCCTGTTTCGGCCTATTTTCATGGCTCTCCACCATACCCTTTCCTGGTTTATGGATTAGAGAACAAAAGGAACTTGAGCCCTGATAGAACGTGCCCCACTTGCGCCCTCACTTGTGGGCCTCTGTGGAATACTCTCCACCCTCCTCCAGTCCTCCTGTTCAGACCCTTGCCCAGCATCTTTAGATCCTTCAGGTCTTGGCCTGCATGTCACTGACCCCCCCTAGACTGTAACCACCTGCTTATTTATGTCTCTCCTACTCTCTGCTGGCCACGTTGGTCAGGGCCAACAGGGGGACAGGGCCTGTCTTGCCCTGCAGTGCTCTGCATAGCACCCAGCACCAGTTAATGTTTGTTGAATGAATAAATGAGAAATAGCCAAGGGAGGACGTAGCCCTGGGAAGGGAAGAAGAGGGGCATTGAGCTCAAGCTGGACAGTCCACCCCCTACATTCTGCAGGTGAGAATGCTTACAGAGGCAGCACTGTCGCCCTCGTCCCTCCCCCGCCCATTCCAACTGCCTCCCAGGATAAAAGAATCTAGAAATCCTGACGACAGGCACCAGTCCTCTGGCAAATTATGCCAAACCCAGGCCTCTTTGCTTTTGCTGACTTGTGCCCACGCTGAAGGTAGGCAATATCCTGGGCTCGCCAGGCATGGACGCATTCAGGGGACCCCAAGTCACCGGGACCTGAAACAGACGGCTCTGTCCTCCGGGGAAGAGCGGCTGCCCTTGCCCCTCACCTACAGAGGCTGCTCACACACGTTTGTCTCCCATCCTGTAAACCCCTCCTCAGCCTGCGAACGCAGACCTCTTCATACACTATCCACATTATGACTCGTTTTGCACGTTTCTAGAGCAGAGAACAGGTTATATAACTCAAAAATCCTCCACACAATAAACTAACAAGCATTGACCAGGTAGGCACACACAGAGTCCCCAGAAACGTGCTGACTATAACGCATAAGAAATGACTCAGGGACGCATCTCAGCGCTTGTATTCACTCCGGCACGAGGCCGTTTCTTGCCTCAACTTCTGCATGATTCACCTGTCACCTAATTCTGATGCCCACCCAAGGCGTTAAATAGATTTTAGGCCTTTTAACTTAAAACCCTCTGCCACCTCATTCATTATACGCAGACACCAGACGCAGAGTGGGGCTTACTAAATATTTATCACGACCGGTGCCGGCTTCCGTCCGAATACCTGCGGGGTTGCGGGGATGACGAGGTCCCGCTGGGTCCGTAGGAGGTGGTGCCCTTGGCCTTCCTCCTGGGTTTCCCCACCCCACGTGACTCCTGGCCTCTCCCGGGGTGAGAAAAGCTGAAGGCGGGGCTCACTCCGCAGCGTGGGCTCTTTAGCCATTACGGTCTGCTGCGCTTCACGCTGGACAATGACATGTTTGAACTGACTGCCTGGGCATGTGTGGAAGAGAATAAAGAGAGGAAGGTGTAACCTTCACCCTCTCCCTGCTGCGCAGAACTCTGACGGCTGCCCTGGGCGGGGCGACTGCCGACGTGGCGAGGCCTCCTGCGCTTCTTCCGAACCTAACAAAATCTCAGCCATTTCAGCTCATCTGTTTATGAAATGGACCTCTTTCACTTAAAAGAAACAAACCTGGCCTGACTTAGAGACATGAATCATTTTCTTTCCAAAGAGTTCAAAGGAGATGGGCATTAACCTTTACTGAGTGATCACGATGAGCGTCTGGGGTTGTGACGGACACTTTTGTGCCTTTTTAACCTCCTCTGACCTTCACAATAACCCTACGAGGTGGACGACAAGTGTGAGGCGGAAGATGGCACTCAAGTTAGGTAACTAGCTCGTTCAAGGGCCCACAGGGAGGGAGGCCTGGGTACGCCCCTGTCGAGTCCCTCAAGGCACCAGACTTTGGGACCTTGAAATAGGAACCTTCTAAAGATATGTGTGTGTGTGTGTATACATTCAAATATGTACACACATATATAGGATGTGTACACATAAACAGATATACATATACACATATCTACATATATAAACACACGTAGATACATATCTACATATATAGACATATGGACAGTCATCCCTCCATATCCTGTAGGCTCCACATCCACCAACCTCGATGGAAAATATTCAGGGGAGGAGGAGGAATTCCAGAAAATTCCAAAAATAGAACTTGAGGGAGACTATTTACACAGTTTTTCATTGTATTTACAACTATTTACATAGCATTTACATTATATTAGATATTATAAGTAATCCAGGGATGACTTAAAGTATATAGGATGACTTAAAGTATATATATAGGCTTCCCTGGTGGTGCAGGGGTTAAGAATCCGCCTGCCAGTGCAGGGGACACGGGTTTGAGCCCTGGTCTGGGAAGATCCCACATGCCGCGGAGCAACTAAGCCCGTGCACCACAACTACTGAGCCTGCACTCTAGAGCTCGTGAGCCACAACTACTGAGCCCGCATGCCACAACTACTGAAACCCACACGCCTAGAGCCCATGCTCTGCAACAAGAGAAGCCACCGCAATGAGAAGCTCGTGCACCACAACGGAAGAGTAGCCCCTGCTCGCCACAACTAGAGAAAGCCTGCGCACAGCAGCGAAGACCCAACGCAGCCAAAAATAAATAAATACATTTATAAATAAATAAATAATAAAGTGTACAGGAGAATGTGCGTAGCTCATATGCAAATACTACACCATTTTATGTAAGGGACTTGAGCATCCTTGGCTTTTGGTATCTGTGGGGGTCCTTGAACCTATCCCCTGTGGACAGCAAGGAAGTACTATATACTTCTTTATCTATGGTCAAATTAAGGGATTTATTATGTGTTCTAAACATTGCAATTGATCTTATAATGGAATTGTCTATCATTTTGTAATATTTCCTTTGAAATTGTTTTGAGTTGGTCCTGTACAAGTACAAAGGATGGGGTCACCCACATCCACTCTCCTCAATCATTTTTCACATTATCCACACATAGAAAATGATAATATTTATATGGCATGCTGAGGTAATCTGGGGAAGATTTGGGCATATCTCTTTGGAACTTGGGTAAAAACATTACATTTTCTTTGTTTTATATTTAATCATGATAAAAATAAAAGATATTAGGGAAGATATTGAATATTGAACTAGAATAAACCTTCCCCAAAAATCTTTTCACATTTTTTAATGAGAACCTTGAGCTTGCTTCCATGAAGATAACAAGAATAACTTTCTTATATCACATTTTAAGGCTGAAATGGCTACACACAATTCCTGATCAAGAGTTTTCAATGGTGACCCTTGAAATTTGTGAGAGTTACATCAATGAGAAATTTTGTTCACATACATATAATACAAATTTTAAAACCATTTTTATAACATTGGAAATTTCACGACAGTGAAAATTGTTTTAAAAATCCAACCAGGGACTTCCCTGGTGGTGCAGTGGTTAAGAATCTGCCTGCCAATGCAGGGGACATAGGTTTTATCCCTGGTCCAGGAAGATCCCACATGCTGCAGAGCAACTTAGCCCGTGCACCGCAACTACTGAGCCTGCGCTCTAGAGCACGTGAGCCACAACTACTGAGCCCGTGCACCCCAACCACTGAAGCTCGCACGCCTAGAGCCTGTGCTCTGCAACAAGAGAAGCCACTGCAATGAGAAGCCCATGCACCACAATGAAGAGTAGCCCCTGCTCGCCACAACTAGAGAAATCCCATGTGCAGCAATGAAGACCCAACACAGCCAAAAATAAATAAATAAATTTATAAAAAAAAAAATCCAAACACTCTTCTTTCTTTTCACTGGCAATGTAATATTGAAATGTATTTAATGATGGGAACAGATTTTTGATCCAATGAACTTTTTTACATCAAGCATTTCAAAATAACAATAACACTCTAACTTGGAAGTCACGAATGTCATCCTTCAGGCCCAGTCACCTGCAAAACAGACAAGGGAGCCATCATCTGTATGGAAGGCTGAATAACAGTCCCCCAAAGATACCTATATCGTGATCCCTGGAACCTCTGAATGTGTTACTTCACATGGCAAAGGGGACTTTGCAAGTGGTTGAATTAAGAGTCTCGAGATGGGAGGATGCTCCTGATTACCCAAGTGGAATCAATGTAATTCGAAGGGTCCTTATAAGAAAAAGGAGGAAGCAGAAGAGTCAGAGTCAGAGAAGATGGAACAACAGAAACGAAAGACAGAGTCAGGGAGAGATTGGAAGACGCCATGCTGTTGGCTTTGAAGACGAAGGGAGGGGTCACAAGCTGAGGAATGCAAGTGGCTTCTAGAAGCTAGAAAAGGTTAGGGAACACATTTTCCCCTAGAGCCTCCAGAAGGAATGCAACCCTGCCGACATCTTGACTTTTGTTCCAGTGAATCCCATCTCAGACTTCTGGCCTCTAGAACTGTAACATAATAAACCTGTATTGTTTTAAGCCACTGAGTTTGTGGTCATGTGTTACAATATTAATGGAAAACTAACACACATACTTAGACTGAGGCAGAGCCAGGACCTGGAGCTAGGCCCACAAGGAGCCCTATCCAGCCTCTGCACCTCCCCCACTTCCAAGCACCTACTTTTAGGGCACCAAACATACGGATCCTCCAACAGCTCCGTGGGCAGGTACTTATCCACGGTGGGTAGCAGAGTGTACTCTGCAGCTGGCTGCGGAAGGAGGTCTCTGGGGAGTACAGCTCCCTGACCTCACTCGGCACAGCCATCTAGAGCCATGAGTGCTGGGTGTTGCTCAGCAGGGCTGCCACCCAAGGGGACCACAAAGCAGCTCCTGAGGCCGCTCAGGAGCTCCTCCCACCATGGCCCCTGCCCTGCCCCCTGAAGGCTGAGAGTAACTATGTCTTGTAGCAACACAAGCACCCATGTGTGATATCTCAGCATACCGATGACAAACTATTGGGAAGCTCTGAGTTCTGTGGCCATTGTTACCAAGTTTGGTACAGAGCAACACACCATCTGCATTTACACAATGAATCTTGCCCTGTACAGAAGTACTCAATAGAAATAGATCAGTGCCTTATACTTCCACTTAAGGGCACTGTTTATTTCAAGGACAGGAATGGATTTATACTTTAGCTATATAAGGATCCCTGAGTTAACTGGGGTAATATTTCCCTTTAATTCCAGTGATGTTTTGGTGCCAATTATAGATTTTTGTCTTGGCATGCCTTAATCTGGTTTTAATAAATCTCACTTCTTTCCTGCTAGTGTGTGTGTGTCTGTGTGTGTATGCACGTGTGTGTTTTCTCTTGGGGTGGGATAACCAGTGAAGACTTTCTGAAGTTTCCAAGGTTGGCCCATGCCCCAGCGCTGACACTCAGCCAGCACACGCTGACACAGCTGTGCCAGCTGTGCACATATGTGATGACTCATTGGGGTTCCACTTTGCTTGGTGCCTGTACTGCCAGTGGTTAAACAGTATTAATATAACCCTTGTTGTTCCATTTACCTAAGTATTGGCCGTATGACAACATTGGGGAAACAATTTTTCAAGGGCTCTGACGTGAGCATTAAGAAAGGAGATGACCAAAGAAACTTTGCTGTAGATTTGAATATATCTGCAAGAATAGATCAAGTCATATTCATAATTATCCCCTAAAGAGGTGTTTAAAACCGTTAGACCTGTTTCTCCTTCGAGAATTAGCCATTTCTATACCCCAAAGCCAGTCCTTTGTGGTCCTTTTCAAACTCTCAATCCTCTGCAAGGTATAGCATGGCTGCTTTTTATGCAGTTTTCTTTCTCAAAAGATAAGGAAGGAAATAGGAAAGCCTGTAGAATAAGAGACTGTGGCCCCGCCTATCTCTTTTCTCAGATGCATCATCCTTCTCACAGCATTTTTGCCTGAAGATTTCCAAAGCCCTTTTGAACAATCTGTACAGGGCTCAGAGGTCAAAACATCTCACAGGGCTTCCCTGGTGGCGCAGTGGTTGAGAGTCCGCCTGCCGATGCAGGGGACGCGGGTTCGTGCCCCGGTCCAGGAAGATCCCGCATGCCGCGGAGCGGCTGGGCCCGTGAGCCATGGCCGCTGGGCCTGCGCGTCCGGAGCCTGTGCTCCACAACGGGAGAGGCCACAGCAGTGAGAGGCCCGCGTACCACAAAAAAAAAAAAAAAAAAAAAATATCACAGCCACCACCCTCCCTTTTTTCCTTCAGTGCTGGAGTCAGTCTGGCACTATGAGTCTAAGTGTATCATAATGTCCATTCTACTTGTTGCTAAATATACATGGTAATTTTTTTAAGAAAAACATAATCTGGGATGATGTTTGCTATCATTTCTTAAATGTGGGCCTGAAACACTAGCACACACAAACAATTTTATTTTTTCTTGGTTCCTCTGCCTTAAACTGAGCAACTAGTACTAGGCTGATGGTAATAACTGATCAATGGTCTGAAGAGAAAGGCAGCTTGCCCAGGCAATTTATCTAAGCAAGTCACAGGCTGAGTCCTATAGAAATCCAACCCATTATGTTATAGGCACAGCACATGTATTTTTCACTGAAATAAAACTTTATTACAAATGAAGCATTGACACTATTCCAATTTATAGGCTATGTTACACAATTCTGAAGGACCATTTAAAATAAATACAAACTAGTTCATGAGAAGGAAATCTACAAAAAAGAAGATATATGTATATGTATAGCTGATTCACTTTACAGTATAAACTAACACAATATTGTAAAGCAACTAACTCCAATTTTTTAAAAAATGAAAAATTAATTAATTAATCATTAATTAATTAAAATAAATACAAACTACTTTAAATAGATGCAAACACGGTTTGTATTAAAAATAAATGATGGAGGGACTTCCCTGATGGCGCAGTGGTTAAGAATCCGTCTGCCAATGCAGGGGACACAGGTTCCAACCCTGGTCCAGGAAGATCCCACATGCCACAGAGCAACTAAGCCCATGCACCACAACTACTGAGCCTGTGCTCTACAGCCCGTGAGCCACAACTACTGAGCCCATACACCACAACTTTTGAAGCCCGTGCACCTAGAGCCTGTGCTCCACAACAAGAGAAGCCACCGCAACGAAAAGCCCACATACCACAACGAAGAGCAGCCCCCACTTGCCGCATCCAGAGAAAGCCCGCATGCAGCAAAGAAGACACAACACAGCCAAAAACATAAATAAATAAATAAATAAATAAATAAATAAATAAATAAATGATGGAGTGGTCCATCATGGCAAGAAGAAGCATTTTATCACTGATACTGTTTAGAATACTGGTATACGTGCTAATAAAAAGCAAACTGGCTTTTAGCCAGTTTTATTATTGGTCTTAAACTCCTCTTTTGCTTGTCTCTGGGGCAGACCGCTTCCCACCCTTGGTATGTCACAGTCTTTGTAACTGACTTAAGTCCTTTTTAGGTTAAAGCAAGTACAAATGAGTGAATACTAATATACCTAGGAACTAAATATACCTAGAAAATATATTTAGAAATTTCAGAATACCATTGCCTACAGGAAATCTTGTTAAAACCATTCGAATAAATCTACAACTGTTAACAGTCATGGCTTAATAATCCTTCCATTTCCCTGTTTTGCTTTAAGAAGATGTAGTTACCTCACCTCTCAATCAAGGTCCAACAGCCACCCTTTATTAGACTTTCGGCAGAGCCCACTGCAGCCTTTCCAATGCAGGCTTCAACTAAACTTATCTTACACTTTGGAAGATTGCCCCAGCCCAGCCCCCAGCAGATTCTGTGAGTATAAACTCCTGTGTAATGGCTTTTAACCCAAACAAAGATAGTAAGAACCTCTTATTAAATGTCTAGCCTTTATCAAAGCTTGCAAATTCAAATGTATAGGGCCAGGCAAGTAAGACAAATAAGTAAAACTATCAGGGACTTTTGGGACCATGTAAACTGGAGAACTGGAAAGGATGTGCATTCAAAAAAGTTCTGCACCATGCCAGATGACAAGGATACTGTGGTGGTGGTGATGGTGTGTTGAAGTTTCTTTTTGGAAAATTTATTTACTTTTCTTTAAGATCTGTTTTAGGTGATTTTAATAATATTTCCATAGATGCTAGAAAAAAGATACTTAGATATAGATTAGATTTAGATATAGATATCAAAGTAACCCTCACTACTGACATGGTTCAGATTCTCTTTCTACTTCTAACATTATATGCTTTGTATACTTTGAAGCAATGTTATTTGGTTCATAAGGATTCATTATGGCTATATAGTTTTCAAAATAATTTATTTAATCAAAATAAAAGATCCCATAATCTTATTTAATTTGTTTCTTAAATTCTACCTTATCATATCTACATCATCCCTTGTTTTGTTTTTCATTATCTAACATACCTACACTTATCCTTTTACATATAAACATTGCTTCACTTTGTTTTAGGTCTACTGCTTTTCAACAGCATAAAATTGGATGCCGTTTTTTGACTCAATAGGAGCTTCTACTTCTTTTAATAAGAATATTTTATCCATTTTTATATTTTTTAGTTCAGCCGATCTGGTTGTTCTTATTTTTATCACAGTATTCTATGCTTTCTTGAGGCTAATTTAGTTTTATGTCTTTTACTATGTGTATTCTTTATGTTTGCTCAGGTGATTTTGATTTATTTTCTCCAGGGTTCTGGAATTCGTTTGCCTTTTATTGCACTAAATAATACCTCTGTATATAATACTTCAGCCTATATTTCCCCGTCGGAACCAAGAGAATATTGTAGCTTTTAAGTTGCCCCTATTTGAGATAAGATATTAAGCACATTCCTTCTTCTCTTCTGTCCACTCTCAGGTTTTTTTTCATATAATCTGGACTTTAAAATCCAGATTATTGTTAATTTCATATTACATATTCTCTTTAAAGAGGATCATGGGACATTTGCACTCAGCTTTTTTTCACATCAATTCTGCTTTTGCTGCCTTCAGTGTAATTGTTAATTCCACATTTTCATTCATTCTGTGAGCAATCCTCTCTCAATTGAGCTAACTCCCTTTTTATCTTATTTAACTGCCTTTTCAGTTCAGCTCTTTTTTACTTCTGACTTTCTCTCCTGATAGAGGTCAAGTCTTCTTGAATATCAAAAAGTCTTGTGAGGGGCTTCCCTGGTGGCGTGGTGGTTGAGAGTCCACCTGCTGATGCAGGGGACACGGGTTTGTGCCCCAGTCCAGGAAGATCCCACATGCCGTGGAGCGGCTGGGTCCGTGAGCCGTGGCCGCTAAGCCTGTGCGTCCAGAGCCCGTGCTCCGCAACGGGAGAGGCCACAACAGTGAGAGGCCCGCATACAAGTCTTGTGAAATTTTCTTCTCAATTCTGTGGGAGATGATATTTATGTATGTTTTTCCTCTGAGTTACCCAGATCCTTTCCTTCCCTTTGCTCTGCACCATTTTTTCACAGGCCTCATGTTATTGTTTTCTCCTCCTTGAATGAAGCATCCATCTGGCCTCAGAGTTTGTCAACAGAGAATGTGATATGCAATCTCCCAGGGTAATTAATTCTCAGTTTTGTCTGGGTTTTCATAAAATGATCTTTGATTTGTTGCAAAGGTATCTACTTCATACCTCTTCTTTCTTGTTCTCTCACCCTTGAGCCAACGGAGTACATGAGAGACTGGAATTCTCAGCATGCACTGCTCCTGTACTAGTGCTTTATTCATGAGAATATATCTCCCAAAATATATAGTGCTACTGTATGCATGTGTGTGCACGTGCACACACATTCACACACACACGCACAAACACACCCCTCTCATGCTCAGTTGACTTCTGAGATTTTAAGTCTCTGCCTAGATGTAGAAAATTGGGAGGAACCTTGCAGAAGTCTCTTATATAGCCTCATCCACCAGAGGGCAGAGAGAAGAAGCAAGAAGAACTATAATCCTGCAGCCTGTGGAACAGAAACCACATTCAAAGAAATATAGACAAGATGAAAAGGCAGAGGGCTATGTACCAGATGAAGGAACAAGATAAAACCCCAGAGAAACAACTAAATGAAATGGAGATAGGCAACCTTCCAGAAAAAAATTCAGAATAATGACAGTGAAGATGATCGAGGATCTGGGAAAAACAATGGAGGCAAAGATTGAGAAGATGCAAGAAATGTTTAACAAAGACCGAGAAGAATTAAAGAACAACCACCTAGAAGAATTAAAGAACAAACAGAGATGAACAATACAATAACTGAACTGAAAAATAAACTAGAAGGAATCAATAGCAGAATAACTGAGGCAGAACGGATAAGTGACCTGGAAGACAGAATGGTGGAATTCACTACTGTGGAACAGATTAAAGAAAAAAGAATGAAAAGAAATGGAGACAGCCTAACAGACCTCTGAGACAACATTAAATGGGACACCATTCACATTATAGGGGTCCCAGAAGGAGAAGAGAGAGAGAAAGGACCCGAGAAAAATTTTGAAGAGATTATAGTCGAAAACTTCCCTAACATGGGAAATAGCCACCCAAGTCCAGGAAGCACAGAGAGTCCCATACAGGATAAACCCAAGGAGAAACATGCCGAAACACACAGTAATCAAACTGGCAAAAATTAAAGAAAAATTATTGAAAGCAACAAGGGAAAAACAAAAAATAACACACAAGGGAACTCCCATAAGGTTAACAGCCGATTTCTCGGCAGAAACTCTACAAGCCAGAAGGGAGTGGCATGACATAGTTAAAGTTATGAGAGGGAAGAACCTACAAGCAAGATTACCCTACCCGGCAAGGATCTCATTCAGATTTGACAGGGAAATCAAAAGCTTTACAGACAAGCAAAAGCTAAGAGAATTCAGCACCACCAAACCAGCTATACAACAAATGCTAAAGGAACTACTCTAAGTGGGAAACACAAGAGAAGAAAAGAACCTAAAAAAACAAACCTATAACAATTAAGAAAATGGTAATAGGAAAATACATATTGATAATTACCTTAAACATAAATGGATTAAATACTCCAACCAAAACACACAGGCTTGTGGCTTCCCTGGTGGCACAGTGGTTGAGAGTCCGCCTGCCAATGCAGGGGACATGGGTTCGTGCCACGGTCTGGAAGGATCCCACATGCCACAGAGCGGCTGGGCCCGTGAGCCATGGACACTGAGCCTGCGTGTCCAGAGCCTGTGCTCCACAACGGGAGAGGCCACAACAGTGAGAGGCCCATGTACCGCAAAATAAATAAATAAATAAAAAACACAGGTTCGCTGAATGGATACAAAAACAAGATCCACATATATGCTCTCTACAAGAGACCCACTTCAGACCTAGGGACACATACAGACTGATAGTGAGGGGATGGAAAAAGATATTCCATGCAAATAAAAATCAAAAGAAAGCTGGAGTAGCAATACTCATATCAGATAAAATAGACTTTCAAATAAAGAATGTTACAAGAGACAAGGAAGGACACTACATAATGATCAAGGGATCAATCCAAGAAGAAGATATAACAATTATAAATATATATGCACCCAACATAGGAGCACCTCAATACATAAGGCAACTGCTAACAGCTATAAAAGAGGAAATCGACAGTAACACAATAATAGTGGGGGACTTAAACACCTCACTTACACCAATGGACAGATCATCTAAAAAGGAAATTAATCAGGAAACACAAGCTTTAAATGACACAATAGACCAGATAGATTTAATTGATATTTATAGGACATTCCATCCAAAAACAGCAGATTACACTGTCTTCTCAAGTGCACATGGAACATTCTCCAGGATACATCACAACTTGGGTCACAAATCAAGCCCCAGTAAATTTAAGAAAATTAAAATCATATCAAGCATCTTTTCTGACCACAACGCTATGAGATTAGATATCAATTACAGGGAAAAAAACGTAAAAAACACAAACACATGGTGGAGGCTAAACAATATATTACTAAATAACCAAGAAATCACTGAAGAAATCAAAGAGGAAAACAAAAAATACCTAGAAACAAATGACAATGAAAACACAATGACCCAAAACCTATGGGATGCAGCAAAAGCAGTTCTAAGAGGGAAGTTTATAGCAATACAAGCCTACCTCAGGAAACATGAAAAATCTCAAATAAACAATCTAACCTGACACCTAAAGGCACTAGAGAAAGAAGAACAAACAAAACCCAAAGTTAGTAGAAGGAAAGAAATCATAAAGATCAGAAGTAAATGAAATAGAAACAAAGAAAACAATAGCAAAGATCAATAAAACTTAAAGCTGGTTCTTTGAGAAGATAAACAAAATTAATAAACCATTAGCCAGACTCATGAAGAAAATGAGGGAGAGGATTCATCAATAAAATTAAAAATGAAAAAGGAGAAGTTACAACAGACACCGCAGAAATACAAAGCATCCTAAGAGACTACTACAAGCAACTCTGTCCCATAAAATAGACAACCTGAAGGAATGGACAAATTCTTAGAAAGGTATAACCTTCCAAGATTGAACCAGGAAGAAATAGAAAATATGATCAGACCAATCATAAGTAATGAAATTGAAACTGTGGTTAAAATTCTTCCAACAAACAAAAGTCCAGGACCAAATGGCTTCACAGGTGAATTCTATCAAACATTTAGAGAAGAGCTAACATCCATCCTTCTCAAACTCTTCCAAAAAATTGCAGAGGAAGGAACATTCCCAAACTCATTCTATGAGGTCACCATCACCCTGATAACAAAACCAGACAAAGATAATACAAAAAAAGAAAATTACAGACCAATATCACTCGTGTATATAGATGCAAAATCCTCAACAAAATACTAGCAAACAGAATCCAACAACACTTTAAAAGGATCATACACAATGATCAACTGGGATTTATCCCAGGGATGCAAGGATTCTACAATATAGGCAAATAAATCAATGTGATACACCATATTAACAAATTGAAGAATAAAAACCATATGATCATCTCAATAGATGCAGAAAAAGCTTTTGACAAAATTCAACACCCATTTATGACAAAAACTCTCCAGAAAGTGGGCATACCGGGAACCTAATAAACATAATAAAGGCCGTATATGACAAACCTATAGCAAACATCATTCTCAATGGTGAAAAACTGAAAGCATTTCCTCTAAGATCAGGAACAAGACAAGGATGTCCACTCTCGCCACTATTATTCAACATAGTTTTGGAAGTCCTAGCCATGACAATCAGAGAAGAAAAAGAAATAAAAGGAATATAAATTGGAAAAGAAGAAGTAAAACTGTCACTGCAGATGACATGATACTATACATAGAGAATCCTAAAGAAGCCACCAGAAAACTACTAGTGCTAATCAATGAATGTGCTAAAGTTGCAGGATACAAAATTAATGCACAGAAATCTCCTGCATTCCTATACACTAATGATGAAAAATCTGAAAGAGAAATTAAGGAAACACTCCCGTTTACCATTGCTACAAAAAGAATAAAATACCTAGGAATAAACCTACCTAAGGAGACAAAAGACCTGTATGCAGAAAACTATAAGACACTGATGAAAGAAATTAAAGATGATACAAATAGATGGAGAGACATACCATGTTCTTGGATTGGAAGAATCAATATTGTGAAAATGACTATACCACCCAAAGCAATCTACAGATTCAATGCAATCTCTATCTAATTACCAATGGCAATTTTTACAGAACTAGAACAAAAAATCTTAAAATTTGTATGGAGACAAAAAAAGACCCGAATAGCCAAAGGAATCTTGAGGGAAAAAACAGAGCTGAAGGAATCAGACTCCCTGACTTCAGACTATACTACAAAGCTACAGTAATCAAGACAGTATGGTACTGGCACAAAAACAGAAATATAGATCAATGGAACAGGATAGAAAGCCCAGAGGTAAACCCATGTACCTATGGTCAACTAATCTATGACAAAGGAGGCAAGAATATACAGTGGAGAAAAGACAGTCTGTTCAATAAGTGGTGCTTGGAAAACTGGACAGCTACATGTAAAAGAATGAAATTAAAACATTCCCTAACATCATACACAAAAATAAACTCAAAATGGATTAAAGACCTAAATGTAAGGCCAGACACTATAAAACTCTTAGAGGAAAACATAGGAAGAACACTCTTTGACATAAATCACAGCAAGATCATTTTTGATCCACCTCCTAGAGTAATGGAAATAAAAAGAAAAATAAACAAATGGGTCCTAATGAAACTTAAAAGCTTTTGCACAGCAAAGGAAACTACAAACAAGACGAAAAGACAACCCTCAGAATGGGAGAAAATACTTGCAAACAAATCAATGGACAAAGGATTAATCTCCAAAATATATAAACAGCTCATGTAGCTCAATATTAAAAAAACAAACAACCCAATCAAAAAATGGGCAGATGATCTAAATAGACATTTCTCCAAAGAAGACATACAGATGGCCAAGAAGCACATGAAAAGCTTCTCAACATCACTGATTATTAGAGAAATGCAAATCAAAACTACAATGAGGTATCACCTCACACCAGTTAGAATGGGCATCATCAGAAAATCTACAAACAACAAATGCTGTAGAGGGTGTGGAGAAAATGGAACCCTCTTGCTCTGTTGGGGGGAATGTAACTGATACAGCCACTATGGGGGACAGTATGGGGTTTCCTTAAAAAACTAAAAATAGAATTACCATATGACCCAGCAATCCCACTACTGGGCATATACCCAGAGAAAACCATAATTCAAAAAGACACATGCATCCCAATGTTCATTGCAGCACTATTTACAATAGCCAGGTCATGGAAGCAACCTAAATGCCCATTGACAGACGAATGGATAAAGAAGAAGTGGTACATATATACAATGGAATATTACTCAGCCATAAAAAGGAACCAAATTGGGTCATTTGTAGAGATGTGGATGGATCTAGAGACTGTCATACAGAGTGAATTAATTAGAAAGAGAAAAACAAATATCATACATTAATGCATATATGTGGAACCAGAAAAATGGTATAGATGAACCAGTTTGCAGGGCAGAAATAGAGAGACAGATGTAGAGAACAAACGTATGGACACCAAGGGGGGAACATGGTGGGGGTGGGGGTGTGTGTGATGAATTGGGAGATTGGGATTGATATATATACACTAATAAGTATAAGATTGATAAATAATAAGAACCTGCTGTATAAAAAAATAAATAAAATAAAATTCAAAACTTCAAAAAAGAAAATTGGTAAGGGAGGCACCTGTGAAAAAGTACATACTCCTCTGGCCTCAAAGAGGGGGACCCAGAAAGTGTAACTGATCATTTTCAAATTATATAGGACTTAAGTTCTTATATTGAGAGGACAGGTGGTGGTAAGATATGCAATACTGCTTGACTTTTTTTTCAGGCAGTCTGCTTTGGAAACAAATCTAAAGCTTGAGTAGTTTTCCTAGTCCAACTCCATCTGCCTCATAATTGTCAGTCCCTCCCAGATTCTGTCACTGGGTCATCTAGTTTGGGGTGGCAATATGAATGGTCATCTCGTGCTGGATCTTTGTGGATATTTCAGTAAGAAATAAACCAGAATTCTCTTTAACTATTCATACACCTCGCCCCAACCTCTGTGCCTGAAAGGTTGTAGGGCTGTCTTCCTTTCAATATCAAGATCCAAGGCTTTTCACACACACACTCACACATGCATGCACACGCACACACACATCGTGGCTACCAGGCTATTTAAGATTCCCTTCCATCTAATTTTGATGTCAATGATGCAAAAAATCTCTGGAAATCAATCAAAGCAGCTCCTGCCCAAAAAAAAAAAAAAAAAAAAACAACTCTGGAAGTCACTCAAAGACGTATCTGCCATCCAGTGCTTAAATTTACTCCTCTTTCACAGCCGTCATCCATATGTTGGGAAGTTCACAGGGTGATGCCTAACTTTTGAACTCAGTCTATAGGCCAAGGAAATAAAACTGCTGAAGCTTGTCTTCTGTGTACCACTCTGCTCCTTCCCTCTGCACAGGAAATGGATGTTGGCAGATGTCTTTCCCACAGGCCAAGTCATGGTCTTGGTGTATTAAAAACTCATCCCTTCTCCCCCCTTGAGGATAGTAGGCTGCCATCAGATGCTGTGTGCTCCAGAACACGACACCATATGATGGCCACCATAGCCAGAGGCGGCTTAGTAAATGTTGCTAAAACGCAGACAGTTGAAAGAGATGCCTCTGCTTGCTGCTGAGGGCTTCGTCTTGCCAAAAATCACTACCTCCCCTGGGAAGCCCAGAGAAAGATGGCAAATCCAGCGGGGGAGCACAGCATCTGCCTTATCGATAGCCGAGGGAAAGGGTGATCTGAGGAACCATCAAAGTCAAACCCCACCTAAGCCACAGGCTGTAGAAATTCAAATTACCCTGAGGTCCATGAAGGCTCAGTGGGGGGAAGAGGAAAGTAACAGGAAAAATCCAGTTGAAAGCCCCAGAGCCAACCTAACCTCAGCATCCTCCCAGTAACTTACCTAAGCTCTACTGAGCCCTTCACTCAGGGGTGTGTGGTCAGTGGCCTAGGCTCAGGGACAGCATCTCCTCTGCAGTTCTTCTCTGGGCCCACATTCCCCTGCCTTCCCCTCAAGCAGCAGGCAGTAACTCAGCCTGGCCCGGTGTTTCAGACAGCCTCTGTCACAGACTCGACTAATTTTGTCATCCTTTCTTCCCTCCTTCCTTCCACTCTCCCCTTCCTTCTTTTCCTTTATTTTATTTAATTTGGGGGATGGGGAAGGGAAAGAGATGTCAAGCTGTTTGGCCAACTGAGCAATCTGAGCTGTGGCAGATTTTTAAATACCGCTAATAAAACAGAATCCAAAGAATTATAGCCTCCGTTATGACAGGTATGATTAAACTGCCTGGGCATGATTCATCTCTATTATATTAGAGCATGAGAAAAAAAGATTAAACCATGATCTTTATCACCATTGGGGGGAAAAAAGCCTTTCCTTGCATCTGTATCTCTGCTCAGAGATAAATTTTTTTTTTTTAATTGGGTTATAGTTGCTTTACAATGTTGACAATGCTGACTTGCAATGTTGTGTTAGTTTCTGTTGTATGGCAAAAAGACAACCCTCAGATTGGGAGAAAATATTTGCAAATGAAGCAACTGACAAGGGATTAATCACCAAAATATACAAACAACTCATGCAGCCCAATATCAAAAAAACAAACAATCCAATCAAAAAATGGGTGGAAGACCTAAATAGACATTTCTCCAAAAAAGACATACAGATGACCAAGAGGCATATGAAAAGATGCTTAACGTCACTAATTATTAGAGAAATGCAAATCAAAACTACAATGAGGTATCACCTCACACCGATCAGAATGGCCATCATCAAAAAATCTACAAACAATAAATACTGGAGAAGGTGTGGAGAAAAGAGGACCCTCCTGCCCTGTTGGTGGGAATGTAAATTGATACAGCCACTGTGGAGAACAGTATGGAGGTTTTTTCCTTAAAAAACTAAAGATAGAACTACCATATGATCCAGAAATCCCATTCCTGGGCATATATCTGGAGAAAACCATGATTCGAAAAGATACATGCACCCCAGTGTTCATTGCAACACTATTTACAATAGCCAGGATGCGGAAGCAACCTAAATGTCCATTGACAGATGAATGGATAAAGAAGATGTGGTACATATATACTATGGAATACTACTCAGCCATAAAAAGGAATGAAATTGGGTCATTTGTAGAGACATGGATGGACCTAGAGACTGTCGTACAGAGTGAAGTAAGTCAGAAAGAGAAAAACAAATGTCATATATTAATGCATATATGTGGAATCTAAAAACATGGTAAAAATAAACTTATTTGTAGAGAGAAATTTAAAATCCATTCATGGTTATGAACAATCAGTGAGCTGGCCATGTTCAGAGCATTTGGAAAGGAGTTGTTATTTGTGTCTGAAAAGATGATCATTTACGTTAATGTGGACAAGGAACTAGGAATCTCTACCACCTGTCAAAACAGCTAAAATGAAACGTGGAGCTGGGACAAAAGATCCTTCTGAGGACAGGCAGCCCACAGCAGGGCTCATGGGTTTGGTGTCAGTGCTGAGTGTTGCAGGGCAGGGGATATGAGTAGTGCTGTGGAAACACTGTCCTCTTTCATCTTAGTTTACATAGGGCTTAGTGTCTGCAGGCTTTTTGAAAGAGTGCTCCAGGGCATGGTGGTTCTTGCAGTGAAGTCCAGCACCCTATGGCTTCATACTTAGTTCTTGGGGGTGTTGCAATTCTCCCTGCCAATATGCTTTCTTGAATCAGGGAGAAGGCAGCAGCAGAGGTGATACTCCAGACGTTTTAAATATCCTGGGTTCTCCCAAGGGAGGATGCCCCCATCATCCATTACAAGTTAGGAAGAAAACTGACTTGCTGATTTGGAAGTTCTCACTATTCTTTCTCTCCCTTCCCCCACCCCACTCCCTGGAAACACACGACCTACCCTCCCCCAACTTCCTCTCACTCTCTCTGCCTCCCTCCCTCTTTTACTTTGTCTTCAGGTATATATGATATCAAACATACTCAGAGTGTGTGACTTTTTATATAAAAGGACTCAGAACACTTGGAATGTAGACAGTATTTTGGTTTGGGTTGGCTGATAAGTTGTTTTAATCAATCTGATTTTATTAGTAATTTATTTCTAACTCCTTAGCCATCCATGGAATACAGCTTTAAGAAGACCTAACAACTGTACATCAACAACTCCATAAAAATGGAAACTAAGCCCGCTTTCTTAGTGTAGCAGAGAAAGCGTTGTACTAGAATCCAAAGACCTAGTTTCTACTCCTGGTTCTGCCACTACATAGTTACATGATCCTGGATGAGTTATTTTGACATCTTGGCCATTGTTTTTCTTATCAGTGATACTTATTTAATCTTTGGGGTCATGGACTCCTCTGAGAATTTGATGAAGATATAGACCCTCTTCTCAGGGAAGTGCATATGAACACAAAGCTTTGCACAGAATTTCAAGGTTTTTGGGCTCTCCACAATAGCCCACCTAGGACTTCACCTGTGTAAGTGAACCCCAGGTCAGGAACTCGTGGATGGGAGAATAGCTACAACCTCTTCCAGTTCTAATGGGCTCAACTTTGTGAATCTGCTAGCAGGAGACATTGCTCAGGAACTTATTTGAGAAAAAAAGAGGAAGAAGGAAGAAGAGGAGCAAAAGGAAAGGAAAATAAAAAAAGGAGGAAAAAGAGAAGTTCTATTTCTAGTAACTCAAAAAATATTTTAAAATCTAGTTCTTAGATGAACACTTACATGAATTAAATGCAATATAATTAAATTTCATGTTATAAAGGAAAATGTAATGTAACATGTTAACTCATTTTAAAGTTATAACCTCTTGGGAACAATAAAATAACTCATAGTGAATAAAATAAAGAAGGAAAAATGGAAGCAAAAAGCATTTACTGTAACTAAATGATTATCTCAAAATGTGATTAAATACTTCAAATTCTATGATAACGGAAATAATCTTTACATTTTTGTTAACTATCTAGTTTCTATGACTTGACTCTTAAATCTTTTGGGAAAATAAACCTAAACTACAGGTTTTTAGTTCTATAAGAACACATCACTAACCCCATTTTTTAAAATGCAATTTTAGCAACTCAGCATAAGTATTCAATCTAAGAGATTTAATTAACTTTCGATGAAGGTCTTGAGCCAATCCCCAAGCAGAATACAGTCTCTTACAAACATTACATCAACACTAAGCCAGAGAAGCCATGGGCTCAAGAGAGGAAGTGCTACACTCCAGTCCTGGAGATGGGGCTCTAGGCGAGTCCCTTGCTCTACCTAGTGTTCTGCAAAGGGAACATGTTCCCTCTCCTGTGCTACTTTTACAATGAGTCTCTCTTCATCACAACCCCCAAGGCACTATCATAAATCAACCAAGGAACTAAAACCAGTTTCCTTCCAAATATAGGTAGTTGTACATTTGTGGCTATAAATATATAAAAGTCCAAACTGAGCAGGGAAAGTAAAGTAAAATCTAGCCTTATGACCATTCCCCAACATGCTTTCTAACTGCTATAGGTTTTCCCAGAAAGTAGAGAAGCAAGGAGAGGGAAGAGGGTCTATGTTTGTATACTTGAATATTATCAACTAGTAATTATTAATTACTAATTTGCCCTGAACATCCTGCTAGAAGGAAAAAGTTAATTTGTTTCCTAACTCTAAGAACTTGTAACCTAATGTGGCCAACAAACTAAGCAAACATGAATGTACTTATTTTACCAAGATTTATAGCAGAGATTGCACACCTGGAGGGGCCAGGCTGGTGATGTAAAAGTGCGAAGCAAGTTGTTTCTGAGGCAATAGGGAGCAGTGGGAACTGTGGAAAACTGAAATATTGTGTTAGCCAAAATCAATGTGTCTGCAGGTGAAACTGATGCACTGGACAGACCTAGCTTGAAATTTGGACTTAAGGCTGAGAGAAGTGCCTCTTGAGGTCATCCAGCTAGTTAAAGGCAGAACAGGAATTCAAAATTAGGCCTTTTAATTTTCAGACCAGTGTTTTCTCCACTTACACCAAAACTTCCTTTTGTCAAAGGTCAGAGCAAATTCCCTTCATAATAGATGTTGGCATCATTCTCTTCCATCACTTCCACTGCTGTCCCTCAGACCATGCTCCACATTCACCATCATCAGACTCTTCCTCCAAAATACCACTTTTATAATGTCCCTTCTCTGCTCAAGAAGCAACAAGGCCCCACCTGTCTCTTCATGCCACCGAGGACCTCTCTAATCAGGCCCCGCTTAACCCAAATCAAGGTGACTTAGACCAGGGTAGGTAGACTCTTGGTGCTTACGTAGCCTCATCATTCATACCTTGACCCTTTATTCACCACATTTCCCCCTTATGGAAAGTTCTCCTCACTCATTAACCAAATTCTTTGCTAACAAATAATGAATCAATAAGTCTCACTTCGTCACACTAAGATGATGGACACACAAAGGGGCTTCCTCAAATCCTTCCCACTTTCTCTTCTTGACCTGAGATGATGCTAACTTTGAGGAGACTCTTTCTTTCAGAAGCCAGTAGTTCTTACATTTGCCTAAAGGGCTCAGTGACAGAATAACCAGGGAATCCACAAGAGGGGTAGGTGCTCAGCTGCAGAGACACGTTGTTCACGAACAGGGAGAGGTTGCCCCTATAGGGCATGAACCCATTTTTCTGACTCATATTAATGTTCTCTGGAGGATAGTGATATCAGCCACATATCATTTCCAGAGAAAGAAAAAGCAAGTAACTTGGTTGATGGATGGAGTACCCTCCCACCATCCAAATCTGGCAATTTTTTGTGTGTACAGAGAGAAGGGACTGGAAGAGAATCCAAGGATGTTGAAAGAGAAGTGGCATTTGGGGGTCACTGTTTTCAAAACCACTGAAGCAAACTGGACATCATGCTTCATGCTTTAACATCCAGAAGGTCACATAACCGTTAACTCTCAAGGTTTATTCTCCTTTTTACTACTTATAGTTTATGGTATTTCATTTCTCTAATTTTAAGGCTGACTCCAGTGCAATAATGAAATTCTAGGTCAGGGATAATTTTTACACATGATTAACAAGCTAAAAGAACAGTGCCTTTCCAAAAAATGAATTGTTCACCTGAGGTAATTAGCCAGTGGTTCCTAGTTTCTAAATATTCTCATTATAACCTTTATAATCTCTTCCTGCCAATATAGGACTTGCTGTGGAATTTGGACCTTCACGTGGGCACCATTCCCATTTGTGGGTTTTGGAATGAGCAGAGGTGCTGACGCCTTTCATCTGCCATGAATGACACTCAGTCATCGGACTGGGGCTTTAATCAGCCAGCCCTGCTGGAAACCTTTCTGTGTAAGCAGCAGCCTGCCAGACATTCATATCAAAAACCCAGAGGCTTTATTTAACTCTCCCTGGAAGGAGGTATAAAGGTTACAAATAATGAGGAAGAGCTGTGTTGAGCAGGAACCCAAGAGTCACAACCTCTTTGTTAAAACTGACAAAAGAGGTGGGAGATAAACTCCATGAGGAACAGAACCTGGGCTATTTAACCCACCATAGGGGAAGCTGGAAGAGAACAAAATCGCAGGATTCATACATATAAAGGGATATTATAATAGGGGATACTGAGCAGCTGTTCCTGATTCCCCTGAGGACAGGTAAGAAATGGGCTTTAAGAGCAGCAAAAGGCTTTGCAAGTATTTAAGCATATTAGAAAGAATATATATGAAGACAGAAAATCTGAGTTCTAAACCATTTCTCCCTTAGGCAGTTAACTAGCTTCGGTACCTCTGCTTTCTAGGAAATTAGAATGGGGTAGCCACCTCCCCACCTAGTGCTGGAGGATTATTGTGAGAATAAAAAGAAATGATGAGCATTTAAATGCACAAAATTGCACTTTAAAAGTGAAGAGTGTAGGCTTCCCTGGTGGCGCAGTGGTTGAGAATGCGCCTGCCAATGCAGGGGACGCGGGTTCGAGCCCCGGTCCGGGAAGATCCCACATGCCGCGGAGCGGCTGGGCCTGTGAGCCATGGCCGCTGAGCCTGCGCGTCTGGAGCCTGTGCTCCGCAACGGGACAGGCCACAACAGTGAGAGGTCCGCGTACCGGAAAACAAACAAACAAACAAAAAAAGTGAAGAGTGTAAGCAAAATCTAAGGAATTGTTATCTCACCTTCAGCAAAAAATAGGTGAGGGGTGTGATGTTATTTTCACCAGTCCTGCACTCACTTACCTGGTAACCTTATCAGGTAGAATATAGTCAGCCCTGTACGTACGTTTATTTCTCAAGAGCAAAACAGATGGAGTATGTATGTATGTGAGTGTGTACATATGTGTGTAGACACAAAGGGTCCTGATAATGTCACTTTTTAAAATTCTCTTTTAGAGGCTGATTTAGGCCTAAAATCAAAGTAACATCATAAGAAATACTGAGGTATATGAGAAAATAACTTGGTTTATGGGTCTTATTACTGAATACTGATGTCCAGGACTTTGTTATCATGTGGCTTTTGCAGTTTTTGCTAAAACCACCAAAATACAATATCCCAGGAGCTGGTATTATTTTATATCTAGAAAACCCACAAGAACCCATAGAAAAACTACTACAGATAATAATAAAATAGCAGGTTATACAATTAATGTACAAAAATTAATAGGTTGTTATATGTACAAACAAAAACCAGTTTGAATGGAAGAGAATGTCCCATTTGTGATATCAAAACATGAAATAAAATTTCTAGGTGCAAACTTAATAAGATGTGCCAAAAATCTATATGAGAAAAACTACAAAGCACTTTTTTAAGTCCCAAAATTAGACTTGAAAGAAAAAAGAGATATACCATGTTTTGGCATATCAGTTATCATGAAGGTAATATACAAATTTAATACAATCCCAATATAAAATTTCAACAGAATTTTTTTTCTGGCACAAAGCAAGTTTACTACAAAGTTCATCTGAAAAACAAATAAGCAATAATAGCCAGGAAAAAAAATCTTAAAAAAAGAAAACCAATATGGGAAGTATAGGGAACTAACATAAAATAAAATCTCTACAATTAAAAACACTGTGGCATTGGCACATGACTAGAGAACCAATGAAACAGAATAGAAAATTCAGAAATAGATCTAATGGCACATGGAAATTTAGTATACAGTAAAGGAGGCTTCTCAAATTGGTAAGAAAAGATAATAAGTGCTGAGAGTATAACTGGCTAGCTATATGAAAAAAATAAATTAGATCCATTTCTCACACCATACACTATATTAAAATCCAAATGGATTAGAGATTTAAATGTAAAACATAAAGCTCTACAAATACCATATGAAAATATAGATAAATTGCTCTAGAAGTAGAGAGAGGGAAAATTTTGTCACTATGACTCAAAACCCAGAAGAAAGAAAAGATTAATAAATTTGATAACAATCAAAAACATTTGAATAAGTCAAAGCACCATGAACAAAGTAAAATACCAAATGATGAACTGGGCAAAACTATTTGCAGCTAATCACAAAGTGTTAATATCTCTGATATGTAAAGAACTAAGAATGCAAGAATAGGGACTTCCCTGCTGGCACAGTGGTTAAGAATCTGCATGCCAATGCAGGGGACACGGGTTCAAGCCCTCCTGGTCCGGGAAGATCCCACATGCCGCGGAGCAACTAAGCCTGTGTGCCACAACTACTGAGCCTGCACTCTAGAGCCCACAAGCCACAACTGCTGAGCCCATGTGCCACAACTACTGAAGCCCACACGCCTAGAGCCCATGCTCCTCAACAAAGAGAAGCCACCACAATGAGAAGCCCATGCACTGCAATGAAAAGTAGCCCCCATTCGCCGCGACTAGAGAAAGCCCGTGCACAGCAGTGAAGACCCAACACAGCCAAAACTAAATAAATAAACAAAATTTAAAAAAAAAAAAAAGAATGCAAGAATAAAGGTCCAAGACCCCTGTAAGAAAAATAGGCAAGGTGATGTCAGTAAAAAGGTCAGAGTAAGAAACTGCAGAAGTCTACCCCTCCATAAAAGCAACTAAAACTCTGGCAAAAACTCAGAATCAAACTTTTTTAGAACACTGGAGACAAACCAAAACTTGTTGAAACTTTGGGAGCACTGAATCAGCAAAAAGGGCTGAATCTCAGTAAGAACAGTGAGCTTTGTGGCATTTTAGCCCCATCACCTGTTGCTCAGCTTAACAGTAGCCTTGAAAGAAACAGCCCACATTCCAAGTACTGGTACTGATACCAGAGGGAGCAGAACAGACCTCATCTGGAAAGTGTTGTCCTTAGTTGATCTGTCCAGTGACTCCATGGAAGACTAGCTCAAAAGGTATGTTTTATCTCACCTACCTGGAACTCAGCCAGCACTATGACCACTACTCAAGGGCCATTTGTCAAAAATATTTACAGGCAAATGTTTTAATTGATGCTGTATGCAGCAATGGGTAACAGTTGGGAAAAAACAATAGATTAACTAAAAATCTTGGAGGAAAGGCTGGGAAATGATACACATTGGCAAATAAGAGCTTTGAAAGGCTCCAACATGTTCCTGACAACCTAGAAGGCCTTACACATAAACAGGACTGTACACATGTTCAGGAAAGACCTTAGAAGGTCTTACCTTCTCAGTTCTGACTGACCTTGACTCTCTGCACAAACAGGAAATGAAGGCTAGGCCAGTGTTGTAAACTGCCTGGCTTATTACTGAAAGTGTGCCCCAACATAAGAGAGCCCATGTGCAAAAACGGGGAGCTATTTTGTTTCTAAACATTCAAGGAAATCTGTATCCAACCATTAACTGACCACTAGGCCAACAGAACAGAAACTTCAGTGGTCACAAATGACAAAAAGACATACTTCTTAAAACTGGTTCAGAAAAGTCACTAAAAAACCAACAACTAAAACAAGTAGAAACAACAAACCCTAAGGAAGATGGGGAATCTTATTTCTACAGTCACCACATTATAGTATTCAAAATGCTCAGTTTCCATTTAAAAATTATGAGACATGGAAAGAAACAATAAAATATGGTCCATATGCAGGGGTAAAGAAACAATCAATAGAAACTGTCCCTGAGGTAACCCAGACATTGGAGTTATTAGAAAAAGATTTTGAATCAGCTCTTTTAAATATGTTCGAAGATCTAAAGGAAATCATGCCTAAAGAACTAAAAGAAATCATGAGAATAATGTCCTACCAGAGAATATCAATAAAGAGAGAAATTATTAAAAGGAACCAGATAGGGCTTCCCTGGTGGCGCAGTGGTTGAGAGTCCGCCTGCCGATGCAGGGGACGCGGGTTTGTGCCCCGGTCTGGGAGGATCCCACATGCCGTGGAGCAGCTGGGCCCATGAGCCATGGCCGCTGAGCCTGCGCGTCCGGAGCCTGTGCTCCACAACGGGAGAGGCCACAACAGTGAGAGGCCCGCATATCGGAGAACCTGCTGTATAAATAAATAAAATAAAATTCAAAAAAATATTAAAAAAAAAAAAAGGAACCAGATAGAAAATCTGGAGTTGAAAAGTACAATAAGTGAAATTAAAATTTTACTACAGGAGCTCAACAGCAAATTATTGCAGACAAAAGAAAGAATCAGCAACCCCAAAGATAGGTCAGTTGAGATTATCCCATCAGAGAAACAGAAAGAAAAAGAAAGAATGAAGGAAAATGAAAGAATCTAAGAAACCTGCTGGACTCCAATCACACCAACATACACGTAATGGGAGTCTCAAAAGGAAGAAAGAAATGGAAAGGAAAAGACAGACTATTCGAAGAAATAATGGCAAAAAATAATTGGCAAAGCCCTCCAAAATCTCTTAGTATCAAGCAAAATATTTTCATTAAATGCCCTTTGTTACTTAAAGAGATTGACTGTAACTATTTCTTCACAATCAGGAAAGGTATGGTTAGGAAGAAGTCAACAAAGAATTACTACTTTGCAAAACCACATTGGAACCTGAGCCTTTTCTTCTAGAGGTAAGTATAGAATCACTGCCAATAGCTCATTAAGCTGCTTCTTTTTGGAATCATCTTCTGTTCTTGCTGACAGAAAAACTCCTGTCATGCCCCAAACTGGTGTGGAAAAATATCACCAGGCGAATTCAGCTCTCAGAGTGAGTGGTCTTAGCTGATCGCCAAAGCAGGATATCCACAGAAAGACAGAGACCAAACCCCGGGCTGTTTCTACATGACAACAAAATGAATGGCTGAATACATCAGTCTAAGGACTTCTCTCAATCTCGTGAAACCTAGGGGAATTTGCACTATATTGATTTCTTTTTCTTCTCTGAACTGATAGAGCTGATGACGGATTTGGTATCATGTGGTTATAGCCAGAGTGTGCATTTATTAAGTATCTCAAACAGCTGGTCATATAATTCAGGTTCAAATGCTTTCTTTCAGTTCTTAAAAATTCAGCTCAAGGAGACCTGGCATCGATTCACATTCAAAGAGCTGCCAGAGTTACCACAATGGTGGAAGGTGAAATTCAGCAGATACCACAGTGTGAAGAACAGCTTTGCTGGTTCCAGTCTCTCCTTTCTGTGTCTGCAGAAGTCCTTCCAGATGTAAGGAAACTGGCTCCGTATGTCTTGTCTTTTCTATTTTAAATAGGTTTCCTGAGAGTTCTTCTGCAATCACAAATCTTTCTGGCCCTTTCTAATTCATCACTGTAGAGATCAGTTCTCCAAAAACAGGGTTGAGTTTTGCCAGAAGCACTGAAGACATACGTAAATTAAAAATCACGCTAACCCTAAAACTGAACTTTTTTTCCCGTTTAGGATGAACACTTCCTTGTTTTATTGTTACTGTGTTCCTCTTAGTTTCTCTTAAAAACGATTTTTTAAATTTTATGATGCCTGGAAAATCCTAGAATTAGGTGGGTGGGCAAGTATGTAACCAGGTTAGGTTTCAATCACACCTGAGTCCTTCGTGTACTCCCTGCACATGGGGCTTCCCTGCATCACTGGGTTACTACATGAAACGCTAATTGTCTATTTACCTGTCTAGCCGTGTGATCATGAGCAACTAAACCTCTCCATGTCTTTATTTTCTCACCTGCAAAGTAGGAAGGAATAAAAGTATTTACCTCATGATATTGAGGAATGGCACACACTAAGCATTCAGTAAGTATTTTCTGCTATTATTATTACTATGATTATTATCATTATTATTAGACTGTGAGCACCTTGAACAGGAGCATTTGGTCTAATTGTCCATGCCATGGTGCCTGGCACATACTAGGTGCTCAATAAGTACTGAGTAGGTGATTGAATGAATGAATAAATGGATAACTATTTAAATGAGCAAGCAGCTGTGAGAACAAGAAGGCAATGCACAGTCCCACTGAATTTGGGTTTGGGACTTGCTAGACCTTTCTGACAAGATATCCATCGGTGCTTCTATGTCCAATGGAAAAGGAGTGTGTGAATAGAACTGGGGGTGATGCTGGGACTCCATGCTTTATTTGTTGATGTAGTTATTAAAAGAATGTGCTCATTTGTATATTTGATACTGAAAGAGTGATGATGGCTGCCCAGCCAGAGAGACCTAGCACCTGGAGACACAGGAGGTATCCCAAGAACCTGAAGAGGATTCTGGAAGCGACAGCTATTGAGAGCTGCAGATTCTGTAACGGAAGCTACTACTGATCATGTTGCCACGAGGGCGTTTCCTCAGAAAGATGTCGAAAACCATTGGGGACCAGGGAAGAAACTGTGCTGGGACATGCTTTCATCGGGAGAACCTTTCCAAGAGACACTGTGGGTTCCACATTGGGAACCACACAACCAGAGACAGAAGATCACTGTGCTTCTGGTTCCAGGCCTCTCTGCCTTGCAACCCTTGACTTTCTGGTACTGGGTGAAGATTATGAGTGTTTCAGTGTCTTCCTCCTAGGAGAGAGAATGGTGTGGATCTGGGCCGTCCTACTCACAGAGAGCTCAGATGCTTGGTGAAGGGTCCCTGCCCCCATTTTGTACTCATTGTAGGTGAGGGAAATTTCCTAATTACCAATCACTACTTAATCCCTTACTTGCTTGCTTTTTTCTTTTCTCCTTAGGGATTCAAATGATGGTAATACTTTAAAGCACAAATCATGAAAGTTCATCATAAGATATTTATTCATTTTTTGCTAGAAGCTTACTCAGTAAGCCTGGGCAAGTTATTGAACTTGGCCTTCTTCTAATGTGGTTTTCCCATCTATGAACTCAGACTCCCTTTCCATTAAATATGGATAGTGTTAATCTCTACCTGCTGACTCTCCCCTTTGGGCTGGTGTTTTATATTCATGGAAGCTCAACAAGGAACAAAGTATAGAATTCAGGGTAGAGCTTCTGTCCGTTGGGTTTTCATTCAAAATTCAACAGGTAGACAGAACTCCCTGCATAAGAAAAGGATGAGGTGACTCAGGGAAGGCAAGTAATGATGCTTAAATGTGGGCTGCCAGAGCTCTGAGGGCTAAAGAATGATCTTTTCAAAGAAAGTGAGTCTGGAGATGTGAACAGTGTTTGTCAAGGTCACGCTGAGTGAGTTTTGCAACCCCCAAAGTCAGCAGAGTCTTAGCTATGCAAACACGATAAACTCCCATTTGCCTGGAATCAGACTTGTATTTTTGTGCTCATTTTTATGAGATGGGGACAGATGGGTATTATACAAACCGTATATGGGTAATTTATCCAAAAAACAACTAACCCAACAGCATAATGTCTACTACCTTATGTGTGAAGATGATGCTAATAACGTCAGAAACTGCAAACAAAGGTTACTAAGCAAGCTCCCTGCCCTCACAGAACTGACCATATTGTTGGTGAAACAGATCAGCTAAAAACAGAAGACAAAATTGAGCGGTAGTATAAGATAGATTTTAAGGACTAGTCTCAACTAAAAAGATTGAAGGATTTAAGGAAAGGAAGATGTGATTTGTACTTGGAAGGTTTTGTAGCAAGTTGGAGTTTTGGCTGGACCTGGAAGATGGGGTTGGATTTGGGTCAGTGGAGAGGAAAAGGATAAGCAGTGGCCTGCAGGAGACAGCTCCCACTGTCTCGTGAGAAGTGCTTGTTACATTTTTCAGGAATAATGTTTGCCAGTTGCTAAAAGCAGTCATTATTAAAAATTAAATTACAAAAACATAGTTAAATCAATTATATTTTATTTATAAATTAATTTTTATGTATAATATATAATTTAGTATTACACAGTATTATCTAAATAAATACTCAGAACTCATTAGTTCCTAATTATTTTACTGCATCTTACTGTTATCTATGCTCTTGTGGTTATTTCCACTATTGTATGTGTAAGGTAGCAATGCTGTATGATAATGTGCTCCTGAGCACGCTTCCGAACTCCTTGCTGGGAGCACTTCCAAAGCAGAAGTCTGCAAATGCTACAAACCAGAGCTGGAGCTATTGTTTTGTTGGTTGTTTAGACTTAAGAAAATAATAGAAAAATATTAATAATGAAGATTAAACTTTTTTTAATAAATTGATTTATTTTTTTATTTTTATTTTTGGCTGCCTTGGGTCTTCGTTCCTGTGCGCGGGCTTCCTCTAGTTGCGCAAGCAGGGGCTACTCTTCATTGCAGTGCACGGGCTTCTCATTGCAGTGACTTCTCTCGTTGCGGAGCACAGGCTCTAGGCTCGCAGGCTCTAGAGTGCAGGCTCAGTAGTTGTGGCACACAGGCTCAGTAGTTGTGGCACATGGGCTTAGTTGCTCCGCAGCATGTGGGATCTTCTCGGACCAGGGCTCAAACCTGCATCCCCTGCATTGGCAGGCAGATTCTTAACCACAGCGCCACAAGGGAAGTCCCTAAACTTTAAAATATATCATGTTGGTAGTTGTTATATTGTGAATGACACCATAAAAACTGAAGAAATCTTCCAGCACTGGAAAATTATTATCTGACTGAGAAAAGAAGTCCGTCACATCATTGATGAACAGTGAAGTTCCAACATGCTCATTCACGTAAATAAAAATATCACCCACCATTCATGAAAGAACTACAATGAGAAAGCTGGTTATTAAACATTTACTAGTGCACCACTGGAGGAAGACCACGTCATAAAGAAATAACAGCATGTGCAAAATGGCAGAAGCTGAATTGCTCATAGTGAAGGGGATAGTGTGGTGGGAATAATGTGGGCTGTAGTCGTGGGTTCAAACCCCAGTTCTGCTATTTACTAGCTGTGCAGACTTTAGAGAGGCACATAATGTTACTGATCCCAAGTTTCCTCATATGTAACATAGACAACAAAGTCAATCATACAGTGTTCTTAGAAGAACTAGAAAGACTATAGTGTTCAGTGCCTCAAACAGTGCCTGATGATATCACACACCCAAGACTGATACTAATTATTATAGTCCAATATTCTAAAATCTATATAAAATCGTTTGACTGAGCAGTGGGTTTATTTAAGGGGTGGGTGGAAGCACTGGGTTTTGAATTTCAGGTAAGAAGAAATGTGGAATTTATTATGTAAGAATTGGTGGGTCCCTAAGGATTTCTGAACAGGACACTAATGTGAGTGAAATGTGTCTTAGGGAGATGGTGACAGCATGAGTCTGTGGTCCAACCCCTTCTTCTACATGTGGACATCTAGTATAGTGCTGAACAATAAACTTAATGTCCTAGAGACACTGGCAGATCCTTAATTGCCTTCCAAATGAAAGAAAGATTAAGTCATGCTTAATATAATTTTGGTGTAAAGTATACCTCAGAACATCCTAAATCTTTAGAAATGTAGAATGTATCCCTGGTAGCTATAATAGTGTGCAATTAAGCAAGAACTCCAGACTCATCCTCAATATTTTTCCTACCCATCACTCTCACTGAATTGATCACCAAGACCTGTGGTTCTACCTCCTTAATATCTCTTGCCCTACCTGCCATTGACCACACACAGTGCCTTGCCTTAGTTACTGGTTAACAACCTTGACTTCACATTGGAATCACTTGGGAATTTTAATAAAAATGTGCAAGTGTCGGGCTTCCCTGGTGGCGCAGTGGTTGAGAGTCCGCCTGCTGATGCAGGGGACATGGGTTCGTGCCCTGGTCCGGGAAGATCCCACATGGGCCCGTGAGCCATGGCCGCTGAGCCTGCACGTCCAGAGCCTCCCGCAACGGGAGAGGCCACAACAGTGAGAGGCCCACGTACCACAAAAATAAATAAATAAAAATTAATTAATTAATTAAAATGTGCCAGTGCCTGTGTCCTACCTCCAGAGATTGCAGCTGAATTGGTCTGAGGTGGGGCTTGAGCACGGGTATTTTTCAAACTCCAGGATGTTCTACTATTCACCCAAGCCTTACATCATGCTCACATTGCTGCTCACCTGAATCACTGCGTGAGTCATCTGCCTGGGCCAGTTTTGATTTCTTCAAATCCCTTCTTCACCCTGCTTCCAGATCGATCTTTTAGAAACACTAATCTTACCACACCACTCTTGCCTTACAACTCTTCAGCACCTCCTCAGTACCTGTCTAATAAAATCCAAGCTCATTGACACCAACCTTCTTTAACACACACACACACACAACTCTAATAAAAGGGTTATGACAAATCCAAGAGATAAAAATTGAACCAAAGAGTGACCTAGCCTTGGAAAGATGCTGCAAATTCAGATGTTTAAAGACAGTGTTAATTCATCTGTTGATGGACTTGAGGTTGCTTCCACGCCCTGACTATTGTACATAGTGCTGCAATGAACACTGGGATGCATGTGATTTTTTAATTATGGTTTTCTCTGGCTATATGCCCAGTAGTGGGATTGCTGGATCATATGGTACTTCTATTTTTAGTTTTTTAAGGAACCTCCATACTGTTCTCCACAGTGGCTGTATCAATTTACACTCCCACCAACGGTGCAAGAGGGTTCCCTTTTCTCCACACCCTCTCCAGCAGTTATTGTTTGTAGACTTTTTTTGTGGTACATATATATAATAGAATATTACTCAGCCATAAAAAAAAATGAAATTGGGTCATTTGTAGAGATGTGGTTGGACCTAGAGTCCGTCATACAGAGTAAAGTAAGTCAGAAAGAGAAAAACAAATATTGTATATTAACACATATATGTGGAATCTAGAAAAATGGTACAGATGAACCTAGTTTCAGGGCAGGAATAGAAATGCAGAACATAGAGAATGGACATGTGGACACAGAGGCTAAGGGGAGGGTGGAACGAATTGGGAGATTAGGATATATACACTACCATGTGTAAAACAGATAGCTAGTGGGAACCTGCTGCATAGCACAGGGAGCTCAGCACAATGCTCTGTGATGACCTAGATGGGTGGGATGGGGCAGGGAGGGAGTTCTAAGAGGAGGGGTGATATGTATACATATAGCTGATTCACGTCATTGTACAGCAGAGAATAACACAACATTATAAAGCAATTATACTCCAATAAAAAAATAAAATAGGTAAACAAGGTCCTACTGTGTAGCACAGGGAACTATATTCAATATCCTGTATTAAACCATAATGGAAAAGAATATGAAAAAGAATATATATATAGGTATGTATAACTGAATCACTTTTTTGTATACCAGAAACTAATACAACTTTGTAAATCAACTATACTTCAATTAAAAAAATTTTTTTTTAAGTAAAAAAAAAGAGACAGTGTTGAAATATACACCCCCAAGTAACTGCTGTGCAATGCTGAATGCGATTGAGAGCTTTGGGAGGGAAACAAGTCCAAGAGGAGGAAGCAGCTCTCAGCCCCTGTGGCCCAGCGCAAAGTGTGAGGAGATAGGGAGAAATGATAGCCTAGCAGCACCCAGTAGAGACTGCTCAGTTCAGCTTCCGACCCCCAACACATTCTCTGATTTCCCTCCTGTTATGGGTTGAACTGTGCCCCCCAAAATGCATATGTTGAAGCCTTAACCCCTAGGACCTCAGAATATAACCTTACTTTTGAGATAGGGTCTTTACCTATGAAATCATCAGGTTAAAATAAGGTCATCACGTTGAGTGCCAATCTAATAGGACAACTGACTTTACAAAAAGGAGAAATTTGGAGATAGGCACACACACAGGAGAATGCCATGTAAAAATGGAGACAGAGACTGGGGTGATGATTCTACAAGTCAAGGAATGCCAAGAGATTGCAGGCAACTACTCTGTACTAGGAAAGAGTCACGTATCAGATGTTTTCTCATCCCTTGGAAGGTACCAATCCTGCCCATACCTCAATCTTGGACTTCTAGCCTCCAGAGCTCTGAAACAATAAAATTCTGTTGTTCAAGCCACCCAGTTTGTGACTTTTATTGTGGCAGCCCTAGAAAACTAATACACCTCCCAAGTCAGCTTCTTGATCTGACCCCTGCCTACCTCTTTAGCCATATCCCTCCTCCCCCATCCCAGGTTTTACAATCCAGCCATATCCGTCTACTTCAAATTCCCCAAATGTGCTATGTTCCTTCATGCCTCTGCGCTTGTGCCCAGGTCGCTCTGTCTACCTGGAATACCTACTCCCCTGCCCACTTCCACCTGGAGGTACCAGTGAGCCCTAGAAGATTCAGCTCAACCCTCCCTTCTTCTGTTTCCCTACGCCCTTCCCCCTCCCAACCAAACTTCCACAGAATCAACCATTTCTCCTTAGATATACCTCAACTGTTGTTTGTCTCAGTCCTGTCTCTTACTCAGCCACTGCCCCAGCAACTAGTCCCAGGCCCACTGCAACCAGCTTTGCACACGTGTGACACGACAGCCCCTCTCCTCAGCCCACGCTGTCTGCCTCTCACTTCCTGGCCCAAGCCTTCTCTGATGCCAAGATTGGAACATCCACAAAAACCCAATGGACACACGCATGGGCCAACCCAAAGACATGCAGGGAATGTAACCCCTCTGGGGCCACTCATGGATAAAGTTTCCCCTTTTGTCCCCTGTGCAGACAGTTCTGACTCACATTTCCTAAAGCTCCTCAGAAGTTCCAGCGGATTGACCACTGGTCATTTGGGCAGTGGCCGACTCCAAAAGCATCCCATGTATTGTTCTTTCCTCCTTCCCTGTTTTACTCCCCTAGTCCCTCCCTGACCTCTGATCCCTGGAATCATTTCCAAATAAATACATGCATGTGTTCGTCTCAAGCTCCATTTTCAGGGCAAGTCAAGTAAGACATTGTGTTTATTTTGTATTGGATTGGATTAAACTATGTGAAATTGCCAACATTTGACCATCCTTGACCTACAAAAATGCCAATTTCATATGATCTGACTAATGATTATTTGTTTGCATTTAGCTCTTTCCAACAGAATGTAAGCTTCTTTTACTCCCCCTTTTATTTATTTATTTTTTAAATTGAAGTATAGTTGATAGACTGTAAGCTTCTTGAGGTCAGGAGCAGTATCATTCCTTTCTCATCCCCGGCATCAACTACTAAGGCCGGTACTTAGCAGTCCTTAGCAGTCCCTCAATAAATGGTGAATGAGTATAGGGTGATCTTCTCAGGGTAGGTAAGGAAAAGGGTAAGGGAAGAATTCTTCGGTGAATATTAGGACAATAAACTGAGATCCCTACCTCACACTCTACACAAAAATAAAGTCAATATGAATTAAAGATTTAAATATAACAAAGAAATAATTTTTTAAAGTACTAAGAAAATAGTTTATAGCCTACTGTGGAGGGAGTTATACTAACCATATTTCCAATGCAGAGTGGAAAGGGCTGCACTAGCAGAAGTGTGGGTGTTAGAGAAGCATCCAAGGCAGGCCTGGGGGCTCCTGGGGACGTGACCTCTAAGCTAAGTTCTGAGAAACAAGTAGAAATTAGGCAGGAGAAGGGTTAGTGAGAGCGTGTTCTGAGCAGAGGGAAGAGCCTGTGCAAAGGCACGGAGGCGAGAGAGTTAAGTGGAGGAAATGAAAGCAATTGTCTTGAAGCTCTCCATGTAGATACTAACTAATCCATGGGGATTAAAACACCCTGGCTTTGGGGAAGGCACGTCAAGTCTCACACAGACGGCAGGAGCTCAGAGTTAGATTTGGAGTCCATGCTGTCTTCTTGGGGGTGAACTGGGGTCTCTGTGTAGGGCCAAATTGTTGCTGAACCCCTGGGGTAACTGCAGTTTTAGTCTGCACACTGGCACCAGCTTTGACAAGTATATGTGAAAACCGACCTGGCCCACTTGTTCACATAAATGTATATTTGTTGGATCCTGCAACAAATATACACTATATTATAGACACCGTCCATTCTCTTTTAAAGCTTGTGAGAAAGCGGCCTAGTAAGTCACCCTGCTATGGCCCTGGAGCTGTTTGAATCGCCATCACCCAGCGTGGCTGAGAACCAAGACCCAACACAGGGCCAGAGAACAGGGCATAAAGTAGGCTGGCTCTTTATTTTTCAGTCTAGACTTAACTGGAGACTGTGGGTGCTACATTTCATGGTCTGTAACAATCAAAATCTTTTCCCCTACACAAAGTCCAATGCTTAGATCACGCTTCCCCTAGGGAATGGCTCTACATAGTAAGAAGATGGTTCTTTGCAATTCAAACTGATAACTTAAGGTACCTTTTTAAATTGTCCTGTTCCAAGAACTGGGCAAATTGAACCAACATACTTCGTTTTACAGTAACCATGCAATACTTCACAAAGTGTCTTTAAAAGCCACTTAAAGTAGTAAGGTATGTGTTTTGCTGTGAAATCCTTTAAAACAAGAGAGTGAGGTAACAAAACACCATGATATTCCAGTATATTCCATGCCCCTTCAAGAGCAGTGGTGACTGAACACGGGTCCTAATAAGAGCTTTTATGGTAGGCTCATCGTTTGTCATTTATAATCATGAAGAAAAGTCACGTGGCTTCAAAAACTTGGTCTGTCAGTAGAGGGTAGGCATAAAAAATTCCAATATTTTTTAAATCGTCTATTTTAAAACACCTGTCTTCAGCCACTTATCTACTTTTTTCAGACATCTGATAGGATAAATTGGAAGAAACTGATCAAATAATATCATGGGTAACATACCCAAAGAATTTCTATAGTCATATATTTCCCAAGTTACAACTGTGTGTTATTTATGACTCATGTCAAAAATGCCTTAGGGCTTTTGCTCCTCAATTCCGTAACAGTTTATTTCCCCAAAACTGTGCCCACGTTTTACAGCAAGGTCCACAGCAATAAAGCAAGAAAGCAGAAAAATCAGCATTTGATATCCACAGTTTAGCATTTTCTGCTACCTGGGACAATCCAGGGGAGATCACAGAATGGGTCTTGGTGACCTTGCAGCAGCTGCAAATCACTGTGATCTGAATTATAATAGGCTCCTCTTCAATAATACATTACAGACTCAGTATACTTAGGCATCCTCGGGATTTCTCAGTAGGAACCAAAATTATTACAGCACACACCACATTTTTCTTATCACACAGCTTCCATCAATACATTTATGATCTCTTTAAAGCACACAATAGAGGGCACACCTATGCCTCGTGACTACATTTATCCACAAGTGCTCAGACAGACACGTAAGTCAATAAATTCTAAATAAAAGAACTAACTAAAATTCTTATCCAAGGGGCGAAAGCATGGCTGCTCACGTTCAAGATCTGTCCTAATAGAAACTGTGTTAGAAACCAGACAAAAGCAAGCCAGTGGAGGTCAGCTGGGAAGGTCAAGGAGATGAAGGGGCTGCCATACCAGGCGGCGTCAAAAGGAGACGGAGCCAGACCCTTGGCATTAGCTGAGAATGAGTCCCCAGACTGTCGGGTGTCCCCATATTCAAGCAAGTCTGTATAGGATAGGATTCCACAATAAAAAGCAATAAAATACAAATAGAAATGCAATGTCCCTTCAGACCCAAGTAAAGAACAACAAAGCCACACTGAAACGTCAATGCCCATTGCTGGGAGTCCTGGTGGTGACCCAGCTGGACCCCAGTACTCCCGTCCTATCCAGCAAACACATGCCTCCTCCTCAGCTTCCTCGTGAGCTGAGTGCTTCACACACGACAGCAACAATTCAAGTCTGTCCCTCTGTATGATGACAAGTTACTGCATGCCATGATTATAAAAATAGCTAATATGTATGGAGAGTCAACTGGATAACAGACACTATGCTACATGCTGTCTGTCTATGATCTCATTAAATATTCACCTCAACTGAATGAGGCAAATACTATTACGATCCCTCGGTTAATACATGAGAATCTTCAGTTTAGTGAATCAGACATCTCAGCAAGGGTCTGTCCAGTTCACGATCATTTTTCCCATCTCTTTGATGTCCCCCATCTCCATCCCACAATCCAGAGAGGTGGCTCTCCGGGATACATGTCTGTACCACCTGATTCTGTAGGTTGAGGCATTCAAAATCCCAAATCTGAATGGAGAGCAAGAGAGACTGGAAGTTGGTTGATGAGTCTTAGCAGCAGAGACTGAAAAGAGGAGCCGTGAATTCAGGCTGCTCATGTCCAGGCAGCCCTTGGGACCCATGAAAGACCCTCCAGCAAGCGCCCTTTTTCCTAAGCTAGACTGAGTTCTTTCTGTTCCTTGCTGTGGCCGCCATGCCTCTGATGGCAGGAGAAAGAGGGACCCCCACCCCCACCCCACTGGAGGAACTGAGAGGGGGCTCCACACCCCAGGAAGACCTTATTCTCCCCAGTCTTGGCACTTCCATTAGCAGGAGTCAAGAGGGAGCCCCAGAACTCTCATGGCCTGGCAAGACCCCCTGCCCTCCCTCCCTCCACTACTCACATCTTGGCCACCACTGTCTGCCTTGTGGCCACCAGCTCTTTTATTCCCACTACATCAGCCACCGCAAGAAGCCCAGGGCTCCAAAGCATCTGGACGTCTCCTTTTCTGACCCTTGTCCTCTGCCATCATCCAACCCCAGCTCCTGAACGTGCAGGATCTACTGTACCTGCAGGATCACACAACCAATCCTCAGCAAAATCTCTGCTACCCCCAGCCTCCCCTGGGACCATGCCCTTCGCCTCTTGCTGTAACTAAGTCTGAGGATACCGCTTCTCCGGCAGCCCTTTCCCCTTAAACAACCGGACTGGAGGTGGGATAACTGTCCTCTCCTCCTCAGTGCCTTTTCTAGACCTTTCTTCTTCCCAACCCCCCACCCCAGAGCGCTGTATCTTATGTCATCATGCTGTCCCCCCACTACCCGCCCTCATCACAATCATCCCCACTGAGGCCCCAGCCCTAACATCACTACCCTCATTCCGCTAAGATTTTTGCCCTTGGCTCACTGCTACTCCCTCTAACAGTACCCTTATCAAAATTCTTGGTGATTTAATATCCACCTGGATGATCTTGCCAATATTCTATTGTTTCAGGTCCTAAAGATCTTGGCTTCCACCCTACCTCAGCCACCCACTCCCATGGTCACACCCTGGACTTTGTCATTTATCAATAATGGCCATTTCAAGGATTTCACTGCTACATCCAACTGCCTATTTAATATCCCCATTGTCTCGTGGCCATCTCAAATTTAGTGCCTCCAGAACCAAACTCCTGATCGTCCCCCGCAAACCTGCTCCAACTGCTGTTTGCCCATCTCAGGTAAGATCCTTAACTGAGCCCCATCCTTCCAAGCCGGTGGACCAACAACTTTAATTTTTCTCACAGCCCATATCCAGTCAGTCAAAACCCCATTGAATCTACCTTCAAAATATTTCCAGAATCCAACCACGTCTCACCAACTCACTACAACCACCCTCATCTGAACCACCATCATCTCTTACTTGGATTATTGCAGTAGCCTCCTAAATGGTGCCACTACTTCTACCCTCGGTCACTCTCCCACCTCCAGGCTCCTCTCAACCCAGTACCCAAAGTGGACCATCTAAAACATAAATCAAGTCATGTCCTTCAGTGTTTGCAAGCTCTCCATTGGCTTTCCACCACATCAAAAGTAAAAGCCAAACTCTTTATGATAACTTATAAGACCTTAGATGTGCTAATCCCAGCACCTCTTGGACCTCCTCTCCTGCTGCATCACTTTGTTTATGCTCCGGTCCCTCTGGGCTTCTTGCCATTCCTTCAACATGCTAGATGTGCTTCTGCCTTAGGGCCTTGCTCTTTCTCTTACCTCAGCCTGGAACATTCTTTCTTGCAGACTTTTACTACCTTACTCTCTTCTCTCCTTCTGGTCTTTACTCAGATATTAACTTCCCATTGAGGGCTTCCCTGACCACCCAACCTAAAACTGCAGCCTCTCTATACCCTTTCTTCCTGCGCTGAAACTTCCTGTCTCCCTTTCTTGCTTTATTTTTCTTCATGACACTTAATTGTCATCTTCACGCTGTAAACATTTACTTCTTTTTTTAGTGTCTGCCTCCACCTGGTGGAATGCCAACTCCACCAAAGGCAGGGATTTTTGTGTTTTGTTCACAGCTACATCCTCAACAAATAGAGCGGTGCCTGGCACATAGTAGGCACTCAATAAATATTTTTGAATGCATGAATGAATAAATTAGAACGCATAGATTTAAGGAGATTAAGAAATTTCTCAAAGGCCACAGAGCTAGTAAGTGGCACAAACAGGACTCCAGCACACATTTAACTGAGGCCATACTGTGCTTTCCACTCACAGACTTCCCTGCTTCACGTGACCACGTATGCTTGGGCTAGCTCACAAATAGATACAATCAGAAATGTTAACTTCTCAAGTGATGAGTTTGTTATACCCTTATTTGAAAGATGAAGGATAAAAAGGAGTCTGCATGGAAGTGTTTAAATCAGGGCCAATTCTGTGAAAAGCCAGTTGGTCAATATTTTATGCTTTGCAGGCTGTTTGGTCTCTGTATCAACTACTTAACTCTGCTGCTATAGCACAAAAGCAGCCATAGACAATATGGAAACAAATAGGCATGGCTGTGCTCCAATAAAACTGTATGTACAAAAAACAGATGATGGGGCTTCCCTGGTGGCACAGTGGTTGAGAGTCCGCCTGCCGATGCAGGGGACACGAGTTCGTGCCCCAGTCTGGGAAGATCCCACATGCCGTGGAGCGGCTGGGCCCGTGAGCCGTGGCCGCTGAGCCTGCGCGTCCGGAGCCTGTGCTCCGCAATGGGAGAGGCCACAGCAGTGAGAGGCCCACGTACCGCAAAAAAAATAAAAATAAAAAATAAAAATGGGCTCTCTATAGTGTATTTGTGTACAAACATTTTGCCAAAAATATCTGATGTTCTGTGTTAAATTGTGAGCCGTGGATACTTCCCACAGAAAGTGAGAAAGAGTCAGGGGGAGGGGAGAATCTTCACTTTTTCCGTTATAATGGTCAACATTGTGTGAATGTTTTAAGTTAACGTGGAAAATGGAAACAGCCAGGTGTGCAAAGCTATGTCAGGAGCTGTTAAAGATGATCTGCTCGAGGAAATTTCTATTCAGACTTGGCTGTTAACACAGACATCCGTATTCTAAAAGTTTCCCCTCTGTCATTTTTGAGAAAATGTAAATTGATGACATCAAAATGGTAGTGGGTCTGTACCCTAGACCCATGGTCTTCGAACTTGAGGTTCTGTTTCAGTGCATCTGGGTCGAGCCCAAGAATCTGCATTTCCAGCCTGTTCCCAGGGGTGCTCTTGCTGCTGTTGGGTGGACCACATCGGAGACTCTCTGATCTACACCCTCACTGCCCTAACTGTAGTCCCAGACCAGCAGCTGGAGCATCACCCGGGAGCTTATTAAACATGCAGAATGTTGGGCCTGAGCCCAGGCCTCCTGAAGCAGAAGCTGCATCCTAACAAGCCCCCCAGGGGGTTCACAGGCACGTGGCAGCTAGAGAACCTGCTCTAGACGTCCAGAGCCCTTAGCCCCACGCTTTGAGATGCTTCCACTAAGCAAAATAGCCGTCCATGAGCTCTCCCTCCACGTCCTGGCCCTGTGGTGCTGAGGCAGGACAGTGCCCCCTCAGTGGCCTTAGGGACAGGGGATAGGAGGAAGGAGATCCCGTCCACGATAGAGACCTTGGCCACAGCCTCCAAGTGCCATGTAGCAGGGACGCTCCTTCTGTCCTTGGGCACATTTCTACTGCCCAGATGGAGCTGCCTTTTCAATAGTGCTGCTGGGTTACATCCTCCTGAGCTCACAGAGAGGCAGAGGCTGGACCCCATTCTGGACAGAGCTTCCCAGCAGCACCAACTGGAGACTCCATCCAAGGTCCTCCACCTCGGTCAGGCCGTCTCAGAAATGTGCAGTCTGCAAAGCAACCACTCAAACAGAATACAACCCAGACAAATGGAAGGCCCTCTGGACATTTCAGAGACAAAACAAGCATGATTTCCACCACTTAATTCATCCTGGAGCCCCCGTGATGAGACGGATTATGCAGGCCACATGCCAAGCCCGGTTTCACCGCCATATGGTGGTCAAGCTGGCTACGTCTAGATCTTTAATACCATCTGATTAGGCCAACCAGCCTCCTGACATATACACTTTGTTCCTACAGCCCAGGGAGACTCAGAGGAGAGTACCTGCTGCCCTCCCCCTTCCTGCCCAGACTTGCCTCTGACCCCTTCCTGCTTCAGGGATTACCCACATATAGGATCCCATGCAACCCCACAGGAGACAAGCACGTCAAGTCAGCTCTCTCCCTAGAAGCCGACCCAGGAGGAAAATAGAAATTGTGAACAAACAAACAAAAAGGCTTTCAGATGATTACATAGGCTGTTTGTCTCTATTCATCCACAAAGATGTGTTTCTCCATAACTCACTGCAAAGTCCCAATGCCTCCCACAGAGAAACAGAGTTGTGATGACAGGGTCAAGGATTGGATGGGGTGCTGAATATCTGAACAAAAAATCGACTTTAAAATTGGAGGAATTAAGTAAAACAATAATTCCCACATGAATGAGCAGGTATAAGTTGTTCCATAAATTGTTCTAATTGTGGTTTAAAAAAAAAATCCTAACCCTTCTCAACACTACCACTTGACGTTTACTGAAGGCTGGCACCAATATTATTAGACCTTTCAGGATTACCTTCCTTATTTTCACAACAATTCTCTGTGGTGGAAGGAGCTGTTTTTACTCACAGCACCTCAGACACCAAATGTGTGGGCTTTTTTTCACACCAACAACCAGTTCTCCTAAACCTCCAACACCATCTGGGTGTCCTACAATTCAAGTCTGACACTAATGACCTGGAGTTAGCGTCAGATCCCACAGGTTAAAGGGCTCAGTCCCACAAGGCTGCCCTCACTGCAGAGGGCAGTTGCAAGCAGTGGGTTCCCAGGGGACCCACACTTCTGTCTGACTTGGCTACAAAGTCAGGGGTTCCCACAACCCCCCTTTCGGCTTTGATAATTTGCTAAGTGGTTCACAGAACTCAGGAAGACACTTCACTTAGTATCATCAGTTTATTATAGAGGATACAAGTGAAGAGCTAGATGAAGAGGTACATAGGGAAAGGTCCGGAAGGACCCAAAGCACAGGATCTTCTGTCCCTGAAGCACTGGGTTTCACCACCATCCCAGCACGTAGATGTGTTCACCAACTCCAAAGCTCTCTGAACCCCATTGTTTAGAGGTTGAATGGACGTTTGATTACATAGGCATAATTAAATCACTGGCCATTGATGACTGAACTCAACCTGCAGCCCCTCTCCCCTTCCTAGAGGCTGAGGCGTGGGGATGAAATTTCCAAGCCTCTAATCAAGCCTTGGTCTTTCTGGAGACTGGTCCCCATCCTGAAGGTATCAGAGAACCCATTAAGAATTACCTCCTTAAAATAAAAGACACTCCAGTGCCCTCATCCCTCAGGAAGTTGCAAGGGTTTTTAAAGCTCTGGGCCAGGAAACTTGGTCAAAGAGCAAACAGCTTCCTATGATAGCCAAGTGGGTACTGTTCTCTCTTTTTACAGATGGGAACACTGAAAGTTAAAGAGGCTAATTAACTTGCACAGGGTCACAGAGCTAGGAACCTGGATAGGCTGATTAGAGCCTCTATGCTTAATCATTAGACGATATTGCCTTCCAATCTTACGGTCTAAAGGGGAACCTCCCTTAAGAAAAATATAAACACAATAATAAAAGGAACATCCAAACACTTCGGGAAATATTGGAGGGGCCAACCTGCCTTTGTGTCAAGGTAACCCCTGAGTAACATTATTACATATGTCTATCGTGTGGCACGTTTGCGGGTATGTTTAGGAGGCCCAGATGGCTCATGTACTGTTTTGATAAATGGGGAGCAGTCACTCCCATCATTGGCAGGGAAAGCAAAATTATGCCTCACCTCCAGGCCGGCTCATCACTGTGCCACCTGCAGAAACACTTCATCTGGTCGTGACCCAAGCATTACGGCCGACTGCCTTGATGCGCGCAGAGGCCCCAGGTCAGCAGCCCAGATTGACAGCGCAAGGAGACTTCCTGCTCCTCAGTCCTCCTATCTATGAGCCTCATTCCTCATTGCCAGGATGACAGATTGCCTTGTGTCACGCCGGGGGAAAACATACACACGAGCACACACACAAACTGGTGATGCCTGAAGGGAGTTCAGCATCACTAGATAAGCATGAGGTAACAGAAATTAAAGAACTCTGCCTACGTTCGTTGCGAATGGAAACAGGCAGTTGGTTTTTATTATTAAACCAAAGGATGATTTAACACGCTTTGGAGAGCTGGCTACTTCCTCATAGCCTCATAGGAATCATCTTTTTGTAAATGTTAGCCTCATAAGTCAGACATAATTCAAGGTGGGGAGGGCAATGCCATTCATCTATAAAGTGCATCAAACACCTAAACTCATAAGCATAAAAGAGAAATAGAAGGTGAGGGAAAGGCAAATGGGAGTGTTATGGAAAGAAAAGCCAGGTCGGTGTTTGAAACTTGCTGCACAGCAAATAATATATAGCACAGTAAATCACAAGTTGACTCAAATGTCTTGTTGAGACAAAATAGAGCTAAGGAAATTGGAATTATGAGCTGATTTATAGCGGTCATAATGATAAATACCAGTTATTGAGGATCTTCTATGTATCAAACAACATAGATATTATTCCCATTTTACAGATGGGGAAAGTAAGGCTTAAAGGGGTTAAATAACCTACAGTAGATGCCACAAATGATAAAAAGCAGAGCCTGGACCCAAATCAAGGTTGAGCTGAATCCAAAGCCGAAAATTTTTTTAGAATACATGGGAAATGGCTATGAATTTTTTTAAGACTACATATTAGAAAATGGCATCCAATTTGAGATGTGCCTAGAAGGGCCTAGGGTGACCACCATTGGTGACCTGTCCACCATCCTTTCCCCCTTTCTTCTTTCGTCCAAACCTCAGTTATGTTGTATAATCATCCAATTTCCAACTCCCAAAGGAGAGTCCTGATTGAACTAAGAGAATCCGTGACTGGCATTCTCCTAGTCACTGTTATTGATCTAGTGGTGGGCACATGACCTTAGATGGCAGTTACACTAAAGAGAGGAACATTTATTCAAAACTTGGAAGATACTCTTGTCTTTCTTCTGGATAGAACAAGGAAGCATGTTGCCCTTTGGCTAGCTGGCAGCCATATTGTGACCATGAGGAGAACCATGTGAAGACAAAGCCAACACCCCAACAATGGCATTGTGGCAAGATGGAATAAAACAGGTCTGTAAGAAAAAACCCATTGAGCTCCTGACTTAACCAATTTTTGAAACTGTCATACTTCTGAATTTCTTGTTTTGGAAAATAAAATGTATATTTTTAACTAGTTTGAGGCAGAGTTTGTCACTGATATATAAAAGCAACCTAATTTATATGTGTTCCCTGCCCATGTGTTAAATCTAATTTAAACCTGCCCATTAAACCTAATTTAAATGTGTTCCCTATTAATTATCTCCTTTAATAGTCTAACAAGTCCCCATGTTCTACAATTAGATTTAGTCCTTTTAATATTTGTGTTCTCTAAAAGGTAATAGGTAAATAATTACATAACCTTAGAGAGGGGACAATTTTTCTTAGTATTGCACAAAAGGAAATGATTTATAAAGGAAAATATTAATACATTTAACTACATAAAAAGTCAAAACTTTTTAATGTAGAAATACCATTAATAAACTTTAAAGGGAAACAATAAACTGGAGAAAAATTTTTCTGCATACAATACCAAGAGTTAATAATCACTTCTGTATAAAAAGCTCTGAAAATAGATGAATACCTTAAGAGAAAACTATGCAAAGAATACGAACAAGCAATGGCCATTAAATATATTTTTTAATGTTTAATTTTACTACTAATCAAAGAAATACAAGTTAAAATATAAATACTATGTTCATCTACCAAATTTGAATTGGTTATTTTTTCCTTAAAGGAATAAAGACTACCTTATTAAAGAAAGGACTGCCTTATTAACTCAGCTACAACTGAGGTTCCTCAGCCCTCCTCATTCTTCATCAGATCAGCCCAGGCTTGCTTTCATGACAGAGGCCAGGGTTACGAGAGAGAGGGTGGAAACACACAGGCCTCTTGAGGCCTGGGCTCAAAACTGGCAAACCATCACGTCCACTGCATTCTATTAGCCAAAACATGTCACAAGACCAGCACAGACTGAGGGGAAATGGACTCTGCCTCTCGATGGGGGGGATTTGCAAAATCATATTGCAAAGTTTCTGAATCAAGGAAGAGGTGGAGAATTGGGTCCACTTTCAATCAATCTGTCACAAGAACGTACTCCATTATTCCAATTATACTTTAAAAAATCATGTGTATCTATTTAAATATATATGCATAAATATGTGTGATATGTGGATAGACAGACTCTCAACTGAGCAGGCTCTACACAGAAGAGAACACCCAAATAGCCAATGAGTCTATGCAAAGATGTTCAATAGCACTAGTCACTATGGAAATGCAAATTAAAGCTATAATAAGACACCATTACCTACCACCAGAATGGTTAAATTTAAAACAAACAAATTTTTTAAAACTGACAACACCACATATTGGTAAGATAGGGAGTTACTGGAACTCAGATACTGCTGGTGGGAATGCAAATTGGTAGAACCATTATGAAACTTGTCTGTATCTACTCAGTTGAACATATGTACACTCTATCACCCAGCAATTCCATTCCTAGGTATATACCCAAAAGAAACGCACATACGTGAATAAAAAGACACGATTAAGAATATTCATAGATGTATATTCACAATAGGCAAAATCAACCAAGATGTTTGTCAACAATAGAATGGATAAAATGTGAGATTTTTCTCAGAGTGGAATACTACACAGCAATGAAAAAGAACAAGTACCGCTACTAGCAACAACGTTGATAACTCTAACAGATCCGATGCTGAGCAAACAAAACGGGAGCCCAAAAAAGTATATACATCCACTGCATGCCATTAGCCATTGCACATGCGTAAAACTAACTTGTGATCGTAGAAATCAGAATAGCAGTTACCTTTGACGACAGGATGGTCCAGGCATGACACAAGAACCCATCACAGAGCTCCCCGGAAGAGGGACTGGCTGGGGCAGGCTGAGGGACAGGTAAGAGCCTGCAGGACTGTCCGGTGGGAGAGGCCTAGCCTCCATGGGGGCGTGGAGGGGGAGGGGACTCTGAAGGTGCTCAGCAAATGACAATAAGCCCCGCTACTTGACAGTGACTGCAGAGGACCCCAGCGCATATGTGTGCAATCAGCGGGCCCTGGTTTATAGCAAAACCAGCCTCGGTGCCCGTGGCTCCGGCAGCTCTTTGTTACCCAGCTCCTTCCTGCCTTGCTCCCACCACCCGCCCCACTCCCCCAGCCCCACGCTCTCATCGAGCGCAGTGTCCTGCTCCATTCTGTGTTCTTCCTGACCCTTTAAATCCTCAGCACACAGCACAGCAAAATCCAGAATGCCTGCTTTAATGAGCGTGGAGAAGCAACAGTGAGTCTGAAGGGACCCAGATGTCCCCAGCTGAAAGAGCTCTTTCTCACGGCTCACTTCCATTTCCCTCTCCTCTTCAACTTCAATTTTCTCCATCTAATCCCTCACTGTCAACACATTTAGGATTTTCTCATTGATAAAAAAGAGATTCGTGTTCCCGAGGCTCGGAGCTGCCTCACGGATGTTTGGGACAAGCTGCCAGGAAGGATAAGTAAAAGGCCAGAGCTCACTCAGGAGCACTCTGCAAATAGATGACTATCTCAAGAGGAAAGCATGCAAAGAATAGGAACAAGCAATGACCATTAAATACATTTTTAAGGCTCAATTTTACTAGCAATCAAAGAAAGACAAGTTAGAAGAGAATACTCTGTTCATCTACCAAATTTGGTTATTTTTTCCTTTAAGGAGTAAAGACTACGTTATTAAGGAAAGGGCTGCCTTATTAAGTCGCTACCAGCTGAGGTTCCTCAGCCCACCTCCTTCTTCATCAGACCCGCCTGGGCTTGTTATCATGGTCGGGGTGGGAGGGGAGAGAGAGGAGGAACACAGGCCTCTCGAGACCTGGGCTCAGACCTGGCGAACCATCACGCCCACTACATGCTATTAGCCAAAACAAGTCACAAGGCCAGCACACATTAGGGGTAATGGACTCTGCCTCTTGATGGGAGGATTTGCAACATCATATTGTAAAGGTTCTAAATACAGGGAGACGTGGAGAATTGGGGCCCATTTTCAATCAATCTGTCACAAGCATATACTACATTATCCCAATTATACTTTTAAAACTTGTGTGTATCTATCTAAAATATATAAAACATAAATATAAAAATACATTTTATATACAAGTATTATATTTCATATAAATATATACTATACACACATATATGTGATGTGTGAAGAGACAGACCAGACAGATAGATGGATTAGGCAGATTATTAATACAAATTGTGGCATTTCCATAAGAGCTAGGGACATTTATGATGCTGCTTATCCAGACATTGTTGAAGAATTTTAAAATGTGCCACCGTTTGCCCCATAGGGGTTTTAAAATACATATGAATTTAACCAGTGTAATGTTTGAGTGTGTCTGGCCTCTAAGAAGACAGGTCAATAACAAATTTGACTTACTAAATACAGCACTGTTGTCTGCAAAAATCACTTACAATAATCAAATGAACACAGAGAGAAAATGATGGGAAACAGTCGTTTTCAAGGTGGAAAATCAAATACTGTACCTTTTCTGGACAGATACAACCCGCTGCAGAAGCACAACACTGATTTGCTTTTCAACCACAGGGACCCATTCTTCCTTATAGCCGTACATAACAAAGTCCTAGGATAACGTAAATAAAAACATAAACCTTTTGCAAGTAGAATCTTGGGAGATGATTTTGACCTCGTTGCATCCCACACCATGTAAGCCAACCAATACCCCAGCTAAACCCTAATCCAAATAGACAGGGATTGCACAAATTTTTTACAGGCCAAACTCACAGTAACTTCCAACTACCCTGCTAGCTGGCCTACCTGCCTCCTGAACAATACAATGACTACCCACATAACAAAGGAAAGACCATTGTTAAGAGGTCCTGCTACCCTCAACTATACTCCTCTTGAGAGATCTGACGTTCCAAACAGCATGATCAACCTCTTTAGCACCCAGCTGACCTCAAAGATACTAAACTCTAGCTTTTATATACCAGTTAAAGGAAAACATATATTCTTCTTCTGTCCAACTATAGCTATGTTTACCAAGGCCTGTAACTGGGCCTGAGTCTAAACTGAGCAGGTTTATTTAATGGAGATATTCTATGCAACAACTGGACGTGAAAAGAAAACAGGAAAGAAACAGAAAAGCCAGAATGCAGATGTCTGAGGAATCCCATCCTATTTAATTTTCATAAGATTATTAAGTCCCAATAGTACATAGCAGTTACCAACTCTTCATTCATTTACCAAATCAATGTGCCCCGATCATCAGCTGTGAGCTAGAAACTGTGCTGGGGCTCGGGGTTTGGGGGGACAGGGGTAGGAGCAGCGATTATTAGTAAGATAGAATCCCTCGCTTTGAGAAGCTCAGTTTAGAGGGAAGGCCTGTGTGAGGTCGTTATGAGCCAGCGTGCAAGTACTCTGAGTGAGACTGATCACTGTGCGAGAACACTCATTTCCCGGGGCCTCTAACAAGCATAGGAGGCTGGTTAACGGCCCCCCAAAGATATCAGGTCCTAATCCCTGGAACCTGTTACCTTATAAAGAAAAAGGATCTCTGCAGATATGATTAAGGATCTTGACATCGGGAAATTATTCTGGATGACACTAGTGGGCCTGGCTAATCTGATCACAAGCATCCTTAAAAGAGAAAGACAGAGAGGGACGTGACACAGACACACAGAAGAGGAGGTGATGTGAAGACAGAGGCAGAGACTGGAGTGGTGCAGCCGCAAGCCGAGGAATACCAGAAGCCACGAGAAGCTGGGGAAGGTCAACGAACAGATTCTCCCACAGAACCTCTGGAAATGCAGCCCTGAAGACCCCCTGATTCGGACCCTTGATTCCAGAACTGTGAGAGAATAAGCCTTCGCGGTTTTGAGCTACCAGGTTTACGGCCATTTGTTCAGCGTGCGCAGGAAAACAGTATACTACGAATTGGAAAAGACTTTCAAGAAACAAAAACATGCATGAGCCGAGTGTAGAAAGGGTGTGGGGATGGAAGGCGAGAAGCCAACGCTGATTATGGCTCGTGTGTAAAATGCAAAAGGGGTCGGCAGCCATTTTGCACTATGGACTCTGGTCTGAAGAGCCGGGTGTGAGGCCTCAGACCCCAGCACCAAATGAGCGAGCAAAACTAGGAAGCACAAAGAGAAAAAAAAGGGAGAATTCTTTGTAAAATATGAAGAAGGAAAACTCCTTGATCCAACAGACTGGAAAACTAACTCAAAGAACACACTGAAGAAGATTTGAAGACATTAATTTGCAAGGACGAGGGGAAGATGGCAGAAGAGTAAGACGTGGAGATGACCTTCCTCCCCTTGATACACCAGAAATACATCTACACGTGGAACAACTCCTACAGAACACCTACTGAACGCTGGCAGAAGACCTCACACCTCCCAAAAGGCAAGAAACTCCCCACGCAAAAGAAAAAAGAATAAACAGAGACAAAAGGATAGGGACGAGTCCTGCACCAGCGGGAGGGAGTTGTGAAGGAGGAAAGATTTCCACACACTAGGAAGCCCCTTCGCAGACGGAGACTGTGGGTGGTGGACGGGGAAAGCTTCGGAGCCGCGGAGGAGAGCACAGCCACAGGGGTGCGGAGGGAAAAGCGGGGGGATTCCAGCACAGAGAATCAGGGCCGACCGGCACTCACCAGTCCGAGAGGCTTGTCTCCTCACCCGCCGGGACGGGAGGGGGCTGGGAGCTGAGGCTCGGGCTTCGGTCAGAGCGCAGGGAGAGGACTGGGGTTGGCGGCGTGAACACAGCCTGCAGGGGGTTAGTGCACCACGGCTAGCCGGGAGGGAGTCCGGGAAAAGTCTGGACCTGCCGAAGAGGCAAGAGACTTTTTCTTCCCTCTTGTTTCCTGGTGCGTGAGGAGAGGGGATTAAGAGCGCTGCTTAAAGGAGCTCCAGAGACGGGCGCGAGCCGCGGCTAAAAGTGCGGACCCCAGAGACAGACATGAGACGCTAAGGCTGCTGCCGCCACCAAGAAGCCTGTATGCGAGCACAGGTCACTATCCACACTCTCCTTCCGGGGAGCCTGTGAAACCTGCCACTGCCAGGGTCCCGGGACCCAGGGACAACTTACCCGGGAGAACGCACGGCGCGCCTCAGGCTGGTGCAACGTCACGCAGGCCTCTGCCGCCGCAGGCCCGCCCCGCCCTCCGTGCCCCTCCCTCCGTGCCCCTCCCTCCCTCCGGCCTGAGTGAGCCAGAGCCTCTGAATCAGCGGCTCCTTTAACCCCGTCCTGTCTGAGCGAAGAACAGACGCCCTCCAGCGACCTAAACGCACAGGCGGGGCCAAATCCAAAGCTGGGCCCCTGGGAGCTGTGAGAACAAAGAAGAGAAACGGAAATATCTCCCAGCAGCCTCAGGAGCAGCGGATTAAAGCTCCACAATCAACTTGATGTACCCTGCATCTGTGGAATACCTGAATAGACAACCAATCATCCCAAATTAAGGAAGTGGACTTTAGGAGCAAGATCTATGATTTTTTCCCTTTTCCTCTTTTTGTGAATGTGTATGTGTATGCTTCTGTGTGAGATCTTGTCTGTATAGTCTTGCTTCCACCATTTGTCCTAGGGTTCTATCCGTCCATGTTTTTTTTAAAAAATTTTTTTTCTTAATAATCAATTTTAATTTGAATAACGTTATTATACTTTACCTTCGTTCTTTCTTTCTTTCTTTCTTTCCTTCCTTCCTTCCCTCCTTTAGACAACGAATCATCCCAAATTGAGGAGGTGGTCTCTGACAGCAAGATTTATGATCTTCCCCCCTTTACCTCTTTTAGTGAGGGTGTATGTGTATGCTTCTGTGTAAGATTTTGTCTGTATAGCTTTCCTTCCAACATTTGTCCTAAGGTTCTATCCGTCCCTTTTTTTTTTTAAACTTTTTTTCTTAATTATTTTTTATTTTAATAACTTTATTATATTTTATCTTATTTTATTTTACTTTATCTTCTTTCTTTCTTTCTTTTTTCTTCCTTCCCTCCTTCCTTCCTTCCTTCCTCCCTCCCTCCTTTCTTTCTTTCTTTCCTTCTTTCTACTTCTACTAATTCTTTCTTTCTACTTTTTCTCCCTTTTATTCTGAGCCGTGTGGATGAAAGGCTCTTGGTGCTACAGCGAGGAGTCAGTGCCATGCCTCTGAGGTGGGAGAGCCAACTTCAGGACACTGGTCCACAAGAGACCTCCCAGATCCACATAATATCAAATGGCGAAAATCTCCCAGAGATCTCCATCTCAACACTAGCACCCAGCTTCACTCAACGACCAGCAAGCTACAGTGCTGGACACCCTATGCCGAACAACTAGCAAGACAGGAACACAAACCCACCCATTAGCAGAGAGGCTGCCTACAATCATAATAAGTCCACAGACACCCCAAAACACACCACCAGACGTGGACCTGCCCACCAGAAAAACAAGATCCAGCCTCATCCACCAGAACACAGGCACTAGTCCCCTCCATCAGGAAGCCTACACAACCCACTGAACTAATCTTAGCCACTGGGGACAGACACCAAAAACAACGGGAACTACGAACCTGCAGCCTGCAAACAGGAGACCCCAAACACAGTAAAATAAGCAAAATGAGAAGACAGAAAAACACACAGCAGATGAAGGAGCAAGATAAAAACCCACCAGACCTAACAAATGAAGAGGAAATAGGCAGTCTACCTGAAAGAGAATTCAGAATAATGATAGTGAAGATGATCCGAAATCTTGGAAATAGAATAGACAAAATGCAAGAAATATTTAACAAGGACCTAGAAGAACTAAAGATGAGACAAACAACGATGAACAACACAATAAATGAAATTAAAAATACTCTAGATGGGATCAATAGCAGAATAACTGAGGCAGAAGAACAGATAGGTAACCTGGAAGATAAAATAGTGGAAATAACTACTGCAGAGCAGAATAAAGAAAAAAGAATGAAAAGAACTGAGGACAGTCTCAGAGAACTCTGGGACAACATTAAATGCACCAACATTTGAATTATAGAGGTGCCAGAAGAAGAAGAGAAAAAGAAAGGGACTGAGAAAATATTTGAAGAGATTATAGTTGAAAACTTCCCTAATATGGGAAAGGAAATAGTTAATCAAGTCCAGGAAGCACAGAGAGTCCCATACAGGATAAACCCAAGGAGAAACATGCCAAGACACATATTAATCAAACTGTCAAAAATTAAATACAAAGAAAACATATTAAAAGCAACAAGGGAAAAATAACACACAAGGGAATCCCCGTAAGGTTAACAGCTGATCTTTCAGCAGAAACACTGCAAGACAGAAGGGACTGGCAGGACATATTTAAAGTGATGAAACGGAAAAACCTGCAACCAAGATTACTCTACCCAGCAAGGATCTCATTCAGATTTGATGGAGAAATTAAAAACTTTACAGACAAGCAAAAGCTGAGAGAGTTCAGCACCACCAAACCAGCTTTACAACAAATGCTAAAGGAACTTCTCTAGGCAAGAAACACAAGAGAAGGAAAAGACCTACAATGACAAACCCAAAACAATTAAGAAAATGGGAATAGGAACATACATATCGATAATTACCTTAAATGTAAATGGACTAAATGCTCCCACCAAAAGACACAGATTGGCTGAATGGATACAAAAACAAGACCCATATATATACTGTCTACAAGAGACCCACTTCAGACCTAGAGACACATACAGACTGAAAGTAAGGGGATGGAAAAAGATATTTCATGCAAATGTAAACCAAAAGAAAGCTGGAGTAGCAATTCTCATATCAGACAAAATAGACTTTAAAATAAAGACTACTGGAAGAGACAAAGAAGGACACTACATAATGATCAAGGGATCGATCCAAGAAGAAGATACAACAACTGTAAATATTTATTCACCCAACATAGGAGCACCACAATACATAAGGCAAATGCTAACAGCCATAAAAGGGGAAATCAACAGTAACACAATCATAGTAGGGGACTTTAACACCCCACTTTCACCAATGGACAGATCAACCAAAATGAAAATAAATAAGGAAACACAAGCTTTAAATGATACATTAAACAAGATGGACTTAATTGATATTTATAGGACATTCCATCCAAAAACAACAGAATACACATTTTTCTCAGTGCTCATGGAACATTCTCCAGGATAGATCATATCTTGGGTCACAAATCAAGCCTTGGTAAATTTAATAAAATTGAAATTGTATCAAGTATCTTTTCCGACCACAACGCTATGAGACTACATATCAATTACAGGAAAAGATCTGTAAAAATACAAACACATGGAGGCTAAACAATACACTACTTAATAACCAAGTGATCACTGAAGAAATCAAAGAGGAAATCAAAAAATACCTAGAAACAAATGACAATGGAGACACGACGACCCAAAACCTATGGAATGCAGCAAAAGCAGTTCTAAGAGGGAAGTTTATAGTAATACAATCCTACCTTAAGAAACAGGAAACATCTCAAATAAACAACCTAACCTTGCACCTAAAGCAATTAGAGAAAGAAGAACAAAATAACCCCAAAGTTAGCAGAAGGAAAGAAATCATAAAAATCAGATCAGAAATAAATGAAAAAGAAATGAAGGAAATGATAGCAAAGATCAATAAAACTAAAAGCTGGTTCTTTGAGAAGATAAACAAAATTGATAAACCATTAGCCAGACTCATCAAAAAAAAAAAGTGAGAAGACTCAAATCAATAGAATTAGAAATGAAAAAGGAGAAGTAACAACTGACACTTCAGAAATACAAAAGATCATGAGAGATTACTACAAGCAACTCTATGCCAATAAAATGGACAACCTGGAAGAAATGGACAAATTCTTAGAAATGCACAACCTGCCAAGACCGAATCAGGAAGAAATAGAAAATATGAACAGACTGATCACAAGCACTGAAATTGAAACTGTGATTAAAAATCTTCCAACACACAAAAGCCCAGGACCAGATGGCTTCCGAGGTGAATTCTGTCAAACACTTAGAGAAGAGCTAACACCTATCCTTCTCAAACTCTTCGAAAATATAGCAGAGGAAGGAACACTCCGAAACTCATTCTACGAGGCCACCATCACCATGATACCAAAACCAGGCAAGGATGTCACAAAGAAAGAAAACTACAGGCCAATATCACTGATGAACATAGATGCAAAAATCTTCAACAAAATACTAGCAAACAGAATCCAACAGCACATTAAAAGGATCATACACCATGATCAAGTGGGGTTTATTCCAGGAATGCAAGGATTCTTCAGTATACGCAAATCAATCAACGTGATACACCATATTAACAAATTGAAGGAGAAAAACCATATGATCATCTCAATAGATGCAGAGAAAGCTTTCGACAAAATTCAACACCCATTTATGATAAAAACTCTGCAGAAAGTAGGCATAGAGGGAACTTTCCTCAACATAATAAAGGCCATATATGACAAACCCACAGCCAACATTGTCCTCAATGGTGAAAAACTGAAAGCATTTCCACTAAGATCAGGAACAAGACAAGGTTGCCCACTCTCCACTCTTATTCAACATAGTTCTGGAAGTTTTAGCCACAGCAATCAGAGAAGAAAAGGAAATACAAGGAATCCAAATTGGAAAAGAAGAAGTAAAGCTGTCACTGTTTGCAGATGACATGATACTATACATAGAGAATCCTAAAGATGCTACCAGAAAACTACTACAGCTAATCAATGAATTTGGTAAAGTAGCAGGATACAAAATTAATGCACAGAAATCTCTGGCATTCCTATACACTAATGATGAAAAATCTGAAAGTGAAATCAAGAAAACACTCCCATTTACCACTGCAACAAAAAGAATAAAATATCTAGGAATAAACCTACCTAAGGAGACAAAAGACCTGTATGCAGAAAATTATAAGACACTGATGAAAGAAATGAAAGATGATACAAATAGATAGAGAGATACACCATGTTCTTGGATTGGAAGAATCAACATTGTGAAAATGATTCTACTACCCAAAGCAATCTACAGATTCAATGCAATCCCTATCAAACTACCACTGGCATTTTTCACAGAACTAGAACAAAAAATTTCACAATTTGTATGGAAACACAAAAGACCCCGAATAGCCAAAGCAATCTTGAGAACGAAAAACGGAGCTGGAGGAATCAGGCTCCCTGACTTCAGACTATACTACAAACTACAGTAATCAAGACAGTATGGTCCTGGCACAAAAACAGAAAGATAGATCAATGGAACAGGATAGAAAGCCCAGAGATAAACCCACGCACATATGGTCACCTTATCTTTGATAAAGGAGGCAGGAATGTACAGTGGAGAAAGGACAGCCTCTTCAATAAGTGGTGCTGGGAAAACTGGACAAGTACATGTAAAAGTATGAGATTAGATCACTCCCTAACACCATACACAAAAATAAGCTCAAAATGGATTAAAGACCTAAATGTAAGGCCAGAAACTATCAAACTCTTAGAGGAAACCATAGGCAGAACACTCTATGACATAAATCACAGAAAGATCCTTTTTGACCCACCTCCTAGAGAAATGGAAATAAAAATAAACAAATGGGACCTAATGAAACTTCAAAGCTTTTGCACAGCAAAGGAAACCATAAACAAGACCAAAAGACAACCCTCAGAATGGGACAAAATATTTGCAAATGAAGCAACTGACAAAGGATTAATTTCCAAAATTTACAAGCAGCTCATGCAGCTCAATAACAAAAAAACAAACAACCCAATCCAAAAATGGGCAGAAGACCTAAATAGACATTTCTCCAAAGAAGATATACAGACTGCCAACAAACACATGAAAGAATGCTCAACTTCATTAATCATTAGAGAAATGCAAATCAAAACTACAATGAGATATCATCTCACACCAGTCAGAATGGCCATCATCAAAAAATCTAGAAACAATAAATGCTGGAGAGGGTGTGGAGAAAAGGGAACACTCCTGCACTGCTGGTGGGAATGTGAATTGGTACAGCCACTATAGAGAACAGTATGGAGGTTCCTTAAAAAACTACAAATAGAATTACCATATGACCCAGCAATCCCACTACTGGGCATATACCCTGAGAAAACCATAATTCAAAAAGAGTCATGTACCAAAATGTTCATTGAAGCTTTATTTACAATAGCCCGGAGATGGAAACAATCTAAGTGCCCATCATCGGATGAATGGATAAAGAAGATGTGGCACATATATACAATGGAATATTCCTCAGCCATGAAAAGAAACGAAATTGAGCTATTTGTAATGAGGTGGATGGACCTAGAGTCTGTCATACAGAGTGAAGTAAGTCAGAAATAGAAAGACAAATACCATATGCTAACACATATATATGGAATTTAAGAAAAAAAAATGTCATGAAGAACCTAGCGGTAAGACAGGAATAAAGACACAGACCTACTAGAGAATGGACTTGAGGATATGGGGAGGGGGAAGGGTAAGCTGTGACAAAGTGAGAGAGAGGCATGGACATAGATACACTACCAGACGTAAGGTAGATAGCTGGTGGGAAGCAGCCGCATAGCACAGGGAGATCAGCTCGGTGCTTTGTGACCTTCTGGAGGGGTGAGATAGGGAGGGTGGGAGGGAGGGAGATGCAAGAGGGAAGAGATATGGGAACATATGTATATGTATAACTGATTTACTTTGTTATAAAGCAGAAACTAACACACCATTGTAAAGCAATTATACTCCAATAAAAAAAAAGAAAAGAAAATGCAAAAGGGTGAGAGACAAAACTAGCCACGGAGAGCCCAGTATGTTTTTGTTAAAGTTGTATTTCGCTTGACGTTTTTTCATAGTGAATGAGGAAGAGCTAGGGTTTAAGTCATTTACATCTTAGAAAGTTCTCTCTATCCGCACTGTGGAAACTTTCTCTCACCACCCATCCCCAAATCCAGTCTGTCAAAAATTCCTATTGGTTCTATATTCCAAATGCATCTAAATTCTTACTTCCAGCAGTTCCCTGGCAGTCCAGGGGTTAGGACTCCAGGCTTTCACTGCCATGGGCCCTGGTTCGATGCCTGGTGGGGGGAGCTAGGATCCCGCAAAGTACGTGGCACAGCCAAAAAAAAAAAAAAAAAAATTCTTACTTCCTTTCCTATAACCACCGCTACCATTCTGATCCAAGCTACCATCATCTAGATTTGAAGTAGTCTCCCACCCGGGCCTTTGCTTTTCTTCTTGCCAGTCTACACCTACTCTCCACATGGTGGTCAGCACAGCCCTTATAAAACTTCAGTCAGATCATGACTCCTCTTCTTCCCGTTCACTCCTGTTCTTCACTGTAGTCCTGCCTCACACCCCCGCCCACCCTGCTGCAGCTATTGTGGCCTCCTTGCCTTCAACACACCAACCTTCAACACAGCCTTCGACACACCAACACAGGCCTGCCTCAGGGCTCCTCCCAGCCATTCCCTCTGTCTGCAGTGATCCATCCCCCAGACATCCTTACCTCCTCCTTTGTCTAATGGTCTCTCTCTCCATGAGGCTTATACCCTGACCACTGTGTTTCAAACTGCAACCCTCCCAAGGCACTTCCTATTCCTCTTTCTTTTTAATTAACTTTTATTGAAGTACAGTTGCTTTACAATGTTGTCTTAGTTTCTTTTTTTTTTTTTTTTAATTTATTTGGCTATGTCGGGTCTTAGTTGCGGCACGCGGGATCTTCACTGCAGCATGAGGAATCTTTCCTTGCAGCGTGTGGGCTCTTTGTTGTGGCGCACAGGCTTCTCTCTAGTTGTGGCGCTTGGATTGCAGAGCTCGCGGGCTCGGTAGTTGCAGCGCACAGGCTTAGTTGCCACGCGGCATGTGGGATCTTAGTTCCTCAAACAGGGATCAACCCCACGTCCCCTGCATTGGAAGGCGGATTCTTAACCACTGGACCACCAGGGAAGTCCCAGTGTTGTATTAGTTTCTACTGTACAGCAAAATGAATCAGCTATACATATACATATATCCCCTGTTTTTTGGATTTCCTTCCCATTTAGGTCACCACAGTGCATTAAATAGAGTTTCCTGTGCTATACAGTATGTTCTCTTCCTATTCCTCTTACCCTGCTTTTCTTTGTCTTTTTTCCATATCTTCTAACATGCTATAATTTATTATTGTGTTTATTGTTTAATGTCTATCTCCCCCACTAAATATAAGATCCATGGGGAAAGAAATCTTTGTTTTGTTCTTTGCCATAACCCAAACATTAGCACACAGTAGGTTTTGACACATAGTAGGTGCTGGATAAATATCTGATGAATGACTAAGTGAACAAATGAATGGGGAAAGGACTGGAGCAGAGGTCAGCCTGAGGATGAGAAGCCAGATGAACTCATAACACTGCAGAACAGTCTTGACTCTGAAATGATGTGTCATAAAATTATGGGATCAATGACAAGCCTTTGAAAGATGACTTAGAAAGATTGGCAGAAGAAATCTATTGGTCTGAAAGTAAACTAACCCAAGTAGGATTTGCTAATGCAGAACCAAATTGTGTCAAAGTTCAAATAAATTTTGGTAAGTATTCTGAGAATTGGGCTTAGAAGTCATTCAACAAATATTTATCAGTTTATTATGGTGTTCAAGGACATTCAAACATTAAATCTCAAAATTTTATAATTTGATAAGGGAAATAAGATGTCTAACAGGTTGTAACATAGCCTAGAGGTTTTTTTTTACAGTAGGCTCTTACAAGAATATTCATAAGAATACAGTAACTACAAACAAACAATGCAAAGAAAGCCATTCCCATATACTGATTGCTTGAGTATAAATTAAACCAAGATTTCTGTAAAGCTTTTTGGTAGTACATACCAATTGCCTTAAAAAATATTCATTCCCTGATCTAAACTAAAGAGAAAAAATGCATAGGAAAAAGAAAAAAGAAAAAACACACCAAAATGTTAACAATGATTATTTCTGAAGAATAAATCACCAAATGTCAGTGTCTTCACCTAACAGTGTATCCTATCCATGTAAGAGTATAACCCAGTGTTCCTAGTGCACAGGTGGCTCTCCTCCATGCAGTGACTAAGGGATCCAGACTCTTTCCATCCTGTGGTTCTTCACATCCCCTAGGGCCTCATGATCAGTTGCATCCTTTCAGCAAAAGGGGAAAAGATTATGAAGAAAGCACACCTATTTCTTCAGTCTTGGCCCAAAAGTGAGATATATATATATATATTTGCAAAAGGAAGAAAGTTAATAATCTTTGACCCAGTCACCCCATCTACAAATCTATAGTAAAGAAATAGAGTTGTGGGAAAAATTATGCTAGATAGATGATTAATAGTTACATAGACAGATACATAGATAGATGCATAGATACCTACAGAGATATATGGCAGTAGATAGAAAAAGATAGAGGCATAGATTGTGGCAGAATTATGAAAAAACAACAACAAAAGAGTTCCACCAATAAAGGAGTGTTCCATCCACATTGGGAAGTATTATTCAATCATAAAATATTTTCAGCAGTATACATAAAATAGTCATTAAATGGAATTTTTACTGGCCTATGTTAATCTATCCAACTAGAATTTATATTTTAAATGATGATACCTAATTTGGCCTAAGTGCAGGGATACGTTAACAGTCTAAATAGGTAATCTTTTTCAAAGGCAATTGGGAATAAGTATAAAATGTCTTTGTCCCAGCAATTGTATGCTAGGATTTATCATAAGAATAAAAGTACAGATGTACAAAAAGAGTCACTTCTATGAATGCTAAAAATGTTGATTAAATTTTCCCTGCAAAAAGAAAAATTATGAGCAACTTAAATTTACAACAATTTCTGATTCTTTAAATATATTCTGGTACATTCATGTGATGGATTACAATGTAGCCTTTTTAAATGTGCTGTAGAAGATTATTAAATAGTATAGAAAATATTCAAAATGTGTCAAGTTAAAAAAACAAGTTTCAAAGTAGTATGCACAGTAACTTATATGCATAAAATATTTAGAAGACTGGAAATGTATACATCAAAATGTTGAGTTATTTCTGAGTGGTGGGACTACACATCCTTTTTGTTTTATTGCTTATGATTTCTCTCCCTTTTTCAACATTTCAACAATAAATATATAACACTTTAAAATCAGGTTTAAATATTGTACTTGTATTTTAATAATATTGGGGGAAATTCTCATAATGATACTGAACAAAGTAAACTGCTAAACTGTACACAGGGTGTGATTCCAGTTGTATGTGTTCACAAAAAAATATATAGTGGAAGAAAAGACATCAAAATGTTAACAATGTTTATTTCTGAGTAGTAGGGTTGCAGTTCAGGGGAAAATGGAGTCAGCAAGTCCACCCCTCTCTCTCCCCTACTAAATGCAGTTGTAAAATCTGAACAGAATACAAGGAGCAGTGATTTAAGGATTCTAAAAGTAAAGCAGCAGGAGGATTAAGGAAGATCAGCATTTGAAGCGCCCCTGAACCAATTTACCATTTTTCAAACTCCAGTGTACTCTTGCCTGGGCTCAGGGGTTACAGGGGAGAGTAGGCAGGGAGGAGCCACAAGCAGCCTTCCACGCAGACAGGCAGCTGTGGGAGAAACCCTCCAGCTCTGGCTCCAGGAGCGGTAAACGGGTAGTAACAGTACTAGCAAAAGGGGCCACAGATGTGTGAAACACTGAGGGAGGGAAACTTTCTCCTCTGATCAGAGGAGCTGTATTCCCCAAAGAATGGAACAAATCCCGTTGCTTTGTTCTCTCTGTCCTCCCAGCACTTGGTCCCGAAGGCAAACACAAATGTGGGAGAGCACAGCAGAGCAGGGTAAATAAAGCCGCAGCTTTCTGGGGTAAGTACCAAAAAGAAGACTCCCAGGGACTTGAATGTGTAAGGAAATCACAGAGAGAAAGGAGCTTGGAAAATCAGTCCCATAAAGTTGTTGATAAACCCCTGGGCTCACTGCCAAGCTGCACGTGCACAGACATAATCCTAAGCAGCATAACAACTTTGAGAGCTGTACTAAGAGATAAACCACCACCCAAATGTCAACCTGGTGGCACACACGGGACAGGTCTGAATAGCACTGCAAAGTCTTTGAAAAAGAACTGACATTGAAACCACAGCCCACAAAAAGCTGGTTAAGAACTTGCAGCCTGGGGCTTCCATGGTGGCGCAGTGGTTAAGAGTCCGCCTGCCGATGCAGGGGACACGGGTTCGTGCCCCGGTCCGGGAAGATCCCACATGCCGCGGAGCGGCTAGGTCCGTGAGTCATGGCAGCTGAGCCTGTGCGTCCGGAGCCTGTGCTCCGAAACGGGAGAGGCCACAACAGTGAGAGGCCCGCGTACCGCAAAAAAAAAAAAAGAACTTGCAGCCTGAACTCAAATGGGCCAGTTGCCTTCTAAAAGAAAGTACCAACATACTCCACAGAATTTAAACAACACCCAAAGTCACAAAACATAAAAGTCAAAATGTCTAATATGCAATCCAAAATCACTTGGAAGATGAACAACCAGGAAAATCTCAACTTCCATGGGAAAAGATAAGGAACAGATGTTAACACAGAGATGACATAGATGTTGGAATTATCTGATTAAGACCTTAAAGCAGCTATTGCACCCCAATGTTCATACCAGCATTATTTACAATTGCCAAGATATGGAAGCAACCTAAGTGTCCATCAACAGATGAATGGACAAAGAAGATGTGGTACATATATAATGGAATACTACTCAGCCATTAAAAAAATGAAATCTTGCCATTTGCAGCAACATAGATAGATTTTAGAAGGTATTATGCTGAGTGAAATAAGTCAGACAGAGAAAAACAAATACTGTATGATATCACTTACATGTGGAATCTAAAAAATAAAACAAACTAGTGAATATAACAAAAAAGAAATAGACTTACAGATACACAGAACAAACTAGTGGTTACCAGTGGGGAGAGGGAAGGGGGAAGTGGAAAGATTGGGGTAGAGGATTAAGAGGTACAAACTACTATGTATAAAATAAATAAGCTACAAGGATTTACTGTACAGCACAGGGAATTATAGCCAATATTTTATAACAACTATAAATGGAATAAAACTTTAAAAATTGTGACTCACTATGTTGTACATCTGAAACATATAATATTGTACATCAACTATACCTCAATTTTTTTAAAACAGACTTTAAAGCAGCTCTTATAAACTTCCTTCACCAAGTAAGCGTGAACATTCTTGAAATGAACAGAAAGACAGAAAGTGTCAGCAAAGGAACAGAAGATAGAAAGAAGAGCCAAATGGGAAATTTCAAACCAAAAAAAAAAAAAAAAAAACCTCACTGAAGCAGCTTAATAGTAGAATGGAGATGACAGAAGAGTCAGTGAGCGTAAAGATATATCAATAAATATTATACAATTTGAGCAACAAAGAGAAAAAAAGATAAAAAGAATGAATCTACGTACTACTTCAGATACCTGTAGGACAATACCAAAAGGCCTAACAGTCACATCATCAGAGTCCCAGGAGGAGAGGAAAAAGGACGGGTGTGGTGTAGAAAAAGTATTTAAGAAATAATGGCTGAAAACTTGCTCACTTTCGTGAAAGATACAAACCTAATTATTCAAGAAGCTCAGCAACTCCAGTGGGATAAACCCAAAGAAATCCACGTCCAGACACACAGCATAATCAAACTCTGAAAAACTGAAGACAAAGAAAAAATCTTGAAAACTATAAGGAAAGAAATGATGCACTACAGAAATCTGAATAACTACAGGTTTCCCCTCAGAAGCCCTAGAGGCAAAAAAAGAGAGAGAGAGAGAGAGTGCAATATTTTTAAGGCTGAGAGGAAAGAACTATGAGGAGAATTCTACATCCAGGATAATATCGCTCGAGATAAAAGACATTCTCAGATGAAGAAAAACTAAAAGAATTCATTTAGACCTGCTCTAAAGGAAGTTCCTCAGGCAGTGGGGAAATAACATGAGAAGGAAACTTGGATCTTCAGGAACAAAAGAAGAGGAACAAAATGGTAAATATCTGGTAAATATAATACACTACTATTCTCCTCTTGAGTTCTTTAAAATATGCATGGCAGTTGAAAATAAAAATTACAACATTGTCTGACAGGGCTCTCGTGGCATGTATATGTTGTGAGATCACTATAGCATAAACAGAAGACAGTGAAGGGACCTATGTGCTGGTGACGTTAGAATAAGAACTTAACTAATGGGAATACATTCATGTTCTGGAATGAACAGGGAGCAGGGAGAATGTTCTCCAGACCAGAGCATGTCCTTAGCAACTACTAAGTTGTATCTAACCTGGAGCATTCTGGGTTCACAGAATCCAATCCTCCAATCGTACGGCTAGTAAAATTGGGCTGGATTCAGAGTCCAGAGTGCAAGATGTAGAGAATGGACTTGAGGACACGGGGAGGGGGAAGGAAGGGTAAGCTGGGATGAAGTGAGAGACTGGCATGGACATATATACACTACCAAACGTAAAATAGATAGCTAGTGGGAAGCAGCCGCATAGCACAGGGAAATCAGCTCGGTGCTTTGTGACCACCTAGAGGGGTGGGATAGGGAGGGTGGGAGGGAGACGCAAGAGGGAGGGGATATGGGGATATATGTATACATATAGCTGATTCACTTTGTTATAAAGCAGAAACTAACACACCATTGTAAAGCAATTATACTCCAATAAAGGTGTTAAAAAAACACCCAAAAAACTGGGCTGGTTTGGTTTGTTTTGAAATTGAGTTCAACCCATAATCCCCAAAGAAGGACAAGCCAGTGAAAGGTCAGACCTGGTAGGTCTTGACTACGGCTCTTGAGCTTCCTCCCAAATAAAATGCAAGAAAAGGCTGAGATAGTTGGAGGGAGTTTTGTGCAAACTGCCAAGCCATTCTTGATCCTCACTGAGATCCGAATGAAACAATTTATGTTTCTGAGCATCAATACCTTCGACTGACCTTGGTGCTGAATGCTTATTGTGATTTTTTTTGCTGCAGCACATTCCAAGTTCAAAGTAAGATGGATATATCTTAGTAATACATGCTGGAGAAAAATCAATTTCTATGATAAATGATGTGATGCTTGTCTTGACTCGGGGCTGTGTGGGCAGCCTCCCGAAAGGCCACAGCTCCCCCCTGAGCTCCACAAAGTGTTTGTTACCTTGGAATGTTTGGGGCTGAGCTGCAGTATGCAGGGAGAGAAATAGTATCTAACCATTTGATTATAACATCTGCTGTGGTCTGCATCTGTCCCTCCAAAATTCATATATTGAAATCCTATCCCCTCCAAACATGATGGTATTAGGAGGTCAGGCCTTTGGAGGGTGCTTAAGTCATGAGGGTGGAGTGCTCCTGAATGGGATTAGCGCCCTTATGAAAGAGGCCCCAGAGGGCTTCCCTGGTGGCGCAGTTGTTGAGAGTCCGCCTGCCGATGCAGGGGACGCGGGTTCGTGCCCCAGTCCGGGAGGATCCCTCATGCTGCGGGGCAGCTGGGCCCATGAGCCATGGCCGCTGAACCTGCACGTCTGGAGCCTGTGCTCCGCGGCGGGAGAGGCCACGGCAGTGAGAGGCCCACGTACCGCAAAAAAAAAAAAAAAAAAAAAGAAAAGAAAAAGAGGCCCCAGAGAGCTCCCTCACCCCTTCCACCATGTAAGGACACAGTGAAGGGCACCAGCTATGAATCAGGACAAAGGCCTTCACCCAAACATACTAGTACCTTGACCTTGGACTTCCCAGCCTCCAGAACTGTGAGCAATAAATTTCTGTTGTTTATAAGCTACCCAGTCTGGTATTTTGTTATAGCAGCCCATGTGGACTAAGACAACATCAGAGGAGACTTTTCACGGAGGAGGCCCATTACATTGGGTGTTGAAGGAAAAGTGGAATTTGGACTTATAGAAATGGGATTGGAAGGGATGGGGTACCTATGGTATTCCAAGCAGAGAAGGCAAGGGCAGGAAAGGGGACCAACTAGTAAGGAACAGAATTTGACTGGAGCACAGAATATATATTCAAAGGAGGAAAAAGGAACATAGGTTGGAAAGATGGATGGGGCCTACATTTGGCAGGATTCTTCCAATGGAAGTAATTGAAACCCAATTCAAATTAGCTGAGTCAAAAAGAAAGGGGAATTCAGTGGCTCTCATTACTGGCACATCCAGAGATGGTGACAGCCTCAGGCATGGCTGGATCCAAGCACTAAAAAAGAACCTCCATTTCTCTCTCTCTCCCCTTCCCTCAGCTGCTCACCAATGGGTCCTAGCCTCACTTACTCCCTCTGCAAAGCCCAATTCCTCCAGGTAGTCATGGGAATAACCATCAGCAGATCAACCTCTGGCCTTGTCTAAGACACTGGCCTCTTACTGGGCCAATCACTGGGCCCTGGTAAATGGGGTGCAATGGTTGGCCAGGCCTGGTTTATATTCCCACCCTCTTTCCATAGAATAGGATATGAAATCAGAAGAAAGGGGATGGGAAAGGGGGAGATAAAATGCTCAGTTAACACAATCCACCACAGGGCCACAAAGTCAGAGTACCAGGTTGGGACTGTATTGTTTAGACAGTGGCAGGACACTGGATGCTTTTAAGGTGAGAGGCATAATCAGAGACGTGAGTTAGAAAGAGGAGTCTAGGGAATTCCCTGGCGGTCCAGTGGTTACGACTCAGCGCTCCCACTCCATGGGACACGGGTTCAATGGCAAAAAAAAAAAAAAGAAAGAAACAAAGAGGAGTCTAGTGGCAGGGTGGACTGCAGTGGTCAGAGGGTGGGGCAGATCCCTCCAGCCCCAAGGGCTCAGGTCTGATTTCCAGAGGGCAGAGGACAGGTCCTTGTCATGGAAGCACTAGGGAGAGCAGAGCACTGGGAAGGAGCAGTTCTTACCTCTTTACCCTGAGAACCAACAACAGAGGACAGGGGCCCTAGAAGAACAATCAGGCGTCAGTGTTTTCTCTGCAAGCCTGTGACACCATCAGACTCACAAAGCTTAACACTGGAGAAGAGGTGGGATGTGGAATGAGTTTTTCCCAATCCAGCAGATGGGGGCTCCGGAGGCTAATTACATGAACTTTGCATGTATATGGGATAAGATCTAGAAGGAAGCCTCCGCACTAACAACAGTGGTTTACAAGAGGAGAGAGAGACTTTCACTTTACACGTTGAACGCTTTGATGTTGTATAAGATAGTTTTACCTTTGCAATGAAAATATACATATGCATTTTATATACATTGCACATGCATTGCAAGTGTATGCATTGTAAAGGAAAGGAACTGTAACTTTTCGTACCTTGGTCTGGTGACTTCGGACACAGCAAGTTCGCTATGGTAGAGGGATGAGCTGGGTACAGTGGGGACACAAAAGGGAAGTGGCTAGTTCTCTCTGGGGCCTTAGGAACGTTTGTTTCATTGAGTAGATGTTCCTCAAGCTGAGACTTAAAAGAAGAGTGAGTGTTGATCAGACCAACGAGACAGAGAAGGAGGATACATTCAAGGCTGCGGGCACAGGGCAGACAGATGTATGAGGCCAACAGCAGCCCGGTGGGTCTGGGTGGCCGAAGCGCAGGGAGCAGAGCCAGCTGAGGCCCCCACTTACATGCCACACCCCGGGCTTTGCTCAGAGGGTGATAGGAAGTCACTGAAAGATTTGATGCTGGGAAATGGCACGAGCAGCTTTGAGTTCAGAAAGTTCACTATAGGTAAAAGGTAGTGGGAGGAGAGAGACAGGAGGCTCCTGGAATAACCTGAACAAGAATGGCTGCGGGGCCTGAACCAAGGCAGTAGCTGTGAGGATCGGCGGTTTCTCACCTCCGTGAGGAAAAGTCGCAAACAGAGCAGGGCGTGGCAGTACTGGGTCAGGGCTACTGGCTAAGGGTTCTGGCCTGAGCTGCCACCGGATGATGGGCTGTAGCGGCAGGAGAGCTTTCTTAAGGTCAGGTCTGAAGTTCTATCATTATAAAGCAGCACTGGCTTCTCTCCCCTTCTCTTAGGTTAGTTACCTCCACTTTGTGGCTGCCATCCGGGGATTCTATCATCCCCGTTGATACTGAAGAGGCCAATGGTGGCAGCGTCCGGAACATGCCCGCCTCCTGCTGGCCTGTGCACTCCGGTCGCCTGGGTGAAGGAAGGTGCCCGGTTCTCTCCGGAGCACAGCCAGGCGGTAGGTTCTCAGGCCTCACCAAGTAAATCCACACTGACATGCCCGGTCCCTGAGCTCCACGCCCGGCCTCAGCACTCTGCCAGGTGGCTTTGTACCACCACCCTCATCCTGTCTCAGAGGGCAAGCCAGCCACCGGTCAGGACCGGCCCGGACATCTTGGCCAGGAGGGCTCCAGCGTCAACAAATTCCCCGCTTCCCATCTTGCATCCTCCCAGCCCCGGGCCCAAGCCCTCCGCGTCCATCCCCACACTGCCACCACACCCTGCGGTCACCTGTGCCTTCTTGCGACTCTCTCAGCATGAGCTCTGACTGGAGGCAAGATCTTAAGGAAGATGGATCCTCTGCGAGGCCAGGCCTGCCTGAGAGACTGGCGGGTCCCCGCAGGGGCCAGGGCCACGGTCCAGAGCAAGGGAGGCGGCCGTCACCAACAGGGCTTCGCTCCGCAATTTCAAGCCCAAGGACCGGCTGGAGATGGCTCAGGAGCGCTTTGGGAGGCAGCCATGATGTGTGAGCAGCTGCCCACGCCTCTCCCCTCCGCCTGCCGGCCCTCCTCTCCCACCTGAGGCTCCCTGCCTGCCCGGGGCCGCTTAGGCTGGAGCACGAAGCCGGGCAGGCTGGGCTCCGCAGAGCCTGAGAGCACACTCAGTCATTTTAAAAGCTGGTTATTTCTGAGGCTCCAAGCTCAAGAAATGAATTCAGAGAGAAAATGAAAAACACAACAAGATGGATAGCGGGAGTGCGGCCTCCACTAACATGGGCTGTCAGCTGAGACCAATTTGGATAGCTCAGCTCAGTCTCAGCTCATGAACTGCGCTCTGCCTCAGAAAAGCCCTTCAGCACGGGGACAAACACACACACACACACACACACGCACACACTGGCACCATGCACACGCGACAGAGCACAGGCTGGGTTTCAGAGCTATTCAGCATGGAAAAAGCAAAGGATCCCGGCTTCCTTTTATTTAAATGATAATCTCTGTGGTTTTGACCTCACTGGCTCAACGTCTTCTGAAGAGGTCTTAGATGGGACCAGCTGCTCAGTTATCCCGGGCCTACAAGCTGGATTTCTCGGAGATACTTTGGGTTAGAGAACCTCAGGAGAAATGCAGAAAATTCCAGAAGCAGCTTCTGCTGCCCTAGTTTACACTAGCCACTTACCCCTGCAATACCGTGTCTCTCCACCCACCTTTATTTTTCAAACCCAGAAAGGAAGGGTTTGAAGTCCTAAAAATATGTAAAGTGCCCCAACCCAGAGCTCACCAGAGAATGCCTGAATCTGAATCCCTGAAAAGTGGCTGGTCTGCTCCTTGGGAAGATCAAAGTTCTTCCCTTCCAGCCGGTCTCCATCATCTGGCCTCCATCACTGGGGGGCTGGGAGGAAGACAATGAAAGGCTTATCTCTCCCCAGTTCCTTTGAGATCCCAGCCAAGTCCCACCTTCTCCTTGGAACTTTCTGAAAACCAAGCCAGTCCTCTTGAATTTTAGAATCTCCACACCTGTGAGACCCCATCCTGACCTGCGGCACAGCTCCACTCACCCAGCCACTCCTGGCGTACACCCAGCAGGTTGGATGCTTTCTCTACATGAGAAACATTCCCTCACCTTCAGGCCATGACAGAAATGGGGTAGAGAAATGTTTCACTCTAATATTCAGTGAAAAAAGCAAAGTTCAGAGCTCTGTGTATGGTAAGCTACTAATTGTATTAAAAGGGGAGAAAATGAATGCAAATTAATTTACTTGCATATAAATAAAATATCTCTGGAAGGATACATAAGAAGCTAATTACACTGTTTGCCTCTGAGGAGGGAACCTGTATGCTTTTGTCACCTTTGAATTTTGAAACATATGAATGTATTACCTATTCAAAAGGAAGTAATGAAACCACAATTTAAAATACACATATTTATTTTTTAAATATTTTTATTCACCAGAGCGTCAAGGTTGACTAAGGAAGGTAGGCCTAACAGAATTGTACTCGTGAGGTAGAGTAGTGGTCTGCATACTGCAGCAGAGGAAGGGTCAAACGTCAGGATCGTGGACTTCTGGGCTACAGTGGAGCCAGAGGGGAGGGGAAACCAGTGCGGTACTAAACGGTCATGGTACCAGTGTGTGGAACTATAACTCCTTCGACCTTTTTTGGGGGGCCGTGCCACGCAGTTTGTGGGATCTTAGTTCCCCACCCAGGGATTGAACCCGTGCCCCGGCAATGAAAGTACCGAGTTCTAACCACTGGACCGCCAGGGAATCCCCACTCCTTAGACCTTCAGTAGCATTTCTGAACTCACAAAACCGTGAGTGTAATTGCACTTTCTTGAACAAAATGGGGACAAGGACAAGGCTAGTGAATTGGCTAGTACAGAGCCAAACTGAGGCTGCACACTTAGGCGGAGAAGCTGATTCCAGTCAACCTTGAGGAGGAAGGTCAGAGGTTCACCAAAGCCACCAGAAAGCAGGGGGTACACACAGACTGGGGATTTGAGCCAAGTCCCCGCAGAGAGCCTGCCAAACCCCAATAAAGAAGTTTCTCTGGGTTCCTGCTTCACCGAGACCAAGGCTGTCATTGCAGGGAAGTGGCTCTGAGGCTCTGGTGGCAGAGGTCCATCGGGCGGCACCGCCGGCCCATACAGACCCTTCATGAGACCCAGAAAAGGGCACCCTTCCTCAAGACACCTTCCTGACCTCTGCCAGAAGATTGCAGACTGGCCTGTGAGTGGCACCCCCTAGGGTGGTGCAGTCCCCAACATGTTCAGCCACCGCGGCTGCGGAGGACAGCCCTGAGGAGGTGGCAGGGAGCCAGTGGGACACACTGGTGGCTCAGGCAGAGGCAGGATTGCCTGTCTTCTAGAAAACCTTAGCAAAATACACAAACACACACACACACACACACACACGTCTGCCTTCACAAAACAAAACCCTTAATGGCTAATTCACACCTGTCAAAAAACTACTTTATGAACAGACTTCTCTTAAATAAGCTCTGTTTTTAGGTCGAAAATGTAATTTGTTATGACTATATCATCTTTCTGTATATTACTATACCCTGAGATTTATTTGTGCCAATTTCTCATGGTTCAAAACATTTTAGAAACTCAGAGTTGAAAGAGCAGAGGCAGCCCTTTTCCTCAGTAAGATCTGCTTCACCTAGAACATGCTCCGCGCGTCAGCCTCACTTAGCGGTAACAGGCGATTGAGTAAATTCTGGTTTTGGTGATCTAATATGAATAACAACTCTCTAGCCTACAGAAATTGTTCTCAAATTCTAATGTCCGTAAGAATCACCAGGGAAGTGTGTTAAAATCACATTCCCACCTCCTTCCCCGTACACCTCGTTCCACCTCCTTCCCACCTACAGCCCCTCTTCCAACCCAGTGGATCCGAGTTTTGTTAAATACCCAAGCAAGGACTCAGTTACTATATGCACTTCCCTCTCTAACGCTAACTCAGTGGAGACCTGCCAAACAGGAACAGTGACTGTGATCTACTTTATTACTGTTGGCTTTTAAGTAAATATGCAAAAATCGCATGGCTCGATCAGGCACTTGAAGCAAATAAGGCTAGAGTCCAGGATACTCAGCATTGCCTTTGACGGCTCTTCCCAAAGGAAGAGACTGGCTTGCATTTAGCAGTTTTCTTTTTTAATTTTTTTTAACACCTTTATTGGAGTGTAATTGCTTTACATTGTTGTGTTAGTTTCTGCTGTATAACAAAGTGAATCAGCTGTATGTATACATGTAACCCCATATCCCCTCCCTCTTGCGTGTCCCTCCCACCCTCCCTATCCCACCCCTCTAGGTGGTCACAAAGCACCGAGCTGATCTCCCTGTGCTATGTGGCTGCTTCCCACTAGCTATCTATTTTACATTTGGTAGTGTATATATGTCAATGCTGCTCTCTCACTTCGTCTCAGGTTACCCTGCCCCCTCTTGTTTCTGAGCTTTAGAGATGTATCCACTAAGGAGACACATCCACTTGCATGACTTATAGGTGTCTGAAATTGAACATGTCAAACACTAAACTCTTTTCAGCCCCTCCCACTCCATCAAAATCCTTTTCCTTCCCCAGCCTTCACCATTGCACTCACCGGCACTGCCTTTAACCCAACTGCTTGAGCCCAAATGCTGAGCATCATTCCTTCACCCTCCCACACATGATACCTTAGCATCCTGAGATGGTACCTCCAAACTGTAACTGAAACCTAACTACTGCCCACTATCTTCTGTTTTCTCCATCCAGGTGTGTATATATGCATCTCTGGACCCGCATTTCTTAGCTGTAGGGTTGCAGTCAAACAAGTTTGGAAGCCACTTATAACCCAGCAGGTCATGGCTCCTGCCACCTCTTTGATTTCGTCTTCTATCACCTTCCCCTCTTTTTCCCTTCAATCCCTGGTAAGTGTTGAGCTCTTTTCCCACCTCAGAGTATTTGCTATTCCCTCCACCTGGAACATTCTTCTCCTTATCTTTCCCATGCCTGGCCCATTGTTATCCTTCACGTCTCAGTATAAATATCACCACCTCAGAAAGGCCTCCTCTGACCACACTATGTAAAGCGTGTTCTACACACAGTCATTTTTTCTAATGAATACCTACCAGTTGACTTGCTTATCATCAGTTTTGCCATGAGAATATAAGCTCTGAGAGGACAAGAATGGTTTGTGTAAATGATGATTCCCTGCACCCCACTTTCACCTAACTCAAAAAGCCCCCCAAAATGGTGGGGTAATTAATGACTGCCTGAAGTGTTTTGGTGTTCATAGAAGTAGTAGGGCTGCATGCTGTGGTGGGTAGAATTGTGTCCCCAAAAAGATATATTCAAGTCCTAACCCCTGGTACCTGTGAACATGACCTCAGTTAGAAATAGGGTTGTTGCAGATGTAATTAGCTATGATGAGGTCATACTGGAATAGGAAGGGCCCATAATCCAGTATAACTGATGTCCTTGTAAGAATAGGAGTGAAGTAAGTCAGAGAAAGAGAAATATCGTATGATATTGCTTATATGTGGAATCTAAAAAGAAATGATACAAATAAACTTATTTACAAAACAGAAACAGACTCACAGACTTAGAAAACGAACTTAGGGTTACCAGGGGGGAAGGGTGGGGGGGAGGGATAGTTAGGGAGCTTGGGATTGACATGTACACACTGCTGTATTTAAAATAGATAACCAACAAGGACCTGCTGTATAGCACAGGGAACTCTGCTCAGTATTATGTAACAAGCTAAATGGGAAAAGAATTTGAAAAAGAATAGTTACATGTATAACTGAATCACTTTGCTGTACACCTGAAACTATCACAACGCTGTTAATCAACTATGTTCCAATATAAAACAAAAAGTTAAAAAAAAAATAGGAGAGACACAGGGATACATACAGGGAGAATGTCATGGGACAATGGAGGCAGAGACTGATATCTATGAGCCAAGGAACACCAAAGATTGCCAGCAGCACCAGAAGCTAAAAGATAGGCACGGAACAGATTCTCCACAGAGATTTCAGAGAGCACAGCCCTGCCAAACCCTTGATTTTAGACTTCTAGCCTCCAGAACTGTGAGAGAATGAATTTCTATTGTTTTAAGACACCCCGTTTGTGGTACTTTGTTATAGCAGCCCTGTTATCCGCCACTTGAGTAAAATGAGAATATGATAATAAATAATTTCTAAAATGAAATCTATCTCTAAAGTTTCTGGATATTATGATAAGTAATTAATAAGAGAGTGAAGTTAGGTACAATATAGGATTTGGAGGACCTGGAGATGAGTTCTAAGGTAGGTTTTATTCCTTGAAGGTAAAATACCCTAATCAAAACTCTAATAGTTCATCTGAATCAATGTTACCCCAACCCTTGGAGCCAAAAATGAGACATATTTGATTCATCAAGCAATTAAATTGCTCATTAAACTTCTGCCGCCTGACCTGGAAGAAAGGAAAATCATATTAATGTTAGAAGATGTGCTCATTATTTGTTTTCCTAGATAAAATACTTTTTAAAGTCATGTACTGATAATGAAGTTACATCGGCCTTTTAGGACATCTTTGAACACAAATTACATTAATGCGGATGTCTTGGTTGGTTCATCAAGAGTAATGAAATTATTACTGCCAGAAGCCATGATTCCATGGAAATGAAAATTGTATTTTTTTCAAGTACTATAAATGATGATGCTTGGAAGTCCTGTAATTATTGAATAATAGAAGTCATATTTTTATCAGTATTTTCAAGATGGATTGTAAGCAGCACTGGAAGGAAAGAAATCTATCCAAATTTTAATTTATAAAAATGGTAGTTAAATATTGGAAGGAAATGGCTCATGGTCGGGCAGTGGGTCATGGAAGGAACACAGCCTGGAATCACAGCGTTCAAGCCTTGTTCAGACTCTCTTACTTAGTAGTGGTGAGACCTGGGGCTACTCACTTCCCCTTTGAACCCTGGGATTCTTCAACTGTTAAAAGAGCAGGAAGGCAAGAACTAAATCGTTTCCAAAATCCTTCCAAGCTCTAAAATAGCCTTGTCCAGAGACATTTTATTCTTCTTCCTCTGCAGCATGTGTATATTGGCTCAGGATTTCATGGTTAGGCTTTCATCTTTTTTTAAGCCAATAAACGTCTCACTCATCTCTCGGTCCCTCCCCGTGCCAAACAGGCCGGCCAGAGGCTGGGGCTGGAGGTGGGAGATTATTGAAGCCGCCTCCTGCTACCGGTGCCCCACAGACAACTGTGTAGTGTGTTTATCGCACAAAGATGCCCAGTCCGGGAGACAAGGGAGCCTGAACTTCAAACTGAACTCCATCTGCCAAGCCAGGCAGCCATGCAGTTGCATCACCCAGAGGAAGCATCTTTTCTTAGCCTTCACCAAGGCACCAGAGGCTCACAGCTGCCCTGCTCCCACCTCCCTGGATTTCATACTTTCTTTGAAAAGCTGCCAGATTCCTTTCTTACTTCAGAGAAAACAAAGAGAATACTTTTATTATTGCTTTTATTATTTAGTAATTATTATTACTTTTATTATTTTAATTATTATTATTTTAATTATTATTTATTTAAATTATTATTTTAATTATTATTATTTAGTAATTATTATTACTTTTATTATTATTAAGAACTGATGAACAGCCTACATGCCCATGGACCCAGGGAGCAACAGACTAGCTAAATAATTACCAAATTCTAGTTGTCCTTATATAACCCTACTCTACACCTGACAGCAATCTAAGTTGCTAGCTGTGGTTTAGTTAAGATGTTTACATTGTTAGTTTTGTGATTGTCCTATAATCACATTCTCCTGACTAGGGTGTATCTTAGTTTAACCTCTGTTCAAATTTCTGATATTAGCTTGCTCTCACACCATGTAACTAGTAGGAGCTTGAAGTTAGGACAACAAAGATAAGGGTATGCAACACAGATTCAGCTTGTGTGGTACTGTACAGTGAGACTTCTCCCATGCAGGTGGGCAACCTCTTGGACGGAGGGCTCCTGAGAGATGTGTACTCCAGGCTGCCTGATCTAGAGGTGGACCCATTGGATCCAAGCTACCGGCTGAGTGGCTTCCCTGAATCTTTAAGCAAATGAGTTTTTATAATCTATCAAGAAATCAGTCCTTGTAAACACTACCTCCTTCATTGGTTGTCATTGGCCACATTGCACTTGGCAAGAGTCTGATCAGCCTGGACCGAAGCCTCCATCCTGCCAAATCTTGTCCTTCCTCTTTTCTTAAGTAAGATGCAAAGATGGATTTACCATGAAGATAATAAAGTTTAAGCTTCAGGAGCCATCACCTGCACCAGTCCTAAGACTCTGGTCATTTCTGTGTGTGTGTGTGTGTGTGTGTGTGTGTGTGTGTGTGTGTGTGTGTGTGTGTGTGTGTGTGTGTGTGTGTGTGTGTGTGTGTGTGTGTGTGTGTGTGTGTGTGTGTGTGTGTGTGTGTGTGTGTGTGTGTGTGTGTAGAGTAATATCATATAGATTATCAGCAAAAAGTATGTAGCTAAAAAATGTAGGTTGAAAACTATTACAGAAAACGTCCACTTTTGGCCAAGATGGAATCACAGAAATGTACTTACCATCTCACTTGAAACACTGGAAAAAAACAAATATACATAACAATGGTTTTCAGATATTGGACATCAGACAACAATCAGATCAAGCCGGTGATCTCTGAACAACAAATGAGGTGAGCCCTATGATTGCCCCCAGCTTACTGCCTGAGGGAAGTCTACAAGCTGAAGCAAAAGAAGGGGAAACCAAGGCAGAACCCAGTGGTCTGAGTTGAGGAGATGCTGGGAGCTCACTGAGGACAAGATAGCCGCAGATCACAAGAGCAGAGTATGGATTAAAGAGCTGCACAGAGGAAAAGCTCTGAAGATCTGCACACTGGGATGTTTGTGTCTTCAGTTGAGTAATGCTCAGCATATGCATGGGAAGAAACTACCCGAGGCTCAGAAATAAACACCAGAAAGGATCAAAGGGGAAAATCCCCAAAGCTTACACAGACTGGAAACTGTTGGTGTTCCCATGGGCCAGGATGGGGGTTGGAGTAGAGCATAATTCATAGAGCATCAAGTGCACAGAAGAGTATCACTTCAGTAGTAGGGTAACATTAGCCCTACATAAATGGCTAATCTGATCCTTCCAAACAGTTCCTAAGTAACTTAAAAGCATCTCAGAACAAAGCTAAAGAATATCAATAGGATATTCAGAACCAAAAACATTCAGAACCAAACAAAGGTAAAATTCACAAGTTATATTTTATATGCTTGAATTACATTTACATTTTAACATGTAAAATAGAGACATGGAGGATACAAAAATGACTTAAATTGAACTCATAGATTTGCAAAACACCTTAGACCTTTTTAAAAAAGATACACTGGATAAGATGAACAGATTAGATTCTACAGAAGAAAGTATTAATAAACTCAGATATAGCAATAGAACTATCCAACGTGAAACAAAGAAAGTTGAAAAAATGAACACAGCATCAGTCAGTGAGCGGTGGGACTCCAAGTGGCAATATAAATGTAATTGAAGACTATAAAGTGTCGAAGAGAAAGAAAACGTATTTGAAGAAATAATGCTTGGAAATTTTCCAAATTTAAAAGAAATTCAAAATACACAGGCCCAAGAAGCTCAAGGAAACGGAAGCACATAAAACAAAAATAAAACAACACCAAGGCACATCATAATCAAAATGGATTAAAACCAGTGAATGAAGAGAAAATCTTGAAAGCCACAAGAGAAAGTCTGCATTCTGTATATTGGAACAATGATCAGAATGATAGCAGGCATCTTGATGGAAACAAAGTAAACCAAAGGACAGTGGAGCCACATTTTTAAAGCACTGGGGGGGAAAAAAAAAAAGTCAACATAGAAGTCTATATCCAGCAAAAATATCTTTAAAATATTAAGTTGAAATAAAATTCAGCATGCAAAAGGTGAAAGATTCCACCACTGACAGGCCTGAACTATTAGAAATGTTAAAGGATGTCTTCAGTCAGAATGAAAATAGTACCAAGTAGAAATATGAGGACTTCCCTGGTGGTACAGTGGTTAAGAATCCACCTGCCAATGCAGGGTACACGGGTTCAATCCCTGATCCAGGAAGATCCCACATGTCGCAGAGCCACTAAGCCCACAGGCTACAACTACTGAGCCCGCGTGCTGCAACTACTGAAGCCCACACACGCAGAGCCTGTGCTCCACAAGAGAAACCACCACGATGAAAAGCCCGGGCACCGGAACAAAGAGTAGCCCCTGCTCACCACAACTAGACAAAGCCCACGTGCAGCAACAAAGACCCAATGCAGCCAAAAAATAAAGAAATATGAATATACACAAAGGAATGAAAAGCACCATAAATTGTAAATCTGTGGGGAAACAGAAGAGACTTTTTTCTTCTTCTTTAAAATCTCTTTAAAATTGACTGTTTAAAGGAAAAAAAAATTACACCATATTATGGACATTTTGACACGTTTTAAGTAAAATGCATGACAAAAACAGCACAAACCTGAGAGTGGGAAAATGAAAGAATATTATTGCAAAGTTCTTACACTATACATGAAATGGTAAACTAACTTACACATACACTGTGATAAATGAAAATACACACATAGAGTAAACCCTAAAGCCACTCAAAACTTAAAGAATTATAGCTAATAAGCCAACAGAGATGATGAAATGGAATAATCAGTACTGAGTCCAAAAGAAGGCAGATCAAGAGGAAAATACAAACAAAAACAGAGGAGATAAATGGAGGATAAACAGCAAGTTGACAGATTTAAACCCAATGAAATCCATAACCACATTCAATGTAACTGGTCTAAACACTCCAACTAAAGCGGAGGTCGTCAGACTGGATTTTAAAAAAGCAAGACCAAACTACATGAGGCCCACAAGAAGTACCCTTTAAATATAAAAACAGTGAAAGGATGAAGGAAGATAACACCATGCTAATGGCTTTTTTTTTAATTTTTAAACTAGACTGCTAGCATTAATATAAGAAAAATATTTCAAAGCAAAGAATATTACCAGGAATAAAAAGAGTAATATTAATAATGATAAAAAGGTCAATATGAGAACATAACAACCCCATTTATGAGCCTAATAACAGCTTCAAAATACATATGAACCAGATAGAACTGAAATGAGAAATAAATCCACAATCTAGTTGGGGATTCCAAGACCTCTTACTAATTAATTGACAGATAATGAGTGATGACAGGCAATGGCAGACAGAAAATCAGTAAGAATATAGAAGACTTGGGCTTCCCTGGTGGCGCAGTGGTTGAGAGTCCGCCTGCCGATGCAGGGGACACGGGTTCGTGCCCCGGTCCGGGAAGATCCCACATGCCATGGAGCGGCTAGGCCTGTGAGCCATGGCCGCTGAGCCTGCGCGTCCGGAGCCTGTGCTCCACAACAGGAGAGGCCACAACAGTGAGAGGCCTGTGTACCGCAAAAAAAAAAAAAAAAAAAGAATATAGAAGACTTGAACACCCCCATCAACAAACATGACCTAACTGGCATTATAGATTTTCACCAAACAACTGCCAGAAGATACATTCTTCTCAAGAGCACATGGAACATTTATGAAGCTGTATCATTTGTGGGCCAAAAAGCAAGTTTTAGACAATTTAAAAGGAATCAAACCGTAAGAACTATTTCCTAACCACAATGGAATTAAGTTAGGAATCAGTAACAAAGATCTTGGAAATTCCCAAATATTTGGGAATATTTAAAACACATATTTAACACACATTTAAAATAACCTGTGGATCAAAGACAATGCCAAATGGAAAATCATGAAGTGTCTTGAACTGAATGAAAATGAAGACACAACGTATCAAAATTTGTTGGAATGCAGCAAAAGCAATGCTTAGAGGGAAATTTATAGCACTAAAATACCTCTATTAGGGAAGGTCTCTCAATATCTTGTAATAACCTAAATGGAAAAGAATCTAAAAAAGATATATGTTTATATATATAAAATGAATCACTCTGATGTATGTCTGAAACTAGTGCATTGTAAATTAACTGTACTTCAATTTTTAAATGGTTAAAAAAAAAAAGGTCTCAAGTCAGTGATGCCAGCTCACACTTCAAACTAAGAAGAAGAAAAAAAGAAGAGCAAACTAAGTGGAAATAAGCAGAAGAAAGAAATAATGAGTAGAAATCAGTGAAATAAAAAGCAGAAAAAAAGAGAAAATCTGATGAAAACAAAATCTGATTACTGGAGAAAATAAAGCTGATAAATCTCTAGCCTAACTCATCAGGATAAAAAGAGAAAGACGTTAAATAACAATATTAGGAATGAGAGAGGCTATCACTATAGATCTCATATATATTGAAATAAGAGAATGTCATAAACAACTTTATGCTGACAAATTCAACAACTTAGATAAAACGGACACATTCCTTAGAAGACAAAGAACACCAAAACTCACTCAAGAATAGCCCTAAATCTATTTTTAATGTTGAATTTGTATCGTGAAAAGGAAATTCCAGGCTCAGGTTGGTTTTCCTGGGGAATTCTACCTAATATTTATGAAAGAAACAGTGAACATGACACAAATTTCTTCAGAAAATTCAAGAGGGAACAACGTCCAACTCAATTCTCTCAGGCCAGAATGACCTGTATACTAAAACAAGAAAGACATTCCAAAATTATAGACCAATTGAAAGGAATTTAATCAAGTAACAAATTTATGTTGAATAGAATTTGGAAAAAGGCCTGAAGTGAAAAGATGTCAGTTCTAGTGAAAAACAGTAAGGAGCAGAGGCATAGACCTGGTATTGGAAATTGAATGTTTTGTTTGGAACAGGATAAATGGTGCTGGTAAGATATCCAGTAATGTAATAGCTAATAATCAGTGAGTTCTTTGTGTTAGGTGCTACACTAATCAGAAGGACTGGAGCTCAGTAGAAGGAAAAACAGTACTAGAAGTCATGCCTGTGTAACTGATTCCATTTACCACCTCTGATTTTCATACTGTGGCTATTACTACATACTTTTTTTTTTTTTTTTGCGGTACGCGGACCTCTCACCATTGTGGCCTCTCCCGTTGCAGAGCACAGGCTCCGGACGCGCAGGCTCAGCGGCCACGGCTCACGGGCCCAGCCGCTCCGCGGCATGTGGGATCTTCCCGGACCGGGGCACGAACCCGCGTCCCCTGCATTGGCAGGCGGACTCAACCACTGCGCCACCAGGGAAGCCCCAGAGTGACATACTTTTTAAGAGACTTTATTTTTCAGTGAATCTTATTTTTCCAAGGTAAGAAAATCATCATTATAAAAACTAAATGTACTCTAATTATACTCCTTAATTACTATTTAGAAATCATTCATAACAAAAATAATACAACATAAGAGACATTTTGTCTGGAAGTCTACTGTCAAATGTGGCTGCTACTCCAATCTGGCATTCCTTTAGGAAGTCCTGTGGAGGTCACACCTGGAGTAGTTCAAACTCATTATTGGCAAGGATCTCTCCTCTCTCACCCCCAACTCATCCTCACCCCATGTAGTTCAACACATCTGGAAACCAAAATGGCTCATAGTTTAACCACAGAAGGCAGCTAAAACAGAAGGCCTACACAGAGAAATCAGTGACAGCCTCACCATCTCTGCACCAGCTAAACCACCAGGTCATACAGGGTTCTGAATTTACATATCTGATAGCCAATGTTTTTTTTTTTTTAAAGAGACACTTCAAATAGGCTGTCTCACTTAAATGACCACCCCAAGTACACAGCTCATTTACCAAATGGAGAGTTATACTTTTGATAATACTGGAGAAGGCATTCCACTTGCTGTTAAAAGACAAGTAGTGGCAATTTTCATTGTGCAAACACCATAGTAAAAAGTTGATTCTGAAAACAAAAGGGAGATTCAAAGAGCTGCTATCACTTACTGGAACACTACAAAATGCTGGAGATGCAAAGCTCTGACTAGCGTTATTGCCACACAACATGAAGTACACCCAATGATCAAAAACCTCTATTTTGGTGGTAATTTTGAACCCTAAAGAGGCTGTTACCAAACCTTTCAGTTATAAAAATAAGCTGTAAATATGCAAATACATTAGAATTCGGTGAAATTACTACTCAACAGTGGAAAGATTTCAAGATTTTCATTTTATTAAAAATATAGCAACACAATAGCAGCAGCATCTGATAAATGTTTACTAGTATCATATGGAAGTAGTCCTACTCACAGAATATACACCACCTATGCAGCACCTTTTTGTTTACATTTTGAACCCTTCCCTTGATAATCCATAGCATTATGTAAAGAATAGCACTACTGTATTAACCTAATTAAGATGAAGGAGAGTCATATTTAACTATTAAATTTAACTACCTATACAACTACACAGTACACCCAAATGTAACCTTCTGTGGAAATCAGAGAATTCTGTAGCGTGTTTCCTAACAGTTTTTTGCCTACCACTAACCTTAAACTGGTGGAACTCAATCTCTTCAACTCTAATTCAGCATGAATTTCATGAGTTTGAACTTACATATACAGTTAAGAAATTATCTATCTAGCAAACAAAAGTTAATCAAGAATGGAGAGAACTATTATTCTACTCCAATCCTTGGAAAATAAATCTTAATGGTAAAATTTGTGAAGTTTTACAAAAGTTGGCAAGTCTCAAAATTAAAATGTTAGCTAGATACAAAGTAAATTTAAAATCAGGCAACAGGCTAAAAATCTGCTTTTAAGAACAGTATGTTAAGAAATGTATTATATATAAACAATTATAATAAATTAATTGCTAGAAACTATAAAAGTACCTTAAATGGAATAGAAAGAAATCTAGTTATTAGTTACTAAATCCAACCTACCTTCAGCTTTAGCTTTTATTTTTAAAATAATGTACCACTCTTTGGCAGAATCACCAATAAAAGTGTATTTAAGAAAAACAAATTCACCCACAAACCCAAGTTTAAGTAGGGAAGTGAATTTTATTTTAAAAGATTATTTTATTACATTTATACTCGACTCCTGCTTCCAGAAATATCATTTAGCCCTTTGAGAGCACTAACTTCTGAGATTTGAAAATAAACAATTTAATTTTAAATGACTATTACATTAGTAAATAAACATGAGAACATCTAAGTATATAGGCAGTGAATTTTTTTAAAAAAATATTTAAAACACATAAGGAACATAATTACTTTGTGGAAACAGCTCTACTTCATAACTTACCCAGTTAAAACCAGATACTATCTTCCAATGAAAATATAAGAAATGTCCCACTGAAATGTTACTTAATGCATCCCTCAAAAAGAATTCATTTTAACTGCTAATTCAACTACTAAAGATTTAAACCAAATCATACTATTCCAAATAGGTTTTTAAAAAACTTTTAAAAGCCATTAGTATATATTATAATCCTTAAATTTGAATAATATCTTCAGTTGAGACCAGATTTGGCTCAAGGTGTTTTTTTTTTTTTTAATTTCAAAGGTAGCAACCTATATATAGGAATGAATGAGCATCCTGAAGATGACTAATACCACAAAAGAAATTATTTTCTTGACAAAAAAAAAAAATTGATTCTAAATGCCGGTTTTTACTTTTAATTGAGGCATGTCAAAATTCAAGTCTCTATGATACTTCTAAAGATCAACACAGCATATACTGAACCCCTTGGAAAAAATGATTCTAAACAGAAAAATCACAAGCTGACTAGTGTGTTCGTAACTATAAGTTAATTAGATTCAATGGAAAATAATGAGATAGCTGTGGAAGTTGAGGGTTTTATACTTGTTTCCTCACATGACACTGGCTAGCTTATGAAGGACCATCTTTTATTACCAGTTAAGTGCACAATGCTGAAAAGCAAGAACAAGAGGACCAAGAGAATTTGTCTAGAATGATGAATAGCAACTACAATTTAAGGAACAGAATGTACTCGCTATATAATCAAGATGAAAAAGATAATTTACAGAAGGTATTAAGTGTAAAATGGCTGTCTTCTTGGCCTTACCTCAAGTTTTCCTGACAATATCTACCTGGGATGAAAGAGACAGTTTTAAAGAAATAAAAAAATACCTTACAAGAAAAAAATAAAAGAAAACATATCAGCTCTTAGAAGTGAACAAAGAGAAAAAGATGTCTCTCTCTCTCTGTCTTACACACAACACACACACACACTCACACACTCCCTCCTTCCCTCCAGTACCTCTAGACCCTAGAAAGCTTTGCTTCCATAAGCCTGTTTAAGAAAATGATTTCACTTTCTCCGGACCTCTTGTATTCCTATTCATGCCCAATTTTTATAAATCAGTGTCTGTTAAGATTAGTATGACTGTTTTAAAGATGAATAAACCTCATCAAGAAAAATAACTGGCAGCAGGAACCAAATAACTATGTTAATTACCAACATAAAAAACATTTAATAGAGTCCAGAGTACAAGAAAATACTCAAACTTTAAATGATGGCTTTACACACCACACAAACATGCACTCTCCATATCAAAACAATTTCTATGCCAGCTAAAACAAGAACAGGACAAACCTAAGATGCTGTTTTGAAATGCATGAACAAATACTTTCCTCTAAAATACGTAGCTTTATTAGAGAAACAGTACTAAAAATAACAAAGATTCAAACAACATTTGCTCTATTCTACTTACATATCATAAATAAGAAGCTTTGATGCAAGACACACACACTCCTTCACAATCTTTCCATATACACCCAAGCATTCTTATATCAAAATAAGCTGTTTACCAGCCAACCGTATGTGGTTGAATGATTAAAATGACCATCTATACTTTACATAGTAAAGCATTTTCAAAAATTTTAATGTACACAGTGAAAAAAAGGAAAAAAAGAAACAGTAATTCTGAACACATGAGGAGTAATTAAGCAGCTTCATAATCAAACCAGGCTTCATTACTTGCAATAAGGGCAATTCTTTCCATTCTTCACCAAATACTTAAATTTCAATAGTATTAACATTAAAAGAAAACTCAAGTTGAAACCAAGTAACTGATGTGCTACTCAGCTTTTTAAATCTATAAGTAACTCTTCCCATGAGGTAAGGCAACTGAGTAATTTGATTGTATTAGACTGCATTAAACTAATTATACTTGATTTTTTAAATAACATGCTAATTAAAAGGTATAACTTTTGGAAATACAACAATGAAAAGAGTTCTGAAACTATGAGTTGTGTTCTGGGGGAAAATATTAGCAATGTTGTCATTTTACTACTTGCATACTTTCTGCAAAAAGTGTGCCTAACAATGTCGGATGACCTATATTTTAAGCTTAAGTAAACACATCCTTACACATAAGACAAACTCATATGTTCTCCTTTAAGTACAATTTCTGCACATCATTTATGAGACGATGATTGAGAGGTAATAATTAAGGCCATCCAATGTAGACAACTAAAGTGTTCTGCTTTAAGTAAAATAAGAACATGCTGCGTCATTTTCAATTATCACAGTATGAAACTGATGGTCCCAAAACTGCATTGCTGTTTTAAGCTCTAAAGTCATTCTTGAAAACACACTTCCCTCTCATATTAAGTGAACCAAGTAAGACGCTCTTCTGACATACCACTTTCACACTTCTCTATGGGAGGGAATGGAATATCCATCTAAATTCCATATGAATTGAGAATGACTAGTCCATATAAAATTCTAGAAAACAGTATACCACATTGTAGAAGGCACTAAAGCTTCAGCTTGTGCTCCCATAGCCCATTTTGAAAACCCAGTTTTCTTATTATAAATGGCACCTTTGCCACCTACAACTGACAACACACACTGTGATACTGTTCATAATAAGCTTGGAAATGTCAAAAGAGTTCAAAAAGAAATGGTTACTTTGTGGGAAGACCCAATGATTCTGAACACTGAATACTAATATATTATTAGTATTCAACACAGTTGTTCTTCCTTTTGAAAAAGAACAGTAGCATGCATTGTCAGCTGGTTTTTAATCCACTCATGTAAGCAACTTTAATCTGTAAAACTATTTTAAAGAAAAACTGCTGTCCTAAACAGTGAGCAAAAGAAAACACAATAGTGAGAATTTAACACAATCACTGTAAATCCTGTGAAGTCAATGTTAAAACTTCTTACATACTCCGCACTTACAAGGGTGTGTATATATTTGCACCAATTTCAAGCACATCATCAATCTGTAATATATTGAAATTAAAAAAAAAGTAAAACAATACAAAATCAGTTACTAGCATTTTTTAAAAGAGCCTCCAATGCTTATCTCCAGTCTTTAATGGATAGTACAAATTTAGATCTTTAATGTCCCATTTATTTTAATGGTTCTTCGCAAACACTTAACAAACCACATGACAAGTGTGTCAGCCACCATGGAAATGCACAGCTTTTAGAAGATGAGGAGTTTGGGTAACACCTGTTATTTTCACGATGTCCATGCTTTATTTTCTTACTCAGTAACAAGATGGCCACAAAGTCACCTAACAACTAAAAAAGCTGTTAGCTCGTATCTTTATGCTCTACTGGATTTCTTCACTGTTTAACATCTTGTTGAGAGAATTCAAAGCTTTGGATTCTATTCCAGCGTGTGTTTAGAGGTGCATTTGTAGGTCCTATACTGCTTCTGTTTTGGTAGAGAGGTTTTCTTCATTTGGTTGACAATTCCCATTTTGCTGTACTTTGTTTTCCTCAGTCCTTTGTGCATCCTTGTCATCTACTTCTTTTCCCACACTTGAATCTGGTTCTTTATTGTGCTCCTTCTCCTACAATGAATATTTAGGTATACATTTAATATTTTTCTCAAGACTTGTCTGCTACTACATCTAGTTCTGGCTAAAACTATCTTTTGTGAATTAGTCAAACTGGGTGTTATCTCTCATTACATCTTCATATAAATAGTATATACAAACGTATCAATATGTCCTTTGTACTTCTAATAAAAGATAGGACAATCTATGGAGATTAAGTTAGAACAAAATAGGTAAATAGAAACTCTAGGAAAGAATTCAACAAACGTTGCTGACTGACTTGAAAGGTGGAACTGATCGGCTGAAAGTAAAACAGTTCCCATAGATGCCAGGACAGATTTGTAATCTGGATACCAAAGAAGCAAAAACAAGGGAATGTAGAAAAGGAAATCACTATTCCTCCTACCAAAGACTGTTTAAGAACAGTCCAAATTCAGCTCTCAACTTAACGTAGAATTAAATGAGAACATGTGGAACAGTGCCTGGAATGTATTAAGTGCTCAGGAGATATTATCAATGTTACTTACAATGATGATAAACCTCTATCAGTATGGGAATAAATAAGACTGTAAGATAAAAGCTTCAGAACTCATAACTGATTTCCAAACACAAATATACTTACCAGTATAATAAGGGAATTAACCTAATTCACAAGTACTTAAAATATTTTATCAAAAAAAATAAATGGAGGAAAACAAAACAAAAACCCTTACCTGGTGGAATTTGGTTTTCCATTAATTATTCTAATTCAACAAACCTAACTTTGGTATATATTACAAAACCAATGATAACATCACCTGTCAAATTTGCTAAAACAAATATAGTGAGGAAAATGGCAACAAGTAAAAATATTCCAGTACATAGTTAAAATTTTTATTGTATGCCATTCTGTGATTCTCTAAAATAAGGAATGCAATTGTTTACACTAGTAAACATTACATTAATTAGTTATCTTCAAAAATTAGGTTAAAAAACTACCAATTTAACAAATAGCACCAAAAACATACAAGGCACTGGTAGTATAAAATTACCTCTATGCAATAAAGAACAATCTCAAACATTAATTATTCAAACCCTAAACACTGAAGGACTTTCTTACTTTAAGTGAAGTATTGTTCTTCTCCACCTTTTCCTTCCCATCTCTGTCATTACAACTCTTTCTTGTAGAGGCTGAACGTTCTCTCTCTCTTCTTTCACTGATGTGGTCCCTTTCTTTTTCTCTCTTTTTATCCTTCTTATTTCTGCTATAAGAATATTAATAATATGTCATTAACTTCTAAAACAGTAAACACCCACTATAATGTTGACAAAATATTCTTACCTAACATTAATGCACTGTAAACAAGCGTATCAGTAACCTGGTGGACCAAATAACATAAATGAGTCCTGTAGCCCACCTAACTCCACCCCACACCCAGTTAATTTTTTCGACACACAAGTCATTACCGCAGAGGCCACCAAGTGTTCACATAAAACACAATTCTGTATTATCAATTTCTTAGTTTTGAAACATTCAAGGCTTATTTATCTACTGTAATCAGGATAAAACAAAACAAAATATATAATATTTTTTTACCCATCTTTTCAAAGTAAAAAATGAATAAACAGAAAAGAATAAAAATGATAAAGAATCAGATATGGCTCTCAGGTAAGGCTGAATGACTTCTACTAAAACATGGAACTTCAAATAACCAATTATGCCATGTGCCCTCCCCTCTCATTCACAATTACAAAAAAGGCCCATCCACCAATTCAAGAGCAAACATTAAGCAGAAGATGGAATGAACAAGTTCCATTTGTAAAAATTACATATCCTTAAAATTAGAGGGAAAAAAACGATGCATTTCCTATCAGAAGCATAACAGACACCTTCTATTCAAAATAATTAGCCTTAATATGGAATTCTAAACCTTTTTGTCTTAATTATGAATATTTTAAAAATAAACACAAAGACCAGGGGAACAAATAAAAACACTTAGGAAACAGACCCAACCAAGTACCTATGAAAATTCAATAAAACAAAGGGGTGGCATCTCAAATCACTGGGGCAAAGTTTGTCTTTTATAAATAAAAGACTTGGGGACAACTGGATTATTATTTGGAAACAGACAAAACTGGGTCCATATCTCATTCACATAAATAAATAAATAAATCCAAATGGATTAGAGACCTAAATTTTTTACATGAAACAATACAAGTACTAGAAGAAAACATGAATAAATTTCTTTCTAACTTGAGTGAAGGGGAAGATGTTTTTAGCCATAAATAAAATTCCAGGTACGATAAAATAAAAGATTCATTAGTATGCCTACATAAACTTTTGCAAAGCAAAAAAATAAAACAAAAACCACTACTAGCATATTCAAAAGAAAAATACATTTGCTACATTATTTATGTACGTATATCTTTATATACAACTCTTAAAGCCAAGGAAACAACTACATCAAAAAGAATGAGATTCTTGGGACCTTCCTGGTGGTGCACTGGTTAAGAATCCACCTGCCAACGCAGGGGACACAGGTTTGAGCCCTGGTCTGAAAAGATCCCACATGCCACGGAGCAACTAAGCCCGTGCACCACAGCTACCGAGCCTGAGCTCTAGAACCCGTGCTCCACAACAGGAGAAGCTGCCGCAATGAAAAGCTCGCACACCACAACAAAGAGTACCCCCCGCTCGCCACAACTAGAGAAAGCCCACGTGCAGCAACAAAGACCCAAAGCAGCCAAAAATAAATAAATAAATTTATTTAAAAAAAAAAAAAAAAGAATGAGATTCTTAGGCATAAATTTAACCAAAAAGGCAAAAAATTTGCTGAAAAGAAATAAAGACATAAATAAATGGAAAAACATCCCATGTTCTTGGATCAGGAGACTTAGAGTTAAGATAACAATAGTATCCAAAGTGATCTACAAATTCAATGCAATCCCTATCTAAATCCCATTGGCACTGCTGGCAGAAAAAGTAAAACCCGTCCTAAAAACCACAGGATCTCCAGGGACATCAAATAGCCAAAACAATCTTTAACAACAAAATTGGAAGACACACAATCCCTGGTTTTAAAACTTACTACAAAACTACAGGAATCAAAACAGTGTAGTACTGGCACAAGGAGAGACTTACAGACCAATGGAAAAGACAGAAATATATGGTCACATGTATGGTCAAATGATTTTTGATAAGGGTGCCAAGACCCATTCAATAGGGAAAGGACAAGCTTTTCAACAAATGTTGCTAGGAAAACTGGACATCCGCATGCAAAAGAATGAAGTTTTAGACTCTTACCTTACACCATATGTAAAAATTATCTCATAATGGATCAAAGACCTAAATATATAAACTAAAACTGTAAAACCCTTAGAAGAAAACACAGGGGAAAATCTTCATGACACTGGTTTTGGCAATGATTTCTTGGCTATGACAGCAAAAAGCAATGAAAGGAAAAAAACAGATAAATTCGAATTCATCAAAATTAAAAAACTTTTGTGCATCAAAGGATACTTACTCAAAGAAAGTGAAAACACAACCCACAGTATAGGAAAAAAATACATGGAAATCATATTATCTGGTAAGGGATTAACAACCAGAATATAAAGAACTAAAACTTAACAAAAAACCAAATTATCTAATTCAAAATGGGCAAAAGACTAGAATAGACATTTCTCTGAAGTAGATACACAAATGGTCAATAACCACATGAAAAGATGCCCAATATCACTAATCATTAGAGAAATGCAAATCAAAACCTTAACAAGATACCATTACACACAGACAATAACAAGTGTCAGTGAGCATGTGGAGAAACTGGAACACTTGTACATTGCCGATGGGAATACAGAATAATGCAACCACTTCAGAAAACAATTTCGCAGTTTCTCAAGAAGATAAAGAGAGGATTACTATATGACTCAGCAATTACAACTCCTAGGTATAGAAACAAAAACATGTCCACATCAAAACTTGTACACAAATGTTCATAGCAGCATTATTTATAACAACAAAAAAATGGAAACAATACTAAATGTCCATCAACTAATGAATGGTTAAACAACAAAACCTGGTTTTATCCATAGTGGAATATTATTCACCCCTAAAAAGGAATGAAGTACTGATTAATGCTACAATATGCATGAACCTTGAAAATGTTACATTTAGTCAAAGAAGTCAGATACAAAAGACCGCACAGGGACTTCCCCAGTGGCGCAGTGGATAAGACTCCATGCTCCCAATGCAGGGGGCCCGGGTTTGATCCCTGGTCAGGGAACTAGATCCCACATGCATGCTGCAACTACGATTTCGTATGCTACAACTAAGGAGCTGGTGAGCTGTAACTAAGGAACCCTGGAGCCGCAATTAAGGAGCCCACCTCCCACAACTAAGACCTAGTGCAACCAAATAAATAAATAAATATTAGGGGAAAAAAAAAGGCCACACATGTTATATGACTCTATATGAAATGTCCATAACAAGCAAATCCACAGAGACAGTAAGTAGATTCGTAGCTGTAAGGAGCCATGGGGAGTAACTGCTAATGGGTACAGGCTTTCTTTCAAAGTGACAAAAAATGTTCTGGAACTAAGTAGCAGTGATGGTTGCACAGAACTGTGAACTCTTGGGCTTCCCTGGTTGCGCAGTGGTTGAGAGTCCGCCTGCCGATGCAGGGGACACGGGTTCCTGCCCTGGTTCGGGAGGATCCCACATGCCGCGGAGCGGCTAGGCCTGTGAGCCATGGCCACTGAGCCTGCGCGTCCGGAGCCTGTGCTCCGCAACGGGAGAGGCCCGCGTACCGCAAAAACAAACAAACAAAAAAACCCTGTGAACTCTTAAGAAAAATGCAATGAAAATTACTAAAAATCACTGAAATGCACTAAGGGTGAATTTTATTTTACATAAACTACCCCTCAATTTAAAAAATAACTCAGAGGGCGCCTGCCAGCCACTGGTGGGGGACTCTGATGCCTAAGGAGACGGGGGGAACCCTAAAGTGAACCGGTAGGATGTAGGGGGACTGAGGGGGGAGGAGAAGAGGAGGGCAGACAGGATCGGCATCCCTGAGGCCGGGGAGATGAGGAGAGGCAGGGGGTAGGGACCCTCCAGAAAGAGCAGAAGAGGATGGAGGGTGATCGCCTGGCCCACTCGGGCCACGGAGCCTGCGGAGCTCCCAGGCTGGTGCCTCCCCTCCAAAGCCCCCTCCAAGCAGTTTGGGTCCTGGGGGCATAGGAGGGAGGCCGGGAGATCAGGAGAGGCAGCGAGGTGGAGCCCTCTGGAAGCAGCGGATGACTGCCACACCCACTCAGGCCCGTGGAGCCTACTGAGCTCCCAGGCCAATCCTGTCCTCCAAAACCCCCTCCAGGACGCATGGGTCCTCGGGGGCATAGGAGGGAGGCTGGGGACATCAGGAGAGGCAGGCGGGAGGGGCCCTCCCAGACTGGAGGAGCGGGAAAGGAGAGGAGGGTGTTTGCCCTGCCCACTCGAGCCCAGGAAGCCTGCTGGGCTCCCAGGTGAGGTTCCCTGCCCTCTGAGACCAGGGGTGGGGGGCACTCCTGGGCCCCTTCTGTTCCTTGGGCCTAAAAGCCAGCTCCCCACAGCCCCCAGGGCCTCTTGCAGCCCTGGGGGTCCTGAGCATTGGCCCCGCCCACCACCCAAACCTCGCCTTTGCTTAGGCCCCACCCTCCACAGCCAAGACCTCTCTCCCCCGCCTTTTTTTCTTTTTCTTTTCCCTCCTCCCCCTTTTTTACTATTGTGGTACTGATGTACCTTCCAGTTGTTGATTCATCTGTATTTTTATTTTTATATTCTTCCGAACATATCTGTTAGTTTCCTAGTCTAATTTTATTTTTTACTTTGTTATATTTATTCTTATTTTTTGGGCACCGCAGGCAGCGTGCAGGATCTTGGTCCACGAGCCCGGGGTCAGGCCAAAGCTCCTGTGGTGGGAGCTCCGAGTCCGAACCACTGCACTAACAGAATCTCAGACTCCAGGGAATATTCATCAGAGTGAGGTCTCATGGGGTTCCTCATCTCAGCACCAAGACCCAGCTCTACCCAATAGCTTACGAACTCGAGTGTTGGAAGCCTCAGGCCAAACAACCAGTATGACAGGAATACAATCACACTCATAAAAAAAAATGAGACGGCAAAAAAATATGTCACAGATGAAGGAGCAAGGTAAAAACCTACAAGACAAAATAAATGAAGAGGAAATAGGCAATATACCTGAAAAAGAATTCAGAGTAATGACAGTAAAGATGATCCAGAATCTTGGAAATAGAATGGAGGCACGGACTGAGAAAATACAAAAATTGTTTAACAAAGACCTAGAAGAACTAAAGAACAAACAGAGATGAACAACACAGTAACTGAAATGAAAAATACACTAGAAGGAATCAATAGCAGAATAACTGAGGCAGAAGAATGAATACAGCAGGAAGACAAAATGGTGGAAATAACTGCTGAGGAGGAAAATAAAGAAAAAAGAATGAAAAGGAGTGAAGACAATCTCAGAGACCTCTGGGACAACCCTAAACACATCAACATTTGAATTACAGGCATCCCAGAAGAAGAAGAAAAAAAGAAAGGGTCTGAGAAAATATTTTAAGAGATTATAATGGAAAACTTCCCTAACATGGGAATGGAAATAGTCACCCAAGTCCAGGAAGCACAGAGAGTCCCATACAGGATAAACCCTAGGAAAAACACACCAAGACACATATTACTCAAACTAACAAAAATTAAATTCAAAGAAAAAATATTAAAAGCAGCAAGGGAAAAACAAAAAATAACATACAAAGGAATCCCCATAAGGTTATCAGCTGATTTTGCAGTAGAAACTGTGCAGGCCAAAGGGAGTGGCAGGATATACTTAAAGTGATGAAAGAGAAAAACCTACAACCAAGATTACTCTACCCAGCAAGTATCTCATTCAGATTCGATGGAGAAATTAAAACCTTTACAGACAAGCAAAAGCTGAGAGAATTCAGCACCACCAAACCAGCTTTACAACAAATGCTAAAGAAACTTCTCTAAGTGGGAAACATAAGAGAAGAAAAAGACCCACAAAAACAAAACAATTAAGAAAACGGTAAAAGGAACATACATATCGATTATAACCTTGAATGTAAATGGATTAAATGACCTAACCAAAAGACACAGACTGGATGAATGGATGCAAAAACAAGACCCGTAGGGCTTCCCTGGTGGCGCAGTGGTTGAGAGTCCGCCTGCCTATGCAGGGGACACCGGTTTGTGCCCCGGTCCGGGAGGATCCCGTGTGCCGCGGAGCGGCTGGGCCCGTGAGCCATGGCCGCTGAGCCTGCGCGTCCGGAGCCTGTGCTCCGCAACGGGAGAGGCCACAACAGTGAGAGGCCTGCGTATCGCAAAAAAAAAAAAAAAAAAAAAAAAAAACAAGACCCGTATATATGGTGTCTATAAGAGACGTACTTCAGACCTAGGGACACATACAGAATGAAAGTGAAGGGATGAAAACAGATATTCCATGCAAATGGAAATCAAAAGAAAGCTGGAGTAGCAATACTCGCATCAGATAAAATAGACTTTAAAATAAAGAGTATTACAGCGATAAGGAGGAACACTACATAATGATCAAAGGATCAATCCAAGAAGAAGATATAACAATTATAAATGTTTACGCACCCAACAGAGGAGCACCTCAATACATGAGGCAAATGCTAACAACCATGAAAGGAGAAATCGACAGGAACACAATAACAGTAGGGGACTTTAACACCCCACTTACACTAATGGACAGATCATCCAAACAGAAAATAAATAAGGAAACACAGCTTTAAATGACACAATAAACCACATAGATCTAATTGATATTTATAGAACATTCCACCCCAAAGTGGCAGAATACACTTTCTTCTCAATTGCACATGGAACAGTCTCCAGGATAGATCACATTTTGGGTCACAAATCAAGCCTCAGAACATTTAAGAAAACTGAAATCCTACCAAGCATCTCTTCTGACCACAACACTATGAGATTGGAAATCAATTACAGGGAAAAAAACTAAAAAACACAAATACATGGAGGCTAAACAGTGCGCTACTAAATAACCAAGAGATCACTGAAGAAATCAAAAACTACATAGAAACAAATTACAACGAAATCACGATGACCCAAAACCTACGGGACGCAGCAAAAGCAATTTTAAGAGGGAAGTATATAGCAATACAATCTCACCTCAAGAAACAAGAAAAATCTCAAACAATCTAACCCTACACTTAAAACAACTAGAGAAAGTAGAAGAAAGAAAACCCAAAGTCAGTACAAGGAAAGAAATCATAAGAAAAGTGCAGAAATAAATGAAACAGAAACGAAGAAAACAATAGCAAAGATCAATAAAACTAAAAGCTGGTTTTTTGAGAAGATAAACAAAATTGATAAACCCTTAGCGATACTCATCAAGAAAAAAAGAGAGGACACAAATCAATGATATTAGAAATGAAAAAGGAGAAACACAATGATGCTGCAGAAATACAAAGGATTACAAAAGACTACTACAAACAACTGTATGCCAATGAAATGGACAACCACAAAGAAATGGACAAATTCCTGGAAACGAACAATTTTCCAAGACTGAACCAGGAAAAATTAGAAAATATAAACAGACCTATCACAAGTAATGAAATTGAAACTGTAACTAAAAATCTTCCAAGAAAATTCCAGGTCCAGATGGCTTCACAGGCGAGTTCTATCAAACACTTAGAGAAGAGTTAACACTGATCCTTCTCAAACTCTTCCAAAAAAGTGCAGAGGGAGAAACACTCCCAAATTCATTCTACAAAGCCATCATCACCCTGATACCAAAACCAGAAAAAGGTATCACAAAACAATAAAATTATAGACCAATATCACTGATGAACATACATGCAAAAAACCTGAACAAAATACTAGCAAACAGAAGCCAGCAACACATTAAAAGGATCATACACCATGATCCAGTGGGATTTATCCCAGGGATGCAAGGATCCTTCAATATACGTGAATCAATCAATATGATACACCACATTAACAAATTAAGGAATAAAAACTGTATGATCATCTCAGTAGATGCAGAAAAAGCTTTTGACAAAATTCAACACCAATTTATGATAAAAACTCTCCAGAAAATGGACATACAGGGAACCTACCTCAACATAGTAAAGGCCACCTATCACAAACCCACAGCAAGCATCATACTCAATGGTGAAAAACTGAAAGCACTTCCACTAAGACCAGGAACAAGACAAGGATGTACACTCTCGCTACTCCTATTCGACATAGTTTTGGAAGTCCTAGCCACGGCAATCAGAGAAGAAAAAGAAATAAAAGGAATACAAATTGGAAAAGAAGAATTAAAACTGTCATTGTTTGCTGATGACATGACACTATATACAGAAAATCCTAAAGATGCCCCCAGAAAACTACCAGAACTAATCAATGAATTTGGTAAGGTTGCAGGATACAAAATTAATGCACAGAAATCTCTGGCATTCCTATACACCAACAATGAAAAATCAGAAAGAGAAATTAAAGAAACACTCCCATTTACCATTGCAACAAAAAAAAAATACCTAGGAATAAACCTGCCTAAGGAGGCAAAAGACTTATACTCATAAAACTGTAAAACATTGGTGAAAGAAATCAAAGATGACAATCACATGGAGAAATACACCATGTTCTTGGATTGGAAGAATTAATACTGTGAAAATGACTATACTACCCAAAGCAATCTACAGATTCAATGCAATCCCCATCAAACTACCAATGGCATTTTTCACAGAACTAGAACAAAAAATTTCACAATTCGTATGGAAACACAAAAGACCCCAAACAGCCAAAGCAATGTTGAGAAAGAAAAACGGAGTTGTAGAAATCAGGCTCCATGACTTGCAACTATACCACAAAGCCACAGTAATCAAGACAGTATGGTACTGGCACAAAAACAGAAATACAGATCAATGGTACAGGATATAATGCCCATAGATAAACCCACGCACATATGGGCACGTAATTTATGACAGAGGAGGCAAGAACATATACAGTGGAGAAAAGACAGCCTCTTCAGTAAGTGGTGCTGGGAAAACTGGACAGCTACATGTAAAAGAATGAAATTAGAACACTCCCTAACACCATACACAAAAATAAACTCCAAATGGATCAAAGACTTAAATGTAAGACCAGACACTAAAACTCTTAGAGGAAAACATAGGAAAAACACTCTTTGACATAAACCACAGCAAGATCTTTTTTGACCCACCTCCTAGAGTAACGGAAATAAACAAATGGGATTAAATTAAACTTAAAAGCTTTTGCACAGCAGAGGAAACCATAAACAAGACAACCCTCAGAATGGGAGAAAATATTTGCAAACAAAACAACAGACAAAAGATTAATCTCCAAAATATACAAACAGCTCATGGAGTTCAATAGCATAAAAATAAACAACCCTATTAAAAAATGGGCGGAAGACCTAAATAGACACTTCACCAAGGAAGACATACAGATGGCCAAGAGGCACATGAAAAGCTGCTCAACATCACTAATTACTAAAGAAATGCAAATCAAAACTACAACGAGGTATCACCTCATGCTGTCAGAATGGCCGTTATCAAAAACTCTAAAAACAATAAATGCTGGAAAGGGTGTGGTGAAAAGGGAACCCTCCTGCACTGTTGGTGGGAATGTAAATTGATACAACCACTATGGAAAACAGTATGGAGGTTCCTTAAAAAAACTAAAAATAGAACTACCATATGACCCAGCAATCCCACTACTGGGCAGATACCCTGAGAAAACCATAATTCAAAAAGACACATGTACCACAGTGTTCACTGCAGCACTATTTACAATAGCCAGGACATGGAACCAACCTAAATGTCCATCGATAGGTGAATGGATAAAGAAGATGTGGCGCATATATACAATGGAATATTACTCAACCATAAAAAGAAATGAAATTGAGTTATTTGTAGTGAGGTGAATAGACCTAGAGTCTGTCATACAGAGTGAAGTTAAGTCAGAAAGAAAAAAAAAAATACCATATGCTAACACATATATATGGAATCTAAAAAAAAAAATGGTACTGATGGGCAGGAATAAAGAGGTAGACATAGAAAATGGACTTGAGGACATAGGGTGGGAAGGCACAGCTGGGGCAAAGTGAGAGTAGCATCAACATATATACACTACCAAATGTAAAATAGTTGGCTGCTGGGAAGCAGCAGCATAGCAAAGGGAGATTGGCTCGGTGCTTTGCAATAACCTAGAGGGGTGGGATAGAGAGGATGGGAGGGAGGCTCAAGAGGGAGGGGATATTGGGACATGAGTATGCATATGGCTGATTCGCTTTGTTGTGCAACAGAAACTAACACAGTATTGTGAAGCAATTATACTCCGATAAAGATCTATTTAAAAAAATTAAATTAAATTAAAAAAATAAAAATAAATAAAAAATAACTCAGGATGGAAGTGGGGCTGGGTATGTATAGTCACTGACCCCCCCCTCCCACACACACAGTGTATATAGTGATAGTGAATGCTGTCTTTTGTGAAGAAAAGGAGAAATTCAAATACATGTATCTGCTTAATTTTGCAAAAAGAAACACAAGGAAAGATAAACAATTGATCACTTACAGAGGGTGGATGCAGATTAAAGTAAAAGGAATGGGGAAGGAAGTGACACTTTGCAAATATAAATACACCTTTTTGTCTATTTTGAGTTCACAACTGAGAAAAGTTTTGACTTTCATGAGCGAAGTATTAAAAAAAAAAAATTGGCCTACCTCCTAAATATCCTATGCCTTCCTTTATTCTCACCTAAAAATAATAACGCACAAACAAATAAACAAAAGAGCCCTGCTGGGAAACATGCTCCTTCTACCCGGGGAAAGCTTTTTAAAAGTTTCTCTTCTATACCTAGAAAACCACAGAAAACCAACTGAAAACTTAGGACCCATCAGTAAGATAGTGGGATGAAAATATATACATACAGAAATCAATATCCTTCCTATGTACAAACCCAAGCTCCAATTACATGACATAATGAAAGAAAAGACCTCATTTACAAGAACAAAGAAGTAAAACATACCTAAAAATAAACTGAAAATGCATAAAATCTGTATGAAATAAACATTGAAACATTCATGAAAAAACACTAAGGATGGCCTGAATAAGTAGGCCATCCATGTTCCTGGACAGAAAGACTCATCTTTGTAAAGCTTTATTTTTTAATAATCTATTCATCAATTTCCCTAATTAATAAATGTAATGCAGCTATAATACAAATTATCAGTAGGTTTTATTTCTAGAGCCTAGACAACTAACTCAAGTTCAAACAGAAAAATAAACACACAAGAATGGTCAAGAAAGCTCATAAAAAGAGCAATGAGGAGTATGGGGAAGAACGGGCCTTACTAAATATTTAAAAATGCTATACAATCTGAATCATTAAAAGCATGGGGCACTACTGGTACACAAATCATCAGTCAAACCAGTCCAACAGCAGAGAAGCCCCAGAAATAGACTCCAACACAGACAGAAAAATTTAGTATATGACAAAGGAAATACATCAAATTAGTGTTAGGAAAATAGAGTTTTTAATAATGATATTGGAAGAACAAAGAAGCATTTAGAAAGATAAAATGAAATTGAATCAATGTGCCATATGGCAAACAAGGATAAACTCCTAATGGATCAAAGACGTAAATGCAAAATTTAAAAGCATAGAAGTACAAGAAGCAGCAATGGGGGAATTTTATTATAACCTTGGAATAGGAAAGATTTTTTTACCTTTAAGACTCATAATGTAGAAGTCACAAAAGAAAAAACTTGAGGAATTAAACTATATAAAAATCAAAAATCTCTATAAAATCAAGTCTCATAAACAATTTCTAAGAAGAAATGACAAAGTAGGAATGATACTTGAAAACAAATCACTAAAGAATAATCTCCCTAATACAAAAAGAACTCCTGGAAATAGGAAAAAATAAACCAAAAAAACCCCCCACAAAAACAGACTCCATGAAAAATCGGCAACGTATACAACTCACAGAAAAGGAAATACAAATGGCCTTCAAATATATGAAGAGATGGTCACCTTCACTCTTCAGAAAAATGCAACGGAAATTACTATATACTGGTACCACTTCTCATCTATCAGATGGACAAAAATACACAACTTTGGTAGCAATCTGCAGTAGCTATAGGGAAACAGGCATTCTCATACATAGCTGGTTAAAGTACAAGCTGCTGCCAATCTTTATGAAGGACAAAAGGGAAGGAAATCTCTCAAAACTACAAACACACTCACCCTCTGACCCAACAATAAATACCATTTATGAAAATTTTCTCTGCATACTTGCACATTACAAAATTATGTACGTACAAAGCTGTTCATTACAGACTTATATAATTTATAAAAAGAAAATTAAGAAAACCCATTCTACTGCAGGCTGGTTACATAAACCAGGTACTGCTAGATAATGGAAGTTCATGAAGTTGTAAAAAGGAAGCAGTATTTTCTGATAAATACAGAAAGTTCTCCTGGTAGTTAAGTGACAAAAGTAAATTGTACAACTATGTATATTTTGTTTTACCTTTTGTAGAAGATGAAAATAAAAATTATATATTTTCATCTGTACCTATATACAAAACTGGAAGGATATACCAAAAAAAACTAATAAAGTCATTACTTGTGGGAACAGGGTAGATGGACACTTGGGTGGAAGTTAAGACCTATCATTACATAACTTCTTATACTCTCTGGATTTCTAAACCACGTAAAGACATTACATATTACTCATTCAAAATATAAAGTTAAAAAAAATAGACTGAAAAGAGAAAATTTTCCCCCTGCTTCCTCCTCAGTTTTAGCACATGCTTTCAACCTACCTCCTAGGGGATGGAGACCTAGAAGATTTCCGTTTTATGGTTTTTGATGTCCTTGGTGATCTGGAAGAACTCCTGCTCCTCCTCCTACGCCTCTCCCTGGAAGTCAAAAATATGTCATTTTAAAAAACAGTAATTTAAATAAAAGATAATACAAATACACAAAATCAAAAGGGTCCTTAATGCTCTCAAGTGAATAGTATTCTTTACAGGCCAGTTTAAACTAATGTCTTTCATGAAATGGTCTGTTATCTAATTCTAGTACAGGTCAAATTATGAACTGTAAATTTTACAGACCAATGAAAACATCTTCTAAGATTTCATATCAGAAAGGGTAGACGACCTCCTTTTCACCTGATTTCTTGAGTAGAAAATATAGTAATGGATGTTTCTTTCACATTCTCTCTCAAGTCAAACATGTTCTTCCTCAGCACCTAAAGCATGTGTTGCTTATCAGATCCTTTGTCATGCATCTAGCTCCTTGCTGCCCCACTGTGGATTATTTTTTAACAAGGTAACAGGCCCTTTTCAAGAAGTGAAAGGTAAATGGGGTTGCAAAATGTGAACTTTTTTTTTTTTTCTTTGCGGTACGCGGGCCTCTCACTGTTGTGGCCTCTCTCGTTGCGGAGCACAGTCTGCGGACGCACAGGCTCAGCGGCCATGGCTCACGGGTCCAGCCGCCCCGCGGCATGTGGGATCTTCCCCGACCGGGGCACGAACCCGTGTCCCCTGCATCGGCAGGTGGACTCTTAACCACTGCACCACCAGGGAAGCCCCAAAATGTGAACTTTTTAAACCCAAGTATGTAGAATGTCTCTAAACATTAATTCATTTGACAGAGAAATTGCTTTTACCCCCTTAACCTACCATTTCATTATTGTTGTTCTATTCATTTAAAATTGAGCACACAAGTTGCTTAGATGTAAGGAAATTACTTAAAACCTGGGATTTAAATATGATAAAGTCAAAAATAATTATTAAATAGATTAACAGTTTTATTATTATTAAAAACTATTTTGCTTAACACATTACCAAATGATGCATACTCTAATAAACTACTTCATTTGTAAGGGTCGTCAACTTAGAAACAATGAATTTCAAGATGTCTATTATTCAGGTGACGAGGTATAAGGGTACATTTATTAAATGATTAATGTAGCCAATGACCTATCTCACAAGAAGCTCTGATAATTAGTGGCCACATAGCTGAAACAACCAAATCCTCCAGAATTCAAGTTCTCCTTATCACCTCAGTAAGCTGATTCTAGGCTAATGAAACATTTTGTGTACATTTTTCATCTGTAAAATAAAAAACTAGATAATGCTCATATGTGGTATACGCAGTAGATGTTACTACCAAAAGAGCTCAAGAACTTTGAGAACACAAATAAATCAATTCCAACTCTACCTAAGGTTCTCTCCTCCTTTACCCAATTTTATGTCCAAGTCACCCCAAAATTACACTTCCTAATATGGAAATTAGATGACGTTATTCCATTTAATCAATGCCATTCTGTAACAGCACCTCCCTGCCCCACACAAGAACCAGAAGTACTTTTTTCATAGCATGAGAATATCAGTGTATTCCAGACTTTAAGTTTACACAAAATGGCTCCATCTTCAACAGTGTAACTCTTTACCTGTATGTTCAGGAAGCACTATGTACAGATGGACATCTAATAATTACCAGTTAGTGATAATGAGAGCTAAGGCTGGACAGACAGGAAGCTAGAATATCAGTTAGTCGAGAAAGAAGCTGTCAGCTCTAGTATGCAGAATTGGAGTTGATTAGGCTTACATTTAAATTTCAGTTCCACATCTTACCAACTGCACGACTGGGGTCATATTACTTTATCTGAGTCTCAGTTTTTCCAATTAAAAAATGGAGATAACTTGAGCCTTGTAGTTTTGAGGATCAGGATAATACCTGTGAAATACCAAGCCTAGTGTCTGGTGCACAGCAGGTGCTCAGTAAATATGTTCTCCTTCCCTTTGATGGTCTCATCCTTATTAATTGTAATTCCAAGCATTAAAAGTTTTTAAATATCAAAATTTTTCCTTAAAAATGTAGCTCAGAAGACAATGTTGGAAATAAAAACATTAAGTAGACTATTATTCTGGGCAGTTAAGAGGTTTCCCATTCACTAAACAAATCAGAGCACCTTAAAGGAAGAAAAATGCTAAAAGATAAGAAATGGTAACTCTTCAGCAAGCTCTTCTGAAAGCATAAAACATTCCAAACTGCTGAACCTTTAGGAATTAACATTAGTCAACATTTATTCTCCAGGCCCCAGAGGTTATCTAAGACCTAAGAACTGAATGTGAACATCTACACTTTCTTAAATATCAAGTGACTTAAAATGACCCATGAAAAAATTATAAACATTTCAAAGTCATCAGAAAAAGTAAATTCAACTGAATTTAAAAGGAATCGAGGGGACTTCCCTGGTGGCGCAGCGGTTAAGAATCCGCCTGCCAATGCAGGGGACACGGGTTCGATCCCTGGTCCGGAGAGATGCCGCAGGGCCACTACACCTACGTGCCACAACTACCGAGCCTGCACTCTAGAGCCCACATGCCACAACTACTGAAGCCCGTGGTGCCAAAACTACTGAAGCCCGCTCACCTACAGCCCATACTCTGCAACAAGAGAAGCCACCGCAATGAGAAGTCCACGTACCGCAACAAAGAGTAGCCCCCACTATCCACAACTAGAGAAAGCCCACGTGTAGCAATGGAGACCCAAAGCAGCAAAAAATAAAAATTAATTTTTTAAAAAGGAATCGAAATATTATTTGGTGTTGTGAAGGGCAATATCTAAACGATCACACAAACACAAAGGAATGTGTGAAACACAACCAATAAAATAACTGCAATAAAGATGCAGTCTGCAAGGCTCAACTGATACCCACAGCAAATGAGTTAATTTCTTCAGGTTTTGGTTCAATGTGCTGAAATATGGCAATGACCTACTGATTTGAAGTCACATTTTAACATATACTGTTGCTTTCAACTATATACTTCTGACGCACTTTTTTTTTTTTTTTTTTTTTTTGCGGTACACGGGCCTCTCACTGTTGTGGCCTCTCCCGTTGCGGAGCACAGGCTCCGGACGCACAGGCTCAGCAGCCATGGCTCACGGGCCCAGCCGCTCTGCGGCATGTGGGATCTTCCTGGACCGGGGCACAAACCGGCGTCCCCTGCGTCGGCAGGTGGACTCTCAACCACTGCGCCACTAGGGAAGCCCCTTCTGACGCGTTTTTTAAAAGCCAGTACCAAGTAATGGTTAAAGTCCTCAATTAAACAATCTCTAAAGAGAGAAGAGCTACTATACTACTATACTTCTAACTAAAGTGCAGAGCAGATGGAAAATTTCCTCTGGTTTGGTTTCCTCATGTTTTAAAACCATGATAACAGTCTTCTCACAGGCTTACTGTGAAGATTAAATAAGATCAGTCATGAAAAACTCTGCTGAGACATAAAACCTGGCATATGGTAAAGCATTCAATAAATGCTTGCAATTATCTTCTATTAACTAGCCAAAGACTAGTATTAAGAATAAGCTGTTAAAACACAAAGTTAAAAAATTTAGGAAATATATAGTCCATTGTCTCAGAAATTATGTTCTATGAAAAAACATTTTAAAATATCTTTAAAACTTGCAAAAATATATTTTTAAAGTATTTTTAAGATATAGTTTAACACAACTTAGGAAATTCCATTTATTTATAGTCACAATATCATCTGGAGCAATGGATGTAGATTGAGATAATCTTGAATTAAGGAAGGTCCTCATTTTGCTGATGTTACTATGGCAACCTGCTGCCACCTGGTGGCAGTGTACCTATTAATAAACAGTCCTAAGAAAAAAGCAAATCCTTAACAACAAATTAATAAATGAAAACCAAAATTTAAACGTCATGTATTCAACAAAGTAGAGGAGTAAAAATGAACTTAGATGACGAAAAGGACTAATACTGTAACTTTAGAAATAATTTTATATATTAAAATTTACCACATCATTCCAAAGAAATATAGACGCCTAAGAAGTCAATTTCTCTACATAACAAAAACAAAAAACTTGCCCCTGCGATCCCACCCTCCAAGAAAATAATAAGCAGCAGCAACAGCAGCCACTGACACCACTGCCAGGTTAAAATAGTGGATTACAAAGGACAGTTAACTTTTCAAGTAATTCTGGCCAATATTCTCTCTTCCTCCTCATAGATTCAATACTGTAGCAATCCCTCTGCTAGAGAAATGTTTACTCTGCTATCAGAGGGAAATGTTCTGATACTATTGTACTGATTCCACTTGTGCACAATTATCTTTTCCCCCCAGTTAAAATTTATGTTTTCATTTGTCATCAGTAAGCCCTTTGGTAAAAACTTTAAGCATTATCAAACCTGCTGGAACTACGAGATCTTCTTGATGCATTGTAACTTCTGGGTGGTGTTCTGGACTTTTTATCCTTCTTTCTTTTCTCATCTATCTCTTTGGATCTGTCCTTTTCTCGTTCCTTTTCTTTGTCCTGTTCCTTCTCCTTCTCTTTGTCTCGTTCCTTTTCATGCTCTTTTTCCCGCTCTCTCTCTCTGTCCTTCTCCTTGTCTTTATCTCGGTCCTTTTCCCGTTCTTTATCCCGGTCTTTATCTTTGTTTTTACCCCGTTCCTTTTCTTTTTCACGTTCCTTTTCCCTGTCTCTCTCTTTTTCCCTTTCCTTTTCTCTATCTTTTTCTTTCACTCTTTCCTTTTCCTTGATTTTTTCTCGGTTGTCTTTTCTTTTGTCCCTTTAAAAACAAAAGTAAATAAATAAATTCACAACTAAAATAATTCTACTCCCCAACAAGGACCTCATTCTCTTTCCTCAACAATTATCAACACAAAACAATGTATAATAGCTGTGAGACATTACACATAAATTTCTAAATAATTTATGTGTACATGAAGCTGCTAAATGAAACAATTATCAGGCTGAATTTAGTCTGGAAATCACATGAGTCATACTAACCATCAGATTCAAATCAATGACAATCGATATTAACTCATTACTGAAACAATCAGAAAAAAGTTTAATTTCTTTCATTAAAAATTTAAACAACAGGTTTTTAACATATGAGGTCATGAGAAAACTACCCTTAATTTCCAAAAAACTCACCGTGAACGCGAACGACTCCTTGACTTCCGCCTCTCCCTTGATTTAGAGCGTTTTTTATGAGGGCTCTTAGATCTACGTCTATCTTTTTGTCTTGAACGTGATCTATTATGGGATCTGCTCCTAAAGAAAAACAAATTGTTAGAATATCAAAACTTATTCTTAGAATTTCAATTTATAAATATTTAAGATCTTTCACATAAGAGAATTTTAAAACCAATCCTGACAGTATTTATCAATATTTTTAAATTCTCTATTACATAATGCTTCAAAATTAGATTATCTGACATAAATTTATTTATTGAAAACTTCACCAGACATTTCATTGTCCAGAACACAAAGACAGAAACAGAAAAAGAATTTAAGCTATTTCCTATGTCAGACTTAAGTTGACAGTTTCAGGTGTGGCTTTCTTTTGCTAAATATTGCCTGGCTCAATTAGAACAGACAACTTCTCCCATGGTCCAAATTTTCATACCAAAAATTGTCTTTAACTCTTGACTTGAATGTAATATTACTGCTTGTGGCTATAACTTATCTTTGACAGGGAGTAGTGGTTATATGGTTCAATGGTTTCTATAAATGACTGTGTGTTATTTGTCATAACACATACTAAGAAGAATGCATAGGGAAGCACAGTACTAATGATGGTGCTAGTGTGACAGGAAACCAGACATCTTACTCGTGAGTTAAAGCTAAATATAATCAAATGTTGAATTTGCAAAGCCTTGATTTTATTACCTAAACAAAGCTGTTAAAAGAAACCTTTATTACTGGCATTCTTGGAGGAAAAATAACTGTTTTTTTAAATTCTGAAATTCTCTAGGCTCCTTTCCCAACTGAAATAATAGCTTATATAATGTGACATTTTTCATAATGAGGTATCCTAGGAACTATTTATTTAAATGTAACCAAATTGAAGGCATACAACTTAAACAACAAAGTGATGAGACTCACCGGCTTCACAGTTAAACAATCTGGCCCTGACACTCAGTTCTGCCACACAATAGCTGTGAGAACTCTGGCTAATCACTCAACCTCTCTGAGCCTGAGTTTCTTCATCTAAAAAGTGGAGTAAGAATCATACCTATACCTCCTAGAACTGTCATGAGAATTAAAACAGATGATATATGGAAAACTGCCTAACAGTTTTGAGTGCAGAGTAAATGATTAAAAATCCTATCTCAGGGCTTCCCTGGTGGCACAGTGGTTGAGAGTCCGCCTGCCGATGCAGGGGACGCAGGTTCGTGCCCCAGTCTGGGAGGATCCCACATGCCACGGAGCGGTTGGGCCCGTGAGCCATGGCCGCTGGGCCTGTGCGTCCAGAGCCTGTGCTCTGCGGTGGGAGAGTCCACAGCAGTGAGAGGCCCGCATACCGCAAAAAAAAAATCCTATCTCAATATCTGCATCATCATCATTATTAACAATTAACATAAATGAAAACTTTAAATTATATCTCTATTTATTCCAAGGGGTCAAATGAACATCTACAAGTATGCCTTATATAATTAAAACTCATCTTGATAGTTATATCTTCATGAATTAAGTTAAAACAAATATCTATAAAAGAAATACATATAGTTAAATGCTTGTGCTATGCCGTGAAACCAGAAGTCTCCAGACAATCCTCAATTAAGTAATGCTCTTGTTCGTAAAACACACTTTTCAGTTAGTCAAAATTTGTTTTCCAACAGCTAATTTTCAACTGAACCACTCATCTATTATACACTTATCTTCATACCTCATTTTTAATATACGAAGATAATTCGTAGTTTGTTGAAACCTTTATCACTAATAACCTAAGAGACACAAGGGTCAAGTAGTAGCTAGCAGAGGAAAACTTAAAAACTTATAACATTTTTAGTCCATTTACAGACATCCACATGAGGGTAATAATGTTTTAAAGGGCCTTTGCTTCTATGTACTTAATAAGTCTTAAGATTTCTATTCTAGTTAACCTTGCTAAAAACAATAAATAATAATTTTGTTTGCTTCAAATAGCACTTTCCAATCTTAATTAAACAAACTCCTTTAAGAAAATTAACCATAGCCATAACAAATAAAAGTTAATAATAAAAAAGCACTGACCACTTGGATTCCCACCTTATCCTGTGGGTCCTCAGAGTTTGAAAGTCACTGCTCAAGAGTAATTATTGTATTTCAATTTTGACATTAAATATTTCATGTCTGTCTCACCCACTAGTTGCCTACAAGTTTTCTATTCGGAAAGCTAAAAGCTTCAAGTCAAGAGCAAATCTAATCCAACCAAAGATAAAGATTTGAGCTATCATTAGCAGCTGTCATTTTAACATGATGTACAAAATTGCATTTATAAGTTAAATTGTAAATAAAGAGCAACTTACCATTATGTTGCATCAAAGTTCATTTGTAAGTCAGTTGTTTCCCATTAAAATATTATAAAATGTCTTATAGTTCCTATGCTGGTCTGTAAAGGTTACTTAACTTTAAAATATAATAGAGTACTACTACCCACCTTTTCTAACACTGTCCCTATGAAAAAAACACATATAAAAATTTGGACAGAGTGGAAACACATCTTCCCAGTTCTAGCCAAGGTCATAGTAACAAATAACTATTTCCTCCCTCCTACAGAAAGAAGAAGGAACAGGGAAAGAGTCAGGGGAAAGTTCTAGAAGTATCAGAACACTAAGAAGGTGGGGCTTCAAGAACAAGGGCTCCTGCAACCCACACTCCTGCTAGGTCTAGTGGGTCAGAGCCAGAGCTGAGGGTATCCAATCCCACTAGAAGAGGGGAAACCGAGAAATGCTTGCCATCCCCTACCGGTGGAGAGGGGGAGGGAGTTCCATAAGTCAAATGTTTTTCGGTGAGGAATTTCTTTTCTTTTCAACAAAACTCATCCTCTTTTTTATTTCTTTATGACCTTAGTAAAGGCTTCTTGTGTTTATATACAACATGTACAAAAACAGTATATGCTGACAAAAAAGACATACAGGCATACCTCAGAGTTATTGTGGGTTTGGTTCCAGACCACCGCAAAAAAGGGAGTATCGCGATAAAGCGAGTCAGGAATTTTTTGGCTTCCCAATGCATATACAATTTATATTTACTCTATACTCTAGTGTATTAAGTGTGCAACAGCATTATGTCTTAAAAAAAATGTACATACCTTAATTAAAAATACTTTATTGCTAAAAAATGCTAATTGTCATCTGACAATGCAGGGCTGCCACAAACTTTCAATTTGTTAAAAAACCACAGTATCTGTGAAGCACAATAAAGCAGAGTAAAATAAAACGAGGTGTGCCTGTGTGTATGGGCGTGTTTGGGTGTGCGCGCCAGCCAAGAACAATTAATTTCTAATGCTACATAATTAGACAGACCTCCATGAAATCACTCCCATGAATAAGAAATTATTCAAATAAGAAATTCAAATAAGAAATTAACAAATTTCATTTTAGACAGAATAACCCTTCCTCCACTAACCCTTGGAAAGGGAAAATATCCCAATATACTGAAAATGATAAGAGTAAAAACCTTAGTTAAATTATTTGTCCCAACAGAGAAAGCGTCACAGAAATTATCAAGGAAAAAATGTTAATAATCAAATTTTGCTTTTTTTCTGCCTTAGAAAACCACTAAGGTATTAGATTTGGAGCATGGCTCTTATAACACAAAGTAAGATTTAAGTCATTGCTCTTTTTCTTCCTCAGAAAAGTTATTATTCTTTAGCTCAATTCTGTATTTTCTTGATCTCCTTTACCTTCACCACCCTGTTGACCTATAGAAATATCCATAATCTAGTACCACTGATTCTACACGACTTTCCTTCTCCAGTTCTGGCTTTGCTACACTGTCTTATTCCTTGTACACGAAACAACTTCCTTCTCTTGGACATGAATTTGCCTTACTGTAAGGCCTTGGATAGAGAGAGAGATTAAAACCATATTCCAAAAGGAATTCTGCAAGTAATAGTAGAGACGTATACACAAGTAGAGAGCTGAAGTATAGTTTGCTAGAGTCTAATTAAGAATATCTGCAACTAGGGATTATCATACTAAGTGAAGTCAGTCAGAAAGAGATGACGAATACCATATGATATCGCATGTGGAATCTAAAATATGCTACAAATGAACCTATCTATGAAACAGAAACAAAATCAGGGACATAGAGAATAGACTGCTGGTTGCCAAGGGGGAGGGGGTGGGAGAGGGGAGACGTGAGAGTTTGGGATTAGCAGATGCAAACTGGTATGCATAGAATGGATAAACAACAAGGTCCTACTGTACAGCACAGGGAACTACATTCAGTATCCTGTGATAAACCATAATGGAAAAGAATATGAAAAAGAACATATATATATGTATAACTGAGTCACTCTGCTGTACAACATTGTAATTCAAGTATACTTCAATAAAAAATAAATTAAAAAAAAGAAGATCGTATTTTCCTATCTCATTACCTCAATCTCCTTGATTAGCACAGAAAATCAAGACAAAACTGAGCTTGCTAGTGAGGTTCAACATAGGGCATACTGGTTCCTTTTTTCCCTCCCCTCAAATCCTCCTCCTTCTCTAATACTCCCAACAAACATGCACACTCACACGCACACACACTTTTCTCTGCCTCTTCTCTTTAGAGAGTACGCATATGTATGCACATGTAACATGCAATTAGGATCCACTGCATACATGTTCACATTGCAGTAACAGCCCCCTCCACATCTTAAAGAAGACAATAAAACTTATTTTAGACATGACTCTTAGGTTACTTCCAATCAAGATGGTGTTGCAAGTTTATATCTTGAGACCCCCTTTGCACCAAACACAGAAGATTTTAAAAGAACTTCAAAATGACAAAGCCACGCTCAAAAATAAGATAAACAAAACAGAAACAGAGCTTAAGCACAACAGTTGCAATTAAAGCTGCAAGTTACTCCTATGTTTCAGGTCCCAAAGTGGGTGGAAGAGGCTCTTATCACCAAGAGTACAAAGACTTAAAGTACCCCACTTGACGCACAGTATCGGAGAAGGGTAACTACTTGAAATCAAGATCTGGGGTGGTGTGCCCCAGACCTTGAGGAAAGTGGGGGAAGAAAAAAACAAAAAAGCTGCAACAACTTCAGCAATATTTTCAGCATCAGATGTTCCCTTTATGAAGAATGAAAAATTTCTGCCAGTTCTGTATAGAGACTAGTTTACTCTTAGAAAAATCAGGAATAGAACATCTTAAGATAGAAAACCAACTTCTAAAACTAAAAATTAGCTGAAATTATATATTAATTACATAAAACTTCATTCTTTAGCATTACAATTAAAGCAATATCTAATGGTAACCATACTCCCTGGTGAACACCAGTGAAATTTCTACACTCTGATACTTGGACAAAAACTCAGAAAATCTTAACCACTGTAAATACAAAACAGAAAAAATTTAAATATGACAGTAGAAATTCTCACCTGTGTTTTGACTGTGATCTTTTCCTTCTAGAACGGGATTTTGAGCTAGACCTGGATTTTGAACGAGTGTGGGAACGAGATCGACCGCCTTTTCTTTCATTGTTCTTTCCAGACTCTGGGAGGAAAAAACCACTTTGCAGTGTAAGCTCAGAACAATTAAAGATCCCAGTTAATAATCAGGCACAAGTGGAATGTACCACATATAGTGCAAGGGGCCTACTCTCTGTACATCCTCCTCCTGTGCAATTATCCTTCAGAAACATCCAAGAAAGTCATTGCATAAACTCGTTGAGTGCAGCCACCCTGCAGCAGTACATATAAACCAGATGATTATAAACAGCTGTTCGTAGTATTTTGTTGCTGCCATAATGTACGATTATAACATGTCTGTAATTCCTATGACAGTGATTTTAAATCCTTTTTCCATTTATTTTCCTAGAATTGAAGCTTAAATTCTAATTTAGAAAATTTGCTCAAATGTAAAAAACCATCTAGACATTTTTAGGTTGGATTTCTAATTTTAGTTAGCAACACAAAAGTTTGAAAGGGTGTTCCTTTACCATGCTAAAACAGACTCTGTAGTTTTCCTAACTCATGGGCTCTCTTTTCTATTTTTAAAATTAAAACTTTGAAGGAAAAGTGAATCTGCTTAATCATAACATTTAAAATATATTTATTCTTGTCTTTAGCCTCACAATAATATTTACACTTTGCTTTAAGCAAATCAGTTCTGCGTACTGATTTTGCTATTAAAATATAAAGAAGTGATTAACTCAAGCTAATGTACCTCAATTCAGTATCATGGAAAAAGATATTTGTGCTAAATAGTTCTTCAACCTTTAACGCTAGTTAAGTCACTTACTCTTTCTTGAGTTTCAGTCTTCTTGTTTGTAAAATGAAGGGACTGAACAGATAATTTCTAAAATTCCTTCCAGTTCTAAGATTCTATGATCTTCAACTATGACCTATGTAACAACGCTATGGCCTTACCTGGTTCGATAGCTGCTGAGATAAAGGACTGAGCCTCTCGCACTCGCTTCATTACTTCTTCTAACTCCTTAGCTGCAGCCTGAGGTGTCATCTCAGGGGGTTTTACTATTGCATTGTTGGAGTGATTTATTCTAAATTAAAAATATTAGCATATCACAAATACACACCATATTTTACAAAACATGAAACAACTAATTGTTTATATGATACAGATATTTACAAATCTGAGGACATCTCAAAAGCACATTTAGAATAATACAGCTAAATACAGAATAACCAAAACCAACCTCAAAACCATGATTTATCTCATTCCCATCTGCCATCATCTCTTGCTAACAAAGGCAAAAAGCAAGGGAAAAAAAGAAAAACTGAACCCTAGCTAACTTCTTTAACAACCTAAATAGGCCAGGACAACCGCTTCTCCTCACAGCTTAGAGTTATAATAAATTAAAATGGTGACACCAATATTAAAATGAATCACTTCTAAGATTATAAAATTTTGTTGATAACCTCTGCACCCTGGGAGGATGAAAGGGAACCTATATATCATGTGCACCATTTTAATCCACCCTGGACCATGGCCTCGTCATACAGTTTCAAATATGGGAGGAATCTGATAAAACTCTTCCTTTATGGGTAACAGTGGTTTCTCTGATGCACATAAATGAATTTGGTGTGTCTCCCTTTACCATGGTGAAAACACAGCATTCACTAAGAACAGTTTCTTATCCCTTAATAGCAGACTCCTGATCAAACTATATAATTAAGGCAATTATCTACAGAATTCAGATAAAATTGGTGCCTCGATAATGTGCATGAAATAGAATTTCTGGTCTTGAGTACCTGAAAGGCTACATCAACTTTTCATTTTGCAAACAAGGACGTGAGCAAACCTTAAAATGTATAATTTAAAACATTTCTGGGTACATTCTTCCTGAAATTTTGGATTTACCAAAATTCTTATTACTATATTACTGTAAGTTCTACCCATATGTTAAACTGCCCATTAGTCTAGTGTAATAATGCAAAACCAACCTAACTTGTTAAAGCTTATGGAAGAAGACCTACAATCAATATGTACGGTATAAAAATGTTAACTTTAAATTAGACCTTATGAAATAGAAAATAAGATGTCTTCAAATGTAACTTTAATTTAAAGGCTAAAATGGTAAATATCTCATGTGTTTCATTTATACTTAACACAAAGTCTTCCTTTCCACAAATTGCCAATTACTATTAAAAAGAAAAAAAAAAAAACTGCATTACATCAAAACCACAAAATTTTTTCAAAATCATTAAAATTTCTTTGTTTAGTGTTTCTTACTTCAGTGGCCTGTCTCCAAACATAACTCCATTAAAAGCAAGGGCCCTTGGTACAGAATTTTGGTCTGCAAATTCCACAAAAGCAAACCGAGTTGGCTGAGTCTCATCACCTGCCATCCGCACAAACTTCACTTCTCCAACTTGTTTAAAAAATTCAAGTAGCTGATCAGCTGTTGTTGTCTGAAGAAACAAAGTAACACTTTAATAAAGTATATTCTTCTTTAAAAAAATTCAGGTAAATACTACTTTATCAATTGATACGATTTTTAATAAAGGGAAAGGAATAAGAGGTCCCACCACTCAATTTCTTCTTATATTAGTTACCTGGGAATTCAAATTGCCAACATAGACTGTTCTCCTAATTTCATCAATTTTGGAAGGATCCACATTTCCCATAAGTGGTGGCTGTGGTATCTCTCCAAGTGTTGCAATATTGGGGTCTAGTGCTGCTGCTGGTATAGCTCCCAAACTGCTAAGGGAAACACCCAGCTATAAAAAAATTAAAAAAAAAACAGAGCAGATATTTTCTATTAGTGTCAAAAATTACCATTCTCTAATCTTGAAGAATATTGATCAACTCAGTAAGAATGGGAAGAGACTAGGGACTCCTAATTTAAGCCAGGTATATATCTGAATTATTCAGAGTAAGGTCACAGTAGTTTTCAATGTAATTAGAAATACAACATATCTCTTAACTATCTGGGTATTTTAATTACTTCTAAACTTGACACTAAAAACAAACAGTCCATTCTCATTATCTGTAGTACTTATGTCCAATAAAGTTTGCCATGAAGACTGAATTATTAAATACTGAAATCGCTGCTCCTAGGGAAAAAAACACAGGGCTAGGTTCCTATGAGCCTCTGGTCATAACACTTTCATCAAGTGATAAATATATGACCTTGTTTTATGTGTGCTTCTGTTTACAAATACCTTAGTTAGTATATATTATTGATTCATTAACATTAAACTCATGACCAGCAGCATGATCAACTCATGCCTGAATGAACCTTATCTTACATAAGAATTTTCTCTGTAAGGTACATCACAGGCTTCCAACACTTAGGAACACTAGACAAAACTTTAGCACTATGCTGGGGGCCAATTTAAAGAGCAAAATGACCAACATAAAGCACAAAAATGCAAAAAACATGACACTCGACACACCACACACAAAAAAGTTATTTACACCATTAGAGCTGAAATAAGAAGGCAGAGCGTTGCTCTGTTTGAACTCATCTGGGAATGAACGTATCAAGCAACTCAACTTTCTCCTCATTCTATTTGTGTTGATGAATAACCACAAAAGCACCACAAGTACCGATTTTGAGATTTCAAATAAATTTTAGCTAGTATGTGAATTCACAAATACAGAATTCACAAATAATGAGAATCAACTGTACCTCGGGCATTCAACAACACTGTGAATTCCTAATACTTAACAATAATCAAAGCACCTAATTTTTGCTAGGTTATTAACTCAATTCTCAGAACAGCCCTAAGAGATAGATATTACTATTACACCAATTTCACAGATAAAGGCAAAGTCTTACAGAAAATAATTTTCCCAAAGATACTCAGCTAACACGTGGTAAAACCAGGGTACCACCATGCACAGACTAAAATTAAAGCAGGGACAAAGTTTACCTAAGAAAAGAAACCTAAAATATTAAACCCTTACTTATACTACGGTAGGAAAAAGATAAAAACCTTTGAATGATCTTTCATAACATTACTAAAATCAGTTTTTAGTTCAAGCATTAAGAAACACATTTTTAATGTGAATTTAAACTGAGAAGATAGATCTCAGAATTTGAAAATGAAAAATTTTGCAGAATTCACAAGACTTTTCAAGGAAAAAAAAAACTGCAACTTTCATTTCCACTTTTGCAATTTAAGTCAAATAAGTTAACTGACTATATACTGTTATATTGTTGCAAAGCTACTAAAATTTAACAACTGTTAAGTAATAACACTTCCTAAAGGTGAAAATACTAGTTTATGAAATAAGTATCACTTATGCTTACCATAGCAACCCATGTGTGATCGTTTCAAAACATGTCAAATCAAGTTTTACCCCCGCTTAAAACCCTTCAGAATAAAATTCAAACTTCCTTCTGTGGCCTAAATAGCCCTACATCATCAGTGCCCTATCTATCCCTCCAATCTCAAAACACCTACTACCCTGCTGCCCCCCGACCCCGCCACCCTGCCTTCACAACCATTCTGCACCTGGAACACACAAGTTTTTCTCACTTTAGGGTTTCTCACTTGGCATTCTTTCGGCCCTAGAAAGCTCTTCCCCTAGCTTCTGCTGGCTGAATCCTTCAACCGCCAGGTCAATCACCCTCTCCAGGAGGCTTTCCCTCACCTTACGTAGAGCCTCATTTACTCTCTACTACACCACTCTGGTTTTTTTCCTTCATAGTATTTATTACAATCTGTGGTATCTTGCTACTAACAGATCTTATATTTTTTGCTGTCACCATTTCAAGTTACCATAATGTTATAGAAAATACCTTAGTTCAAAACAGGTGAATGGCCTAGCCTCCCTCCACATGTTGCGTCTAATCACACTCCTTTTTCCCCTCCCATGTCTTTGATAGTCTAACATTCACAGATGATTGAGGGTCATACCTTAAATTTTTTTCTACTGTGCAAGAGAATTATTATATACAATTAAGCTAAATCACAAATATGAGTCTTATTATTTGTCGGTTTTGCATGGATTTAAAACAGGCCTTTCCTAGTATTCCCAGCTGTCAATCCCTTTGACCTACACATTTCTTCACTGGGACATACAATTATAGATCTCTAATGGGCCTTTCCAAATCATCTAATCCAACTCCTTTGTTTCTCAAATTTAAAGATCATTCAGTCCTGTTTTTAGAAACTTTTCCTGTCTCTCTGTCTCTCTCTCTCTCTCTCTCTCTCCTTTGCACTGTACCATTCTTCGACACTTGTGTCATTTAACATGGTAATCACCAATCACATATGGCTATTTGAATTTTAATTAAAATTCAGTGCCTCAGTCACACTAGCCACATTCCAAGTGCTCAAGAGCCACATGTTGCTAGTGGCTTCTACACTAGATAGCAGAGATACAGACATCTCCATCATAGCACAAAGTTCTACTGGATGTGGCTGCACTATAACAATACAACTACCCTTCTTTAGATTAGCCTATTTTCTAGCCCTGGTCTAAAGGACCTAAATACTTAAGTTGCCCTTTCAGTGTGTGAGGGGGTAAAGATGACCTGACTCCCGATATAAAACTTTTGCCTTCTGACATAGAAACCTTGGCCTCCCTGGAGATGTGATTTTTAAATAGAAAGAAACCTCATGAAAGGTTTCACTCTTATGAAAGAGTAAAACTTTTCAATGTCTGGAAAACAAATGTTCTAGGCAGAGGATAAATAAGTACAACAGCCCTGAGACAGAAATATGTTTGGCATATCCAAAAATCAACAAAGCCAATAAGACTGAAATAGAGGGGAGCCAGGAAAACCAGTAGGAAAAAAAAGGTCAGAGAGGTAGCTAGGAGCCAAATCACGGGCCACCTTTCCCCTGTTTTCTACCTAAAATTATTCTTCATGAATTAAGCTTTCTAAAAATACATATCTTGGTCTTCCCTGGTGGTGCAGTGGTTGAGAGTCCGCCTGCCGATGCAGGGGACGCGGGTTCGTGCCCCAGTCCGGGAGGATCCCACGTGCCGCGGAGCAGCTAGGTCCGTGAACCATGGCCGCTGAGCCTGCGCGTCCGGAGTCTGTGCTCCGCAACGGGAGAGGCCACAACAGTGAGAGGCCCGCGTACCGCAAAAACAAAAAACAAAAAAACCATATCTACAGCTGAATTGAAAGGAATCATTTCCCCTCACAGCAACAAATTAAATAATAAAAACTTTCTCTTCTTGATAAATAAAACCTAAAAAGTTTCAAGATAGCAAGACAATACTTTCTGAGGAGGGGGGAAAAGAGATGATGATCCAGGAATTAATCTTAAAATATACCAAAACATACCCAAAATAAAATTTTTAGAAAGCCCAATTCAAATGATTAGATGTTAAATTAAAAACCATTTACAGATCAGGACCTTCCAGATGGTGGAGGAATAAACCCTGGAGATCACCTTCCTACCCACAAATACATAAAAAATAAATTTACATGTGGAACAACTCCTACAGAACACCTACCAAACGCTGGCAGAACACCTCACACTTCCCAAAAGACAAGAGACTCCGCACATACCAGGCCATGTGGCTGACAGGGTGCTCTGACCAGGTATCAGGTCTGAGCCTCTGAGATGGGAGCGCCGTGCTCAGGACACTGGACCACTTTACCTCCCAGCCCTATGCACCATCAATCGGTGAGAGCTCTCCCAGAGATCTCTGTCTCAACGCTAAGACCCAGCTCCACTTAACTACAAGCAAACTCCAGTTCTGGACATCCTATGCAAAACAACTAGCAAGACAGGAACACAACCCCACTCATTAGCAGAGAGGCTGCCTAAAATCAGAAGTTCACAGACACCCCAAAACACACCACCGGATACAGTCCTGCCCACCAGAAAGAAAAGATCCAGCCTCATGCTCCAGAACACAGGCACCACTCCCCTCCACCAGTAAGCCAACACAACCCACTGAACCAACCTTACCCACTGGGGGCAGACACCAAAAACAACAGGAACTACAAACCTGCAGCCTGCAAAAAGGAGACCCAAACACAGTAAGTTAAACAAAATGAGAAGACAGAGAAATACACAGCAGATGAAGGAGCAAGGTAAAAACCCACCAGACCTAACAAATGAAGAGGAAACAGGCAGTCTATCTGAAAAAGAATTCAGAATAATGATAGTAAAGATGATCCAAAATCTTGGAAATAGAATGGAGAAAATACAAGAAACATTTAAAAAGAACCTAGAACAAACAAACAAACAATGATGAACAACACAATAAGTGAAATTAAAAATTCTCTAGAAGGAATCAACAGCAGAGTAATTGAGGCAGAAGAACAGATAAGTGGCCTGGAGGATAAATTAGTGGAAATAACTACCGCACAGCAGAATAAAGATAAAAGAATGAAAAGAATTGAGGACAATCTCAGAGACCTCTGGGACAACATTAAACACACCAACATTCGAATTATAGGGGCCCCAGAAGAAGAAGAGAAAAAGAAAGGGACTGAGAAAATATTTGAAGAGATAATAGTCAAAAACTTCCCTAATATGGGAAAGGAAAGAGTCAATCAAGTCCAGGAAGCACAGAGTCCCATACAGGAAAACCCAAGGAGAAACACGTCAAGACACATATTAATCAAACTATCAAAAATTAAAAACAAGGAAAAAATATTAAAAGTAGCAAGGGAAAATCAACAATTTACAAACAAAGGAATCCCCATAAGGTTAACAGCTGATCTTTTGGCAAAACTCTGGTAGCCAGAAGGGAGTGGCAGGACATATTTAAAGTGATGAAAGGGAAAAACCTACAACCAAGATTACTCTACCAAGCAAGGATCTCATTCAGATTCAACAGAGAAATTAAAAACCTTACAGTCAAGCAAAAGCTAAGAGAATTCAGCACCACCAAACCAGCTTTACAACAAATGCTAAAGGAACTTCTCTAGGCAGGAAACACAAGAGAAGGAAAAGCCCTAAAATAAAAAACCCAAAACAATTAAGAGAATGGTAACAGGAACATACATATTGATAATTACCTTGAATGTAAAATGGCTTAAATACTACAACCAAAAGACACAGACTGGCTGAATGGGTACAAAAACAAGACCCATATATATGCTGTCTACAAGAGACCCACTTCAGACCTAGGGACACACACAGACTGAAAGTGAGGGGATGGAAAAACATATTCCATGCAAATGGAAATCAAAAGAAAGCTGGAGTAGCAATTCTCATATCAGACAAAATAGACTTTAAAATAAAGACTATTAGAAGAGACAAAGAAGGACACTACATAATGATCAAGGGATCAATCCAAAATGATGATATAACTATTGTAAATATTTATGCATCCAACATAGGAGCACCTCAAAACATAAGGCAAATGCTAACAGCCATAAAAGGGGAAATCGACAGTAACACAATCATAGTAGGGGACTTCAACACCCCACTTTCACCAATAGACAGATCATCTAAAATGAAAATAAATAAGGAAACACAAGCTTTAAACGACACATTAAACAAGATGGACTTAATGGATATTTATAGGACATTCCATCCAAAAATAACAGAATACACATTCTTTTCAAGTGCTCATGGAACATTCTCCAGGATAGACCATATCTTGGGTCACAAATCAAGCCTTGGTAAATTTAAGGAAACTGAAATCGTATCAAGCATCTTTTCCGACCACAACGCTATGAGACTAGATATCAATTACAGGAAAAATAAACTGTAAAAACTGCAAACACATGGAGCCTAAACAATACACTACTAAATAACCAAGAGATCACTGAAGAAATTGAAGAGGAAATTTTTAAAAACCTAGAAACAAATGACAATGAAAACACGACAGCCCAAAACCTATGGGATGTAGCAAAAGCAGTTCTAAGAGGGAAGTTTATAGCAATACAAGCCTACCTCAAGAAACAAGAAAAATCTCAAATAAACAACGTAACCTTACACCTAAGCAATTAGAGAAAGAAGAACAGAAAAAACCCCAAAGTTAGCAGAAGAAAAGAAAGCATAAAGATCAGATCAGAAATAAATGAAAAAGAAATGAAGGAAACAATAGCAAATATCAATAAAACTAAAAGCTGTTTCTTTGAGAAGATAAACAAAATTGATAAACCATTAGCAAGACTCATCAAGAAAAAAAGGGAGAAGACTCAAATCAACAGAATTAGAAATGAAAAAGGAGAAATAACAACTGACACTGCAGAAATACAAAGGATCATGAGATTACTACAAGCAGCTATATGCTAATAAAATGGACAACCTGGAATAAATGGACATATTCTTAGAAAAACACAACCTTCCGAGACTGAACCAGGAAAAAATAGAAAATATGAACAGACCAATCACAAGCACTGAAATTGAAACAGTGATTAAAAATCTTCCAACAAACAAAAGCCAAGGACCAGATGGCTTCACAGGTGAATTCTATCAAATATTTAGAGACACGCCAACACCTATCCTTCTCAAACTCTTCCAAAAATAGGAGAGGGAAGAACACTCCCAAACTCATTCTACGAGGCCACCACGACCCTGATACCAAAACCAGACTAAAATGTCACAAAAAAAGAGAAATACAGGCCAATATCACTGATGAACACAGTTGAAAAAATCCTCAACAAAATACTAGCAAACAGAATCCAACAGCACATTAAAAGGATCATACACCACGATCGAGTGGTGTTTATCCGAGGAATGCAAGGATTCTTCAATATATGCAAATCAATCAATGTGATAAACCATATAAACAAATTGAAGGATAAAAACCATATGATCATCTCAACAGGTGCAGAAAAAGCTTTCAACATAATTCAACACCCATTTAGGATAAAAACCCTCCAGAAAGTAGGCATAGAGGGAACTTACCTCAATATAATAAAGGCCATATATAACAAACCCACAGCCAACATCACTCTCAATGGTGAAAAACTGAAACCATTTCCACTAAGATCAGGAACAAGACACGGTTGCCCACTCTAACCACTATTATTCAACATAATTTTGGAAGTTATAGCCATGGCAATCAGAGAACAAAACGAAATAAAAGGAATCTAAATTGGAAAAGAAGTAAAACTGTCACTGTTTGCAGATGACATGATACTATATAGAGAATCCTAAAGATGCTACCAGAAAACTACTAGAGCTAATCAATGAATTTGGTAAAGTAGCAGGGTACAAAATTAATGCACAGAAATCTCTTGCATTTCTATACACTAATGATGAAAAATCTGAAAGTGAAATTAAGGAATCACTCCCATTTACCACTGCAACAAAAAGAATAAAATACCTAGGAATAAACCTACCTAAGGAGACAAAATACCTGTATGCAGAAAACTATAAGACACTGATGAAAGAAATTAAAGATGATACAAACAGATGGAGAGATATACCATGTTCTTGGATTGGAAGAATCAACATTGTGAAAATGACTATACTACCCAAAGCAATCTATAGATTCAATGCAATCCCTATCAAACTACCAATGGCATTTTTCACAGAACTAGAACAAAAAATTTCACAATTTGTATGGAAACACAAAAGACCCCGAAAAGCCAAAGCAATCTTGAGAAAGAAAAACAGAGCTGGAGGAATCAAGCTCCCTGACTTCAGGCTATACTACAAAGCTACAGTAATCAAGATAGTATACTACTGGCACAAAAACAGAAATATAGATCAACGGAACAGGACAGAAAGCGCAGCGCTAAACCCACACACATATGGTCACCTTATCTTTCACTGGACAGCTACATGTAAAAGTATGAAATTAGAACACTCCCTAACACCATACACAAAAATAAACTCAAAATGGATTAAACACCTAAATGTAAGGCCAGTCACTATAAAACTCTTAGAGGAAAACATAGGCAGAACATTCTATGACATAAATCACAGCAAGATCACTTTTGACCCACCTCCTAGAGAAATGGAAATAAAAACAAAAATAAACAAACGGGACCTAATGAAACTTAAAAAGTTTTTGCACAGCAAAGGAAACCAAAACAAGACAACAAGACAACCCTCAAAATGGGAGAAAATATTTGCAAATGAAGCCACTGACAAAGGATTAATCTCCAAAATATACAAGCAGCTCATGCAGCTCAATATCAAAAAAACAAACAACCCAATCCAAAAATGGGCAGAAGACCTAAATAGACATTTCTCCAAAGAAGATATACAGATTGCCAACAAACACATGAAAGGATGCTCTACACCACTAATCATTAGAGAAATGCAAATCGAAACTACAATGAGGTATCACCCCACACCAGTTAGAATGGCCATCGTCAAAAAATCTACAAACAATAAATGCTGGAGAGGGTGTGGAGAAAAGGGAACCCTTTTGCACTGTTGGTGGGAATGTAAACTGATACAGCCACTATGGAGAACAGTATGGAGGTTCCTTAAAAAACTAAAAATAGAACTACCATACGACCCAGCAATCCTACTACTGGGCATATATCCTGACAAAACCATAATTCAAAAAGAGTCATGTACCACAATGTTCACTGCAGCACTATTTACAATAGCCAGGACATGGAAGCAACCTAAGTGTCCATCAACAGATGAATGGATAAAGAAGATGCAGCACATATATACAATGGAATATTACTCAGCCATAAAAAGAAACAAAATAGAGGGCTTCCCTGGTGGCGCAGTGGTTGAGAGTCCACCTGTCAATGCAGGGGACACGGGTTCGTGCCCCGGTCTGGGAAGATCCCACATGCCGCGGAGCGGCTAGGCCCGTGAGCCATGGCCGCTGAGCCTGCATGTCCGGAGCCTGTGCTCCGCAATGGGAGAGGCCTCAACAGTGAGAGGCCCGTACCGCAAAAAAAAAAAAAAAAGCAACAAAATTGAGTTATTTGTAGTGAGGTGGATGGACCTAGAGTCTGTCATACAGAGTGAAGTAAATCAGAAACCGAAAAACAAATACCGTATGCTTACACATATATAGGGAATCTAAAAAAAAAAAAAGGTTCTGTAGAACCTAGGGGCAGGACAGAATAAAGCATATGTAGATAATAGAGGACACGGGGAGGGGGAAGGGTAAGCTAGGACGAAGTGAGAGAGTGGCACTGACATATATACACTACCAAATGTAAAACAGACAGCTAGTGGGAAGCAGACGCATAGCACAGGGAGATCAGCTCCGTGCTTTGTGACCACCTAGAGGGGTAGGATAGGGAAGGCGGGAGGGAGACGCGGGAGGGGATATGGGGATATATGTATACGTATAGCTGATTCAGCAGAAACTAACACAACTTTGTTATATGGCAGAAACTAAGACAACATTGTAAAGCAATTATACTCCAATAAAGATATTAAAATAAAATAAAAAATAAAAGGCATTTTCCTCCCATGGATCACAATACAGGTCTCCAGCAGAATAGTGTCATGTGAAAATCCTAAAATTTTGCACTTCCAAGTTTCAAAAAGCACTTTTATAACTTGGATAAACTATAATCATAAAGTTTACTGGTTCACTCCCTAAGAATCCAGTACCAAAAAGTAAAACACAGCTTTCAATTAATGTGAGTTCTGTATTTGTCTTGGATTTATTTTTGAAGAAAAATGACTCTTATTTAAAATAAATGACCAGAATCTTTTATATAAACCAAGAACCCAGTAACAGCAAATCTTTTTTTGACACCACTTGGAAATCACAAATGAGGCATTAAATTACTATTTAATTCTGCTAATGAAAAATATTTTTGCCATGTTTTTACCATGTTACATTTTTCTCAGTATCAGACAAATGCTTCTCTGAGATATTTTTCCCATTACCAACGGTGTAAATCATTTCAAATTTTTCAAATGGATTTAGTCCTCCTGAACTGGGAAATATAGTTACCTAGATTCTCCAATTCCCTATGCTATCTAAAATGCTGAATTTCAATAACTGATTTTCTAATGAATAATATATCTCAATTCTCAAATTTAAATGAATCCCCAATTACTTCATAAGCAATTCCAAAAGGCAGTTCAAGTCAGTTACATGGGGAAAAAATTACGCAGATATTTCGAATTCTCTCCATTTAAAAACACAAATACTTAAAATAGAAATAGCTTTCTAAGCTCTTAAAAAAAAAAAAAAAAAACTTTCTAAGCTCTTTATTCAACCAATTACACAGTTAAATGATCACTCCCTTTAGAAGAGGGTGTATCATACTTACTGTAGTTAAGGGATTTGGAGTCGGTATGGGAAGCAAGCCTGCACCAGGCATCAGACTTGTCATGGTTGGAGCAGGAGCCAATAGAGAGAGAGCTTTGGCTTCCTCTGGGATTTTACCTGCAGAGGCAAGTTCCAAACATTAAAGAAAGCAGAAACACCACACAAACTTTATACTATGATTTTACAATTACCCTTGCACTTAAAAAATAATAATAATAAATGAATCTATCTATCAGATCCGTATAAAGAAATAAATAAGAACTTAAGTCTTTCCTTTTACCCTGCTCTACTAGGAAAAATAAAAGTGAGCAAAACTTCAAAGACTAACAATCTCATTAATGGAATATTATTTTAAAAATTGAATAATGTAGACAATTATTTAACACTTTGAGCTATGGGTCACCTGTACTGGAAACTTAATGTTCATGAACCAAACGATATCAAGCATGGACGCTTTCCCAGGACGGTGTTTTCGCGGTGATCGAAAGTTGTGTTACACATGACAACCGTTCGTGTTGGCTGCATCACTAATAGCACACAGAACATCAGATACAGAAAAGAAGAACATTTTTTAAAGTTTAATCCCCAGAAATGGCAAATAACCAAATTAGTCAAAAAAAAGAAAAAGAAAAAAACAAATATGTGCGAATTGAAATCTGTTCCTGAGTGTCCCTATCCTGTTAATTGAAACTACCTACTTGTGATGCAAACAATTTTGATAACCTTCCAAAAGATCCCATTTAATTTCAAGTAGACAGAAAAAACCAAAAGCCTACCACATGTAATCAGCTTCAATTGGAAAGGAAGCCTACACCCATTCAGTTAATAAGGCATCTCACCAACAATGACAGAGATGACTAAAAGAATCCAGTTCCAAAGAATATGCCTTGGGAAACTGCTAACATTTTTGAAAATGACTAACAAAAAAAAGTTCCCTAGTCTCAGGAAACTTCTTATATTACTGACTTTTAGAACCAATTTATGTATACTTATCTGAAGAGGGGTGGTTAATGCCTAAATGTCTTGCTTATAAGCGTCCTAAGTGCCTAATAATAACAACAACAATAACATTAAAATAACCCTAGACACTAAGAAAAAGAAATCCCTACGACTAAAAAAAAGGAAATTTACTCTGAATTAAGTCTATCAATTTGCCACATTTAATTACTGAATTCTAATCAATTAATTTTGATAAGGGCTGGGACTTTCACACATTTTTTCTGGTCCTTTCTCTCAACCTTCCCAAAAAGAAAATTTCTAAAAAGTTGACTACATATAGCAATTTCAGAACTACTCATAATTATGTGGTATTTGGCTACACGTTTCCATTATGAATTCTTCAAAAGTAATTTAAAGTACAAAGTCACGCCAAATTGAAAATAGCATATGGAGTAAATTTTCAAAAAAGCACCATGTGGGGTTTCAGTGGTAAAAATTCAACTTAACACAACCACATGTGCAGGGATAAATCTCTAAAAAAATTATCTGAATATATTTCTAAACATGGATGGAATTCAAGACGAATTTTAAAACTTGCTTTAAGTAGTGGTTACACCTTATTTATAGAAATACAGAAATCACATTTTATTAGCTTTAGCAAATGCCTACTTATTTCTAAGCTTTGCAACATCTAAGGCTATATTACCTTAATTTACTAATTTCAAAAACAAAGTCATTTTATTATTTCAGTAAATTCTGCATAAGCACTGATTTTAACATGCATTAAGATTAAAAGGCAGAAGGCCTTACTGAAGACATCAAATAACAGTAATTTATTTTGTATTTATTAGTTATTAGCATTAAGACATTTATCTGTATACTCACATATACTATTTACATCACTATCAGACCTGCTTTATCTGTTAAAAATAAGTATTACTTTTTTAATATTTGTAAAACCTGTACACATCTTGATAAGTCAACTGAGGTCCTAAGGTACAAACCCTATGCTTCACTACCCTAATTTATGCACCTAAAAAACAAATAAAGAGTTCCAATCTAGTAATGTCCCCAATTTAATATTACCTGTCCATTAAATAAGCAAAACTATCCACATGAAAGACCACACAAACAAAACGGGTATTCAATACAGGCCAAAAGTTGATTACTTAACATAATAAAGTCATTCAGTGTTGGCTTAAAAATAGTATCCGGAGGTTGTCTGCCTCTCACTGTCTCTCACAGTATAATAAACTATTATAAGTATTAAGTCTAACTAAAAGCACAATATTTTTTACTTTTCTAATTACCATTAAAGATACTTTAAGAAAAAAGTTCCATTGCTTAATTTTCAGGATAAAATTCTACCAAATATACCCTCCAAATACTATCAGAGTGTATAAAAGTATAAAACAAATAAGCATTTAGCATTTTTCCCAAACTGTACTCATCAAAGACAACTGAGAGAAAAAACAATGTCTCTCACTCATCCTAATCTCAGAATCCATTTAGAAACTAGTAATCTCTGAACATTTTTCAACAAAAAAATTCAAGCAAAAAAATACACACACAAGTGTAAGTATTCAACAGTTTCTCAAATATCCATTCCCCACGTAGGCAATTAAAAGTGTTTTCAAATCAAAGAAATGCTATTTTCTATAATAAATATCATAAAAGTGAAAAGTCTCCTCTTGTCCTCTACCCCCAGAATGTTATAAGAAATTTACTTATTTTCCTTGATGATTTTGTATGCCTAAAATTCTAAGGGAGGAGGACGAAAATTAGAAGCTATCAGTTGGTCTTTATGACAGATGCAGACTTGGGAGAAAACTGCAAAAATGTTACACTGAGATCAAAACATGTTCCTAAGAATCTCATCAGTGTTTTAGTGTTTTGGGAACAAAATGTACCTGATCAGTTTATAAACACCAATTAAGACTAGCATTGAGCTTCACGAAACCATATCCTAATTTACTGTGAAAATTTCTTTTATGTTAAGGATGAGCTCTACTAATCATCTCCCAATATAATTTGCAATGCAATGTTATGAACCCTTAATGGAATACCATTTACAAAGAACTGGAAAACCAGCTCACAAGTTAAAGTGAAAGAGATTTAACAAAACAAAAACAAAAACAAAAACAAAAAAAAAGGGACAAAATAAAGAAAAAGAAATGAAATTAAAGTAAAACAATAAAAAACAGAGACAGGGCGTCCATCTTCTGCGGTTCAGACTCCGATCTCATTTCCCCAATGAAGGTTTCACTTGACGGCAGGTTTAGTGGCATGGCAAACAATGCCTAACTCAGGCAAGTGTAACAGGTCTGCCTTGGCCAGTCTAGTCATCTAATAATGCACAAATATCACATAGAGAAAACATACAAAACCAAATTAATAGTCAAAATCCATCTACCAGAAAATGTGGACATAAACTTATGACTGATGATTAGGCTGACACCCTTATTATGTTTGACCTTATCTTTTTCTAAGTGTTAACATTTATAAAAAGAAATCTGAGATGCACGTAACAACAAAAAGAGGTCATATTTGGACGAGTATAATGAAAGTATATTTTATTTTGAAGTGGCATGTTTTATTAACGATAGCTAATGCTTAATATGTACAAAACTATTACACATCAAACATTACTTAAACGGCTTAGGATCTCACAGTACTACTGTCTGCATTAAAAAAAAACAGCAAATTGAAAGAAACTGAAAAAAACTTCTTACAATTTTTTTCTATGGTTTTCTCACTTCTTTCATAATGCTGTTTCTATAACATCAAGGAAAGAATACAATCAGTGAAGTAAACAGAAGACTGCTTACAGCACATCTCCTCTTACAGAACTTACTCCACTGGAACTCTTTCCTTTGATTTATTTCAAACTCACTTTGCTATCTTTTTTAACACAACAATACATTATTACTTTGCTTGCAGTGCATAATCAGATCTTTTAACAGCTCACTGTGACATTCTTCATGTTCTATAAATTCATTTTTGTTGTATTTAATGAAAAATGTGTATCTGAATGTTTTTCCAATACAAATTATTTTATAGGTTAGTGTTCTAAAATACTTTAAACTGGAATAAAAATATGCTTGAATTTTCACGTTCAAAAATAGCAAAATTTTGTCTGTTTGTTAATACTAAAAATATTCAAAAGCCATTATAATAAATGTGCATTTATTTATTTCTATCAAGTAAAACAAACAAACAAAAAGGAACCTCTACATGCCCATAATCTTGAACATTTATGACAAACCATGGTCACTTCTCAATATATGAAAAATTTTATGGGAATATAGCAAGGTTCCAACAGAGCAACACTAACAAAATTTTTCCTTCCAGTTCAATAATAAGCTAAAATCACAGAAGATACTGTGCTGCTGGTGGCATAATTTTTTGATACAATTAACACTCCCATTTAGTAAAACTTCTACCTGATTTATTTTTTCCCATGTAGTTTACTTGGTATGAAATTGGTATGAACTTGGTATACAGAACTAAATCATTACCAGCTCTTTTCTCACCTTGTTCTCCAATTTTGGGGTCATTGTCCCCTTAAAGATTAGTAGATAAAGATAGATTTAGCAAATAATTAACTTTAATTCATTTTTTATTTATTCTACTATATTCGCTATTATTTATTTTATTCTCCCTATCCCTCTCTAACTCCTAGACATGGGAAAAATACTTTCAAATTTATCTGAAAAAATCCAGAATGTCCTATTCTGGGACATCAAAAATATCAGAGTCATACTCACTGTATCTGACTAATGTTTCTGACATCCCAGAACAGGCATTCTGAAATATGCATAAAACCTTGAAAATGCAGCAAACTGTTTATTATACAGTATTTTAATGTGAGCCTGGTTTCTAAAAAAAGTTTTAAAACATGACATATGAAAGCTCCTTAAATTGTTTCAGGTAAAATTTTTATGTTGTAAAACAGTTACCACCAGCCACCAGTGAAAATATATTTTAAAGACATTTAAATTATAATAACCCAATTCTAAAATCCATGTACACATGTCATAGTCAGTGCTCTGAATAAAAGTTAATTACACACCAGAACTGTCAAATTCAGCACAGCCTAGTATAATGAATGTGAATGGCTCTGCAAATAGAAGTTACTAAAAAAATAGGCATTAATAATAATTAGCTCTTAAAGCAGGTTATGTCATAAAATTTAACGAATTACTATAAGGCCTTTGGCCTTGTTTCCACCTTCAACAACTATTTCCTCGATGGAGGCTTTGGAAAATTGCTTTCCATGATTTTTCTTCAATTAATCACCACCACCACCACCCCTCCCTCCCCCACAAAAAAAAGCCAGCAAAATTAAAAGTAAATTCTAGTTGCACAGCAAATTACACTGAATGTAAAATAATGGTCTCAGTAACAATTAAGGTAAATTACCTTAAGAAGATACTTTAAAGCTTAAATTATGAATATTGTTCTTAAACATAATTACTACCTAACCCCCATTTGTGTGAAATGTGTACACTGTTTTTATTTATGCAATATCTTTAATAGGTATACACAGGGGCAAATGCTTACTTATTTACACATTTTAAATAATGTCCTCTACCAACTTAATATTTTAATTTCAAAAAGCTTTCTTTACAACTTGCAAACTGAATACAGAAAGTCAAAGCAAACCAAAGAAGCCAAGTAATTTATAAATTTTTAAATGTTTAGCTATAAAATCTCAAATATACATAAGTAATAAATTAACCATTTTAATATATTTTATTATTACGTAAAATCCTTTCCACCTCCAAATTTCATTCTTACACACACACACACACCATATCTACTTGCCAATTTCTAGGAAAGCCAATGGTAGTAACAGACAGGACAGAGATTAAAATAACTGAAAAAAACATGTGAGATACTAACCTTCTGCACAAGGAACAACTATCAGAGCTCTGTCAATAAAAACCGTGTTAGTTAGATGCTGGGCCACGCCAACACTTGATGGATCACGAAACTTAACATAACATACTTTGGAAGAAAAAGCAAGAGGTGCGTTGCTGCAAGATAAAAAGAAAAACAATTGAACTAATTAACATTTGGTTGGTTTTCATTTAAAATTTCTTACTTATATCTTTACATAATCTTACAATCAAGACAGGAATTTTTGTTGCTAAGGATCAGTAAGACATGAAATAGCAGAACTTAGTCTTTTAATGGTGATTTGCTGCAATGACTGAAGGCACATCTAGGCAGGCCTATAGCCTTATTTGTTAAAAACCTGAAATTTAAATTAATGCCTTCTTAATCTGAGTGAAATGTGAAAACAGCTGACTTAACCCAAGGATGTCCAATCAGTGCATCATCATCAACAGGCAAAATCCCGTTTCATAAAAAAGCCCCAATCCTCAAGACTTCAAATTTTCTAACTACTTCCAACCCTCCCTAATGTGATTCCTGGCATTTAAATCACTAAAAACTTCACAACAGTCTTAGAAACAATCAGATAACCTGGAATTAAAATTAAGGTCTTTTGCATATACTGGCCTACTTCAGGCTAGGCAGCATTGTGATTTTCCAGACAAAAACTTTTACAAACAAAATTTTACATATTTTATATGCAAAAGAGCAAAGACTCTTATAAATCCTACTAGACTTAATCTAGGCAGGACTATAGGAAAAAGAAGCCAGACACGGCACAGATAAAAGCAATTTTTCCACAATATGAATCCATCATGTTAGATTCCAAAATACACTATCCTCATAAAGGATCATTTTGTCAACCTGCCCATAATTATGTTCAATTAAAGTCTGTAATTGTCTTTAGCAAATAAAAAAAGACACTAAATATACAGCTAATGTTTAACATAAATGTACAATCCTTCAAAATATTAAGTTTTTCACACTAAAAAAAGATCACTTGAAAAGTACTAAATATGCATTGTGCAGCAACAATAATTTACTTTAGTTTACAAAACAGGTCAAGGAAGTTCACCATAATCCTAGACCTAGTAAATGGCAAAGATGAGATTTAATGTCTAATCATCTAATTCCAAATCTCATGCAACCTTAATTATTCAATTAATCAAGAATTTTAAAGCCACTTTAATGTACTACTTATTTTGTAATTCCATATTCATTTTTTAATTAAAAATTACATACAGCAACAAATCCAGCTTGCTAACAGCTAAATATATTTATGATATTAACCAAACACTAAGATAATAAAATATATTTGCATTTAGAACTTTAAACTATATATATTATTAACATAACTAGTCAGGCTAGCAAAAGTAAAACTCTACCTCTTTCTCACCCAACCCAACTCAATTCTTTCCTGCCTAAGGCCATCTGATTCAGGCTTCAAGCCAGTCCTCTCCAACAACCTCCCCCTACTCAATATGTAAGTCAAGCTCTTGTTCTTGCCATGAGGTAAACACATCTGCATCCAGACTTAACTCACCTATACATTACCAAGTCACCAATTTAGGCCTCTCCAGAGCTCTAGATTCCCAGATCCAAGTGCCTGCTGGCATACTGCATGGTGATCTGTCAGTCACAGGACCCACCCTTGAACTTATTCTTAAATTCATTACCCTCCTTCTGCACCAATCCTGCCCTTTGTCCTAATTTCATATCTCAGTTAAAGATACTACCACATTATCTAAGTCAGAAATCCGGAAGTCGTTAATGTGACCATCATTAGTACTGTTCACCAAATATTTCCAAATCTCCTTCTGGCTACGTAATAAAATTCTATTTCTTTTTTCCTTGAAGTTAGGTGTGGCCGTGCAATTTGCTTTGGCCAATTAAATGTGAACATAATTGACATGTGTTCCTATTCAGTAGCCTTAAGGGCCACTGCTCGGTTCTTTTTCTCTGCCACAGTGACCAGCAACATCAAAGAGATGGGTGGCTGATATACCAGCTTCATCCCAGAATGAGTGACTACAACGAGTAGAGTCCCCAACCCCACCAGTTTAGTATAAGAAATAATCTTGTTTTTATCAAACTACTGAGATTTGTGGGTTGTTTCCATCCATGACCCTTCCTTCTTTTTCATCCTATTGGTCTTTAAATCCTCTGAAGACTGCCTCCCAAATAGTTGTCACATTAATTTCCTTCAACACTCTCAGTATCAATGCCTTCATTCAGGCCCTTATCATTTCTCACCTGGATTACTACAATGGCTCCTAACTAATCACACTGCATCCAATCTCAACTCCTCCTTATTAAAAATCTTCCACAAAAGCTGTTAGAGTAATCTTTCTAAACCCTAAATCTCTTCATGTCATGCAACTGCTTAAATTTCCTCAGACACCCTTCTTTTCTTGCTTCATCATTTAAAAAATCCAGGCATAAAAATACTTGTGGTTCCCAGAACACATCCTGAACCATCTGGGCCATCTTTGAACATGTTGTTTCATTTGGCTATGATGTGCTCTCTTACTGCCTTTTTGAACAGTAATTCCACTTTTCTTCAAGGCTCAAGTTTCGAAGTCTTCTGGAAAGCCATTTTAAAATATCAAAGTGACTAGGTACCCCCTCCTATATGTGCTACCAATACATCCTATATACTTTCAGCACAGTTTCCTTATGTGAAACCCTCAACAGATCTTTCAAGCTTTCAAACACAACTGATCAGCCACATGGCACAAGGGCTTATTTCACTGGCTAACGCGAAACCTGTAATTTGGGTGGCCTGACCAAATGAACTTGAAAGTCACTTAGAGTAAGGGCTTGGGCCAGATGCCACATGAGTACAGAATACGTCTGAAAAGAAATTGAGCACATACACAGAAACAAACTGAGCTGACAATAAAGCCTGACAGGAAGAGGCAGATAGTCGCCTTGGATGTTGATACCCTTCTGGTTCCCAGTCCCAGCTCCCACGAGGCCAAGTCTTTATTCTTCTACTCAGGGAAATCTCTTTCTTTTAATAATGTCTCTTCTTGAGCTAGATTAGGTAACACTGTTTCTGCCCTTTGCAACCAAAAAAAATCTATGATTACAACTAAAGCCCTAGCAATTTCAACAAGAATACTCTCTTTTAGCACTTGAAGAACCTGACAAGCCACCACTGAAACTGTATTTCCTAAACTGACAGATCCTTTTGTGAAAGGATGGAAACCTAAATCATCACTGTTGAAAACTACAAACATTTCCAAATATCCCTACTTGAAAACCACATCATTTCAAATTTAAAACATCCACAGGAATAAGAAATGTGAGCCTGGTTGGTAAACCACACACTACTTAGAGTTGAGAAGCCCAAAAACTGGTTAAAAGATGCTGATCTGTTCTGAACAGCATTATAGTAAGAGCATGGATCCTAGTGCTATAAGCAATTTTTTTCATCTTCATCTCCAATTACCTTCCTTAAAATAGAGAGTAAAAGCAACACAGTATTTACTTTATAAAAAATGTAAACATATGAGCTTTTCAGGAGAGGCAGTAACACTTTTATTTTGAATATTATAGGCTAAAATAATACAGTGGCAAGCCTAAATATAGATATCTCAGCAAACAAATGTGTATTTACAGATTTATAAATCAGTATATTACCAAATCTTATATTTAGATCTTCCTCTCTAGTATATCTAGGCTATTAAATAACATTTACTTTTTAAAAAATTAAATAGGATTATCATTTTCAAATTTAACTCTGACCTACACTTTTAATTTTTAAAAGGGGTTACATATTCCATTTGGTCTAAATGTATGCCTCTAAAGAAAGTAACAGTACTCAAACACAGCACATTTTACTTTGACCCCATTTGTTGAATCAAGTTTTCAAGTTTTGTTTTATTTCTTTAAATATAAAACCTTCTACAATCACTTTTCAAACAAATCAGAATTTCTCACCGGGAGTCTAATGGAGAAATCACAGAACCAACTTTTTGAGCACCAGTTAAATTTCTTAGACCCTAACTGGTTACCTTATTTTTCACTAAACATGGTGATGGCACTGTACAATCTTTTAAAAAATCAATGTGGTAATACTATGTCCAATACTTTATTATATTAATATACATCCCTTGAGGATCTATCAAAAAAGATACAATGCAAAACATGGTCAAAGTATATAGCTTTATGTATGGAAATATTAACTGACACAATGTATAACAGGGTTTCTCAGTAGGGCTCCAGTGATTGTCTGGATGCCACAATTCTCCTTTCTGTAAGACTTCCTTATGAATTATTGACACTTACCCACTAAATGCCAGAGGCCCTCCAATCACTGTGGACAATCAAAAATACACATTCTTCAAATATTTCTAGCTAAAATTCAATGACAGAATTTCAAACACACATACACACTTGAGACATCACCCTTTAAATATTACAATAAATAAAACACAACAATATGAAAAATGCTTACCACAGGCTGAGTGGTATAATGGTAACGGTGTATAAATCCTTTGATTACACTATATTAAACTAAATGCATGTAAAAAGGACTGGAGAGAGGTTTTGATAGGGTGGTAGGATCACTGCCAGTGTACCTTTTTCTCTATTTCTCCTGATATGACTATATTGGTTATATTAATTTTAGCTAGTTGACAGCTTTTACCTTATTGGTACTTTTAAAGACCAGAGAAGTGAAGAAAACCAGCAAGCAAAAAAACAAAAACAAAAAAAACCCACAAGTGCTGATGTTAGAAATCAGGCCAGGATTACCCTAGGGGTATTATGCACTTGAGGGGGGAGATGAGAACTCCTAGGGCACAGAGAATCCTATCCGGGTGCTGGATGTGTTCACTTTGTGAAAATTCAACAAGCTGTATACACTTATCCCTGCACTTTTCTGCTCCTTATACCTCCATGAAAAGCTTACTGAAAAAACAACAAAGATTTCTTACCATTGTAAAAAGGTTTCATGATGTATGAGATTCCCTTATTGAGTAAAAAGTTAAAACAGAAACTCTGGATATTTATCATCTGGTAGCACTAATAAGAATTTTTAATATTTACAGTGAATGTTTACACCAATTCTTAATGTTTAAAAAGAAACTGAATCATGGCCTCATGCCAAAAAAAAATAAATTTAAAAATCTGAATTTTCATATTAGCAACCAAATTCTTAAAATGTTAATGAGAAACTATTCTCACATTCTATTAAAGAAATATCATTCCAAATTTAAAACAAATGAATTTCTACTCAGCTTCCAAAGATTAATCATAAAATACTGTTTCCACAACACTGCAAAATAGAATCATCTGTCTTCAATACAACTACTACTATTGCATTTTTATGCATTTCGGCCCAAATCTGCAAACACATCTTTAATATAAGGACCAGGTTATGACAACTTCATTACAGAGCAAGCAGAAAACATGTCATTAGAAAAGCATGTAAATACTTGTGAAAAACAGGAATAGGCACTGACTGCCTTTAAGAAAAACTGGTCAAGGATTTTGCCTCGCCTATATGTGTTATATTTATGTTACAATTTTGCAAAATGTATTACAGTTTGTGACACAATAATTCTATATTAATGCACTGTTTAAGTGACGAGCTTTTTTATTCTCTGACTTCTAAACTCCAAGCAACTAATATTTGATTTCAAAAAACAGCCCATTACTAAATGTCAGATGATAACTGGCAGCATATTGCCACCCAAGTGCACTTTTCAACTATGTAAGTGGTGTTACGTTGGCAATGAAGAATATTCTGTGATATATTTCTTCTGCCCATGAGACACCTTATTATCACAACCTTGAAAGCAAGGTTAGTTTACAATCATGTACAAAATATTTTACTATTTGATTCCAATTCTTTCAGAATACAGCACTCCTCCAAACAGTTCTCAATTACTAAGAAATGTTCTGAGCGCTTAAATGAAGAGATAGCTGAAAGCACTTTCAAAGTTATAAGATATTCAAAGCTATACATGGGATGGCTAGTCAGTAAAGATACCTGTGCATGCCCTTATGAAGCATCTTTGACAAAACTGTATTACCGAATCTATTCATGTAGAACCAATTTATATAAACCCAGATAAGTCATTCTACAACACAAACTACAAGACAAAATATTAATGTCATGAAAAACTTTTAAAAAGGTGACTGGGAAAAAAAATAAAAGGCGACTGGGAGGGTGGAGGGGTGGCTGTCCTAGATTAGAGATAACCAAATGCATTGAGTGATCTGATTATATCCTAGATCAGAAAAAGAAAATGGAAAAAAGGCGTTATCAGTATAACTGAAGAAATTCAGATGTTATATTTTAATCAATGTTAAACTTCTTGGATGTGTTAATAGCATTGTGGTAATGCAGGAGAATGTACTTCTTAAGAGATTCACATTTAAGTGTTGAGGAATGAATAGTCATGGTGTCTGCAACTACTTTTAAAAGCATGGGAGAGGGGAGCGTTGTAGGGGTGTCTGTGTGTGTAGGTGGGGAGAGGGAGGGGGAGACACAAAGACAGAAATCAACCGTGGCAAACTATAAATGCAGATGAAGGGAACATGGGAGTTATTCTTTAGCTTTTCTGTATACATGAAATATTTCAAAACAAAAATGAGAAGAAAAACAAGTAAAATTTAAAAATCCAAACACCAACTTTTATCAATATCTATGCAGTAACAATGCAATATACTTACAGAGAGAAAACCGAAAAAAATAGGTCTACGTGCATCACTATGAAACAAACCAAAAAGTCAAATACGAATTTTTTTAAAAAGGAGAAAAATCCTGGGGAACTACTATCCCTTCCTTCAAAGGATTTTGACAAAATGAACAAAATACTGAGAATTTTCATATTCTAAGCTCTGGCTTTAAAAGTTTATGCCTGTAAGAAAGTAAACAACCTTCAAACCCCTTACAAATTCTGTGAGTAGATAGTACTGTACAAGGGAAATATTACTTCAAAATACACTACTCGGGAAGTGTCTGAGAACTATGAATGCCAGTCCAGATCTGGACTTTTAAAAGTATACAGCAGGAGTAATCTGTACGGACTATTACTTTTTCTGAAAGGTTTAGGACGGTGTGACCTTCTAGGAGGAAATTTTAATCCGTTGCCAAAAGGGTGAACAGACATGATCTTTAACAACATGGATGGGCTCGGTTAAACGAACCAAGAAGATGCTAAATTTGTGAACACAGGCCTAGGGACAAATTTAGGCCTAATTCCATCTGTCATCAGCTGCACACTTCCCCGTCAGCAACAACGGTCCGACACTGAGGCACTAAGAACTGGACAGTTTATCAGGCGCAGTCTCCGCGATTTGCCATTGCAAAAACGCTATCAGGATCTTGCCATGAGGACTACCGCGGGCCCACCTGCGGCCATCTTAAGTTCGGGAAAAAAAAGAAGGGGAGGAAGGGCACTGAATTCGAGGACCCGGCGGCGACCATAGCCCGGAAAGCACGAAAAAGGCAACCTCTCTAACTCCTCTGTAAGGGTTCTGGGCAGAGGTTAACCCACTAAATACGACTAACAAGGAAAGCAGGAGCGTGGGGCCCGGGCCGCGGTGCCCTAATCAAACATGGGCACCAAGGTAAACCCGGCGGTCACGTGACTGACACCGCGCGCCCCCGTCCGCGCTCTCCCCCATGCCTTGGTTCCCGAGGTCTCTCTGGCGCCCGCGCCCCTCCCCCAGCCGAGCTTGAGCACTTACTCCGGGGGGTAGAGCCGCAGCTCCTCGATTTCTCCTAGGAAGGAAAAAAGCGTCCGCATCTGCTCGCTGGTCACCGCCGACGACAGATTCGTCACCTGAATCACCGCCGTAGGGGTGAGGCCGAAGCCTAAGCCCAACCCGAAGCCGGCGCTGTTCATCCCGACCCCGCTGCAGCTGCCTGCCTCCCCAACGTCTACGACGCGTCAGCGACGAAGCCGGGAAAGCGGAGAACGCGCGGCCGCGAGCGCGCCCCCGCTAGCGAATTCACGGCAGCGGGCAGGTCTAGCCGTCCATTTCACAACTCCCCTGCTCCCAGGGCTGCGCGCGCCAGCCGGAAGCGTCTCCCCGGCAACCCGGCGGATCTCGCGGGGCTTCGGCCTGGGGCTCACGGGTACCTGAGGCCGTTTCTCCTGCTGCACTTCTCCCTGGCAAGGTTTTGGTCGAGTTTTTTCCCGGCCTCCACTCGATCAGTTTCTTGTGCTCCTGTAAACATGGGAGACCCAGCTCTTTCCAGTCTTTATACTAGATAGGACTGGGGAACCAAGAGGCCTGGCCTGCTGGTGCGGAGCTGTGAAGAAGGAATGACTCGAGCATCGCAGATCAATACTTGACCGAACTATAACGTGTCATTATTATATACAGGCAGCTCCCTCGCCCCGACTATTTTAAAAAATTGGCCGGCGTCCTAATTGTGAAAAAACTTGGGAAATTTTACAAAACCTGTAAAGTTTGAAGGAATTAAGGAAGGAAGCAGTTAAGATGAAGGCTATGCGGTTGTCGTTTATAACATTTATTCGCTCACTACGCAGGTATTAATATTTGAGTGTTATGTACCAGACACTGTTAGACAAGAGCACATAAAAGACAGTTACAGAAGGTCCACATAGACCTTGCAACCTAATGAGAGACAAGTAACAGTAGTATGGGAAACCAGGGCAGATGTTCCCAAAATGCCATTCACAGAACCTGGAGGGTCCTCGAAGCCTTTTGAGTGATTATTGCAAGGTCAAAACCGTTTCCATAATACTAAGACTCTGTTGATCTTTTTCACTTTGTTGACAATTGCACTGATGGTGTAAAAGCAATAGTGAGTGACTGCTGGCACCTTAGCAGGAATCAAGGAAGTGGTGTCAAACTGCACTACTGGTATTTTGTATTCTTCACCTCCTGGCACTCATAGCATACAAAAATTATGATTTTTAAAATAATCTAGTTTAACTTAAGAATGTCCTTGAAAAAGGAGTAAAAATTATTAATTTTATTAAATCTTCACCCTAGCATACACCTCTTTTTAATGTGTGAAGAAATGGTAAGTACTTCTGCTGCATGCCCAAGTAGGAGGAACATCTCCAGAAAAAGCACTTGTGTGATTGTTCGAGTTTTCACACAAAGATCCAAAATTTTTAAAATTTGCATCCACCACCTTGAGCTTGACAGCTTTCCAGTATTTAGACTTTTCTGCTAAAAACACCAGTGATATTAACAAATGTATTTTTTCACATTATATATTGAAATAAGTGACCATTTGAAAATCTCTACAACTCAATGAACCACTGTTTTCAAAATAATCAATGCATGCTATTACAGAATCAAAAAGAGTCATCAAAGTGGATGGACCCATGGATTTTAATCTAGCAGAATACAAAAAGTTAATTGATATGGTTTCAGATTCAGTCCACATTGAAATTGCACTCTTAGAAACTATCACATGTCCAGTTTGGTGTAGTATCAAACAAGAATATCTAGAATTATCTAGAAAGACTATGAAAATAGTTTCCCCTTTTCCAGCTCCTTATCTATGTGAGACCAGATTCTCTTCATATGTTTCAACAAAAACATATCACAACAGATTGAATGCACAAACAGATAGGGAAATCCAGCTGTCCTCTATTAAGCCAGACATCAAAGAGCTTTGAAAAATGTAACGCAATACCACTCTTCTCAAGATTCTTTTTTGGGAAATATCACTTTATCATAAAAATACATCATTTACCCCCCATAGCCATTGGGAGCAGGCTGAAAAAATGCATCATTTATATAAGTACATAACAGGTTTATAATTATTTTTACATGGGTTTTTTAAATCTTAAAGTTCACAGATTTAATTTCTTTTTTGATATATTTATTTATTGTGTTGAGTCTTTGTCGCTGCACACGGGCTTTCTCTAGTTGCAGCAAGCGGGGGCTGCTCTTCCTTGCAGTGCAAGGGCTTCTCATTGTGGTGGCTTTCCTTGTTGCAGAGCACAGGCTCTAGGTGCACGGGCTTCAGTAGTCGTGGCACACAGGCTTAGCTGCTCTGCAGCATGTGGGATCTTCCTGGACCAGGGCTCAAACCCATGTCCCCCGCATAGGCAGGGGGATTCTTAACCACTGCACCACCAGGGAAGTCCCAGATTTAATTTCCAATATGATAAATATAGATAGATATCCCATAAATCTCTTAGGGTCCTTGATAATTTTTTTTAACATCTTTATTGGGGTATAATTGCTTTACAATGGTGTGTTAGTTTCTGCTTTATAACAAAGTGAATCAGTTATACATATACGTACGTTCCCATATCTCTTCCCTCTTGCATCTCCCTCCCTCCCACCCTCCCTATCCCACCCCTCCAGGCGGCTTGATAATTTTTAAGAGTAAAGAGTAAAAGGGTCCTAAGACCAAAATGTTTAGAACTACTACCAGAGGGATAAGCACAGGGAGAATTGGGAGCATATAGGAAGGCCACTTAAACTTAGTGCCAGTGGAAGTCTTCCCAGGAGAGATGTTGCTTGCACTGAATCTTGAACAAATAGGAATTAGCCAGACAAGGAGGGAGGGAGGAGTAGTGAAGGGCATTCCAGACTGAGCTTGAAGAATATACAAAAGCAGAAAGGTATGAGAGCCCAAGTGACGTCCAGAATATACAAAGTTTAGTATTGCTAGACCAAAGGCTGAGAATGACTAGAGATAACACACAAAAGAATAAGCCTTGATGAAAGATGCTGTTTGTCATGCTAAGAGGTTACTTTATGACAAATTGTTGGGAGCTGTTGAAGACGTTTGAGCAAGAGAGTGACTATGTCAAGATTCCTAGCATGATTGTTGTCACTGCAACATGGAGATATATTGAAAAGGGTGGAAACTAGAGGCAAAGGGACTGGTTCGAAGGGTAAGTGGTGGTAGTAGTGGAAAGCAAGAAACAGTCCCAAATTTAGGGTCATTGAACCCATTTAAGAATAAAAGGAATAAAAACTATCCATTTGGGAAAATATATATGGACATACACTTGGTTTTAGATACAATTACAAGGGTTTTTCGGTCTTCCTCAAGTCCAACCATAGATCCCAGGATTAACTACCACTTGTTTAGAGCACTGGTCTTCAGACTTTCATGTGCATCAAAATCACCTGGAGGGCACATTAAAACAGATTGCTGGCTCCATCCCCAGATATTCTGATTCAGTAGATCTGGAGGAGGAGCCTGAGAATTTCAATTTCTAACAAGTTCCCAGGTGATGGTGCTGCTGGTGATCCAAGAACTCCATTTTTAAAAAATAAATAAATTTACTTATTTATTTATGGCTGCGTTGGGTCTTCGTTGCTGCGCGTGGGCTTCCTTTAGTTGTGGCCTTACGGGCTTAATTGCTCCGCGGCATGTGGGATCTTCCCGGACCAGGGCTCGAACCCGTGTCCCCTGCATGGGCAGGCAGATTCTTAACCGCTGTGCCACCAGGGAAGCCCCCAAGAACCCCAATTTGAGCACCACTGGTTAAGAAGGTTGTAAAGCAGTACTTAGTAGATTTAGTAATCTGTTGATGGTAAAGCAGAGGGAGGAATTTGTTTCTGGCCTGAGGGACTGTGTAATAGTGCCATAGTGTAGGAGCCAAAACAAGAACGAAGAGCAAATTTGTAAAGAAGGAGCAAAAAATATTGAAATCCATTATGGACAAGCTCCTGAAATGAAATTTAAGGAAAATGTCCAGAACTAAGATAAAGTATGTGACTTAAGCTTCAAAGTAGATACAGTTATGCCAGGTACATGTGTAGCATGAGAAATGCACTGGGTGACATTAAAGGGACAAATACAACAAACAGCCAAAAATAAAAAAATAAATAAAACCAAGCCAGGAGGAAAATTAGGAGGGAGGATAGTCGCAAAACTTGAGGGAGGAAAAGTTTTAATGGGAAAAAATGAAGAGTAGGGAGGAAAGAATGATAAAAAGTATCAAAGTCTGCAAAGATGACAAAATCAGGAATAAAATGTACCCATTGGTAGATATAATGTGACTACTGAGACAAAAGCTACATGAACCAGTCTAGAGAAGCAAAAGTCACAGTGTCATTGTCACTTCCACTGATTCCTCTATGAATCTCTCAGCCAAATTTCCCACCCCTTGGCATGTCCTAGCTCTGCTACTCTGACCAATTTCAGACTGCTCCACCCTGGTCCTCTGAGATTCATTTTAGAATTCCAGCCTCCATGCTAGTATGTTCTGTCTCCAATCTCTGTAATCATTTTCATGGTCCCAATTTGCAGATATTTCTTCATCACGAGGCCCCTTGATTTTATCTACCTACTGACCCAACATCTTCTAAATAAGACAAGCAGTGACAAAGTTGCAGTGCAGGAAAAAAGGTCTCCTCATAAGTAAAACAAGCCCATAAGAGCAAACCAGAAACCAAAAATAAGAATGATAAACTCTAGCAAGTAAATTAACAACAAAAAGAGAAAGATATACATTAAAATTTTATGCATGTACAGTATTGGATTTAGAACCAAGAGGTGACTTTGGAGAGTACAGTGACAGGAAGAGAATACTTGAGTTGGGAAGGGGCGCAGATGAGTGTGGACTGTACTTATAAGAATAGGTCTCGGTGCCTTTGTTCAGTCTTGTTTTGCTTTCCAAACAAGCAAGATCTGCAGCAAACCTACTCTACGGAATTTTAAAGGAAATTTGACAGTAGAGAATAATTTAGAAGTAATTTTAGGTAAGGAAGAATCTGTAAGTAGCCCTGTCTTTGAAGGAGGAGTGCAGATTGTAGTCCTAAGACAGCAAGAACACACTGGAAGGAAGGTTAATCAGTTGTACTAGAAAGAATCAGAAAAGGAGTGAGAACTGTGCATGCATGCGTGCCCCTGTGTGTGTACAGGAAGTCCCCTATATGTGAACGAGTTCCATTTGGAGAGCACATTCATAAGTCCAATTTGTCCATAAGTCCAACAAAGTTAGCCTAGGTACTCAACTAACACAATCGGCTATATAGTACTATACTGTAATAGGTTTATAATACTTTTCACACAAATAATACATACATAAAAAAACAAACACAAAAAATAAAGAAAACATTTTTAATCTTACGGTACAGTACCTTGAAAAGTAGAGTAGTACAGTACAACAGCTGACATACAGGGGCTGGCACGCATGTTCACATCTTTGAAAGTTCGCAACTTGAAGTTGTGTACGTAGGGGACTTACTGTATTGTGTGGGGTGTTTTGAAATAGAACTTTTCCAGAAATGAAGCAGAAACTTTTTTTTTTTGGGCCACTCGGCTTGCAGGATCTAAGTTCCCCAACCAGGGATAGAACCAGGGCCCCCAGCAGTGGAAGCGCAGAGTCCTAACCACTGGACAGACAGGTAATTCCCTTCTTTTGGCTGTGTTGTGCAGCTTGAAGGATCTCTAGGCCACCAGGGAACTCCCCAAAGTAGAAACTCTCTTAGTCTTTTCCTGTGCTAAACTACATGACCCTCTTCTTTCAATATCCAGAACTCTCAATTAGTTCATGATGTCTCTAGTGGGCTAGTTCTGGAACCCTATCACTGGCATATTTTTTTTAAATTACTAACAAATTATTCTTGCTATCAACAGAGAGGAAAGTGTAGACAGTAATAGAGTAGAAGAAATAATTGCACAGCCAAACTTGAGAAGGACTGTAAATAGGGCATATTTAGAACAGGCTTTGGCTACTCTAAATAAAGTAGAAAATATGTAAGAAGATGACTAAGGTATTTAATGGACTTGCAGGAAGAACAGAACAAAGAAATCTTAAGAAGGGACGTGACCAGGGCAGCTCTGAGAACTTTGGCAGCAGATATTCATAGACCATCTCAAGAGTGTTGCCAATAAGGTAAATCAACTCCAATAATTCCCAGCTCCTGGCAACCACTGATCTGCTTTCTCTTTCTTTACATTTGCCTTTTTTGGAAATTATATATAAATTTAGTTATACAATACATAGTCTTTAGTGTCTGGCTTCTGTCATTGAGCATAATGTTTTTGAGGTTCATTCATGTTGGTAAGTGTTTCAGTAGTTTATTCCTTTTTAGTGCTGAACAGTAGACCATTGTATGAATTTTCAACATTGTGTTTACTTGTTCAACATTTGATGGACATTTGGATTGTTTCTAGTTTGGGGCTATTACGAGTAATGCTACTATGAGCATTCATGTAAAAGTGTAATTTCTCTTTGGTAGATACCTAAGAGTGGGATTGCTGGGTCATGTGGTAAGTTTGTTTAACTTCTTAAGAAATTGCCCAACTGTTTTCTAAAGAGGCTGTACCATTTTACATTTCCACCAGCAATGATGAGAGTTATGTAAGTAATGATGTATCATAGTTTTAATTCCCATTTCCCTAATAGCTAATAATGTTGAGCAACTTTTCATGTGCTCATTAGCCATTCATATATATTCTCTGATGATATGTCTATTCAAATATTCAAATCTTTTGTCATTTTTTAATTGGGCTGTTTCTCTTTTCATACAATTGTAAGAATTCTTTAATTCTGGATATGAATCTGTTATCAGATGTATGACTTGCAAATATTTCTTCCCAGTCCATCACTTGTCTTTTCATTTTCTTTTGGACATGCAACAGTGTTTAGTCTTTTCATTTTTTAATAGTGTCTTTCAAAGAGTAAACGTTTTTTATTTTGATAAAGTCCAAATTATCAATGTCTTGTGTTATGGACTGTGGGTTGTTTTTTTCTTTTTTTTTGGCTCTGACCAGGGATGGGACCCATGCTCCTGCAGTGGAAACGTGGAGTCCTAACCACTGGACCACGCCAGGGAATTCCCAGGACTGTGTTTTTATTGTCACATCCAAGAAATCTCTGCCTAACCCAAGGCTACAAAGATTTTTCTCCTGTGTTTTTCTAGACATTTTTAGTTTCAGCTCTTACATTTAGGTCTCTGATCCATTCTTAGTTAAATTTTATGTGTGGTGTGAGGTAAGGGTCATTGCTGTTGTTGTTGTTATCGTCCTTCTCCTTCTCCTTTCTCCTGTTTTTCTTCTTCTTCTTCTTCCTCTTCCTCTCCTCTTCGTCCTCCTCCTTCTTCTTCATATGATATCAAATTGTTCTACCACCATGTGTTGAAAAGACTATACATTCTGCATTGAATTGTCTGAGCACCTTTGTCAAAATTCAATTGACCAGGGCTTCCCTGGTGGCGCAGTGGTTGAGAGTCCGCCTGCCGATGCAGGGGACACGGGTTCGTGCCCTGGTCCAGGAAGATCCCACGTGCCGTGGAGTGGCTGGGCCCATGAGCCATGGCCGCTGAGCCTGCACGTCCAGAGTCTGTGCTCCACAACGGGAGAGGCCACAACAGTGAGAGGCCCGTGTAAAAAAAAAAAAAAACATTCAATTGACCATAAGTTGAAGAATTTTATTTCTGGACTCTCAATTCTGTTCTAATCTATATATCTATTCTTACACCAATACCACACTATCTTAATTACCGCATATTCATAATAATTTTTGAGATGACCATGTGATATTTCTAGGATAACTTCCACTTAGTCATGATGTGTAATCTTTTTTGTGTGTTGTTAGATTTGGCTAAAGTTTTTAAAAGAATTTTAATATTTATTTTCATGAGGGTTACTGGGACCTAATTACAAACAAAAATAAACAAATGGGACCTAATTAAACTTAAAAGCTTTTGCACAGCAAAGGAAACCATGAACAAAATTAAAAGACAACCCTCAGAATGGGAGAAAATACTTGCAAATGAAGCAACAAGGCAAGGGATTAATCTCCAAAATATACAAACAGCTCATGTGGGACTTCCCTGGTGGTCCAGTGGTTAAGACTGCACTTCCACTGCAGGGGGCGTGGGTTTGATCCCTGGTCGGGGAACTAAGATCCTGTATGCCACGTGGTGTGGCCAAAAATTAAAAAAAAAAAAGATCATGCAGCTCAATAGCAAAAAACCAAACCACCCAATCAAAAAATGGGCAGAAGAGGGACTTCCCTCGTGGTCCAGTGGTTAAGACTCTGTGCTCCCAATGCAGGGGGCCCAGGTTTGATCCCTGGTCAGGGAACTAAAAATCCCACGTGCTACAAAGGAGATCCCGTGTGCTGCAACTAAGTACAGTCAAATAAATAAATAAATATTTTTTAAAAATGGGCGGAAGATCTAAATAGACATTTCTTCAAAGAAGACATACAGATGGCTAAAAAACATATGAAAAGATGCTCAACATCACTAATTATTAGAGAAATGCAAATCAAAACTACAATGAGGTATCACCTCACACCAGTCAGAATAACCATCATCAAAAAACCTACAAACAATATATGCTGGAGAGGGTGTGGAGAAAAGGGAACCCTCTTGCACTGTTGGTGGGAATGTAAATTGGTACAACCATTACAGAGAATGGTATGGAGGTTCCTTAAAAAACTAAATATAGAACTACCATATGACCCAGCAATCCCTCTCCTGGGCATGTATCTGGAGAAAACCACAATTTGAAAAGATACGTGCACCCCAATGTTCATTGCAGCACTATTTGCAATAGTGAAGACATGGAAGCAACTTAAATGTTCCTCAACAGAGGAATGGATAAAGACAATGTGGTAATATATACAATGGAATATTACTTAGCCATAAAAAACAACAAAATAATGCCATTTGCAGCAGCAACATGGATGGCCCTAAAGATTGTCATACTGAGTGAAGTAAGTCAGAAAGAAAAACAAATATCATATGATATCGCTTATATCTGGAATCTAAGAGAAAGGGTACAAATGAACTTACCTTCAAAATGAAAATAGAGTTACAGATGTAGAAAACAAACTTATGATTACCAGTGGGTAAAGGGGGCAGGGATAAATGGGGAGATTGGGACTGACATATACAAACTACTATATATAAAATAGATAACTAATAAGTACCTACGGTAAAGCACAGGGAACTCTACTCAATACTCTGTAATGGCCTATATGGGAAAATAATCTAAAAAAGAGTGGATATATGTATATGTATAACTGAGTCACTTTGCTGTTCACCTGAAACTAACACAACATTGTAAATGAACTATACTCCAATAAAAAAATTTTTAAATCATAAAAAAGAATTTTAATATTTCTTTTCAGGCTTCCCTGGTGGCTCAGCAGTTAAGAATCTGCCTGCCAATGCGGGGGACACGTTTTGAGCCCTGGTCCAGGAAGATCCCACATGCCGCAGAGCAACTAAGCCCATGTGCCACAACTACTGAGCCCACATGCCACAACTACTGAAGCCTACGTGCCTAGAGCCCGTGCTCCGCAACAAGAGAAGCCACCACAATGAGAAGCCTGTGCACCACAAGGAAGAGTAGCCCCCGCATGCTGCAGCTAGAGAAAGCCCCTGCACGCAGCAACGAAGACCCAACACAGTCAAAAATAAATAATTAACTAATTTTTAAAAAAGGTAACTATTCTAAAAAAAAAGTTTTTCTTTTCATGAGGGATATTTGTTTACAGTTTTCTTTTTTCACAATGACATTATCTGGCTTTGGTGTCAGGATAATACTGGCCTCATTGAATGAGTTGGGAAGTGTAACTTCTCCCTCTATTTTGTGAAGGAGTTATATCAGATTGGTATTATTTCTTCTTCAATTATTTCATAGAATTTGCCTATGAAGCCATCTAGCCCTGGGATTTTCGTTATGGGAAGATTTTTCATTACTACGCTAAATTTTTACTTCTTATATGTCTTATATGTCGCATACCATTATATGGTAATGCGAGCGATGGAGAGCGGCAGATGAAACTTCACTCGCTGGCCCGCCACTCACCTCCTGCTGTGCGGCCCTGTTCCTAACAGGCCACGGATCAGTACCAGTCCGAGGCCCAGGGGTTGGGGACCCCTGCCTTAATATATCCTTTCAATTTCTGTAGGGTCAGTAGTAATGTTCTCTCTTTCAATCCTGATATTGGTCATTTATGCCTTCTTTTTTTTTCTTGGTTGGTCTAACTAAAGATTTATCACTTTTGTTGGACTTTTCAAAGAATCATTTTTTAGTTTCATTGATCTTTCTCTACTATTTTTATTTCATTGATATCCACTCTGAGTTTATTATTTCCTTATTTCTGCTTAGTTTGGGTTTAAATTGCTCTTTTCTAATTTCTTAAGGTGGAAGCTTACATTATTGATTCAAGATTTTTTGTTTTCTAACATTACCATTTAATGTTATACATTTTTCTCTAAGCACTGTGGGGAATACTTCCTTTAGAGTGTTGGGGAAAGCTATTCAGAGGTAGAAGTCTCACCAGAAACACAATGCTACAAATCCAAGTTTCTTTTTCATACTAATTTATTTATTTTAAATATTTATTTATTTTGGCTGAGCTAGGTCTTAGTTGCAGCATGCATGCGGGATCTAGTTCTCCGACCAGGGATCGAACCTGGGCCCCCTGCACTGGGAGCGCAGAGTCTTACCCACTGGACCACAGGGAAGTCCCTTGATACTTATCTATAATTTAATTGTTGTGGTTGTAAAACATACTGTGAATGATTTCAATTCTTTTAAATTTATTGAGACATATTTTATGGCCTAGCACATGTTCTGTCTTGGAAAATTTTTCTGTGCGCAATTGAAAAGAATGTGTATTCTGCTGTTGTTAGATGGAGCATTCTGTAAATATCACTTAAGTCAAGTTGGTTGATAGTGTTGTTCAAAATTTTTATATGCTTGTGTGGCATGCTGTACAGCAGCGGTCCCCAACATCTTTGGCACCAGGGACTGGTTTCGTGGAAGAAAATTTTTCCACAGACCGGGGGCAGGGGATGGTTTCGGGATGATTCAAGCATGTTACATTTATTGTGTGCTTTCTTTCTATTATTATTACATTGTAATGTATAATGAAATAATTAGACAACTCACCATAATGCAGAATCAGTGGGAGCCCTGAGCTTGTTTTCCTGCAACCTGATGGTCCCACCTGGGGGTGATGGAAGACAGTGACCCAAAGTGTGTTTCTTATGTCCAGTCTCCTCTGTGATCTCGTTTCGGTTGCTGTCACTGCAGAAAACCCTGCTTCACAAAGACAGGATGTTGGAAATGGAAGCAGGCTTTTCAGTGCTTTTGTGGCAATCTCAGGATATTCCGCCTTCACTTTAATCCAGAACGTATGGAGATTTGAAGTTGTCTCAAACATACTTTTAAGGCCACCGTCATTTGCAATCTCAAGCAGTTGATCCTCTTCTAGCATGGGCAAAGTCAGTTCACCTGGCTTATTCACAAATGGGCCATGGATCCATTCCTTCCCAGTTTAGGGGTCTTTTGTGGTTGGGAAGTAATGATCAAATTCTTTTCAAAGCTGAGATAGGTGGTCATGCACCAGCTGGGAGAAAGAAGGCCCTGGCTCAGTCTCTTTCAAAATCTCTGCTAATGTTTGAAACATGTCAAAAATCCCAATGTTCACTCGTCTCCCCCTTAAGTCCAGTTTGGCTTTGAACACAGCCACTTTATCTGTCGACTTGAACACAGCTGTCGTTCTCCCCTGAAGTGAGAGATTGAGTTTGTTGAGCAGGTTGACTATGTCACGCAAGTAAGCAAGTTTTGTGACCCATTCTGTGTCACTGAAATGTGCTGCCAGTGGTGACTGTTCTTCTAAAAGAAATCTCTGGAGCGGTTCTCATAACTCAGAAACTCTGGCCAGAGATGTACCTTTAGAAAGCCACCTCACTTCTGTGTATAAGAGAAGACGTGTGCTCTGCGTCCATCTCCTCACAGAGCTGCACGAACAGACGTGAGTTAAGGTCATGTACCTTAATGTGGTACTTTAATGTGTACTTTAATGTGATAATTTTAATCACATGCTGAAAAACATTGTTAAGTTCAGGTGACGTTTTTCGCCTAGCCAGCATTTCCCTATGGAGACACAGTGCGTAGACTCACATTCAGAAGCGACCTCTTTGACCCCGAGTAGTGAAACCAGAAAGCCGTCCAGTCGTGGCAGCCACTCCATCTGTGCATATACTGACACAAAATGATTAGTTCAGTTTTCTGATATGTAATTATTCAAAGACTTGAATAGTTTGCAGCTGTGGTGTTGGTTGGCAACAAAAGTGCACATAACATATCCTCATGCACATCCTCCTGAAAAATGTATCACACAAACACAAGCACTGTTGCCTTGTCAACATCGGTAGACTCGTCAACCTGGATTGCGTACCACGGTGACTCATTAATCCTCTCCAACAACTGTGCCTCAATATCCTCTGCTATTTCATCAATTCCTCTAGTTATGGTGCAGCCAGAAGAGGAACACATGCCACCTTTTGAACTTCAGCCTCTCCTAAAAGTTCACGACAAATGTCCTTAGCAGCAGGCAGGATCAACTCTTCACCAGTAGTAAAAGGCTTCTTAGCTTTAGCAATGCGGTTAGCCACTAAGAATGATGCTCTCAGTGCACACACATCTGATGAAGTTGTGGCCTTCAATAATTGCTTCTGTTCTTCGTGTTTACGTTTTTTTTCTTTTGAAAAGCTCCAAAGGCTTGTCTTTTAATGCAAGATGCTTGGTCTCCATGTGGAGAAGCAGTTTTGAAGTTTTTATGGCTTCGTTGGATAGCCGGTCACCACATATTATCCAAAGCAGGCTTGGAGAATGTGAATCACCTGTTGCAATGAATCTGTAATTTAAGTAGGACTCTGGTATTTTCTTCTAAATACAGCTTTCTTTTTGTTGACAGTCTTAGAGTCTTCTGCTGTCTCATCATTGGGTCTTTCCCTCTTTTCAAAGAAGCTCTCCAGTGACATTTGTTTTTTACTCATTTTGGCTAGGGTTAGCTTGTGGGCTTAGCAAAACTGTGACTGAGACAAGTGCGCAGTGCTTTCAAAATTGTAGGAAAGAGGCGAGGATGGAAGTGGTAAATAGAATAACGGGCGGGCCACGTGGACTAAAATAAGTGTCGGATTCTGACTTAACGCCTGCCACCAGATGCAGCTGTACAACTTAAGTACATCAACCTGCTTGTCACTGTAAAGCCTGCCACCAAATTCAGTTAATTGCCACTTGACGCTCACAGATAGGGTTGTGATATGAGTCTGCAAACAATTGATTTATTATGGTCTCTGTGCAGTCAAACCTCTCTGCTAATGATAATCTATATTTGCAGCCTCTCCCCAGTGCTACACCTCAGCTCTACCTCAGATCATCAGGCATTAGATTCTTATAAGGAGCCTGCAACCTAGATCCCTCACATGCGCAGTTCACAGAGGGTTCGCGCTCCTATGAGAATCTAATGATGCCTCTGATCTGACAGGAGGTGGAGCTCAGGCGGTAACGCGAGCAATGGCGAGCGGCTGTAAATATAGACAAAACTTCGCTCACTCGCCCGCTACTCACCTCCTACTATTGGTCCAGGGATTGGGGACCCCTGCTGTACAGGATTCTAGTACTGGAGAAGCTGCCCATGCTGCAGAAGCATGGTGGTGGGCAACCACCTACACTGTAGGAGCTGGACTCTGGTGAAACCCTTCCAATTGCAATGATTCTCCATCACCCCTTATTGAAACATTTTAACATTGTACCATCTGGCAAAGAAAAATTATTTCAAAGGCTCATCTTTTACACAGAGTTGACAATCAAGGGTAAATTTTGAGTTAAGAGACAGTAGATATGTCTGTCCTGTGATGTGCGGTCATTATGTCCCTGCTCAGTTTTTAAAAAATTCTTACTTTTGTGTTTTAGCTTGCTTTCTAGGTGTTACCCCTCTGTCTGCATAGACTGATAATCAACCACTGATTAGCCCAAGGCGGTGCTAAACCACCTCAAAGCAGTAAGTTTCCCCACACTTACCAATGGATTTGTATGTGCATTTATGAGTATATTCAAAATTCAGGAACCTTTAAGATTTGCCCCAGGTTTTACTTCTTACCAGGCTTCTAGGTCTCCCTGGGCATGCTTGCAGCCTACCCATCAGCCAGAGATGTGTAGAGAGCTTGTCAAGCCTCTCTATGGCTCTCTTATTGCCAGGATATATCCCTATTATATATCTTGCTGGCCACTCCTCCCAACTAGAACCATAACCTAAGATTAGCAGAATCATGGACTCTGCCCATTCATTTTCTATCAGGTTTGCTGCTTTTATTGACCACACTATGGGGTGGTATTTTCTATCCTCTGTTCCAAATCAAGTCATCCAGCTCTGGCAGTGAAGCTGCTACTTTCCACAGCCAGCTCCACCCTGGTAGAACACCTGTGCCATTGGAGCAGGAGGTGGGCTGGGGCTGGGAATGGGAACAGCCCCAGGCAAGAACCCCACAGACTCATATTGCTCCTACCTGAGGTTCAGCGGTTTTTCATAAATAAGCACTTCTCCATTTGTTTGTCTTCAGTTAATTTTCCAGAACGCTGAAATGGCTGGTTCTGACAATTTTGTCTAGTTGTTTACAGGGGAGAGCATTTACCAACCTCTCTACCCCACCATGGCCAGAAGTCTCTGCTGGTAGACCTTAAGATGGAGATTTATCCACCTCTGAGAATAATTTCATGATAAATATCTGTCATTACTGTGAGGCTCCTAAGGAAGCAGCAGACACATAACCAAGCTCTAAAAAGCTGAACTGTAGATTTAACTAACACGACTCTCTCATTCCATTCCACATTTTCCATGATTTACAAGTGAAGAAACTAAAGCACAGAGAGATCCACTCAGAAAACATTTGTTGAGCACTGACTTTATGTCAGACACTATTCTAGGTTCTGGGGACAGAGTAGTGAAAAAAATAGTCCCTACGCTCATGGTAACATTTTAGTGAATTAAATTCTGGAGACTAAGAAACTTGCCCAAGATCACATAACCAGTGAGTGATGATTCCAGTCTGTTTGACTCCCAAGGTCTTCCCACTTCTCCACAATGTCCCTTGTCTAAGTCTGTTGGGTTGCTATAACAAAGTACAATTGACTGAATGGCTTAAAAAAGAAAATTATTGGGCTTCCCTGGTGGCACAGTGGTTGAGAGTCCACCTGCCGGTGCAGGGGACACGGGTTTGTGCCCCAATCCGGGAAGATCCCACAAGCCATGGAGCGGCTGGGCCCCTGAGCCATGGACACTGAGCCTGCACGTCTGGAGCCTGTGTTCTGCAACAGGAGAGGCCACAACAGTGAGAGGCCTGCGTACCGCAAAAAAAAAAAAAAAAAAAAAAGGAAATTATTTCTTATAGCTCTGGAGGCTGGGAAGTCCAAGATCAAGGTACCAGCAGATTCAGTGTCATGATGAAGACTTCCTTCCTGGTTCACACATGACCATCTTCTCACTGTGTCCTCACACAGTGGAAGAGACATGGGAGCTCTCTAGGTTCACTTTTATAAGGGCACAAATCCCATTCATGAGGGTTCCACCTTCATGACCTAATCACATCCCAAATGCTCCACCCCCTAATACCATCACACTGAGAGTTAGGATTTCAATGTATGAATTTTGGGGGATACAAACATTCAGTCCTTAACACTCCTCAGCAGTAACTTAGGTGTGAATAATGCTTTTCAGCATAAAGTGAACTTTCAACAATTTTACCTTGTTAGATCGTCAAGGGAAACCTGTGATGTAGAAATGTTAATGAAGGTTAAACGGAAGCATAAAAGAAGTATTTAAAAAGAAAAGCATACCCAAGACTTAAACACAGGCTTTCTAATACCTAATTATTTCCCTTAGTCATTAAAACATAATTTTTAGAGCAAAAACCTTATTTGATGAAAAAAGTTTTGAATAGGTAATACATGAATATAACTCAAAATTCAAAATCTACAAAAGGGTATATAATTCAGTTACTGAAGTAGGTACTCAAAAAGGGAAGACATAGTTTAAAAGTCTCTCCCAACCCCTGTTTCTCAGCCACCTAGTTTTCCTTCCGTGGGAGAATAAATTGCATTGCTTGTTTAACATCCCTCTTTTCCAGACACTCAACTAGGTGCCTAATAGGTCCTAACAAAAGTAACTCAAAGTAACCACATACACATAGTACAGTGTTAAGACCAATATAAAGAGAGTTGGGTTTTTTAAAATTAAAACAATACATGTTTATTTCTCAGTCATGTTATCCATCCAATGTGCCAGGGAATTCTGCTCATTGTAGTCCCCAATGTATATGAATATAATCTGACATGCAAGATAGGAGAGGGACGATTTCTTAGCCTTTAGTATAGAATGTGGTCTTCTAATGAACTGAAACAAATTAAAGGAAAATATTTTCCTGACCTATTTCAATAAGCTTTGGAGGAAACATCAAAGAAATATTTATTAAAACCTCTAAGGAATAAACATTCTTATATAATTTATTCCCACAGAGATTCATAGGAATATTTGTAAATTTTAAGAGCAGAAATTTTATATTCTTACCCTAGTTGACTATTTAGACCTAGCTGTCCTTCTTGAAAACGTAACAGAATAATAAAAACTGAAACAGAATTTTCCACTATGAAATGCTCAAGGCTCTTCACTCTGCTGTCAGGAAAGTGTTGCTAGAGATGCAACATGGAATGCAACATGGAATGCAGCATGTTAAGGAATGCAACATGTTGAGCAATGAAATTTTTAGTGCAATAAGCAGAAGAGTCAAAACGTCCTTCTTTGGCAATGGTCTACTTGTGTTCACAGCTTGTCATGCTCCCCAAATCTCCACATGTTCACAACCCAGAAACTCTTTGAACCCCATCCTTTTGGGTTTTTATGGAGGCTTCATTACATAGTCATGATTGATTGACTCATTGGTCATTGGCGTTGATTCAACCTCCAGCCCCTCTCTCCTCCCCAGAGGTGGGTGAGTGGGTGGCGGGGCACTGAAAGTTCCAATTCTCTAATCTCATGGCTGGGTTGCCTGGCAACCAGCCCCCATCCTTAGGTTACCTAGATGTTTTCCCCAAAGTCGCCTCATTAACGTAACAAAAGATACCTTTATAGCTCTCCTCTCTTAAGAAATTCCAATGGTTTTGGAGCTCTGTGCCAGAAAACAAATAAATGTTTCTATTATAAATCGCAGTATCACACCTACCCTAACAAGAGATTTGTATATCTAACTGCCTCCTGGTGATCTCCCCTTGAACGTCCAAAAAGCTGTTCAAATTCAAAATGTCCAAAAGTGATCTATTTTTATTTCCTGATGCCCATATCAAACTTGCTGCTCTTTTGCACTTGTCAACCTCTCAACTTGTCCATATCCCTTCCAACCCTTACCCGCCATGCACCTTATACTTTAGCTTTGTTAGGCTACGTCTACTTCCTACAAGGTACCCTACTGTTATTCACATTTGTTGCAGAATGACTTTTGCACCACATAAGTGACTTAATGCAATTCACAGTTCATTGTCCCTAACCCATTCCTGTGAGTTAATTAATGCTTGGCACTTACTGCTGCATGGACACAAAGGAAAAGACTGATGTCCTAAACGCTCAATCCCCCATTCTCTCACTCCGGAATTCTGGCTAGAAGGCTATCTGGGTTCTGACAATTCTTCCTTTGCAAGGGATGCCGCTTTCCAGAGTTAAAATGTTACTTGTGCCTCTGGACTCTGCCCTCTCAGATCCCAATCTCACTCATCCCTGTGAAAATTGGAGGAGTGAGGTTGGCCCTTAGGGCACCATCCTACCAGGATGAATACTGTTCTAGCTGTAGCCACCCAGCTCCTGCTTATGAACCCTCTCCCCAAAGTTGATACAACAGAAATAGAAAAAAATAGCTCTCATATATTTCCTCATATGATATATACAGGAAATTGGGGGGGAGGGGTCTCATTAGCAATGGTATAACTACTTTATGTAGGGAGACAAGTTCAATAAACAAAAACTTTCTTCTGACTTATGAGGGCCAGTAAACATTTATTTTCTGATTCACGATACATTTTAGCAGAAACACACTCCCAGTTTTGCTCCAAACATTATTACAGCCTTAGCTTTTGTTTTTCTGAGAGTAGAAAAACATTTATAAAAGAAATATTCATACTCAGGCTGATGCTTGCTTTATTATTTTCCTTCTAAAATGCCGAGTTAGGTAACCACAAAACAGAACTTTAATAAATATCTTCCAAAGACTATTTGCCTTGCTTTCACAATACTGCTTCCTTGATCAGGAATGCTGCATCAGTTTGATGGGGCTGCTACAACAAAGTACAGTGGCTCCCCCCTTATCTGTGGTTTCAGTTATCCACGGTCACTGCAGTCTAAAATTATTTAATGGAAAATTCCAGAAATAAACAATTCATAATTTTTAAATTGCATGCCGTTCTGAGTAGCATGACGGCGTCTCACACCATCCTGTTCCATCCCTCCCAGGATGTGAATCATCCCTTTGTCCAGCATATCTCACTCAAATTGTCACTTAGTAACCATCTTGGTTATCAGATCAACAATCACAGTGTTGCAGTGCCTGTGTGCAAGTAACACTTATTTTATTTAATAATGGCCCCAAAGTGCAAGAGTAGTGATGCTGGCAATTTGCATATTCTCTTACTGTGCTTAATTATAAATTAAACTTTATAATAGGTGTGTATGTACAGGAAAAACACAGTACATTGTAAGGTTCAGCACTGTCCTCAGTTTCAGGCATCCCCTGGGGATGGACTGTATCCCCCATGGATGAGGGGGGACTACCATACCACAAACTAAGTGGCTTAAACAATAGAAATTTATAATCTCACAGTTCTGGAAGCTAGAAGTCTGAGATTAAAATGTCAGAAGGCCTAAGCTCCCTCTGAAGGCACTAGGGAAGGACCTGTTCCATGCCTCACTTTTAGATTCTGGTAGTTCCTTGGTTTTGGCAGCGTTAACTCCAATATCTACATGGTATTCTCCTTGTGTGTGTCTGTGTGTCCAAGTTTTTCCTTTTTATAAGAATACCAGTCATATTGGATTAGGGGTTCATCCTCGAGTATTAAACCTCATTTTAATTACATTGACAGTGACCCTATTTCCAAATAAGGTCACATTTTGAGGTACTAGGGGATAGGACTTCAACATATGAATTTAGCGGGCACGTGGTCCAACACATAAATGCCTTCCCTCATTTGTTCACCTGGAAATGCCTGCTCATTTTTCATGGCTCACAGCATCTTCTGTGAAGCCTTTCCTATCTCCTCCGGGGACTATCAACAATCCCTTCCTTTGTGGCCACACTGGGCCCTGTGCTACTTCTATCACATTTATTTATTTTCTAACCTTTCTTCCCCTACTAGACTGTAAGTTGCTTGTGGGCAGGGACTTGTCTTGCTCATTTTTCACTCCTTAGCTTCTAGCAGAGTGCATAGCACATAATTAATGCTAAGTAAATATTTGCTGATTGAATGGATGAGTGGATAAATAGGGTATAGGCCAACTTAAATAGGAAATAAAAACAAGCTAAATCCCCAGAATCTGTTTCAAAAAAAGAGATGAACACAGAAGACTTGTTCAACCGGGCTCTGCATTTGAGAGAAACTTGGGCTGTTCCTCAACGTAAATTCTCGTGGATCTAGACCTATACAATAAAGTTACCACTAGCCACATATAGCTATTTAAATAAATTAAAATTAAATACAATAAAAAATTCAGCCACACTAGCCATATTTTTTTAATAAATTTATTTTATTTATTTATTTTTGGCTGTGTTGGGTCCTCATTGCTGTGCATGAGCTTTCTCTAGTTGCAGCGAGCAGGAGCTACTCTTTGCTGTGGTGCGTGGGCTTCTCATTGAGGTGGCTTCTCTTGTCGCAGAGCATGGGCTCTAGGCGCGTGGGCTTCAGTAGTTGTGGCAGGTGGGCTCTAGAGCACAGGCTCAATAGTTGTGGTGCATGGGTTTAGTTGCTCCGCGGCACGTGGGATCTTCCCAGACCAGGGCTCAAATCCATATCCCCTGCATTGGCAGGCGGATTCTTAACCACTCGGCCACCAGGGAAACCCCACACTAGCCATATTTTAACGTTCAATAGCCACTTGTGGCTATTGGTTATCATATTACACAGCACAGATATAAAACGTGTCCATAATTTCAGTAAGTCCTATAGGACGGTGCTGGTCTAGAAAATAAAATACTCTTAAGGAGACAGTCCTTCTCAAAGACACAACTCAATTTAACAGTATTAATTCATCTTTTCCTATGAGACAGTATCATGTTTGGTGTCAGCAAGATACAGAAAATGAATACGATTACTGTGATCTTAAGGGACTCACCATTTGTTAGTTCAGTGAATTTGTTTAAAAATGTTTTACTAAGGAGAAATTTGTTACATTTGAAAAATCATCTACCAAAGCAAACAAAAGTAAGGAAAGATCAGGAAATGTTTTAACAATGAAATGCTTTTTTACTCACTATTGGATTATTAAATTGACAACTTAGATACCTGTAAAGGTCATGGCTATCATGCACACATGCTGATCACTGTGTCAGAGGTGGAATAGGGCTACATTTTGATTTAACATACATGTGTCCAAACTGAGACTTCTTAAAAAGTATTTAAGAATTTAAATACACATTTAGGGAATTCCCTAGCGGTCCAGAGGTTAAGACTCCGTGCTTTCACTGTAGCCGTGGGGTGCGGCTAAAAAAAAAAAAAAAAAAAAAAAAAACCCACACATTTAGTATTTAGCTATGTTCTAGAATCTTATGAACCACAATTAAGTCAAACTAAATTACATTTTTTTTTTTTAGTTTAGAAACAACCTCAGGAACACCTTTACTACGAACCATCAGGTCAGATGGAAGCTGGGATCTAGTGAAAATCTAGGGAAAAACAGTTTTCCTATGACATATGGCAGAGCCCCCTCAGGCTTATAATTAGACCATAATAAAACCGAAGGTCACTTTATGTGTCACAGAGGGTGTTTGTGCAAACATTCAAGATGATCACACTGAATTCGAAAATGGATATATTTATTAACTTACAGATAAAGTTAAAAACATTGGGGAAATTAAGAGAAACCATTTTGTATGGAAAATAAGTATGTTTCTTGCATAGTAAATTTGAAACCATACTTATAGAAATATTTCAATCCTTTTCAAAAGACCCACCTTAAATATCATATTTGGTTTTGAATTATATACAATGCCTGCTTTCATTTTTCCCAGCTTTATTGAGTTATAATTGACATAAAACATTGTGTACATTTAAAGTGTACAAAGTGTTGATTTGATACACATATATTGTGAAATGATTTATCTCCCATAGCGTCAGCTAATGCCTCCGTAACATCACCTAATTACCGTTTTTTTTGTGTGGTAAGAACATTTAAGATCTACTTTCTTTATTACACTTTTTTCCTGTTTTTGTTTTTTTTTTAAATAACCACATGTTCTAAGTGTACATTTTTTGTCGAACTTTGCAACAGTTATTTCATACAGATATTTAATACTTAAGTTATTGTGTACTTTCTTGATAAGTATTCTGATTTTCAAGGATTACCTTTTTGTATTATCAAAAAACACATTTGGGGCTTCCCTGGTGGCGCAGTGGTTGAGAGTCTGCCTGCCGATGCAGGAGACACGGGTTCGTGCCCCGGTCCGGGAAGATCCCACATGCCGCAGAGCGGCTGGGCCCGTGAGCCATGGCCGCTGAGTCTGCGCGTCCAGAGCCTGTGCTCCACAATGGGAGAGGCCACAACAGTGAGAGGCCCGTGTACCACAAAAAAACAAACAAACAAACAAACAAAACACGTTTGAATTTAGCATTAAAAAAAACTTGGCAAACTTTCAAGTATATAAAAGAGTTTTATTAATTACAGTCACTGTGCTGTACATTAGATCCCTAAAACTTATTTGTCTTATAACTGGAAGTCTGTACCCTTTCACAAATATCTCCCCATTTTCCCCACCCCCTCAGCCCCTGGTAATCACCATTTTATCAATGCTTTCTGTTTCTATGTGTTCAGCTTTTTAGATTACATGTACAAGTGATATCATACAGTATTTGTGTTTGTCTGACTTATTTCACTTAGCACAATGCCCTCAAGGTCCATCCACATAGTCACCAATGGCAAGATTTTCTTCTTCCTACTGGCTTCTTCTACACACACATACACATAACATGTATCTCACATCTTTATCCATTCATCCATTAACAGACACTGAGGTTATTTCCGTATCTTGGCTATTGTGAGTAAAGCTGCCATGAACGAGGGAGTGCAGATATTTTTCAAGATCCTGATTTCATTTCCCTTGGGTATATACCCTGAAGAGAGATTGCCAATAATTTCTTAAGGAGCCTCCATACTGTTCTCCCTAGTGGCTGTACCAATTTACATTCCCACCAACAGTGCATAAGGATACCCTTTTCTCCACATCCTCGCCAAAACTAGTTATCTCTTACCCTTTTGATGACTGCCATTCTAACAGGTGCGAGGTCATATTCTATTGTGATTTTGATTTGCATTTCCCTGATGATTACTATGGTCGAGCATCTTTTTATGTACCTGTTGGTCTCTTGTATGTCTTCTTGGGAAAAATGTGTATTCCATTCCTCTGACCATTTTTTAATCCTATGTATCTTTTGCTATTGGGTTGTATGAATTCCTTATATAATTTGGACTTTAACCCCTATCAGATACATGATTTGAAAATATTTTCCCCCATTCTGTAGGTTGTCTTTTCACTTTGTTGATCATTTCTTTTGTCTTGCAAAAACTTTTTAGTTTTATGTAGTCCCATATGTTTACTTTTTATTGCGTTGCTTATGCTTTAGGTTTCATATTTTAAAAATCATTGCCATGACCCATGTCAAAAAGGTTTTTCACTATGTTTTCCTCTAGCAGTTTTATGGTTTCAGGTCTTATGTTTAAGTCTTTAATCTACTTTGAATTAATTTTTGTGAGTGGTGTAAGATAAGGGTCTAATTTCATGTGGTTATCTGGTTTTCCCAACACAATTTATTGAAGAGAGTTTCCTTTCCCTACTGGGTATTCTTGGCTCCCTTGTCAAATATTAGTTGACTGAATATGCGAGGGTTTGTTTCTGGGCTCTTGATTCTGTTCCATTGGTCTAGGTATCTGTTTTTATACCAATATCATACTGTTTTATTACAATAGCTTTGTAGTATAGTTTGAAATCAGAAAGTGTGACGGCTCCAGCTTTGTTCTTCTTTCTCAGGATTGCTTTGGCTTTTTGGAGTCTTTTGTGGTTCAATACAAGTTTTAGGATTATCCTATCTCTGTGAAAAAAAATTCATTAAAAATTTGATAGGGATTACATTAAGTCAATAGATGGCTCTGACTGGTATGAACATTTTAACAATATTAATTTTTCTAATACATGAACACTCATATCTTTCCATTTTTTGTGTGTCTTCCATTTTTTTCATCAAAGTCTTGTACTTTTCAGTGTATAGATCTTTCATCTCCTTGGTTAAAATTATCCCTAAGTATTTTATTGCTTTTGATGATATTGTGAATGGGATTGGTCTCTTTGTTTCTTTTTAAGATGTATTGTCATTGGTGTATAGAAATGCAACTACTTTCTGTATGTAGATTTTGTATGCTGCAACTATACTAAATTCACTGAGTAGTTCTAACAGTTTTTTGGTGGAGTCTTTACCATATTTAAGATTATATCATCTACAAAGATAATTTCACTTCTCCCTTTCTGGTGTGAATACCTTTTATTTCTTTTTCTTGCCTGATTGTGCTGGCTAGGACTTCCAGTCCTATGCTTAATAGGTGTGGTGAGAGTGGGCACCCATGTCTTGTTTCTAATCTTAGAGGAAAAGCTTTCAGCCTTTCACCATTGAGTATAATGTTGGCTGTGGGTTTGTCATATATGGTCTTGATTATGTTAAGGTATGTTTCTTCTATACCCAATTTGTTGAGTGTTTTTATCATAAAAGGATGTTGCATTTTGTCATATGCTTTTTCTACATCTATGGAGATGGTCATATATTTTTATCTTTCATTCTATAATGTGGTGTTTTTGATTTGTGTATTTTGAATCATCCTTGCACCCCAGGAATAACCCCACTTGTTAATGGTGTAGGAGCCTCTTAATGTGCTGCATTTGGTTTGAATTTGTTTTACTGATATTTTGTTGAGAATTTTTGCATCTATGTTCATCAGGGATATTGGCCTATAGTTTTCTTTTCTTGTAGTGTCCTTGTCTGGTTCTGGTATCAGCATATTGCTGGCCTCATAAAATGAATTTAGGAATGTTTCCTCCACTTCAGTTTTTTGGAAGAGATTGAGAAGGATTGGTGTTAATTCTTCTTTAAATGTTTGGTAGAATTCTCCAGTGAAACCATATGGTCTGGGCTTTATGTATTGGGAGGTTTCAGATTACTAAGTCAATCACCTTACTAGTTATATATAGGTCTGTTCAGATTTTCTGTTTCTTCATGATTCAGTCATGGGAGTACCTATGTTTTCTAGAAGTTTACTTCTTTTAGGTTATCCAATCTGCTGGCATACGATTATTCTTCTCTTTCCGAAGTCAGTTCATAGAATCTAGAAGAGGTAACTGCAGTGCCCAGAAAAGGCTGGGGAAGCTAGTGGCTCACCCCATTCTTTTTTTCCTGGCCTGGTGAGAGGAACTCTTCCTAGCTGGCAAATTCCCTCTTGGTGCTGAGCTGTGCTGGCTTGGGGAATGGGGTGATGCAGGCAAAATGAAGCTGTCTTTCCTCTCCCCTTATGGGGCTATTCTCAGGTCTTTCATTCCAATGTGTTGCTAAAATTTCCTAATTGAACTCCAGGGCTCTTCTTGTTCATGGATAGCTAGCTCTTTGTGGGGGTTTGTCAGGTGAGCCCGTGGATGGGGTCTCCTACATCACCATTTGGGCCTACAATTCCTGCTTTCAACTTCTCTGCTAATTGTTGTTGGTCCAACATTTGCTATCTTGTTTGATAATGACTGACCCGAGATCACCTTTCTCCCTTAACATTTAGAAAGACCACATAACAATTACAGAAATTTTGGTAATAGGTCAAGGACTTTCTACAGAGCCACATTCCAGTCTTTATATAACATTTCTGTAGTGGCAATCATGGGGTACATATAATTTTATAAATCGCCTTTTCCACTTAACGTGATATTTATCTATGTTGCCTTCCCATTTTTCTATGTCGCTTTCTAATCTTCCTAATTATCATTTTAATGATTTATACGGTAAACCAAGTAATTGGTTTATTTAATTAATTATTCTCTATTATTGCCCATTTAGGCTGCTACAGTTTTTTGCTTTACATGTAGTACTGCCATGAACACCAAAAGAACTTCATAAGGTTCAGTGACATGAGGGTCCTCACTTTTGTCTGACAATGACCAATTCAAAAGCCAATATTCTAATTTGTACCCTTTTATATTTAGCAGAGTTTAAAGCAAATTAGACAATACAGGCTTTTCAAAATTGTCTAGAATTAAATAATATCCACATTATTTATTATTATAGAAGGCTTCTTTTTCTGGATTTTCAGAAGGATGGAAAAATTTAGTAGACTTTTTTTTGTTAGTGACCAAAATAAAAGTTGCCTAGGGAATATTAAATACAAATAAATGAACATTTTATTCTTCTAAAGTACTAATCCAGTGGAATCTTTCCCTCTTTTTAAGTGTTTCAATACACATTAGCTTTTGCCAATGTATTTTATAATAAATGCTTGATAAATGAAATTCTTAGCTTATTAGTATTAGTCTCTTCAAAACGGTAGCACAAATAATGATATTTAAAAACGGAAGATTAGGTACTGCTGTATAACGTTTTCTTAACACAGTAGCAAGAAAGTTTTCAAAACTATTGAGGTAGAAAAGCTGATGTTCTGTACCCTGACATCTGTATGGTGGTCTAAGTAATACTTGAAAAACTTAACCAGTTAAATCCAATTCATTTTTAAACCATAAACACAGTGATTAAAGTAGAGATTGTTTGCCTTTGTTCCTAAAGATAATGAAACATTCTACTGGGTTGTAAAGAAACTGAGGATAGAGAACAGATGGGATTTCTGGCAAAGGGCAGGCAAGTCTGAGTGTCGGCAGCAGGAGCTGGCTAATGCTCTAGCATGTGGTGCTGATAATACCTCAATCAATTAAAGAAGTGCCATCCAGGATTTGCCAGTCAGAAGACATCTTAACTACTTTTTTTTAAAAATTTTTAAATTAAATTAAATTAATTTTTTATACAGTAGGTTCTTATTAGTTATCCATTTTATGCATATTAGTGTATACATGTCAATCCCAATCTCCGAATTCATCACACCACCACAACCCCTGCCACTTTCCCCCCTTGGTGTCCATACGTTTGTTCTCTACATCTGTGTCTCTATTTCTGCCCTGCAAACGGGTTCATCTATACCATTTTTCTAGGTTCCACATATATGCAATAATATACGATATTTGTTTTTTTCTTTCTGACTTACTTCACTCTGTATGACAGTCTCTAGATCTATCCATGTCTCTACAAATGACCCAATTTCATCCCTTTTTATGGCTAAGTAATATTCCATTGTATATATGTACCACTTCTTCTTTATCCATTCATCTATCGATGGGCATTTAGGTTGCTTCCATGACCTAGCTATTGTAAATAGTGCTGTAATGAACATTAGGGTGCATGTGTCTTTTTGAATTATGGTTTTCTCTGGGTATATGACCAGTAGTGGGATTGCTGGGTCATATGGTAATTCTGTTTTAAGTTTTTTAAGGAACCTCCATACTGTTCTCCATAGTGACTGTATCAATTTATGTTCCCACCAACAGTGCAAGAGCGTTCCCTTTTCTCCACACCCTCTCCAGCATATGTTGTTCGTATATTTTCTGATGATGTGCATTCTAACTGGTGTGAGGTGATACCTCATTGTAGTTTTGATTTCTCTAATAATTAGTTATTTTGAGCAGCTTTTCATGTGCTTCTTGGCCATCTGTATGTCTTCTTTGGAGAAATGTCTATTTAGGTCTTCTGCCCATTTTTGGTTTGGGTTGTTTGTTTAATATTGAGCTGCATGAGCTGTTTATATATTTTGGAAATTAATCTTTTGTCCGTTGATTCACTTGCCAATATTTTCTCCTATTCTGAGGATTGTCTTTCATCTTGTTTGTAGTTTCCTTTGCTTTGCAAAAGCTTTTAAGCTTCATTAGGTTACATTTGTTTATTTTTGTTTTTATTTCCATGACTCTAGGAGGTGGATCAAAAATGATCTTGCTGTGATTTATGTCAAAGAGTGTTCTTCCTATGTTTTCCTCTAAGAGTTTTATAGTGTCTGGCCTTACAGTTAGGTCTCTAATCCATTTTGAGTTTATTTTTGTGTATGGTGCTAGGGATTGTTCTAATTTCATTCTTTTACATGTAGCTGTCCAGTTTTCCCAGCACCACTTATTGAAGACACTGTCTTTTCTCCATCGTATATCCTTGCCTCCTTTGTCATAGATTAGTTGACCACAGGTGCGAGGGTTTATCTCTGGGCTTTCTATCCTGTTCCATTGATCTATATTTCTGTTTTTGTGCCAGTACCATACTGTGTTGATTACTGTAGCTTTGCAGTAGAGTCTGAAGTCACGGAGTCTGATTTCTCCAGCTCCGTTTTTTTCCCTCAAGATTGCTTTGGCTATTTGGTGTCTTTTGTGTCTCCATACAAGTTTTAAGATTTTTTTTGTTCTAGTTCTGTACAAAATGCCATTAGTAATTAGATAGGGATTGCATTGAGTCTGTAGATTGCTTTGGGTAGTATAGTAATTTTCACAATATTGATTCTTCCAATCCCAGAACATGGTATATCTCTCCATCTGTTCGTATCATCTTTAATTTCTTTCATCAGTGTCTTATAGTTTTCTGCATACAGTTCTTTTGTCTCCCTAGGTAGGTTTATTCCTAGGCATTTTATTCTTTTTGTTGCAATGGTACATGGGTTTCCTTAATTTCTCTTTCAGATTTTTCATCATTAGTGTAAAGGAATGCGAGAGATTTCTGTGCATTAATTTTGTATCCTGCAACTTTACCAAATTCATTGATTAGCTCTAGTAGTTTTCTGGTAGCATCTTTAGGATTCTCTACGTATAGTATCATGTAATCTGCAAACAGTGACAGTTTTACTTCTTCTTTTCCAACTTGTATTCCTTTTACTTCTTTTTCTTCTCTGATTGTCATGGCTATGACTTCCAAAACTCTGTTGAATAATAGTGGCAAGAGTGGACATCCTTGTCTTGTTCCTGATCTTAGAGGAAATGCTTTCAGTTTTTCACCATTGAGAATGATGTTTGCTGTGGGTTTGGCCTTTATTATGTTGAGGTAGGTGCCCTCTATGCCTACTTTCTGGAGAGTTTTTAGCATAAATGGTGTTGAAATTTGTCAAAAGCTTTTTCTGCATCTATTGAGATGACCATAGGCTTTTTATTCTTCAGTTTGTTAATATGGTGTATCACATTGATTGATTTGCATATACTGAAGAATCCTTGCATCCCTGGGATAAATCCCACTTGATCATGGTGTATGATTCTTTTAATGTGCTGTTGGATTATGTTTGCTAGTATTTTGTTGAGGATATTTGCATTTATATTCATCAGTGATATTGGTCTGTAATTTTCTTTTTTTGTAGTATCTTTGTCTGGTTTTGGTATCAGGGTGATGGTGGCCTCATAGAATGAGTTTGGGAGTGTTCCTTCATCTGAAATTTTTTGGAACAGTTTGAGAAGGATGGGTGTTAGCTCTTCTCTAAATGTTTCATAGAATTCACCTGTGAAGCCATCTGGTCCTGGGCTTTTGTTTGTTGGAAGATTTTTTTTGTTGTTGTTGTTGGAAGATTTTTAATCACAGTTTCAATTTCAGTGCTTGTGATTAGTCTGTTTATATTTTCTATTTCTTCCTGGTTCAGTCTTGGAAGGTTGTGTTTTTCTAAGAATATGTCCATTTCTTCCAGGTTGTCCATTTTATTGGCATATAGCTGCTTGTAGTAATCTCTCATGATCCTTTGTATTTCTGCAGTGTCAGTTGTTATTTCTCCTTTTTCATTTCTAATTCTGTTGATTTGAGTCTTCTCCCTTTTTTTCTTGATGAGTCTTGCTAATGGTTTATCAATTTTGTTTATATTCTTAAAAACCAGCTTTTAGTTTTATTGATCTTTGCTATTGTTTTCTTTGTTTCCATTTCATTTATTTCTGCTCTGATCTTTATGATTTCTTTCCTTCTACTAACTTTGGGTTTTGTTTGTTCTTCTTTCTCTAGTGCCTTTAGGTGTCAGGTTAGATTGTTTATTTGAGATTTTTCTTGTTTCTTGAGGTAGGCTTGTATTGCTATAAACTTCCCTCTTAGAACTGCTTTTGCTGCATCCCATAGGTTTTGGATCATCGTGTTTTCATCGTGTTGTAATTTGTCTCTATGTATTTTTTATTTCCTCTTTGATTTCTTCAGTGATCTCTTGGTTATTTAGTAACGTATTGTTTACCCTCCACGTGTTTGTGTTTTTAATGTTTTTTTCCCTGTAAATGATTCTAATCTCATAGCACTGTGGTCAGAAAAGATGCTTGATATGATCTCAATTTTCTTAAAATTACTGAGGCTTGATATGTGACCCAAGATGTGATCTATCCTGGCGAATGTTCCATGTGCAGTTGAGAAGAAAGTGTAATCTGCTGTTTTTGGATGGAATGTCCTATAAATATCAATTAAAACTATCTGGTCTATTGTGTCATTTAAAGCTTGTGTTTCCTTATTAATTTTCTGTTTGGATGATCTGTCCATTGGTGTAAGTGAGGTGTTTAAGTCCCCCACGATTATTGTGTTACTGTCAATTTCCTCCTTTATAGCTGTTAGCAGTTTCCTTATGTATTGAGGTGCTCCTATGTTGGGTGCATATATATTTATAATTGTTATATCTTCTTCTTGGATTGATGCCTTGATCATTGTGTAGTATCCTTCCTTGTCTCTTGTAACGTTCTTTATTTTAAAGTCTATTTTATTTGATGTGAGTATTGCTACTCCAGCTTTCTTTTGATTTCCATTTGCATGGAATATCTTTTTCTATCCCCTCACTTTCAGTCTGTATGTGTCCCTAGGTCTGAAGTGGGTCTCTTGTAGGCAGCATATATATGGGTCTTGTTTTTGTATGCATTCAGTGAGCCTGTGTCTTTTGGTTGGAGCATTTAATCCATTCACATTTAAGGTAATTCTTGATATGTATGTTTCTATGACCATTTTCTTAATTGCTATGGGTTTGTTTTTGTAGGTCCTTTTCTTCTCTTATGTTTCCAACTTAGAGAAGTTCCTTTAGCATTTGTTGTAGAGCTGGTTTGGTGATGCTGAATTCTCTTAGCTTTTGCTTGTCTGTGAAGTTTTTGATTTCTTCATCAAATCTGAATGAGATCCTTGCCAGGTAATTTTGGTTGTAGGTTCTTCCCTTTCATCACTTTAAATATATCATGCCACTCCCTTCTGGCTTGTAGAGTTTCTGCTGAGAAATGAGCTGTTAACCTCATGGGAGTTCCCTTGTATGTTGTCATTTTTCCCTTCTTGCTTTCAGTAATTTTTCTTTGTTTTTAATATTTTTCAATTTGATTACTAAGTGTCTCGACTTGTTTCTCCTTGGGCTTATCCTGCATAGGACTCTCTGTGCTTCCTGGACTTGGGTGGCTATTTCCTTTCCCATGTTAGGGAAGTTTTCGACTATAATCACTTCAAATGTTTTCTTGGGTCCTTTCTCTCTCTCTTCTCCTTCTGGGACCCCTATAATGCAAATGTTGCTTCATTTAATGTTGTCCCAGAGGTCTCTGAGGCTGTCTTCATTTCTTTTCATTCTTTTTCCTTTATTCTGTTCCATGGCAGTGAATTCCACTATTCTGTCTTCCAGGTCACTTATCTGTTCTTCTGCCTCAGTTATTCTGCTACTGATTCCTTCTACTGTATATTCTAGTGTATTTTTCATTTCAGCTATTGTATTGTTCATCTCTGTTTGTTTGTTCTTTAATTCTTCTAGGTCTTTGTTAAACATTTCTTGCATCTTCTTGATCTTTGCTTCCATTCTTTTTCTGAGGTCCTGGATCATCTTCACTATCATTATTCTTTTTCTGGAAGGTTGCCTATCTCCACTTCATTTAGTCGTTTTTCTGGGGTTTTATCTTGTTCCTTCATCTGCTACATAGCCCTCTGCCTTTTCATCTTGTCTATCTTTCTGTGGATGTGGTTTTTGTTCCACAGGCTGAAGGATTGTAGTTCTTCTTGCTTCTGTTGTCTGCCCTCTGGTGGATGAGGCTATCTAAGAGGCTTGTGCAAGTTTCCTGATGGGAGGGTCTGGGGGTGGGTAGACCTGAGTGTTGCTCTGGTGGGCAGAGCTCAGTAAAACTTTAATCCACTTGTCTGCTGATGGGTGGGGCTGGGTTCCTTCCCTGTTGGTTGTTTGGCCAGAGGTGACCAAACACTGGAGGCTACCCAGCTCTTTGGTGGAGCTAATGGACTCTGGGAGGGCTCACGCCAAGGAGTACTTCCCAGAACTTCTGCTGCCTGTGTCCCTTGTCCTCATGGTGAGCCAAAGCCACCCCCACCTCTGCAGGAGACCCTCCAACACTAGCAGGTAGGTCTGGTTCAGTCTCCTATGGGGTCACTGCTCCTTCCCCTGGGTCCCGATGTGCGCACTACTTTGTGTGTGCCCTCCAAGAGTGGAGCCTCTGTTTTCCCCAGTCCTTTCAAAGTCCTGCAATCAAATACTGCTAGCCTTCAAAGTCTGATTCTCTAGGAATTCCTCCTCCCGTTGCCAGACCCCCAGGTTTGGAAGCCTGATGTGGGCCTCAGAACTGTCACTCCAGTGGGTGGACTTTTGTGGTATAAGTGTTCTCCAGTTTGTGAGTCACCCACCTAGCAGTTATGGGATTTGATTTTACTGTGATTGAGCCCCTCCTACCATCTTGTTGTGGCTTCTCCTTTGTCTTTGGATGTGGGGTATCTTTTTTGGTGAGTTCCAGTGTCCTCCTCTCGATGATTATTCAGCAGTTAGTTGTGATTCTGGTGCTCTTGCAAGAGGAAGTGAGTCCTTCTACTCTGCCATCTTGAACCAATCTCTTCTTAACTACTTTTTCTTAAAGCCAAGAGCAGCTTCATTATAACCCACTATGTGGCCAAGCAGCCAATTTACGATTCACTTTTGACAGTTGGCTGATGTCAGTTTTTTGAAGAATGTATGTTCATGCTTGGAAATGTTGCTAATGTGAAATGGTGTAATTTGTATGATACTCAGTCACCATCTGAACAGCACCCGCATAATTTATTCATCATCTACAAATATCTATGGAACTCAAATGCTGAGTGCTTTAATATGCACATAACAAATCTTTTGTTTTCAAAGCTGATTATGCTGCAAGTTAGCATGGGGCTTCTTGTGAAGGCCCATAGCTATTCCTCCTGCAGCTCTCTTCACGGCATTTACCACTTTCTTTTCATACTCTCTCCCTCAGTAAAAACCAAAGTCATCTTTACAATGGCCTAATAGGCCCTACACAAATGTCCCATATATATCTGACCTCATGACCTATTTCTCTCTCTGATTCCCTTCATGCGTGGATGAAGTGTAAAATTCCAGTGTAGGGCAACAAACGGTCCTTTCTACTGTGCTGAGTACCTACTGCAAGACCAGTATACCAGAGTGGATAAAAAAGATTCTGCCATCAAGGAATTTCCAATAGTTTCGGAAACAAGACTAAATAATACACATGACAATATGTGAATAAATAAGTTGCTACTAAATTTTGTGGTATAAATTTTAAATACTAAATTCTAGGAAAGTTCAGAGTTCAGATAAGGCATGATGAGGACCGTCTCCTTGTGTCCAATTACCATGATGACAATAACAAACTGAAGGCCTCTAACTCTTTCTCTCTCCCACTACTTTCCTTGAGTACCAGGTGAGCATTTCTACTCCAAAGTAAGCAAGTGCAAGACAATTTATTATTCCTGATTTCAGTTAGTGGCTTTTCCACCTATTCTCCAACCCCAGCCAGAACTTGGAAGTCACCCTTAATTTTGCCTTTTAACTGCCTCCTCACCCCAGTCTGCATCTTGTTAACCTGGCCCTTCCTAAGTATGTTCTATATATAGATCCCCTTCTCTAAACTTCCATTTCCAGTACCTTGGCTGGTGCCAATGTCATCTCTGTTTTGGGTTTTACAACAACCATCTAACCATGTCACTAACTCTAAGCTGTTTACCCCAGCTACTGCTACCCCATCCGTTTTATATACAGCAAAGTGATCTTTCTAAAGTTCAAATCAAATGATTTATTTCACTCACTATTGTTCTCAGAATAAAATCCTTTGCATGGCATCAATGGTCCTGTTTGTTACACATCTTTTCCAGGTGATATTCTGGATGCTCTCAGGTCTGATGGAAGACAGTGGGTGCTCTTCCTATCACCAAATTTAACAAGGCCCACTAGGGCCAGTATTAATCAAGTGGGTCTGATCCAAGGGAGTGGAGTGGGGTCGGGGGGAGAGACTTTGGAAATGTGGTTCTAGGCACAAAGCCAAGACCAGGGTTTAGGCTCTCAAACAGGCTCCACTCCAGCACTGCTGCGTAGTGTTAAAGGGGTAATGGGAGCAGAAATAGAAACTGAACTATGGCCAGATGTATTAGGTGTCTATTGCTGTGACTACAAACTTATCAATTTAAAACACCACACACGTATTATCTCACAGTTTCTGTGGGTCGGAAGTCCAGGCACAGCTTGGCTGGGACCTCTGCTCAGGGTCCCACAGGTTGTAGTCAATACGGCTGGGCTGCATTCCCATCTGGAGCTTGGTGTCCTCTTCCAAGCTCATTAAGGTTGTTAGTAGAATGTAGTTCTTTGCAGTTGTAGAACTAAGGCCATCAGCTCCTAGAGGTTGCCCCTCTCCATAGGCAGTTCACAATATGGCCACTTTTTCAGGGTCAATAGGAGAGCATCTCTCTTTCTTCAAGTCTTTCTTTTAGAGAAGGCCTTGTGTCCACCTGCCTGTCAGTCTGTCTGGCTCCTGACTCTAACGTATCTCTTTAATTCTGTAGCTCCTTCATTTTATTATCCCTTCCTCTCTCATACTAGCTATAAAAATACATTATGAAAATATATTTTTTCTTTCCTTTCTTTCTTGATAACATGTTGAATGGATAACATGTCATCCATTAACTATTACTACTCCTATTTCACAGATTGGGAAATGATGCACAGGAATGTTAAAGAATTTCCCTAGGTTCACACAGCCAGGGCTGGCCAAATGGTAGCTCTGGAATTCAAGACAGCTGGGGAAGAGAAAATTGGATAACCTATGTCCTAGTCACAGTGACCCTGAAAGAATGCATGGGAAGGAGCAGTTGGAGACAGAAGTTGACTTTCTCTGTAGAGGTGGACATGTGGGTGTCAAGAGAGAGGGTATTGACAGTAATGATGTCAACCTGGGGTTTCCTCTGAAATGTGACTAAATCTCACTGGTGCTTGCCATTCAAACAGTATCTACATGACAGAGACATTGAGATCACATCCAGTGTGAGGCTCTTGTTACATGGAAGATCTATGAATGCCACCCTTTGAAATGAAAGAGAGATTATGAAGGACAAAACAGTGCATTTTTAACATGATCTAGATAGAAAAAAAAAAGGGGGGCATGCATATCATACTTGTGGAGTGCATTGTTAGAAGGCATAGTGTAAACAGCTTTTGGCAGGAAAGAGCTCTTTGTAGGAAAGAGCTCCCTGCAGGAGGCACTCTTTTGTCTTGTCACTAACCTTAAACCTGGCACCCCTATGCTCTACTCATCTCCAGCCCTAGCACACCTTTCAAATCTTTTGATCACACAATACCTTGCCCAATCTGTTGGTTCTTTCTTTAGATCAAAGAAGTAGAAATGAAGAATAAGTAATTGACAGATGACCAGATCGCTTCCCTAGATTTCCCTTCAGTAATCTCATGAGCAAACTGTGTGAAAAGTTAGCATCTAAAGAAAAATCACAAGAGGTCAACAAGCCTGCCCACAGTGGGGGATGGTGACGACTCTGCCCCCTTATCCCAATAATTAACTGAGATTACTTCCCTTTTACCTTTTAAAAATTTTCATGGCCGAGCAGAGTTGATTTCTGGGGGACACCAAGTCCATCATCTCCCAGGATTGCTGGCATTCTGATTAAAATCAACTTTCATTTCTACTAACATTTTTCTCTCTCTTGTGTATTGATTTTCTAGCACTGAGGTGCTGGACCTGGTTTGGTAGCAATAGCAACTTATTAGCTTGCAGAATAAGGATTCAGAAAGACCTCAGTAGGTACAAATGATAAACTTCAGTTCACAAAGAGAAATTTAATAGTAATAAACATAGGGTTCTGCCTTTGGACTTGACCTCTTTCTTTTAAATTGTGGAAAAATTAAATCACATAACCATTTTTAAGTGTACATTTTGGTAGTGTTAAACTTACGTTGTACAACAGATTTCTAGAACTTTTTGACTCGCAACATTGAGACGCTATACTCAGTCAACACTAAATTACCCCTCCCTCCCTTCCTTTGCCCTTGGTAACTATATTTTCTGTTTCTATGATTTGACTACTTTAGATACTTCATATGAGTGGAATCATACAGTATTTGTCCTTTTGTGACTGGCTTATTTCTCTTAGCATTATGTCCTCAAGGTTCGTCCATGGTATTGAATATAACAGGATTTCCTTTCTTTTAAAGGCAGCCATAGTATTCCATTGTTTGCATATACCACATTTCTTTATCCATTCATCTGTCTATAAACATTTGGTTGCTTCCACATTTGCTTCCATTCCATCACAGCTACTGTGAATAATGCTGTGATGAACATGGGTGTGCAAATATCTCTTTGAAATCCTGCTTTGAATTCCTTTGGATATATACCCAGAAAGGGATAGACAGATATATATATATACATATCCCCAGATTGCAGGATCATATGATAATTCTATTTTTAATTTTTCAGAAACTTCCATACTGTTTTCCATAATAGCCATGCGATTTTACATTACCACTAGCAGAAAAACAGAGTTCCAACTTCTCCACATCCTCTTCAACACCTGTTATTTTCTGTTCTTTTGATAGCGGCCACTTGGTGGACATGAGGTGGCATTTCATTGTGGTTTTGATTTGCATTTCCCTAACGATTAGTAATGTTGAGCATTTTTTCATGTTCTCATTTGCCATTGTTATGACTTTGTTTAATTAACATTTTTAAAGTGGATCACAGAATGGTGAGCCAAGGTTCAACAAGGATCACAAGAGAAATTGAAATAGAAAAGTTTATTACAGGTTTTGGAGGAAGTACACTGCATGCCTCCAGGGGTCACAGAGGGAGGTCAAGGCAGAGTGCAAACAGAGGCAGAACTTGGGGCACATGCCTTTATTAAGGTCTGTGGGTGGAATGCTTTGGGTTTCCTGGCCTAGGGCTGGATCAGTCAATTCAGAGCAAAGGAGTGGGGTTTCTATAAGCCCCACAGTGGTTGTATCTAAAGGGCACATAAGGCATACAGGCATTGGGAGGCAGGGAAGAATTGATCATAGGCTGTTGGGGAAATCATATCAGGACTTGTATTTGCTTGTGACTTTGTGGCTGCAATCTAGGCCATGGGCTTGCATGGGGAAGCAGGCAGAATTTATGGTCCCTGCAGGCCACTTGACCAAACAAAATGGATGCTGAAGCAGCAATACCATGGAGTAGCTTAGCTAAACACTCAGTAGCCATTCTTGGGAGAAATGTCTATTAAATAAAGTCCTTTGCCCACTTTTTAATTGGGTTATTTGTTTTTGTTGTTGTTGAGTTGTAGAAGTTCCTTATATATGCTGGATATTAACCTCTTGTCAGATACGTGATTTGAAATTATTTTCTCCCCTTCAGCATGATGCCTTTTCATTCTGTTGATTGTTTTCTCTAATGTGGAGAAGTTTTTATGTTTGATGCAGTCCTGTTCGTCTGTTTTTTATTTTGTTGCCCGTACTTTTGCTGTCATATCCAAGAAATCATTGCCAAATCGAATGCTATGAAGCTTTCCCCCATTTGCTTCTAGGAGTTTTATAGTTTTAAGGCCTTACATTTAGGTCTTTACTTAATTTTAAGTTAATTTTTATATGGTATAAGGTAAACAGCCTAACTTTATTTCTTTTGCATGTGGATATCCAGTTTTTCCTTAACTGTTTGTCCTTTCCCCATGTGTAGTCTTGGCATCCTTGTAAAAAATTATTTAGCCGTATATGCAAGAATTTATTTCTGGGCTCTCTATTCTGCTCCGTTGGTTTTTACATCTATCTTTATGCCGGTCCACAGTTTTTTTTTCTTTAAGTTATTTATTTATTTTTGGCTGCGTTGGGTCTTTGTTGCTGCATGCAAGCTTTCTCTAGTTGCGGTGAGCGGGGGCTACACTTCGTTGTGGTGCACGGCCTTCTCATTATGGTGGCTTCTCTTGTTGTGGAGCACGGGCTCTAGGTGCGCGGGCTTCAGTAGTTGTGGCTCGTGGGCTCTAGAGTGCAGGCTCAGTAGTTGTGGTGCACGGGCTTAGTTGCTCGGTGGCATGTGGGATCTTCCCAGACCAGGGCTCAAACCCGTAGCCCCTGCATTGGCAGGCGGATTCCCAACCACTGTGCCACCAGGAAAGTCCCACAGTCTTTTAATTACTGATGCTTTGTAATATGTTTTGAAATCAGAACATCTGAGGCCTCCAACTTTGGTTCTCCTTTTTCAAGATAGTTTCTGACTATTCAGGTCCCTTGAGATTGCATATGAATTTTAGAATGGTTTTTCCTATTTCTGTGAAAAATGCCACTGGGATTTTGATAGGGACTGCACTGAGTCTGTAGATTGTCTTGGGTAGTATGAACATTTTAACAATATTATATTTTCCAAGACACAAGTACAAGGTGTCTTTCCATTAATTTTTATCTTCTTTGATTACTTTCAACAATATTTTATACTTTTCAGTGTACAAGTCTTTCACTTCCTTAAGTTTATTCCTAAGTATTTTATCCTTCTTGATGCTTTAGTAAATGTGATTGATTTTTGGATCCTGCAACTTTACTGAAATTGTTAGTTGTAATAGTTTGTGTGTGTGTGTGTATAATCTTTAGAGATTTGGGTATGTAAGATTATGTCATCTGCAAACAGAGGTAATTCTCTTTTCTAATTTGGATGACTTTTATATCTTTTTCTTGTCTAATTGCTCTGGCTAGAACTTCTAGTACTATGCTGATTACTAGTAGTGAGAATGGGCATCCATGTCTTATTCCTGATCTTAGATGAAAAGCTTTGAGAGTTTCACCATTGAGTATGATGTTAGCTGTGGGCTCTTCATAGATGGCTTTTATTATATTGAGGTAGTTTCCTTTATTCTTAGTTTGTTGAATATTTTTATCATGAAAGTGTATTGAATTTTTTCAAATGCTTTTTCTGCTTTTATTGTGATGATCATGTGGTTTTGGTCCATTTTATTAAATGTGGTGTATTACAGTGATTATTTTCATATGTTCAACTATCCTTCATTCTAGGTATAATTCCCACTTGGTCATGGTATATAAACCTCATATATGTTGTTGAATTTTGTTTGCTAGTATTTTGTTTAGGATTTTTGTGTCAATATTCACCAGGGAGATTGGTCCATACTTTTCTTCTGTTATCTTTGGTTTTTGTATAAAGATAATGCTGGCCTCATAGAATGAGTTTGAGTGTGTGCTCTCCTCTTCAATTCTTTGGGAGCATTTGAGAAGAACTGGTATTAATTCTTTAAATGTTTGGTAGAATTCTCCAGTGAAACCATCTGGTCCTGGGCTTTACTTTACTGGGAGGTTTTTGATGACTAATTCAATCTCAATCTCTTAACTAGTTATAGTTCTGTTCAGATTTTCTTTCTTCATGATTCAGTCTTGGTAAATTGTATGTCTCTAGGAATTTATCTATTTCTTCTAGGTTATTGAATTTGTTGGTGTATATTTGTTCATAGTTATCTTATGATCCTTTTTATTTCTATGGCATTAGTTGTAATGTCTCCTCTTACATTTCTAATTTTAGCCACTTGGATCTTTTTTTTCCTTAGTGTAGCTAAGGTTTGTCAATTTCATTGATCTTTAAAAAAAAAAACTCATGGTTTCATTGACTTTTTTCCTACTGTGTTTCTTTTTTTAAAATATAAATGTATTTATTTATTTTGGCTGCATTGGGTCTTTGTTGTGGCACATGGGCTCTTCGTTGTGGCATGTGGGGTTCTCTAGTTGCAGCACATGGGCTTCTTTAGTTGTGGTGCGTGGGCTTCTCTAGTTGTGATGTGTGGGCTCTAGAGCACGCAGGCTCAGTAGTTGCAGCGCATGGGCTTAGTTGTGGTGTGTGGGATCTTAGTTCCCTGATCAGAGATTGAACCTGGGCCCCCTGCATTGGGAGCATGGAGTCTTAACCACTGGACGACCAGGGAAGTCCCCTTTCCTATTGTGTTTCTATATGTCATTTATCTCTGCTCTAATCTTTACTATTTGCTTCCTTCTGCTTTTTTTTTTTTTTTTTTTTTTGTGGTACCCAGGCCTCTCACTGTTGTGGCCTCTCCCATTGTGGAGCACAGGCTCCGGACGCACAGGCTCAGCGGCCATGGCTCACAGGCCCAGCCGCTCCGCGGCATGTGGGATCTTCCCGGACCGGGGCACGAACCCATGTCCCCTGCATCGGCAGGCGGACTCTCAACCACTGTGCCACCAGGGAAGCCCCCTTCTGCTAACTTTGAGTTTAGTTTGTTCTTTTTCTAGTCCCTTGAGGTTGTTGATTTGAGAGCATTCATCTTTTTGAATGTAAGCATTTACCATTATAAACTTCCCTTTTAGTAATGATTTTGCTCCATCCATAAGTTTTCATACCCCATTGGTTGTTTAAGGATGTATTGTTTAATATCCGCATTTTTGTGGATTTTCCTGTTTTTCTTCTGCTATTGATTTCTAGCTTGATTCCACTGTGATCAGAGAAGGTACTTATATGATTTTTTAAAAAAAATTTCTTCTCAAATTTAAGATTTATTTTGTTGCTTAACATGTGGGTCTATTTTGAAGAATGTTCCATGTGCACTTGAGAAGAATGTGTATTTTGCTGTTGTTAGGTGGAGTGTTCTATGTTTATTAGGTCTGATTGTTTCATAGTGTTTTTCAAGTCCTCTGTTTCCCTACTGATCTTCTGTCTGGTTGTTCTAACTATAACTGAAAGCAGGGTATTGAAGTCTACTCCTGTTGTTGTTTTGCTGTTTCTCCCTTCAGTTCTTGCAATGTTTGCATCATATATTTGGGAGCTCGAATGATAGGGGCACATCTATTTATGACTGTTATATCTTCCTAGTGAATTGACCCTTTTATCTTTATATAAAGCCCTTCGTTGTCTCTCATGACTCTTTTTGTCTTAAAGTCTATTTTGTCTGATAGAGGTATAGCCACTCCTGTTCCTTAGGTTCCTGTTTGCATGGAATATATTTTTGTACCTTTTCACTTCCAGCCTATGCATGCTCTTAGATATAAAAGTGTAAACAGCATATAGTTGGATCTTTTTTATCCATTCAGCCAGTCTATATCTTCTAATTGGTACATTTAATCCATTTACATTTAAAGTAACTACTAGTAGAGGACTTACTATTGCTATTTTATTAATGGCTTCCCATATATCCTATAGCTTTTTTATCCCTCCTTTCTTCCCTTGCTACCTACTTTTGTGTTTCATTGATTTTATTTTTTAAATAAATTTATTTATTTATTTTTGGCTGCATTGGGCCTTTGCTGTGTGCAGGCTTTCTCTAGTTACGGTGCGCGGGCTTCTCATTGCAGTGGCTTCTCTTGTTGAGGAGCACGGGCTCCAGTCCTGTGCGCTTCAGTAGTTGTGGCATGCAGGCTCAGTAGTTGTGGCTCACGGGCTCTAGAGCGCAGGCTCAGTAGTTGTGGCGCACAAGCCCAGTTGCTCCGTGGCATGTGGGATCTTCCCGGACCAGGGCTTGAACCCGTGTCCCCCGCACTGGCAGGGAGATTCCTAACCACTGCGCCATGAGTGAAGCCCCATGTTTCATTGATTTTAACTTTTTATAGTGACATGTTTTGCTTCCCTTCTCATTTCTCTTTATGTATATTATTTAGATATTTTCTTTGTGGTCATCATTGTAATTAAATAAACTATAAAAGTTTTAACGATCTATTTTATACTGATAACACCTTTAATTGTATATAAAAACTCTACTCCTGTATAGCTCTGCCACCCCTTATTTATGACAAAAATTAGCTCTTTTTATATTGTGTATCCATTAACAGAGATTTATAATTGCTTTTGTTTTAAAAATTATTTACCAGATATTAAATGATTTACACACCTACATTAAATAATACAAGATTCTATATTTGTCTATATATTTTCCTTTACCAGGAGCTTTATATTTTCACATGGTTTTGTGTTGCTGTTTAACATCCTTTCACTTCAAGGACTCCCTTAAGCATTTTCTGTATGGCAGGTCTAGTAGTCATGAACTCCCTAATCTTTAGTTTATCTGGGAAAGTCTTAATTTCTCCTTTGGTTTTGAAGGACAGTACTTGGCTGGCAGGTTTTTTATTTTAGTACTTTCGAATATATTATCCCACTCCCTTCTAGCCTGCAAGATTTCTACTGGGAAATCTGCTTATAATCTAAAGGAAGCTCCCTTGTATATGATGAATCATTATTCTTGGGCTGCTTTCAAGATTCTTTGTGTCTTATGACAGTTTGATGTGTCTTGGTAAGTCTTTAGATTTATCCTAGTTGGAGTCCTTTGAGCTTCTTGAATTTGTGTGTCCATTCCTGTGTCAGATTTGGGAATTTGGGGGCCATTATTTCTTAAAATAGATTCTCTGCTGCTTCCCCTTTCTTCTCCTTCTGGCACTCCAATAACGCATATGTTTTTCTGCTTGATGGTATCCCATAAGTCCCTCAGGCTCTCTTCATTTTTCTTCATTATTGTTTCTTTTTTTCTGTTCTGCCTCAGTAATTTCAAAATCCTGTCTATGAATTTGCTGATTCTTTCTTTTGCCTGGTCAAGGCTGCTGTTGAGTCCCTCTAGTAAATTTTCTTTCAGTTATTGTATGCTACGTTTCAGAATTTTCGTTTGATTCTTCTTCATTGTTTCTCTTTGTTGATATTATTTTGTTCATGCATCATTTTTCTGATTTTATTTAGTTGCCTACCTGTGCTCTCTTTTAATTCACTGAGCACCCCTATAATGATAGTTTTGAATTATTTGTCTGGTAATTCATATATCTCCATTTCTTTAGGGTCACTTTGTGAAGATTTCATTTGTTCCATTAAATGTGCCATGTTTCCTTGTTTCTCTGCATGTTTCTTGTTGGGATTTTGGCATTTGACAAATCTGTCACCTCTTTCAGACTTGCAGTTTGGTTCTGTATAGGAAGGGCTTTCTCCATTCAACCTGGTTAGAGATTCTGGAGACCTCTCAAGCATTCTCTGTGGATGCATTCTCTCTGGGCGTGTGTTTGTAATCTCCTAAATGAAGAGTTTAGCTGGTTTCTACTCAGGAGTTCTTCCTCTTGTCTGTCTGCACTACTGGGACTCTCTGGTGCTACAGTAAGCAGTCATACCACTGTTTACTGGAGCTCCACATGTCTATCTGTGGTACTGCACTCTGGTGTATGATAATTGTCTTTGTTCTTAGAGACCTGCAAGTATGCACCTTGTTCCTGCCTGTGCTTGGATTCAGGCAAGACAGAAACCAGTCCTTCATACAGCACCCACTAAAAGTCAGAATTTTAGATGTGTGGGCTTCCCTGGTGACACAGTGGTTGAGAATCCACCTGCCAATGCAGGGGACATGGGTTCGAGCCCTAGTCCGGGAAGATCCCACGTCCTGCGAAGCAACTAAGCCCATGCGCCACAATTACTGAGCCTGTGCTCTAGAACCTGCGAGCCACAAGTACTGAAGCCCATGCACCTAGAGCCTGTGCTCCACAAGAAGAGAAGCCATGGCAATGAAAAGCCCGCGCACCACATTGAAGAGTAGCTCCCACTTGCCACAACTAGAGAAAAGCCTGCGCGCAGCAACAAAGACCCAACACAGCCAAAAATAAATAAATAAATTTGTTAAAAAAAAGAATGTTAGATGTATGTCCTACCCCTTTCTCTCCCCAGAGAGTAGATGGGAGTTGGGGGTTCCTCCCAATCACACTGCACAGCATGAAGGGCTCTGGCAAAATAAAGTGTCCCAAATTTTCCTACCAGGATTTGATATGGTTGCTTTTGCACTTGCCTGAGGTGCAGGAATCTTTTAACTGGTTTCTTTCTCTCTCACATTAAGTATTCGACCCAAGAACTGTTGTTAAATCTGTGTCTCCACAGAGGCATGAGGGTCTAGGGCTTCCTGTTCCACCACTTTGCTGATATCATTCTGTGCTTGACCCTCTTTTAAAGGTCTTATCTGATTAGATCGGGTCCATACAGGATAGTCCCCCTTTTGATTCATTCAAAGTCACCTGGTTAGGTATCTTAACTTCATCCACAAAATCCTTACAATTTTGCCATATTCTATTGGTTGGAAGCAAGTCACAGGTTCTACCCATATTCAAGGGGAAGGGATTACACATCAAGGGTCAGGAATCATGGAGACTATGTGAGAATTCTGCCTACCATACTAGTCCTATCTTAGTTGGTGGTATGGGTACTTACAGAGAGGCTAGAGCCTAACCTCAAGTGCTTCCAGGACCTATATTAAATCTTGGCATAGAAGTGTTTTGACTCCACTTACTGGTAAAAATGGGGCTCTTGTTCTGATGCCAGCCTCTTCTCTCATTAGCTAAGGACCTGACAAAGGCTAAAGGTACATGAGGTAGGCTCTTATCAAAGATTTTATTTTCCAGTAAATGACTACATTTAAATTTCCTGGTGCTTCACAACCCAAGAGCTTCACTCCATTGTTCCCTGAATGTTCCACATCTTCTGAGCCTTTGTTTGGGAAGTCTTAGGTATCACTGAGTTGTACAAAACAGAAACCCACTCAACTGAGCTTCAGAAAAAAATGAGAGGATTTTTAGTGTGGATCTAGAGGAATCGCCCAGAATCCAAGAATATTAATTGGGCTTTATCAGGAACTGAAACCAATAACTGGAAATCTCTCAATCTCTGTGTAATGTTACCTTCTGGAGCTACTTCATTCTTTCTACTTTTTCAGCTTCTCAAAGCATACAGTAGAAAATGGCTTTGTTACAATAGAAATTTTAGTACCTACTTACCATGTTTATACAAGTCTAGTACCTGCTCTTGTCTAGAATCACTACCCCGATTCCAAATTCTTGAGAAAGAGAATCTAATTAGTCCAATTTGATTTAGCTAAAGCCTCTTGATTTCAGCTAAAGCCTCTTATTAGTTCTGTAAAAGTTTTGTTAAATACATAAGTAATTTTCTACATTATGATGTGTGGAAAAATAAATTTGTTCTCTATTTTTCAAATATCTATATTACATTTATTTACTTATTTTTCTAATACTTTATATCATGTTAGGTTAGCTACAATCCCACTACAGTACTGAGTAGTGGTGGTAATGATGGGTATCTTCATTTTCCCTGTGTTTAGTGGGAATGCTTCTACAATTTCACCAGGATGTCTTTTTGATTTACCTCCTGACCCATTAGTTGTTCAAGATTATGTTGTTTAATGTCCACACATTTGTGAATTTTCCAGTAAAGGTGTTATCAGCTTAAGATAGACTTTATATCTATAAGATGTTTTATGGGAGCTTCATGGTAAGCACAAAACAAAAATATACAGTAGATTCATAAAAGATAAAGGAAATCAAAGCATACCACTATGAAAAACAATGAATTCCAGTGGTACTACAGCAGTCTTTAATCTAACGGCTAATTGTTCCCCATTACTGAGGCAAGACTATTCTATGTACTCTACCTGATGCCTGTGACTCATGAGGTTTTCCACATTTGCTGATGGAAATGGGCATTTTATTTCATTTTTTGTGAGCACAGGGCACTGTTACCTCAAATCCTTTCAGGCAGTTTTTTATCCTGCCCTGAGGACTTTCCACACACATGTGCTGATCAGTACTCAGCTGAATTGAAAACGGGGACCCTACACAGATCTCTGGAGTTCTTTCTGTGCAGCTCTCTCCACTTCATTATTCTGCCCTGTGAACTACACCTCCCTTGCTGTCCTGGACTCTGAGCTCCACCTCCTCAATTTAGGGAGTTTGCCAGGCTTGCCTGGGCTCCCCTTCCATGATCCATGGCCTGGAAATACTCTCAAGGTAGTAGTAAGCTAGAGACAATTGTAGACTTCACCTCTTTTTTCCCCCTTGTCCCTCAGGGATCACTGTCCTTCACTGCCTGATGTCCAGTATTTGAAGATCATGATTTCTTATATTTTATCTGTTTTGGGTATTTTTAGGAGAGAGGATAAATCCATCATGGCCAGAATAATCAGTACCAACAAACTTACTCTGAAACATACATGGAAAAATAAAAATGTACATATACCTGAGCCAGTTTTGAGAATAGGAGCAAAAAGGGAGGATGATTCTCTGAGTGTTATCTCCATACCATAAGCATCAGCATCACCTAGGAACTTGCTAGAAATGAAAATTCGTGGGAATCAACCCAAACCTACTTAATCAAAAGCCCTTTAGGTGAGGCCGAACAAGCCCTCCAGGTGACTGATGTGGCAAAGCTTGACAATCACTGATATATACATATATATATATGAAGTTTTAGTTAAAAAAGAAACATAGTACATAAAAGCAAATATAGAAAAATGTTAATGGAAGACTCTAGATGATAGATGTTCCTTATAAAGCTTTCAAATTTGCTGAAAAGAAAAGGTATAGGTATAAGAACAGAAAAACAGACCAAAAGAACACTATAGAGAACTCAGAAAGTCTGTGTATACAGAGGTATTTGATATACAATAAAGATTGCATCACAGATCAACAGAAAGTAGGCCTGTTTAGTAAATGATGTAAAGAAAACGAGGAATTGATCCCAACATTAGGCCATAAACCATGGTGGACTCTAAATGGATTAAAATCTAAATAATAAATATATATATCTAGTAGAAGTAAATGTGAGAAAATAGCTTTTTGGCTCAGCAATGGGGAAGACTTAAGAACAATAAAGCATAATGATATACTTTATTGTTGACAAGTTGATAGATCCGTCTTCATCTACGTTAAACTTTTTTGTAAACAAAATACACCATAAACAAAGTTAAACAGACTGGACCGGGAACACATATTTGCAAATGTCCAAAAGGAAAGGAGAGTAATATCAAGAATGGACAAGGAACTACTACAAATCAGCCTTGAAAACATCAGAAAAATGGGAAAAGGGAATAGGACAATTACAGAATGGTAAACCTTAATGGCTAACAAGTATATGTACTTGTCAAACCACGGGTAATTAAAGGAATGAAATTTAAACCAATGTCAAAATACAATGTTATATTCATCAAACATGCAAAAGTTAGAAAGTCACATAGTACTATTTGCAAATGTGGAGAAATGAGATCCATGTTTAGCTAGTGAGAGCATAAACTGGTGCAGACTGTGGAAAAGTATTTTTACTGGTATTTTGTGAAATTAATAGTATCTATGACCTAGCAATTGTACTCCTAGGTACATATTCTAGACAAATTTTCACACAGGTTCAAAAAAATGAAATAAGGATACTCACCACTGTGGTGTTTATGGCAACACGGGGTGAAGTGGAGGCATCAAAAGTGTTCATCACTATAAAAATGGATAAGTCAAATGCAGTGGAGTCAACTATATGTATACACATCATTGTGTGACCAAAAAAAAAAAAAAAAAACCCTAGAGCCTGTTGCATTTACTTGTATAAATGAAAAACACAATACTGAATGTCTATTCTTTGTATAATCATTATTCACCACATGAATTCCAACTTAAGATTTTTCTAATATTTTACATCCACATTATTTATCAGTACTAAGGACATTTATTTCTGCTCTACAAGTGGTTTTGGTCACATTATTTCTTGGATCCCAAATTTACTTTTGAGATTAAATTTTCATTTTATTCCAATATATCCCCTGGTACCTCTTCTGGAGAGGCTATATGGGAGGTAAATTTTGAAACCTTGAATTCCTGAAACTGTATTTTGCTTTCAGACTTAAATAACCTTAAAGTTTTGGATATATTGCTTTACTGTATCCTTGCATCCAATGATGCTGATGAAAATTGTTAGTCAATCTGATTTTGTTCACTTTGCAAGTAATTTCCTTCACATTTTGGAACTTTGCATGGTGTCCTGATCTGAAATTTCATGAAGATCTATTTATAAGTGTGTTCATGTTACAGTTTTTGTTATGAATGGACCCACTGATCTGAGGACCTATGCTGTTCTTCAGATCTAGGACATTTTCTTGAGCATTTTTTCTCATTCTGTATCTATCTCCTGCCTTCTCCCTTTGAACTCCTATTGGATCCAAGTTGGAACATGAAGACTATTCCTGTCTCACTTCACACTATTTCTTAGTTCTTTTGCATTATATTCTATGGAATCCAAATCTAAGAGAGAGAGTTGATTTGCTCTTTAGGTGTATACTTCCTACTTAGCACAGTTGTTGAATTTGTGACAAATTCTACTTTACATTATAAAGATATTTAAATACTTTCATAAGTTTCAGAAGATATTGCTTTTAAATAGTGATTTCTTTGGTGACATTCATGGTGATGCTTTTCTTCAATTGTTCAGTAACTCTTGTTATCATCGTAGTATGAGCTTGACTACAGTACGCAAATAACCTTCTCAAACTACCTGCACTGATGGTGAGTGAAGGCGATATTACACTGGGTAGGCCACGCCACTTCAAAATGGCCGCACTATTTTTTTCTAATCTAAGCATCCATACGCATTGCTCCTGCCTTGGGCCAGACATCTCCTGCACATTGCTTGGCATAAAAAAGGTGGTTGTCCTAACCAGTTTCTCATGATGCAGCACCCAACCATCACTAGAACTCCTGCTTGATCCACTGTCCTGTCTCTACTTTTGAGGTATCCCTGAAGCCAAATTCACCTTTTGTGGTAGAATCTTCTGGCCCTACCTGCCCTAGGTCTTCCAACAATTCCTTGAAGTTTATCCAGTGTACACCTTTATTTTCCAAAACTTTGGAAATTAAATACTTTTATCTATCATAGTATTAAATCATCTTTTGTCACTTCTAGGGATATGGATGGGAAGGGGAGCATGAAGGATGAGCCAGTGTACAACCTTGAACAATTTACTTTGGGAGATAAGCCTGCACATGGTTCTCGGGAAAACAAATGCTCCTCTGAAGGATGATCCAAATGTGAAGGAAATGTTTTAATATCCATTCTGGGATGGCATTAGTTCTGAGTATTAGGTTTGGTCCTTCATGAAGATGGGGAGTCCTACAATCATCTACCCTAAGAACTCATGCTCCACATACTAATTTTTCTTCAATTTTAATTCTTCATTTTTAGCTTATTTTTCTTTAAGTTTCCTGACAAGGAAATTAGTTGGGAAGAACATATAAAAAAAAAGATCCTTCTAAAGCTCTGCCTTGGAGGAACAAAACTGGTTTGATTAGATTAAAGCAAGGTCAGTTGAGGAAAAATATTTATCGACAATGTTCTTCATACAAAACAAAAATAGCTTTATTGAATCACAGGGTTGGGGGCAGGAAAGCATACATGAGCTTTTCATATTTCATCCTGAAATCAGATTGAGGGCTGACTGAGAAGCTAGGTTGGCCAGATGAAACCCCATGAAAGTTTGTAACTGTCCCTAGTTGTTATATTTGAAAAAGGGAATTATAACAGTAGCATCATTTTTCAGTCTCTTTCTTAAAAATTCTACTGAGGTATTTTCCCCAAATAAACCTTCTCAGTTTAGAATGCTGCTTGGATTTTAGGACTGTACATTTTTGGAGACCGTAAATTTTAATTCCACAAATTGCTTCACAAAGAGTATGCAAAGTCCTAAAAAGAAAATGGCATTCTCTTAAGATTTTTCCAAAACTATAAATGACTGTGTTTGCTACCCTGCTGGGCTTAAAATTCTGCAGAGGTAAAGAAACAGCAGCTTTAGATATAAGATAGTCAACCTTTTCTGAATTCTATTATTAGAAACAAAAGGATTACCTAAAGGTTTGAGCTGGCTACTTATATAATCTAGACTACCTTTTAAAAGTAATTGCTTGTTCCCTTGTTCATCATCAATTATGTGTATTCATTAACTCTTAATGAAACAAAATTATTCTAATTTTGATTTCAATATATCGTTCATAAGAAATCTATTTACTATACATTAAACCAAAAGTATAAGCTAATAAGAACTTCAACAAAGAATGAAAAAAATACCTTTTCAAGTAGATGTGACTGATCACCAATCATGAACTGAAAAGCATTTCCATCCCAAAGGCTTCCTTCAGAAGTAAAAAATAAGGTAAACCTACACTTCTTCCATACCCAGAAATACGAGGGGTTAAATGTTCTTAAAGAATTTTTCAAGTATATACACAGCTTCAAGTCCAAAGAGGTCAGAAAAATATTTACAAAATAAATGTGTAGGGAGTTTTAGAATTTCATGGAGTCAGAGGAACCAATGATTCCTTAATGAATCAGCATAAAACTTTAGTTTGTGTAAACAATTTTGTGCTGGACGTATAATTTTTAACGGTTTAAAATTTTAGGGTGGTCAATTTTAAATGCTGTTACTAAAAATAAGACAGTTTTGGTTTTGATGGTTTGCTACATAATACTTATTAAAAGTAAGTATATCAATTATGGGCATGGGCCTTAACTACAGATTACTCAATAATATATAAACTAAAAATGTCTTTTCTATTTCCTCAAAAGATTTAAATTATTACTCTTTTATTCAAATTTTGAAATTTTATCATTACCAAAACAAAAATTCTAATGAAGAATTCTTGTTATTTAATTTTAATTTTCCAGCATTTTAGGAGAAAACTTTGGCTATTTAAGTGCAAAACTATTTTGCTATTAGTTTTTTAAGTTATGTGTCATGTTACTCATCTTGTAACAAACTTTCTTACTTGACTTTGTGTGTTACGAGAACATTAAAATTTTTTTAAATTAACTAGAATAGAAGAAAATACTAGTGTATATAACATTTGTTGTACTTGTAATATTTCAATATAATGTGCAGACAACTAATTTAAGGTTAGATCATCGATGAATCAATTGTTCTTTGTGGCTTATTTCCTTTTCCAAAATCACAGTCTGTGTATCTGATTCAAGGTAAAGAAGTTGAAAATGTCAGAATTATACCTATTTTTTGTATTCCTTATTAAAAGCAGAATGTGACTGTGAGAAGTTGACTGAAACCAATAAAAAATGATGGGAGTAATTTTAGAATGCCAAAATTAATATTTTAAAATAAACTATGAATAAAGGGAACACCAAGGCTTGTCTTAAAGAAGCTGTTTGTCATTTTTTAGAGATTACAACACACATACAATAAATGAATTTTATCAAAATACAGCACATTTTGTCTACTATATCCATAAAAATCAATTCCTATGTAAATAGTACTGAAAATCAACTAAAATGAGTTAAAATTTACAAAGAGTTGTTAAAGGGCTTCAATCAATATTATTAAAACTATACAGTACAATAACCAATTGATAACATCTTGAAAGAAGTGCAGTATTGGAGTTCACATCTTTTTAAAAGTACTGCCTATTTACTCTGACTAGCAAGAAACAAACGAGTCCAACTCACTTTTGCAAAAATAATGCAGATTGCTGTTTTCGCTAGTCTTATAGAAGACTTAACCTTAAAACAAGGTTGAAGAACAAAGCGTAACAGATTCAAAATTCCAAAATTATATTTCTTAGTAATTAAAAATGAATTGCAATAACTGAATATTGCTCTAATGAAACGCTCAGACTAGCCTCGACTAAAAACAGTTATTGGTCTTCTATGGCACTTTTTTCTGGTCCAAATAACCATGCATTAATTCTTACCATTGCATGTCACTCAAATTTTATTTGATTACATAGACAGAACAAAAACAAATAAAATTAATGGTTTGAACAAAATTAATAAACCTCTATCAAATAATTGTTACACTAACGAGGAACAAAGGCAGTTGGTGGTAAAACACTATTACACTGATACACTTAGAAACCCTTTAAAGACTCTGAAGGGTCGAGTTCACATTTAATGTTACCTGTAGGAACAGCCCTTTATCTGAACACCATTACACACTGGTAGGCCTCAAGGACCCATCCCTTTGCTCTACAACTCTCCACAGCAATTCTCTATCACTGTGCCAGTTTCACAAACTTGCTTTGGTTTCCTAGCTCCATGCGTACTGTTTCCTTTTACTTTACCAAGGCAATGTGGAGGCCAAACAAAATCAAGAGGCTTTCCTAAATCTTCTTACATTTTGTGTTACAGCAACACAATCTTAAAACTGGCCATTTCAGTTTCATTTGTTGCTTAAAATAAAAATTATAAATTAAGATTAAAATGGAGTACTAATTATAAAACAAATTGCAAGTACCACCATTTGCAAAAAATCAAGGAATTTCTGCATCACGGAAAATGCATGGACCAAAAAAAAAAAAAAACAAAAAGGAAAGAAAATGCATGGACATGCATCTACAGAAGAGTTAAAAATTTCCTGTGACTAAAAAATTGAAACTTGATTCACTAGTAGCAGATGTAGAGTAATGGCTATGACAAGAACAGATCCTGAAGAGCTCATAAAATGCAATTATTGTCTTTTTTATTTCTTTAAAAAGACATCACATTTTTTATTGCATTATTCTATTAATAAAAACACATTAACAGCTGTTTTTTTTTCATTCTTTGCTTCCAGATTTTTATAGGAAATAACTGTTTTAATCTGGCCTTGGAAAGTGAACCCACCAGCACCACCTTCACCTACTCATTCTTCAATTCAATATGCACATAGCAAAAGCCAACACTTTGAATCTCTTGCCCACATAAAAAAAAAAGTTTCAGCAGAAAAACATTAATACCAGTTGAATAAAAATAAGGGCATAAAAGCTATGAGATAGATAGCTCTGCCATCTGTCTCTGGGCTACAATCAAGGCTAACTAGAGCCTTGCACAGAGTTCAATCATGTGTATGAAATCCAAAAATAAACCTACACTCTATACAAAAACAACATACATTTGTTTTTGTAGCCTTGACTGCTATGTTTAAAAACCTAAAAGTTTTATATGGTATGAATTCAACAGTCTCCCCTATATACTGTACAGTGGTTCTTTCCCTCTAATCACAAATTCCATTATTTCATTAATGTACAAATTTGAACATATTTGAGTTCTTTATATATAAAAATAGTCAAAATATTAATTTCCCCTGCAAGTATCTTCCAATAAATCTTGCTGTCTCTCCATTTTTTAGTCCACAGCTCTTATGAGGAAACCTCTCGTACAATGATGAGTTCTACTGTGTTCTGGAAAGTTTTTAGCAAGGACACTGCTTGTCCATGTTCAATATTGATAAAACTGTAGCCATTAGCCTAGAAGAAAGAAGAAAAAAGCTTAAAAAAAAATTTCATAGTCATTTATTTGCATTTGTGCATTTGAATTTCTGCCAGCTCACAAACCTGGCAGAAAATAAGCATCATTTTGGCAATTTAAAACAACATCTAGACTCCTGGGCCCTAACCCATCTCTATGGAAATAAAATCTCTGAAGGTGGGACCCAGGACCTGTATCTTGCCCACATTTTCAGATGATTCTTACATAGCAACCTGACATTAGGAAGCACTTGTCTAAGACAGTGTCAGACATGGTGTTGTGTGTATACGCTAAGGTACAACTGAGGTCACCAAGCTGCAAGGGTAAAAGAGGTCAAGGCCTAGTCTTTCCATTGACTAGGAGCCACCAGATCAAGGACACTACACTTCTTATAATTTAAGCTAAACATCTAATGATGTTTTACTATACATCAGACACACAGTTCTAAGTGCTTCTTGTGAATTAAATCCTTTAATTCTCGTAACACACAGAGGAGATTCTTTCATCATCTTATTTTAGAAGAAGTTAACATTCGTAAACTTAAACAAAAGGCTAAGATATATTCCAAAAAATGCTAAGGTTTATTTAAAAATATCAGTATGATCTTCCAAGGTACAAGGTGGAAATATCTTAAGCTATGAAAGCACTGGAGAGTAGCCTATAAGAAACGCCACTGTTTTCATCCACAAGTATTTGAAGATATCTTCATAAAATGCTTACTTTCAAATCTGGCATTTAATAAGCCCTTGATGAGGAAGGCAGATGTTATAAAACAAAAAGTAATAAAAAAAATGTATCTTAGTTACCTGAATAATTTTATCACCTGGTTGCAGTAATTTTGATGCTGGCCCTTCAGGCTGTACCCTTGTTACAAATATACCCTTTAATAACAACAAAAAAGATAATTATTTGATGGAATTTGATAATTATTTGATGCATAAATAAAACAGTACCAAGGAGCAATCTTTTTTTTAATAGTATGCAAATATTTGAATTGTGGTGCAAGTTTTCTCCCTGTCTCCTCTGAATAATATTGTGACCACGCTATGTTATTTGTGCTTCTGGTAATTCTTACTTTAGTGATTTTTATTAAAGTGATAAAAAAGTTATTCTATAGATGTGAAGAAAAGTATTAACAATTAAAAAATCACTTCACAATATAATGAACATTAAAAATTTTTGGTTAAATTTGTAGCCCTTAAACAATTTGAGCTGATCACATTTCAAAACAAAAAGCTGAACAATACAGAGGGAAATCACAAGGTGATGTCTGTCTATATCTATATAAATATGTTAGATTTTTACTTATACATAAAAGGTACTAATTTAGTGAATAAAAATTAATGAGCATTTCAAGGATATATAAACAAAACTCACATCGTCATCAGGTCTGAATGGGTTTCCTCTTCCCCCAACCCCTCCTGATATGCTAAATCCAAGTTCTGGATCCTTGTCAACTCTCACTCGAATCTGAGTTAATATGGAAATAAACTTATTACTAATATCAGAAAAAGCTATAATACAATAATAACCACACTGGTAAATTAAGTTCAAGAAAACATAAATATGTAAGAATTCAACTAAAATAAATATTTGGGCAGATGAAATGAAACTACAATGTGAAATATTATGTTAATGAGTTAGTGAGTTAAAGGCACAGCTGGGATTATAAAGCATAGCTCCTAAATTAACCTATTGCTATCTTATGAGGATATGCAACAAATTAATGTTGACTTTATATATTTTGGACAGCACGGACTTTAATGACATAGAGCATACACACAAAACATGTATTTTATTATCAGTTTCCATTTGTAGAACATCTAAATTACATAGTATTTCTGACTACTGGATGTTTCATAAGACATCTAAAAGATCCCTGGGTGGTTGTTGGATATTAACTCATTTCCTAAATCTGTTTATATGCTTCAAAGGAGTTGGGATTGATGATCAATCAATACTATTTTTTACAACCAAGCTATAGAAAAAGATGCAAGAACTAAATTTTTGTTATAAAACACTCCCTTTCCCCAGAGACCAAAACAAAATGAATGAAGCATTTGTTCCCTAAGTTTCTAATAATAATATTTTATTAATAAACTATCAAAATATATGAATATATAACTGTTGACTTTTTAAGTACTTTGTAAGATTTAATTCTCAAAGTAGTCTGGAGACTATAGGCCAGTTTCAAAAGCTAACTATCAAATAACAATTAGCAAACTATAATATGCCATTCAAGTTTAACGGTCTACTATTTTTATTCCTGAAGAAGGTCCGATTACTGGAGTATCATCATCAACCAGTTTTGGAAATACAACCACCTTAGGAAAAAAAAAAATCATGCCCTCAATACTATCCTATATCAATTTATCAGAACAGGGGGGATCATACTGTCAAGTTAAACCACAAAGTTTAATACCTTATAAACTTAACATGAAACCAAGCCATTAAACAAAACAGTAAAAACTATGTTAAAATTCTGTATGGATTTATTGCTATAATTAAATAACCTATAAAATACATTAAAAGCTTAGTCTCATATTCCAAATATTCTTGATCATTCTTACCTCTTGCCTTGCCAGTTCATGGCCTTGTCTAGGAGAACAATGGGGCTGTGTGTATGGAGGCTGGTGGGCCACTTTCAGCATCAAGTAATCAATTAGTTGTTCTCTAGAGGGATGCCTTGCCACAGATGCCTGAGGAAGGGGGTGATGTATTTGACTATAATTTGCCTGAGGCCTGAGAGGCTGGCCCATCTGTCCATTACTCAAAGGCATCTAAGAAAAACATGAAGTCTCTTAAAATGACCAATAATAATGCCTTGTTACAAATATTTGGATGTTCTTCTTGGAGCAATACAAAAGCACTAGAGTTTAACATTCTAAATCACACAGTATCACGCCATGTGTGCCATTTTTTCTAATTTTACACTTTTAAAAGAAAAAAAACTGTTAATGTCTTAATTCTAAGCTTGTCTGAGTGCTCGCTAATAGATTCACTCTTCAAAAGTTTCAAATTAAAGTACATCATATCTACATTTAAAATTATTTGCTTTTCTGTAAGCTTAACCCAATGTTAAAATGGTAAACAGTATGTCAAATTTTAACATTTAAGTAAGCCCATTAAAAGGGCATCTCTTCCTATACTATACTTAATCTCTCACATACACTCAAAATATGCATTTGCTGATGCTTTTCTTTAGAATGAAAGTGTAAGTAGTTTTGTGGTAGAAGTTTTTCATAATCTGAGTATATTCTTCTACCTCTATTCTTTCCTCTCCAGAATTAAAAAGCCAATCTAGCTATGCAGTAGAAAATTGATTTATTCCTTGTGTGTGTGTGTGTGTGTGTGTGTGTGTGTGTGTGTGTGTATCAAGTTAGGAATTTTTAAACTCTCTAAGTATTAATCCCATAGAATGTTAACCACAAAAATTAAACCATGACATTTTATTTTGCTTTTTTCACAAGCTAAACAAAAACTCCATATTATTCTGTTGCTGTTAAAGAAATATCTTTGTCTTAAAGTCTCTTGTTTTTTAGATTTAAAAATAACCTTTATGGAAATGTGATAATAGCTTACTTCTGTTAATGTGAGGAATCTATCTGAAAAATAAGAGGTTATATTTACATTACAAATATTTGCATATAAAGAAATTTTTGTGTAGAAGAAGAAATAAGTACATTTAAGCGATTCAGTCATTTAAAACTTCATTGTTAACTATTAACCCACAAGGAAATTAGAGAAAAACTGTGATGATTTGCGTCCCATTTCCCTAAAATTATCCAAAGTAGAAAAGTTTGGGAAAACATTATGGCAATAGTTTCAGAACTATGTATTATCTTCTTATGTTCATCTTGCTGAGGAATACAAAGTTTGGTTTTGGTGAATAATATTTTTACTTTAAAAAAAAGTTCTCTTTTTGACTGTATTATACTTGAGAACTTAGTTAATTCTGAGGCCTGGGAATATACATGAGTGTTTCATGACAGGGCACAAAGATATTATTCTCTCACAAATTTTATGTTGGTTGGAGAGAAGAGGTGCTATATTATCTCTTTTTTAAAAATATTGTGGTTGTTTCCCACTTGATCACTGTAGATTTGAAGGAATTAATCCTCCTAGGAGTACTTAAATAGTTGTGCAATTATTTTATTATTTTTGCATAACTCTGTAGACAGCACTTATGTTAGCACAATTTATTCCTACATGCAGATTTAATACCTTTCTCCTGGGGAGAATACTCCAGACAGTAACTACTTCTGACCCATTCTTAAGACTCCCTGACACCTAGAAATTAGACATACCTGAATGTGTAGAACACATTCTACATCAGTGTTAAACATAGCCATGGAATATACTAAGCTATGATTAGCAGATAACTCAGGAGAATAAAAAGCATAAAACAAACTCAGTAACCCAAACCAGAAAATGGATATTAAAAAGAAAAAAGAAATTGGATAGCAGAAAAAGAAACTCGACAGCAATTAAAAGAAAAACAACAAAAAAGGGTAAAATAAATAAATATGTACAAACTTACATGGCTGGATTCCTACTCTCAAGAACAATGTAGAAGTTTATATAATACATAACTATGCTTCACAATTATAACTGGTTATACTAGGGATATGGGCTTAGTTAAGATGAAGAACAGCTGAGGAAAATACTAAAGAAAAGAATTATCTATCCAGCATTGGTGACAAAAAAGTAAACTCTCTAAATGAGTGATGCTTTAGTTATAAAAGTAGTAAGAATACAACCATCATCTATTCTACCATATACAAAAGTCTTTCAAGGTGATTTCTAATTACATTTAAAGTATGTTAAAATGCCTTCATCCTCCAATGAAGAATTTAAGACGGGTTCATATTTAACTCTCCAAACAGTTTTACTATCAGGAATGCCAAAAAGTAGGAGATACTACAGAAATCCAAAAATAACAAAATGATTCTTCAGTGTGGAAGAAATCATGGAATAAACTAAGAAACAGCAGAGTGAAATTTCATTTCATATTTCTCAATTATTAAAAAAAAACCCTTACTAATCACGAGGTGAAGGCCCTCAAAAAAGCATTTTCAGCGTTAAAGCATATATGATATTTCTTAGTTCAAAAGCTGTAAAACACAATAAGCTCACAGATACTACTTCATTCCCTGAGCACCTACTTTCATCAAGCTGTCTGGAAGAACATCTTTGTGACTAAGTGTAGCTGACGGGTAGTTCTGCTGTCCTGAAATGAATATATCATCTTGACAAGGATCTCCTGCACAGGATGTCTGGGGATGCTTCAAATGAGGGGGAAATAAAAAATAAACAAATAATGATCTTTAAGATGTGAAACCAAAATGATGATGACACTTGAGAGGAGATACTGCTAGACAATGGAAAGATGAAGAACCAAATCAAACATTACCATCATAACTACCATCGATATTAGCACCTTTATAATGGGTGTTAACTATATTTATTTATTTATTATTGTGGTAATCACTTTGTAATACATACATATATCAAACCATCATTACGTATACCTTGAACTAATATAATGTTATATATCAGTTATATTGCAATAAAACTGGAAAAAATATTAGTACCTTTAACAGTCTTTCAAAGTTACATGGCAAAATGTTTGTTCTTATAATGTGTGGAAAGTACATACGAACATATACTGTTAAGATATTCCTTTATAATACTTTTAGTTTTATTTACAGTAATACCTAGCTTTTAACACCTTGAGCAATAAATTTAGTTATTAATCCAAGTTATTACCCAAATTTTAAGAGAAACTAAAATATATGCACTCCTGTTGAGCACAGCAAAAAGTTTTTTGGTAAAAAAATTAACTGCTGTTTTTTTTAACAGCACAGTATCACCCAGGATTTCCTTATTAATGATGAGCAATATCAATAAACATACAGTCTTATAAAACTTGCTTTAGCCTAATTGTATCATACTAATATTAGCTCAGTATTTTCAAAAGCACTGCTCTGATGAAATGCTTTTAAATTTTATTAGAGTTCATATTTTTATATATCAAATAACATCCTTACATTATAGTTTATTTCACTGATACCTTTAGAGAAAAAACAGACTCAATATCTCATTATCTCTGAATATTTCTTATAAATATGCTGGGAGGCAAGATGCTTATTTTTCATCTTAATTTAGTTCTAAACACACCTAGCTATATTTTAGAAAACTACAGAGACTGTGATAAATAGCAGTACTGTTACCTTCAAAACAGTGTATGGCTGGCAACACATATACGCAAACTATATCATCATGTTGAAAAATAATCTGAAATCCAGTTCATTATGATATGCCATAGGATACATGTAAATCTAAGGGTTTATAATTTAGTCTTAGGAACCATATCTGCAACAAAGCTATCATGTGCAGTTTGTTGCTAGTTCAAACCATGGCTTAGCATTTTTAGATGTAGTTTGATCTAATTTTGTTTATTTATACAATGAATACTTTATTACTTTATTTTCCTTTTCCGTTTTTGAGATGTGCTTTCAGAATGCATAATAATCAACTCAGCTCACAGCTTGAAGTTTAAACTCAAGTGTGAATGTACGACTATGTCTTTAAATGAACAAGTGCATTATGGATGAAAAAGTTAATAAACGCAACAGACTCAAAGACTCTGACTTGAATAAAAACAAGCAAAAGATATTACTGTTCAAGAATTTGTAAAGAACAATTGTTCCACATGACTATAAAGATTATCCCTGAGTTAATAAAAGCCCCTGGTTTTTACCCCATGGCTTCAGCTGGAATGAGTGCCAGAAATGCAGGGCTTACTTGCCATCATCTCCTCTCTGTTTCAAACTGCTAAGTTACAAAACGATTGTTGCCACTATTATGTAACACAGAAACCAGGTGGTGGCAGGTGACAGAAGGCAAAGCAAGATGGGTAAGGCCCAGCCAGAACAAAGTGAATCGAGGATACTGCTCCTATCCTAGAACAGAGTTAAGCCAGGAGTATATTAAAAAGTAGTAGGAGATTGGGGGTGGTGGGGAAGGAGACACTCAGGAAAAAGCAAAGGACCCAGAAGCAGGGTCACTATGGAAATAAAATTATGGGGGAGAGAATGCAGCTTTACAACGGGAGAAAGGTCTTTTCAGGATGGAGGAAGAGGGGCAGAGGAAACATTTACTTAGAAGCCATGCTACCACCTCAAGTTGTCACGGAAAGAAAAATCTTAAAACAGCCACACAGAGTTTTTCTGTTCTTTCTCCGTTTCTGTCATTCTTATCCCCTACCCTTAACTTTCATTAAAAGAATAAACCTTTCTTCTTCCCCACTAACGATTACGTGGGTAATAACGGATTTGGGTTTTGCCTTTTCACTGGTACTTAATGCAATTTCTCCAGGCTCACATTTAATCATATTCTGCAAATTATGATTAAACTTAGTTCCAAGTATTTATTTGCCAACCCTCAATCACTAAAGTGAAAATTATTCTTTCCCACAACCCCTCTTTGTATTACACATGGCATAGCCTTAAAACCTTGAGTTAGGGAAAGGAAGCTAATTTTAAGAGAAAGCACTGCGAAGAAAAATAATTTTTTAAAAAACCTCTTAGATTCCTATCGCTCACCCCTTTTTATATAAGAGCTGACTACATCCTTAGTTATGACCACAGAAACGTAAGAGATAAAAACGAAATCAGCTTTGCAGAGTTTTAGAACTAAGCCATGGAAGAACTGGGAGGTAAACAAGATATTTAACCCACAGCACAAATTTATTTTCTAGAATTGTTAAAACATCAAAATGTGGGGTTTCTTCCTCTTCTATGTACTAAAGGTACTGATCTACTACAGGTACTCACTCGAAAAATGTGCCCACCAGAATCTCTTCCGTCTGCAATACTCAAGGCAAGACTGCCTTGGCTGCCATGCAGATCCCTAGAGCTGCCATAGTGACAGTGGCTTACAGCAGTAAAATTGGAATTAAAGGACCTTGACAGCATGCTCTGAATAAAGAGGGGATAGATTTAACAGAGATTAGTGTAGCATGCAAAATTCACAAGACATGTTATGTACATAGACATATATACAAGTAACCCCAATACCACGCAGAAATATCAGGCAACACTGAATTTTTAGTGCCACTGAAAGAAATTGGCACTATTTACCATATATTTACATGAAAACATACATGTACACACATAATTATATGTAAACCCAACCATTCACATGTTTAAACACCAAAAAAGAAAGTGCAACCATACAGCTGCTTTCATAATGCGATTATTTCTTTTACTCCTAACATATTTTACTAGAAGGTTGTCGGAAGATAGGAATTGATGTTATACCCAGATATACCTGTATGTATATAGTTACACACAGAACACAAACTAGTTTCTTTATAAAGATAAACTTTACCAACATTCAGTTATTTCTAAGTCAAAATGGGTTTCTAGAGAGTCTGCTTCATTTTATAGAAATTAATTCTGTCTTATTAAGTAAATGGAGAGTTTAGACATACATAATACAGCACAAAATATATTTGCAAAAAAATATACCTGGCTCTTGGCTATTGCAATTTCTAATAAAAATTATCTTCCACATTTAGGAAAATGTCTTAACATCAGAGAAAAGTTTAGCATACACACAGAGTTTTCGGATATAACATTTAAAAGGCTCCTACTGCTTTACAATTACCAGGAAAAAAATTTCAATAAATCTAGAAAATGCACATGTAAAACTTTTTTTCCCATTCAAATAGATAGGTATTAAAGATTATTATATTTTAGTAGTTAGTAGTGACTTTGCTGCTTAAACTTGAAGAACCCTTCAAGTTTCACTGATGGAATCCTTCCACGACTGAGTTTACTATAAATGCCTAATTGCCAATCCCAGAGCTGCCTGAGAAATGTACTTCAATAAAAGCACTGCCTGATTCTCATTGTTCCTGCTTGCTTATTCCCAGAGTTAACTACTGTTCTTTCACACGTGGATGCTTTTAGTCATGTCCCTAAACTTTAAGGGTCTGATGGTCAAACCGAGAGAAACCATATTTTGGGCATGACTTATTAGTAAGAAATGCACAAATCCACAAATACTTGTTATGACATGTACAAGCATTTATATATATGTTATGACATATATAATAAGCATTTCTGTATTACTCTTAGAAAATACAGATTTTCTCCAGATTATGAAGTTGATCTCTAATACCAAGAAACATTAACATGACATTCCAGAATGAAAAGAATCTGTAAAATTACAATGTACACATTTAGTTATTTTGTGGATTCTGAAGTAAAGACTAAAGAAAAAGCTGAATTTAACAGACCAGGCCTGTACTTTCCCAAACCATCTCACAAAGAATAAGAATTTGGCAGAGGCAGTTCAGAGGTTCCCCAAACACCTCATTAGAATGTAAAAATAAATTATACACATAACCACATACACAGAGAAACATTTCAGCAACACACCCTCACGTGTTACACACAGTTTTAACGTGTCAACTAGAGTGGTCTGATTGACCCTTTTTAATAATATGTTGATCTTGGAACAAAGCCTTTGCTGTCATCTTTGAACATACAAATATTTGTAAATATTTCACTGATTAAAAAGGCTAAAGTTTGGAATAGGTCTGACTTTGAATTCAGGCTTGTACAGAGACAGCCACATAAAACTGCACTCTGTCACAACACATCAACACATTGTGCAAAGCTCAATTAAGTGCTGGGCAAACGTCCTGGGCACTGTTTTTCACTACATGCTAATAGCTGTATAATAGCAAGTGAACATGGAAATCATCATGCTTTGTTAATCATATTCTGGTTGAGTGCTTATCAGTTTTTAATATAATAAGGAATATTGGCAAATGCTGATATATTAGAAATAATTTTAATTTTGAAATAAATTTTTATTCCTTTTCAATCTCTGTTGATTAGTTTAATTAAATAAGTCTTGAGATTTCTGAGGTGGGATTTATTTTATACATTTGTGTTCCAGGTACAGTTTGCTGCAGCGGTTGGGAAGGAGGGGTTACTACTACAAGGTTAAAAAAAACCAAGTAAGCTTCAATAACTTATTTCTTTGTGTGTTACTACTAAACTCCTCAGCTGGGCAAAGTAGCAACTCTTCCTCTAGAGGTACGGCAGGCATTGTGAAATCCCCTGAGGAAAATTTTCAAATGTCTACCACACCATTAGAATTATGTTTAAGGGAGAGAGGAGGAGATGCAGAGGAGCAAATAGAGATCTTCCATCACAGTCTAAATCTTGTTGCCCTGTGTCCTCAAACGGCTTTTCCTAATTTCACTGAATTGATTCTCACCTATAAATTACCAGTAAGCACAACAGGGAAACTACTGTCATGCATTCTCTAAGCAATCATACGGTAAATTCTAAACATGAGGTTTAGAATTTAGAGAGATACAGTGAACAATGAGATGGCTGCTACTTGCTTCCTATTTACTAAAGTCCAGGTGTGTCTGTGTCAGACAGGAAAGTAGTGGAGAATAGCCATCTGAGATGCCAACTAAAAATATAATGATAACCAAACTCATCTCTTCCTCCAAACCTGCTATTCCTCTTCAATATCCAGTTAACAGCAGTCCCAAAAAACAGTTATTCAAGGTACCAATCTCAAGCTTAATCCCTTTTCCTCAATGAATGATTACAGGAATATTCCCATCAGAAGTAAACTCTTATAATCTATTTCAGAATTGCCTCTTGAATTTGTTCCTTTGCCTCAATTCCACTGATATATTTTTCATTCCATTTATTTTCTGGACCATTAGACAGCCTCATAACTCAATCAATTTGACTACAGCCTCTTCCTCCTCAAATCCAGTTCCACACTATCACCAGAAATTTATTTATAAAAGTTATGTTACCCTTTGCTTAAGAATTTTCCAAATTCCATAGATAAGGCACACAAATTTAAAGAGCCTCAACAGTATGTAGAGAATTACAGCCGAAACAAAATGGAGAGCTGACAACAAAGTCGCCTAATGCTATAGATGCTCAGCTATTTAAAGCTAAGAACAGAATTAAAAAGAGCTAACAATTACAGACAGAGGTTCAATGTGAATTGACATAAGGTATTAATCACATTTTAGACACTGATTTCTGAAAAACTTAAAGAATTTTAAAAAATAATGATTGAGGTTGTATACGCTCAGCTGTTTTTAAAAATATCTTATATCAATAAACAAAGTTAAAACAATCCTTGGGTAAAATCCACTGAGAGATATGAAGCTAAATCTTGAAGAACGAATATGCCTTATATACTTGGGCCATGGAACTGCCCCAAAGTATCAGTCTTAAGCATAATTAAAAAAAATTTTATCTCCTGTCAAAAAAGGAATATCTATACATAAGGTTATAAACTGAACATGAGCTTATTTCCAAACTACATTACACTACACTAGAGCCACAGATACCTGAGTTCAAATAGGTCAGAAATGCAATTCAGGAAAGTCAAGAGTAAATGCCATGCCAGAAGCCATCTGAGTCAGTGACAGTGTTAGTCATACAACATGAACTGGGGAAAAAAATCTTAGGTGAAAGATATACATTTACAATACATTTCTTGTTATTCTGTTAACTATATGGTAAATTGATATTTCTGTAAACATATTTACATAATTAATTATTAATAGAGAGCAGGAAGCCAGAAAATAAGAGGTAAACATGTATATATGTGTATTATTTGTAGTATGACACAATCTAAACAAGATACACAGCTAAATATATAAAATGAAGGTAAGCCCATTAGAAAACACTAAGGAGTAAGAGAAGGGAAAGAAGTTTATATTGACATCCCAACTGTTTTGAGACTGGCTAAGTCTAAACTTGGACCTCTAATCTCACTACCAAAGAAAAACTTCTAGAATATAGGTATATATTCAATAATTCAGAGTATCTTGGTTCATCAACAAAGACTGCCAAATATTTTAAAGGAAAATTAGTAAATTCATAAATAGGAGATTGAAAAATTCATGTTTAATTACCTTTTCTAACTTTTTGGCCTCAATGTGTCGTAGTACTTGTTCTCGCCAATCGTGAGGAACTTTACTTTTTCCTGGAGGATCTAATAATGAATGTTCAGAACCAACCCTTGCATTTGGTCTTTTTGAAGGACTAGTCCGTGAATAATTGAAATCACTAACTGACATAGTTCTCTCTGGTATTTCACTAACAGAGGGTCGAGCACTCTGAGGCCTTGATGCATTTGGACCATCAATGCTGTATGTTCGTGCAGAAAGAGGTCTCTGTGATCCTGACATTATTGGAGGAGTTCTTCCCACTGAATGTAACTCTCTGTATGATAAATAATCTCCTTCAGGAACTTGGGCCCGCCTCGTGGGACCTGGCTCACCAAGATTTACAGAGGCTGTAGAGGACACACTACTCTGTCGCTGAATCGTAGTTCGCGATGCTCCAGGAATGAGTCGGTCATTTGGTGAGATGGCCCACATTTCCCCATGTCTTCCTGGACCAAGTCTCTGATGTAAATGGTATCCAGTATTAGCTCGAACATTGTTATGATTAGAGAAATTCATATTGGCAGAATGTTTAGCATAACTGTGATTTTCTGTACTCTCTGATCTAGGAAAGCGCTGCAGAGGAAAATTGACATGGTCTACTTGGGGATTTTGTTTGGAGTGCCACAAAGTGTCCTTGACTGTAGCACTGCTACTGTACTGGATATTATACTGTGGAGGACCATATATTTGAGGCGTGGACTGTGGGCCACTTGTTGTGGGGCCTCTTATTATATTTGGTTCTTCAGGATTATAATTTGAATCAAACTTGAAAACTGCCTTTGTACCTGCTATTAAATCAGAAGATGAAGAAGAACCAGTAAATACTTGCAATGGTTGATCATACAAAAGCGTAGCTGACTTGCTCCTGACTATGTTTTTTCCATCAATAGTAGATGTTACTTTAACTGTTGCACTTGGCTGCTGAGGTCCATTATCACTAAGTATGTCATAGATTTTTAGCCCGCCAGTCTCCATATTAGTTATGCTATGAGATTTCACAACAGATCCAATTGGCCCACTTCTCTGAGGGGAGAGATCTTCAGTGCTTTTGGAAAGACCTGCATCAACAGAAGAACTGGTGTCATGTGGTTCAGTCCCCCTAGGAGACTGTGGAGTTCCCTCAGAACGTCCATTTACCTTATTTATGCATTCAAGAGTAGGATACTTGTTTCCATTATCCAAGTGCTCAGCCTCTCCTTTAGCATTATTGCTTAAAAAGCCTGTTTCAAGCACTGTGTCCTCCGTCTTTGATCTTTCCATTATCTCTGGTTGAAATGTATCATTAGTTACAAGTTTATTAAGATTCATATTGATATGGTCTAATTTGTGAGATTCATTAGATGTGGCTGTTGAGTCAACACCTTTTTCAATAAGAACTAATTGCTCTTCAATATTCAAATCATATTCAGGTAAGTTAAAATCTTTTTTATCAGGAACCTCGGTTTTTTCCTCTGTTGAATGATTTAAAATATCTCCATTTTGTAAAAGGCTGTTAAAATTTTCATCTTCTTGCCTAAAACAAAGAAAATTTTATCACAAACATCATAAAGCCCAGTTTTCTTAGTAATGGGGAACATTAACAACTAATTAATTAATGTGTAGGTACATAAAGATAAGAGCATTGATGGGAGTTACAGATAAAAGGCCTTTATCATCAAGCATGTAATTTAAAAATATTATTGTAACAGTCAAATAATATAGATTTATATTAAATGGAGACAAGGTAAAGCATACTAATTAAAATTCATAGATAAGATTAATTTTCATCAATATCATCACTCTATCACAATAGTTTAATAGAGCTAAACAATGAAGAAAAATGTGATTATGTAATGAAATAATTCTCTTCTACTTCTGCATCTTTTCATGACTGTGTTAAAACATGAAATGCTTGAAAGATGGGCACATACATGGAGGAAAGGCAAGTTGAATAGTTAAGTAAAAAGCACACAATATTTATACAAATGGTTCTGAAACCTCACATTATTGATCAGTTAATCATATTAACTAAGTAGGTATTATTAGATTCAAATATATATAAGGAAATTATACAAAAAACTAAACAATCACTCAAAGATCTACAAAATATGAAGAAAGATCAAAAGAGAAACTAAATCTAATCATTTTTCTGTGACTACACTGTATTTGGCAAATATTTATAAAATGTACCATTCCAAAATTATAGAAGATATTTTATTTCTATTTGGTGATATGAAAACATATCTGTGTCCTCTTTGTAAATATTCAAGTTACGTTTCAACAAATTCTTTAATACTGATCTTCCCATTAGGTAACAAAAAATATTACTAGAAATACAACAAAAAAGGTGTGGCTATATCCCTTTCTTAGCCTTTATTTCATTACAAAAAACATGACTTAGACTAAACTACTTCCCAACAATATCAGTAAAATTTTACTATTTGACAAATTAATCATTATCTTAACCTCTAAGAGGTTTTAAAATTAATATTTTACCATACTGATCTTAGCCTCAAATTCAGAGGATAGATATAAATGATTAATCATAACTACAACTACATAATAGTTAAGCTCAATTTGAGACATAAAATTCGTCTTTCTTTTAAAGCAATGCAAATCAATGCATAGAAAAATTTGACTTAAATATGCCTGGAATTTAAGAACTATTTAACTCTAAAAATTAGTTAACAATATCCATACAATAAGCTTTAGATTCAGTAGTAACCCAAATCTTTCTATTAAGCACTCTAGCTGATACAATAACATGAAAGTAAAATGATACAGTCTCACTTTGATAACAAAACTTCTTGAGAACCCTAGTAGTAAATTTGTTTTAAGATTCACCCAAATTCAAGCCTGTAGGAAGTAAATCTTGTTTCAGTGAGTTTGACCTACAAATTTAACTCTAAACCAAAAATACAGCACTAATCAGAAATATCTGATTGAACCCTTTAATGATAACCTCCAAAGTGACTCTGCATTTCTAACTCTAAAAATACCCCTTTTAATTTGAATTATTCCGAACAGGCTCTTTATGTTGTAATACCTAGAAATATTATAAAACTGTTCAACCTTTTAATGAAGAGAATTAGAATATATTTTAAATCTTTTCTCCCCCATTTAAAAGACTGATTTAAAATGGAAATGTATAAAAGCTAAATAATTAGTAGTAAAGTGGGGAAGAAACCATATACACTGCCTGAACCATTTCTATAATATTAATTTGTAAAATCTTTTATGTTTTAATAATATATATTTCTTTGCCTTACCACTTCTATTTATTGTACAAATAAATTATTTTGTTAAGATGTTCACAAACCTGATTTTGGAATTAATACCAATATGAGTTTGTTTCACTGGAGAGCAGAGTGAGGTATCTTGACTACTATCAGTATTAAGAGAAACTGAATCAGACATCCGAGATGGAGAAGAACAGTTGCTGTTATTCTGATTGCTATTGTGTGTAACTTCATCTGATAAAGAATCTGTATCCTTTGTATCATCTGAAACAAAAAAAACCTTAAGCTATTGATAAAGCCAAGAAGAATTTCCAGTGATGACATATGGCATTTATATTGTCCTGGTTCAATATATAAGGTAAAGAATTATATGGTTAAGAAGATAACCAGAGGCTCACCTCTGAAAACTCAGTCCTAATACATAAAAAGATTAAAGAATTTAGAAATAGTGATACCTTCAATTAGTTTGTTTTTAGTAATACCTGTAGTTTTTTAAAAAAATATGACCAATGTTAGTTACCCAGAATTTGATTTAGTTTAAACTACTGACAAGATGATATCACACAATGTTTAAGGCCATCAATTAGTTTTAGTGAATATGCTTTTCCACACATCTTTAGTTTTAAACAGTCATAATAGTAAGAAATACATAGTACAGTTCATAACCTTGGTAAACTTTTCTGGGGTAGAAATTATTTCATACATGTATGGAATTGTTTTCATCTATTCTGATAATAAAAATGAGCAGCACAATCAACCAAAAAACAAACACCAAACAAATTCAGAAATTTTCACAAGGTCAGTTTTCCACTTTTTAAAATCATTTCAAAGAATTGTATATGAATAGTGAACTCTCAATATGTGAGATGGATTTGTAACAACTATATAAACAGAAATAGATTGTTGTAAATATCTTTACAACCCTAAAGGCTGTTTTTAACTAACTCAATTCTAGCCAAATCATAGAAATAGTACATACAGACATGTAGTCATAGGTGATTATATGAATTTTTTGCTGTTCCAAATATCTCAGTTCAAGTAGTCTGGATTGTGTTTACAGTTGAAAACAGTAGCACATGGGGCTCTGTAACTTCAACTTTAAGGTATTTGGGTTTTGGATTCTGAATTTTTAAAATACTGTTAAACTATATGGCACTTAAGTTCTCTCCTAGACATATTCTTCTTCTTCTACCTCCTTATCATGGGGCAATTGTGACAATTAGATAATAACATGTATACTATTTAGCACAGTAATTAACAATTAGTAACAAATATCAGTACCATTATTATTATGAAACCCCAAGCTATCCTCCAAAGGGCCACCCTGATAGTAAGTTTCATTAATGCCATAAAGGTAAAGGCTGGATAAACCTCTAGTGGAGATAATGTAGAGATGTTCAGACATTTGGTGGAGAGGAGTGAGGGAAGGATAAAAGGAAGGGATAGAGACTCTTCAAGTTCTCTTTCCTTTCCAAGAGTCTGAGATTCCATGTCAGGTGGGGGTGGGGGTGGGGATGTTAAAAAGAAGTACTGGGAGAGATAAAGTAACAAGCAGCATCTGTTATACATCAGGTACTATGCTAGGTCTGAGGGCACTAATCCGATATATTTCAGAGTCACAAAACCCTTCATTAGCCTTATTGTATGTCTAATATATACACACACAAAACTAAGGAGCGCAAAGATCATACAACAAATAAGTGGTAGAGATGGAATCATAATCTAGGCTTATTTGCCTATAAAATCTATGACATGTAAGTAAACTTGCACAAATGAGGGAAGAGAAAAGATCCATCAAGATTTTTCTTTAAAAACGAGAGGTAAGGAATAGACCTTTTAGAAAGGCATGTTTTAAAAATTGTTTCTAAGAAGTGTTTTAAATAACATAATGACATTTAGTGAAATTTATTTGAAAAAATGTATAAACTTATTCAGCCCATTTCTATTCTTAGTGCTTTCCTTTAACACCTAACCTTTTTTGTTATTACTAAGTGCTACCACTTTGGGCTGGTTAATAGAGGTTTCAATTAATGGTGGTCGCATCTCTGCCATTTTCATCTCTTCATCAGAAGAAAGTTCTTCAGATTCCTAATTTAAAGAAAAAAGAGAGAAAATATTTACAAAAATCAATTTTGGTTTCTTTAAATATTAAGTCATAAGAACTTCAGAGAAACGAATACTTAGAACAGGTAAAAAAAACCTTTGTAAGGTAATAGTGAACAAAACTAGTATATGACTTAAATTTTTCAAGACATGGCTGTAAACCTATGGAAATTATTAACAGTACACCAAAGTGCCTAAGGTATAATTTTCTGTGCAGTCCTTAATCCAACTGTATTAATGATTGGTATGTACCTGGTAATATGTCAAGTGCCAGAGAAACAAAAATGAGTAAATAAAACACAATCCCTGCCATCGAAAAACTCAAGTTTAGTGAAGGTACTCTAATAAAAAGTCTATTCCTAACCCTCAAATTTATTCCCTCAAGTATCACTGGGTTCCAATGGTAGACTGTCCCAGACTATCTACCATTGAGAGCTGTTAGCACACAAAAAAGACCTTGTCATCAACAAATATTAATAGAAAAATTTTAACACTGTATATAGTGTATATAAAATCAGATCTGCTACAGGTTAAATTATTCCTAGTTAATATGATAAAAATAAATAAAAGCTCTTAAAAGGGTGTTCTATTAAAAATACTAAGATTTCTAGGTGCTTTAAGAGTGCCATAATAAGACATGGACTGGAGTCAGAAAACTGTTTCAGTAAGAAGGCCAGAGAGTAAATATTTTACACTTTGAAAGCCATACAGTCTCTTGTTTCAACCAACCAATTCTGCTGCTGTGGCACAAGAGTAGCCACAGGCAATATGTAAACAAACTACCATGGCTGTGTGCCAGTAAAACTAAATTTTATCTAATTTTTCACATTTCACGAAATACTTTCTCTTTTGAATTTTATTCAACCATTCAATAATGTAAAAGCTGTTCTTAGCTTGCAAGCCACACAAAAAGAGGCAGTGGGCTGGATTTGGGCCATAGGCCATAGTTTGCCAACCCTGTTCCAAACTGCACTACAACAGATTTAGACTGCTAAGTAGATTAGGGAGAGAATGTAAATTGGATTTAGTCTTGAAGGGTGAGTTAAGAGGGAAATGACATTCTGAGTAGGGGAAAGCATGGAAGTAAGAAAAGGTATGCCAAGTCAGCTCCATGCAGCTGGAACTTAAGATAAGTGGCAGGAGACAGAAAAGGCAGACTGGAACGGATAGTAAAAGGTTATGCTCTGAGTATGAACTCAATTAAGTATGTATTGGTCATTACTGAAAGTTGACAAGCCAGGAACTCACAAGATCAGATTCTTTTAAAATAGTAACTCTGGTATTAAAGATGTATGAAAAGAAAAAGAGACTGGCAGAAAGGAAACTAGCTATACTGATAGTCCTGAAGAAAAAAAGACTACATCTGTCCTGCAATGGCAGTGATGGATAGTAAAGAAAAAAAGAATTTGACAGAAATTTTGCAATTAACAGGACTTGATTGATAGAATGAATGCGAAGAATGAGATAAAAGGACAAGGAGGTCTGTCTCAATCTTTGACATCTGCAGCATTCAAACTGCTGACCAGGCCTTCTCCTTCATGAAATTATATTACACCTGGGCTTCTGGGAACTGTAGTCTCCTAAATCTCCTCCCACCTTTCTGTTTCCTTTGCTCATCTCAATTAATCTTCCTGCAGTTAGCTCATATTCTTTCCTTTCTTACTCTTTCTCCCTGGATATTGCATTTTCTCCAATGATTATGTTTAATGTAGATAATTCTGCTAATAAGTCTTCAGTGGCTCCCTGAAGACTACAGTGTAGATCATCAAGTCCAAACTTCTTAGCAGAGGTATTAAGGGCTTCAGAATCAGGATCCAACCTACCTTATTAATTTTATTCATATACTATAACCCCTGACATATTCAGTCAGATGGAACATGCTCTTTTCTACATTTTCTAAATACCATGCTTTTGCTCTCATTATTCCTTCCATTTCATTCAATTCTCCTATTTCTGCTAATTGAAACACTTCAAAATACAGGTTAAATGCTTCCTTCACTTAAAGCATCCACGGTTCTTCGTAGCCAGAAAATATCTCCTTTCTAAATTTCTGTAGCACTTAATATCTCCAGCAGTGTATGAAGGGAATATAAAATGGTGTAATCACTTTTGGAAAACTGTCTGGCAGGTAAACATAAAGTTACCATACAATCTAGCAATTCTACTCTGAGGTATATACCCAAGAGAAAAGAAAATATATATCCACGCAAAAACTTGTATACAAAGATTCAAAGAAGCCTTATTCATTATAGTCAAAACGTGGAAATAACCCAAATGTTCATAATGGATGATTACAATGAAATATTATTCAGATATTAAAAAATGCATGAAGTACTGATTCATGCTACAACATGAATAGTCTTGACATTATGTTAAGTGAAAGAAACAGTTACAAAGACCACATATCAGATGATTACAGTTATATGAAATGCCAAGGACAGCCAAATCTAGAGATGCAGATAAAGTATATTACTAGTTGTCTAAAACTTGGGGGGATGGAGAAGTTATAGGGAGACAACTAAGAAGTACCGGCTTTCTCTTGGGGTAATGACAATGTTCTAAAAGTGACTGTGGTGAGGGCTGCACAACTTTTAGTAAACTGAAAAACCACTGAACTGCACCCTTTATTTAAATGAGTGAATTGTATAATATATGAGTCATATCTCAATAAAGCTGTTTTTTAAAAAAAAAGTTACAGTTTTTATTGATCCACGGGAAGAATCTCTTTAAAAAAAGTCTCAGGGGCTTCCCTGGTGGCACAGTGGTTGAGAGTCCGCCTGCCGATGCAGGGGACACGGGTTCGTGCCCCGGTCCGGGAAGATCCCACATGCCGCGGAGCGGCTGGGCCCGTGAGCCATGGCCGCTGAGCCTGTGCGTCCGGAGCCTGTGCTCCGCAACGGGAGAGGCCACAACAGTGAGAGGCCCGCGTACCACAAAAAAAAAAAAAAAAAAAAGTCTCAGATATTCAAGAAAAAAATTACTTCATAAGCAATGATACATGCCTAAAGAAGTCAAATAATTGAAGTACACCTACAGCAACTTTTCATTTTTTTTTAACATCTTTATTGGAGTATAATTAACAATGGTGTGTTAGTTTCTGCTGTATAACAAAGTGAATCAGTTATACATATACATATGTCCCCATATTTCTTCCCTCTTGCATCTCCCTTCCTCGCACCCTCCCTATCCCACCCCTCTACGTGGTCACAAAGCAGCGAGCTGATCTCCCTGTGCTATGCGGCTACTTCCCACTAGCTATCTATTTTATGTTTGGTAGTGTATATATGTCCATGCCACTCTCTCACTTTGTCACAGCTTACCCTTCCCCCTCCCCGTGTCCTCAAGTCCATTCTCTATGTCTGTGTCTTTATTCCTGTCCTGCCCCTAGCTTCTTCAGAAGCAATTTTTTTTTTTTTTAGATTCCATATATATGTGTTAGCATATGATATTTGTTTTTCTCTTTCTGACTTACTTCACTCTGTATGACAGACTCTAGGTCCATCCACCTCACTACAAATAACTCAATTTTGTTTCTTTTTATGGCTGAGTAATATTCCATTGTATATATGTAACCTTTTCATTTTTAAGTTACAGAAATAAAAGCAATTGCCGTTATGAATTTTACAGAATTAGAACAACACTGCCACAATCTGATTTACATAGTAGGGACTTCCCTGGTGGTCCAGTGGGTTAGACTCCGCACTCCCAATGCAGGAGGCCCAGGTTCAATCCTTCCTCAGGGAACTAGATCCCACCTGCATGCCGCAACTAAGAAGGAGTCCGCATGCCAAAACTAAAGATCTTGCATGCCACAACTAAGACCTGGCACAACCAAAATAAATAAATATTTTTTAAAAAGACATAATTTACATAGTAAAAATTTTATATCCACTGTACTCCAATTTTTAAAGTGATAAATTAATGGTATAGAAAATATTATGAGATTTCTCAATGGCAAATGCATTAGCATATTTTCTGCTACCAGTATCAGGTTTCTCCTATCTTTAGTTAGCAACAATATTAAATTCTTACCATTTATCACTACTCCAGAATAATCATAAAGCCATACCTCAAAAACATCATCATGATTAACAATATGCTTCAAGTTCTCAGAGGCTTTCATATTTGCAGTCACTGGCGGATTCCCAGGACTGACCTCAGCTTCAGGTTCACCGGTCTTCGGTATAGAGTTTCCTATCATATACTTTTCTCTTTCATCAGCTTTGCTTCTTACTGGAGTAATACTTTCTGAAGTCTAAGTAAAAGAAAAGATAAAGAATTCACATTCTTTATATCTATTCTTGTATTAAAGTTCAGATGAAATTTTAACAGTAATTTAGTATCTTCCTATTCTGGATAAACTGAAGAAACTTTAAACATGGAAATCTGTAGGACTCACAGATAAAATGCTCATTTGGGGAACAGGTGGTCCCAAAGGTCCACGAGCCACATTAAACTTTACAATTTAGCTGAGGCTACATTTCATCCTAGAAGTTGCAACGCTGGTATTTATGAGTGAGTCACTTAGCTCAGCATGCTCAAAATCAGGATGGCTAGATATTTTCCTGCTCATTGTGGAATATATAGTAACTCTAGTGACTTCTGTTTCTGTGATACAATGGCAGGGGGGAGGGGGGGTGTCAATTAAAGAACACACAATTTAGGGATTAGTGTAGGTTTCAGGAACATCCCGAGGAAATGCCAATGGTCTGTCATAGCAATTACATTTAAAATTAAAACTGGGTAGAGTGAATCAATATTACCAGGGGAAAAAGTATTTCTATAAGAATGAATTTTCTGACATTTGTTATCTTATTCTTTGTTCAGGCAATGATTTTTCAAAGGCTACGCTGACACTCCCCTGCCCATATGGACAGTCTGTAACCACACTGAAGTGGTAATAATAGCAATTAGGGAGTTTGCTCACTATTAAAGCTTTTAGTTCAGATATTTGAGAACACTGCCCTAAGTTTGGAAGTACATTTTCTTGTAAACAAAAAGGATCATTATATCATTTATCATTTAAAAATTTTAAAGAACCTGAAACAGGTTTTGGTCAATGCTTTTGAATTTTCTAACCTTTACACCCACATCATTATTTATAACTTGCTGATCTTCATGTGGTTTCAAATCTTTTCCAGAGTCTTCATTAGTCTCTTCATCTTTTAATCTATGTACAATGGTTTGAACAGTTTTAACCATATTCTTAAGCTCATCTGGGTATGGTGTTGGATATCTCTTTAAATTTCCCTCCTAGAGAAATAAAATAAGCACAATTTAAAATACAGATAAATATTTCTTTTTTTAAACATTTTTATTGGAGTATAGTTGATTTACAATGTTGTGTTAGTTTCAGGTGTACAGCAAAGTGAATCAGTTATACATACACATATACCCACTCTTTTTTAGATTCCTCTTTTCCCATATAGGCCATTACAGAGTACTGACTAGAGTTTCCTGTGCTATACAGTAAGTCCTTATTAGTTATCTACAGAGAAATATTTCTAATGTCAATCTCAAAATTTAATCTATAATACATCTTAATTACATTGCTCATAGGGGTAACTGTGAAGACAGATGATAGGCCTTTGAAAGCATTTTAGACTCAATAAAAGTATGGTTTTATCGATAATCGAAAACTTCACAGTTACAGATTTCAATGTTTTAAAAGCTTTTTTTTTAGTAGACTTAAATATATTCCATTTGGAGATATATGGTGTGGATATTGCCAACACCACCTCTTGGCTTTGAAACAGATATACGTTTTCCAGCTAGATGTTTATGCAAACATACATAAAATTCCTAGATTATTATGACTTATGTGCTGGGAACCACACACTTCTAAGGTTAATCTAATTATCATTTTCTGGGATTCAGTTAGTTTTATTATATAAGGGGAAAAAATTACATCCATAAGTAACTAGGAAATGTGTATTTGCTACTTCTATCACTGCAACACAGTCTAACAAAGAAACAAAATGTTCATATCAAAGAGTTCTTTATCCCTATAATATATATAAATAAATCACTAAAGAAAGGAAAGGGGGAAATAATAACCTGTTTTTCTCTTATATTTATACACACTATTAAATTTGGCTTTTAATTGCATAATTTTATATTGTTCTCGAATACTTTCACATGATAAATGTATTGGATTAATAAAATTTCAAGTGCCTTGAGGGTAAAATAGCGCAGATTAGCTATATAGTACCCAATAAATATCAGCAGACCTGTTCAAAATTTGAAGGAAAAAAGAATAGACTCACTCTAGGAGGTGCTTCCCTTTCATCTTTGTCTTCATCACATTCAAATGCCACTTGAGCCCGCTGTTTTCTCTGTTCCTCCCACAATGAAGGATTAAAACTTTCATTATCTGATATGAACATAACTAGAGAAAAACAAACAAAACCCCACTGTATTTTACTATAATTATGAAAAACTATTACTTGCTCATAATTTTCTTTATGAGGTATGTTCATTAAGATAAATCAAGACCAGTCAATGTCAGCAGCTATAAATGCTACACTAACAACTAGGCTGTGTTTCCAACATTTCTTCACAATATCAATGACATATCTTTTCTTCCTTAAAGCTGATTTGTCTTGTTACCAGAAGGATTCCTGAAGAGAATATAACAATTAAGACACTATAGATAGGTGATTGTGTGCAGTTCCCTACAAAAAGTAACATGGTAATATATAAATTATTTCATCCAGGTTCTGGCATTCAGAAACCTTCCTAATTCCAACATTGTTCATTATGTACTGGGGGAGGGGTGTTAAGTCAGAAAGAGGGAAATATTTTGGTAAAAAATGACTACCCCGATGGCATGTAAGTACATCTTTGCATGAAACATTATATATAGCTTTACTACGTAAATAAAGTAATTACAAAGATATTCTCTATCAAAACTAAGGAAAATTGAAAATTTAACATAAACTCAATACTTACATATCTTGCTATCTGATATTAATATTAAAGATGTGACAACTGTCACATCTTTTTGCTTATTAGGCAACTAAAAAAAGCTTAAAAATTAATCCACCTATTATATATCACCTTATAGAAGTTTGTGTAGTACAAAATAAAACCACAACTTATTTTCTGCCCATTAGAAGAAAACAACAAAAGGGATTAAAAGCACCTAAAATTAGTTAATATAAAAACTGAAATTCCTGGAATACCCAAATATGGTCAGTTTGATTATTTATGCAAAACTAGCCATAATTATCATTTATTTTTAGCCCTTATTTTGGGCTTCTTAACCTTCTTTAATCTCATATCCAAAGTAAGAATGCCATGAAACCAAATACTAACAACAGGAATAAAGCTTTGAGATGCACCTTTTTCTTTGTTTTCATTACTTGACTCAAAACTTTAATTGCTTTGTGTTGTTGCTTAATATTAAATGAATTAGAGTGTTTGCTCTTGTTTGTTTGTCCAACGTGGTTCAAACTCCTGGGAAACCCTATTGACATACTTTTTGTGGTATACTTGGAAAGGCAAGCAGAGTCAACAGTTTCCAACAAAGTCTATTTCCAGGATCGAGAAGATTTCTCCTCCCACCTCAGGCTTTTTTGTTACCAGAAGGATTCCTGAAGAGAATCTAACAACTAAAACACTATAGATATGTGATTTTGTGCAGTTCCCTCAGTTCCCTACAAAAAGTAACATGGTAATATATAAATTATTTCATTCAAGGTTTGGCATTCGGAAATAATCTTCCATATACCAATACTGTTCATTATGTACTGGGGGTGGGGATGGGGGTTAAGACTCCACCAGCCTAGCCCAGAAATCTCTAAGAGTTTTAGATTACATCAAAGCAATTTTACACCAGAATTTTTTCAGAACCCCAAAGGAAACTTTTACCATGCCTCTCACTCCTGTCAACTTCTGATCACCTACACTTTCTACCCTTTAGTGTAAATCTCACATCTTTTGCGATTCAGGGCATCAGGTAGTAACATCACTTTTTCTGCATTTCAGATGCCACTAGATCTGATCACACTGGCATATTCATTGAGGACTCTAGTATTTGCCTAAAGTGTTTCTCTCTACCTACGACCTGCCAAAATCCTGAATGATGAAAATGTGCGATGAACCCACCTCAACCCTATAATTTCAAAATTCCTCGATGCCCTCAATTCCAATGTCCATCTGCATTTCACCCATGTGATTCACAATCACGGTAATACTCAAGACCTTAGCTTCTGTAATACTTTTCCACCTCCCTGACCACTACACTTGTCCTTCTAAATCATTCACTTCCTTATTATTGCTGGTAAACATCAAGTTCCTTAACCTCATTTCTTTCTCTTCCTGTAAAAGCACTCTAGGTTTTATTTCCTTCTCTATTCACCTTAGATTTCATGATATATTATTTGCACCATTCTCACCTTTCTTGCCCCCTTTTCATACCTATGCAATAAGTCTGTAACGTGGTACTTCAATCACCTACCTTCTTTGCCCTGGAATTTAACCAGAGAAAAATGACATAACCTTGTTGCTTAGAACCACTGCAAATTTATGGTATTCCCTCTTCCTTGCTCCATCTTCAATGCTGCTCAGGAATTCTATTTATTCTAAGTCAGTCTGCTCTGCCACTCCAAATCACTACCACTTCCCTCAAATGCCCTTCCCCCAGTCTTTAGAGGCAATTTTCTCTTTGACTTCACTGAGAAAATAAATGCAATGAAAACTCTCAGACTGATATTGCTCCCCGATACCTTGTTTCCCTCAGTTATAAATTTATTGTTAGGTGGATCCATACTTCGCCTTTTTCCTGTTTAAGACTGATTCTTCTAACTAGACTCAAGATACCATGCCTTTCTTTCAAATTTATTCATCATTATCCCCTTCTTACATCATAAGCTTCTTGAAAGCAAGGATTTAAGATCTTAAATACCCAGATCTGAGACTTCCCTGGCAGTCCAGTGGTTAAGACTCCACGCTCCCAATGCAGGGGGCGCAGGTTTGATCCCTGGTTGGGGAGCTAAGATCCCACATGACATGTGGCACGGCCAAGAACAACAACAAAGACCAAAAACTTAGATCTAACACAATGCCTAGCACATAGGTGGTAATAAAAATGGAATGAACTAAATGTGAAGCATCTACTCTCGAAGTATTAAAAAATTCCGCCTCAAGGACATTGTTTTCTGACTCATCTATTTCTTAGAGACACTGTGATAAAGGAAAAAGCTTTTCTTGCAGTTGAAAGGAAATTCACCTGCCTGACCATACCAAATGTAGTTTCTGATTCAGTATTATAAGTATACTACTTACAGTGCTCTCCTTATAATACCCATAGTGAAATACTTTAAAAAACACATGAACTCTAAAAGGACTCAGAATATTATAAACTTATACTTTCCTGTTGAAGCCTCTCCCACACTAAAATGCATCTAACAAAATCAAAGGAGTCATTTAAGGAAACATATGGTATACACATACTTCTAAATTCAACTATCTATAATGCTGAGATATTGCCTCTTTTTCCCATTTTCAGAGAACTTCATTAACCAATTCTCCAAATTTTCTTCAAATTAGTAAAAGTCTTTGAGACTTAAAATTCACTTTACACCTTTGCTGTAATTTGTATTTATTTTTTAAAAGAAAAGAGATCCTTAAATTCCTACCATCCTCAGTCCTTGGCTGCTGAGGGAACATGTAGTTAGTAAGCACCATTTTCTGGGTCTCTGAATCAGTCTCTTTTTGAAGAGGTATCAGGGGTTTGGACTAGGGAAAGAAAATAAATGTTTAGTTTTCAATAATCCTAAAGCAAATACATATCCAGCAATACCTCTGAATAAGTACTCACCATTTTTTCTATAAAGTATCAATGTGTAGGTTACCCCCAAAAATGTTTTTAACATACATAATAAAACTTTAAGATTTGAAACAATATACAAATCTAAAAAATAAAATTTAGCTTTTAATACAAAGCAAACTCATACTGTATTGCAATTATCACTGATCACCAATACAGTTTTAAAAGTTCTCATATATTAAGTACATCCAGAGTCCAATAATTACTTATCATAGTGATTTTAATAACGCCAAAAACTAAGCCTTTCCATTTTATATTATTTTGCCCCTTCTAGTATTCCCCTTTGGGAAGATGCTTTTGTAGAAATGATTTAGAAGGTTTAGTCTAGTTATCTGCAGGTTTATTTTAGCTGAAAACAGAGTACTTAAACACTAAGTTGTAATCTCTTTTCTGCCCTGTGTCTCCTTTCTCCATTAAAGATACAAGTTACTAAGTGGCAGAACTAGAAAACCCAATTATTTTGGACCTCATTTTTCCTTACGACTCTTTTCCTAACTGGTTATTGTTTTCAATTTACTTCTTAATATAACTCATACTTTTTTGCCAGCCTACTGACCTAACATCCTACCAATCCAAGCCTCGGCTAACTCCAGACAAGCAGGACCTACCAAATCCTCCCCTCACCTGCCAACCTATCAATTAATTCTTTGGACTTACTCTTGTGAAAACCGTGCAGCTAGTTAATGCCATCCTATAATCTTACTCCCATTCAAACATTTTCTCTGTGCCCCTATCCTTCTTCTACAGTAGAGATACTGCCCTGCATCTCAAACATCTTCACTGAAAACTTTCCTTGACCTCCTTAGATAATGAAAATGGTAGATCTACTCCTTTCCCAAGGACAGCACTTCCCTGAAGCCTTCTCAGATACAGGTTGCTTCTTCTCCCACACCTCATTAAACTCTAGTTCAGGTGGTAGAGTTAGTGTTTACAAATGCTATGAGATCATTACTCCTCTCTCAATTATAAACACCTCTTCTTTTGAGGGAGATCAAACCCTGCCCCAACCATTCTAGCTCCTTTCCTAATATCCACTGACCTCCTGATAGTATCCAACTATTTCTGACTCTTTTATGCCAAATCTTTCCACAGTAATGGGTAATTCCACAGATATAAAATGTAGATGACATAGCCATACTTTTAGCCCAGTGATTTCTCAGTAGATGAAGAGTGGGTTGGAACGAGGAAAGAAGTCTACTTAGATAGACACAATGATCTGGGAGGGAGTTCCCTGGTGGCCTAGTGGTTAGGATGCCGGGCTTTCACTGCCATGGCCTGGGTTCAATCTCTAGTCGGGGAACTGAGATCCTGCAAGTCACGCGGCATAGCCAAAAAAGAAAAAAGAAAAAAAAAAGAACATCACTAAATATAACTACATAGGTAAATATAAAAGTTAAAAAAAACAAAAATTATCTGGGAAGGGGAATTCCCTGGCAGTCCAGTGGTTAGGGCTCCAGGTTCGATCCCTGGAACCTGGATCCAGGGATAGTTGGGGAACTATGATCCTGCATGCCATGTGGCACGGCCTAAATAAATAAATAAATTTTTTAAAAATTTAATTAATTAATTAATTAATTAATTAAAAAAAGAATGGTAAATTCTATGTTTTTAAAAAAAAAAAAAAAAGAATGGGGCTTCCCTGGTGGCGCAGTGGTTGAGAGTCCGCCTGCTGATGCAGGGGACACGGGTTTGTGCCCCGGTCTGGGAAGAACCCACATGCCACGGAGCGGCTGGGCCCGTGATCCATGGCCGCAGAGCCTGCGCGTCCGGAGCCTGTGCTCCGCAACGGGAGAGGCCACAACAGTGAGAGGCCCGCGTACTGCAAAAAAAAAAAGAACTGCTAAGAGTTTGGAAACTGCGACATTCTAAGAGTTTTACCGTGTAGATTATTAGCCCTCCCTCTCACAAACTTCATACCCAGGATCCCTTCAAGAACGTTAAGAATCCCTGCCAGAGCTTTTGATTCCATCAGCTTCCATTCCAGTTATCCATCACTCTCTAATATCCTTAATCTCATTCTCCATAGAGCCTCCTTCCAACAACCTATAAACATGCTCTTATCTTGTGCCTAGCTACCGATTTATGTTCCACTCCTGTTCTTTCTTATCCAATCTTCTTAAAAGACTAATCAACATTCATATGTCTCCATTCTCTCATTTATTTATTCCTTAAACTACTTCAATCTGGTATTTGACATATACTTCTAAAACTGCATTAGCTATAGTCAAGATAAGTTGGCAAGATAGGTATAACTTGCCAAAATATAATGGATATTTTTCAGACTTCATTTGAATGAACCTCTCATTGGCATTTATCCTGTTGCAACTCCTTCCTTTAGGCCAGTTGCTTCACCCTTAACGTAAAAACACCATCATATAGTTTTCCTTGTAAAGAGCAGCCATAGAGGTATGGCCACTCTTTCTAAGCCTATTAACCCGCCTGCCACTTAAATGTTAGTATTCCTCAGGATTAATCCATCCCTAACATATAAAAATATAATCTGACAATAACCCCTTTTGACAAAATAATAAAAAGCTATGAAACCACTTTCAAGAAAAAGTGATTATGATGATGGACTGAACACACATCTCATGCTACAAGTCTTTTAAATACATTTTACAAATGAAAGGAATATATCTATAATAGTACTGGGGAAAAATCATGCCTTCAGGAGCAATTTTGAGAACCCCTGGAGGTTAAAAATTTAAAAAGTGGAAAAACCAAGAGCACAGAAACCACAGCCTAAAACAAGGCGATGGGTGTGGGTGCGGGTGGGGATGGGGGTGGTCCAAGGCCACCTGAACTGTTCTATGCGTGCCTACCTGGATACACCAAAGGTACTTCAAACTCAATAAACCTAACCAGAACTTCACATCTTCCCATAAACAGATTTCTTTCTCTTGTGGTTCTCTATCTTGGTTATGGTAACAATATCTACCTAGTCACTCAAGTCACATCTCTGAGGCTCATCTTTGCTTTTACTTTCTTCTCACATACATGCATTCCTCACATGTTCCACTGATGTGACCTTTTAAGTTATGCCCTAAATAGACAGTATTTTCCTGGGCCCTGTTATCATTACTCTACTTCAGCCAACACTTTCTGTTGCCTTGAGTATGGCAATGCCCTCCAATAGGTCTTCTCTGGCCTTCCCGCTTGGCACCACCTCCTGCTAAATCCATCTTTCATAATGCAGCCTGCAAAGCCTTTCTAATGTATCAGTCTGATCATGCCACTTGCCTGCTCATATGTTACACAGCTTTCTTACCTCCTGTAGTAGGGTTGACATGTAATCCCAGGACCACTTCTCTTAAACTGATAACATATATGAATAATTGACCATGACAATAATGACCGAACATCCAGGTTGCCTGGGACATTCCCATTTTACACCTGCTATTCTGACACTTATCAAAGAGGCCCCTTTCACTAACAAGTATCCTAAAATAGACAATAAATTAGTCACCCTAATCACAACAATTTTCCACTGAGCCTGAATATGACCTTAGAATCCATTAAAAAAATCATAATTTATCAAAGTTGACATGCAAGATTAAAAAAATCTATTTGCCATCCTTGAAATATAATGTGAGTTCCTTTGTATGGCATATGTGATCCTCCATGACCTGATCTGTGTCCACCTCTGTGGCCTCACATCCCACTCTTCCATCTCACAAGTTATGCTCTAGTTATAAAACCACTTGTAGAGGTACTGAATATACTACACCGCTTCACTAATAAGTGCTTAGGCTCATGATATTCCTTCTAACCCGAACACTCTTCCCCTTTCTTTAATCCTATTACTCTTTTTTTTTTTTGAAAGGAGCCGTAAGTTATTTTATTTTTTAAATAAATTTATTTATTTATTTTTGGCTGCGTTGGGTCTTCGTTGCTGCACGTGGGCTTTCTCTAGCTGTGATGAGCGGGGACTACTCTTCGTTGTGGTGTGCAGGCTTCTCATTGCGGTGGCTTCTCTTTGTTGCAGAGCACGGGCTCTAGGCACGTGGGCTCAGTAGTTGTGGCTCACGGGCTCTAGAGCGCATGGGCTTAGTTGCTCAGTAGTTGTGGTGCACGGGCTTAGTTGCTCCACAGCATGTGGGATCTTCCTGGATCAGGGCTCAAACCCGTGTCCCCCTGCATTGGCAGGCAGATTCTTAACCTCAGCGCCATGAGGGAAGTCCCAGCATGGCTCACTCTTAATTTCATTTGAGAATCTGCTTTACTGTTCCCTTCTTCAGACAGATACTTCCTAAATCACTCTATCTAAAATAGGATGTTTACTCCAACCCTGCTATCAGGGTTCCAATAGCAGGGTTGTTCCAATGCCTATCAAACTTTATTTTTCTCTGTAGTTCTGAAACATTATTATGTAGTTACTTATTTGTCTCTGTCTCCCATGAGAATGTAAACTCAATGAGAATGTAAGAAGATTCTATTTGCTTCATCAGTATAACTCCAGCTCCCAGAGCTGTAAGCTTTCAATAAATTTGTCAAAGGGAAGTCCAAGGAACAAGTCTAAATTCCTTAGAAATACTTCTTCAAGGTTTGTCAAAGTGCTTGATTAGAAGCATAACAATCAAATTTATACAGATATAAGCCACAGAGAGTCTCTATAAAAATGTTAAAAAGTTAGGGAGAATTCTGTCCTAATCTATCTTTTTACAGATACAGAAGTTAGATAAGCCCCAAAGGACTTACCGTTCATGAATCTACACATATTTCACAAAAAATTATCTGTATCTAAGTATTTTCCAGTATTTTCCTTATACATGTGTCTTTACATGTGTACCAGATTAGAACTGCTGTTAAATAATCCTAAGTAAATTAGAATGCATAATCATATAGAATAACTGGAATTCTATCAATTTACAAAATCAGAATGTCTACCTGATTATCTGAGAGCCACATAGCAGTCAATTGCTGTAGCTTTGTAAAGCTAAAGGGCAAATTTTTTAATCTGTGGGAAAAAATACAAACAAAAATTAAACTTTAAAAATGAGAAATGTTAAAATGAGAGCTAGATCTAATGGTCTTCTAAACAATGTTATATTATTGCATATGAAAATAGGAGAAAAACATTTAATTCAGAAGAAAACCCAGTATAGGTCTTTGAACAGGATATAAGACAAAATACTATTCAGTTTTATAAGAATTAATTTTAAAAATATAATTCTTCAATTGAATCAATTTTACTGGGGGAAGAAATGGATAATCTAATAACCTCAAAAAAAATTATCTGCCAAGAAAAACTAGCAACTATCCCTACCTTACTGCAAAGGCAAGGACAAATTAAACAATATCTCATAAAATTGCTTTGGATGTTTTACTTGCCTTTACAGAGAACAAACTGTTATAGGAACCACTCTGAGTAAGAGCTTGTTATAAATACTGCACTCTTTTTATTTCATTGTGACCCAGCACTTTCATACTCAAGAAGACTATTTTAACACTATAATGAGTAAAAACAAAGTAATAGCAATACTCAGTAGAATGCTAAATTGGAACAGCACCCTACTTAAACCTTCTGTCTTATGCCTATTCTATGCCTAACTTTCAAGGAACCTAGGGCATCTAGGTCTCTAGAAACCTAGGGTGCTGGAACTTAGGGATCTAGTTTTAGGGGACAAAGTATGGGCTGAAACAAGGATTTAATTTTAAAAGGGATTTAATTTTAATGATTTAATTTTCAACCACACTGGATAGCTATAATTAATAATTTAAAAGGAGGGGCAGGGACAGTAGTTCTTCTTAAATAAAATGGAACAGTCTAAATACCCTAACTAGTCAGAAAACTGAGTTTACATTAAAGCTCTATCTTACAAGCTATGTGAATCACCTTAAATCTGAGTCTTAATTTTCTCCTCCATAAAATGGGAATACCCATTTATTATTTTATAGGGCTGTTTTGAATACTTTGTAAGATACTACAAAAGCAAAATGTAAAAATGCCGTTACAATGTTCTTTTATCACTATTAGTATCTTTACATCAGAAAAAATTATGGACAATCTGTTAACTTAAACACTGTTCCAGTTTGTGATCTATTTTGCTCTATACCTTGGCTGTGTTGTCCAAAATTATTTGAGTGGGTGTCTAATTACACCTTTGCCCAGATTAATACAAGGAGTAGATTAGATTAAAAGCTGCTTTGTTCAACAGCAGTATTAAGGTGAAGATCTGACTTTAGAAATAAAAATGGCTACTATAAGGAGATAATTAAGACTATATAGCTAAGGTCAACATAAAATGAACTGTGACAAATAACCACAGTACGATAATTAACATCAGGTAAAATTAAATCATTCTTTCAAATGAAAATTCTACACAAAAAACCAAAAATATATATGAAAAGAAAAACATGCATTAGATTTTCTAACACATATAATGAAATTTTAATTTCATCCAATAGATGTCTTCTACAAACCAAATGATGAATTACATTGTTACAAACCTATTGTCACTCAAATTAATGACTTTTAATTTTTGCATATCACCCATTTCCTCTGGAAGTGTCTCAAGTTTATTGGAATGGAGAAACAGCACAGTTATATTTTTCCAGCTTCCAATCTGAAAGAGAAACAGACTTGTGGATCAAAACTTCGCCTACTGCTTAACAGACATTAAGTAAAGTATCATTTTCAAAAGTTATAAAAAATACTCTTCTCATTTATAAAAGGAATTATATTTTTCCTTTTCAATTATTAACTTCCATGTATGAAGAAAAGTATTTAGGTATCTCTTGAAAATCAATATAGCTAATTATTATTCAGAAAATAAATAACTTAGTTACAAAATTATTTCTGAAAATAAAGAAAACCACACTGGATAGCTATAATTAATAATTAGAAATACAAAAATTCAAAATAAATTTTAAATACAGTACCTCTGGGGGTAACTGTTGTAAGTAATTATGATCTGCAGCAAACGTTCTTATATTAGTAAGCTGCCCAATAGATGAAGGCAAAGCTTCAAGTTCATTGAAGCTACAATCCAGTTCTTCTATTGACACTAACCTTTAATTAAAAGAGAAAGCACATATTTTAACAAAAGATTTCCTGTATATCATTCAAAACTTAAGAACATATGACTATTTGAACTTGACTTTAACAAACGTAGAGAAAATCTACTTCCACTACAGTTCACCTATAAAAAAATCAGCCTGTCTTCATTATAAATAAACCCAACCTGCCACCAACTGCTTATTTAAATGTTTTTGGAATCTCCTTTAGGTGTTAACAATTATCTGAAAACAATATATGGCATGTTGAACCGAAAGAAAAATCTTCTAGTTCTATTAATACACAAAAATCTTACCCTCCTATAGAGTCTGGCAGATACATTAACTGATTTTCATCTATTTTAAGAGTTGTTACATTCTTCAATGAACCTATTGAGGGAAGAAATAATATACAATTTTCCATCTTGAACTAGAATCAAGTCAACCAACAGTCAATGTGAGCACATATTACATTGGACATGAATCATAAAGAACTTTTAAAAACCAACATATCTAAAAAAGATACCACCCCAACCCCACCAATTCTCTATTCCCTCACCCTGTATTTACAATTTTCACATACATACTACCTCTTAACAGTAGTGTATATTTATCGATTTAACCCTCACTAAAATGTAAGCTTCATAAAAGTATGTACTTTTTGTCTCCCTTTGCTAACTGTGGTAGCCATGCTCCTTAAAACAATGCCGTGATGGCACAGTGAAGATACACAATACAAACTTATGGTATCAATGGATTAAAGAAGTGGTACTATGACCATAGTTTTCTTAAGTGTATAACAAACTATTTTACATATTGTACATATACTAAATACTAAAACAATAAAAACGGAGTTTAATTTAAAATTAAAAGTGTTGAATAAATTATGGTAGAGCTTGCAAAATGAAACCTGAGCTAAAACAGTTATGTAATTCAATTGAAAAATATGTTAAAATAATTCTGATTTTTATATTTAAACAACATGAAGATGCCAAGATTTAAGTTTTTGGTTCTTTAAGATAATTCAATTTCCTTGATGCATCATCAGACACACAATTACACGAACACAGTTGACCCTTGAACAACACAGGTTTAAAGTGCACGGATCCACTTACATGCAGATTTTTTTCAATAGTAAATACTACAGTACTACATGACCCACAGTTGGTTGAACACATGGATGCAGAACCATGGATAGGGAGGAAATGAATGCAGATACAAAGGTGCAACTATACATTATATGAGATTTTCCCACTGCGCAGAGGGTTGGCCCCCTAACCATCGTTGTTCAAGGGTTAACTGCATAGATTTTCGTAGGATTTTGCTTATCTGGCTGTCTTCTTGTGAGTCTAAAATGTAGTTAAGATTGAAAAAAGTTACTAGATAATGGCCACGATCAAGAGTTAAACCAAATTTGGGTAAATTAAACTCTTTTAAAGAATTTAAACTTTATTGCAGTGATAAAAATGACATTTCCTTAAAGTAAAGAAAAACAGTAATGTCAACAAAAGAGTAAACTGTATAACTGATCGCATCAGAAAAAAATTCAAATAAGATCTATGACTTCAGAGAACAGTAAAACTATCTCGTAACAAATAAAATTTGATATATGGAAGGTCTGAATCAAACAATGGCATTAAGTTTCTCATATTTTATATTAGCAAACATTAATTACATGATTTAGAGAGCAATACAAACCAACAGTCTCAGGCAGTTGTTGAAGTGAATTGCTTGATAATAGGAGGTCTTGAAGGTTTTCACATGCTGAAATTCCTTCTTCAACCATTTCAATATTATTTTTAGAAACATCCAAATATGTGAGCTGTTTCAAGCTACCGATAAACTGTAAGTAAAAAAAAAAGGAAATCTAATGACTCCATCAACAGTAAGTGGTGAAAAGTTTAGATAATAAATCTAATGCCAAGTTATAATTTAAAATTAAGTATTTATATGAAAGGATTCATAATTTTTTTTAATGCTATTAGTAAAGTATTCAGTAATAAAGCTAAGAGCTCCTACTAATGTTAGCCCAGCAGAGTGACAACAGACATATACTTTTCTTTGGGAACTTAGCTGCCCATCATTTGAAAGGGGAAGAGCAAATATGGGGATTCGTATGGCTTTAGTTCTGAGAATGAACACAATGTCAGCTGCTAAGAAACTACATGGAAAATAGCTTACTTCAACAATTCCCTGGGCAAAATGAAATAAGATATAAAGTCAACTGCAACCGCTAGGAAGGACACACTCCATGGCATTAAAAGAGAGTGACAGTTGACCCTTAACAACACAGGTTTGAACTTCACAAATCTATTTACACATGGATGTTTTTCAACAGTAAATACTACAATACCATACTATTTGTGGTTGGTTCAATCTGTGGATGTAGAACCGCAGATCCAGAAGAGGAACCCCATAACAATGAAGGAATCTTGGATAGGGAGGGCTGACTATAAGTTATACACAGATTTTTTTTTTTTTTTTTTTTTTTTTTTTTTGCGGTACGCGGGCCTCTCACTGCCGTGGCCTCTCCCATTGCGGAGCACAGGCTCCGGACGCGCAGGCTCAGCGGCCATGGCGCACGGGCCCAGCCGCTCCGCGGCATGTGCGATCTTCCCAGACTGGGGCACGAACCCGTGTCCCCTGCATCGGCAGGCGGACCCTCAACCACTGCGCCACCAGGGAAGCCCTATACACAGATTTTTGACTGCACAGAGGGTCAGTGCCCCCAACCCCTGAGTTGTTCATGGGTCAACTGTGTTTTACAAAAATTATTACAGAAATTTTAAAATTTTAATCAAGAATGTGTTTGACAAACCCAATCAAAAAAAGGGCGGAAGATCTAAATGGACATTTCTCCAAAAAAGACATACAAATGACCAAAAAGCACATGAAAAGATGCTCAACATCACTAATTATTAGAGAAATGCAAATCAAAACTACAATTTTGATTGTACAAAGCCATTTCTACAAAACCGGTTTTGATTCTACAAAACCGGTCAGAATGGCCATCATCAAAAAATCTATAAACAATATATGCTGGAGAGGGTGTGGAGAAAAGGGAACCCTCCTACACTGTTGGTGGGAATGTAAATTGGTACAACCATTATGGAGAACAGTATGGAGGTTGCTTAAAAAACTAAATATAGAACTACCATATTTAGCTCTATAAATATGGTATAGATCCAGCAATCCCACTCCTGGGCATATATCCAGAGAAAACCATAATTCAAAAAGATACACGGGGATTTCCCTGGTGGCGCAGTGGTTAAGAACCCGCCTGCCAATGCAGGGGACATGGGTTTGAGCCCTGGTCCGGGAAGATCCCACATGCCGCACAGTAACTAAGCCCATGCGCCGCAACTACTGAGCCTGTGCTCTAGAGCCCATGTGCCACAAGTACTGGAGCCCGCGTGCCTAGAGCCTGTGCTCTGCAACAAGAGAAGCCACTGCAATGAGAAGCCCACACAGCACAACAAAGAGTCGCCTCCACTTGCCACAGCTAGAGAAAGCATGCGTGCAGCAGCAAAGACCCAACGCAGCCAAATAAATAAATTTATAAAAAAAAAGATACGTGCACCCCAATGTTCACTGTAGCACTATTTACAATAGCCAAGACATGGAAGCAACCTAAATGTCCATCAACAGAGGAATGGATAAAGAAAATGTGGTACATATATACAATGGAATATTACTCAGCCATAAAAAAGAATGAAACAATGGCATTTGCAGCAACATGGATGGACCTAGAGATTGTCACACTCAGTGAACTAAGTCAGACAGAGAAAGACAAATATCATATAAGGACCTACTGATTAGCACAGGGAACTCTATTCAATGCTCTGTGATGACCTATATGGGAAAAGAATCTAAAAAAGAGTGGATATACATATAGGTCTAACTGACTCACTTTACTATACACCTGAAACTAATACAACATTGTAAAAAAAAAAAAAAAGGAACGTGTTGACAATTTTAAAAAATGTAATTTGTTTCTATCTAACAGTATTGAGAATTAAGTAATCATTTTTAAACTAATTAAAACTTATTTGAAAATGTATAATTCATAAAAATGCAAAGGATAGACAGCAATAAGGAAAGTCTTTAAAATTTGATATACGTACCCCTGGAATAAAAGTCAGTCTATTACCATCCATCCAAAATTCTTTCAATCCACTTAGCTGCTCAAGTACTTCAGGCTATTTAGATTGGGGGGAGGGGGAAATATATTAATTTACTTGAATATATTTATTTGGCAAAAGAAGCTCCCCTGGGAATTTCTAATGATAAGTTTCACTTTAAAAAATGAGGGAAAAAAAAAGCAGAGCCAAGACTCAAGTCTTTCCACTATATTACAGCTATTACACAAATATTACTCAATAGATATTCCATAACAGATTACAGAAAACTCCTTTAAGCTTTTGATTACATAACAGGCTCAAGTATTTATACAATTAATAAATAAAACAAGACCCATTACTTTCAAGAATACAATAAAAAGATACTCTTAATCATTATCTGTAAAAAGATGTAGACTTTTAGGGACTCTTAAAAAAAAAAAAAAAGATATTCTCTGATGACCTAGAGGGAGGAAAAAATAAGGCAATATATATCCTAAAAGTCCAATAATAAGCAAAAGGTAAGTAAACCAAGGCATAATCATATGCTAAGTGTATTGTGTTATTTTCAGCTTCCTGCAATTACATGGTAGAATACTGTTCATAACATGACGTTGAGGACCAAAAAATTAAAAAGATGTAGTAGACTCTGGCATTCAGGCAAAATTTGCTCTTAGGTATTCACCCTTGGAGGCTCTTCTGAATGCATCATTTGAAGATATTTCTGTCATCCCACAAACCTGTGTCCAATCATTGACAGTATGATGGCATGGAGTGTCATCATATCTAATCACCAAAATAACATGAGTAATACATAAAAGGCATGTCATTCAGATTTACTGTTAACATTAAGTATAGGTAAGAATTCTAGGTTTAAATTGTATTAAAAGAAATCTCTTTCTGTGCTTTACCTGTTACAATTCTAACAGTAATTTTTTTTTAAATGTGTAATGTTGGAAGATGGAAATGGTACAAAAATTAATGATTCTGTATGATGCTCTGATTCATAAAATAAACAATAATTTAGAATTTTCAAATAGTTAATATGGAAATAGATTAACACATATAAGACAAATATTGAGAAAATGTACAACAGATAATTTAGGAAGCAAAGAATATTCATTTTTTCACAAGGAGTAAAAACTTCTACAACACAGAGTAAAAGTCATCATATACCAGCTTCAATTAAAATATAATAAAGAATATAAAATAGCATATTTTAGGAAAAAAATGTGATACCCAAAACCACCATGCTCCTCCAGTGACTTCAGCTGAAAAGCTGTCTATTTAGTGAGCAAATGTACAATACAGTATCCAAAGGGCAATCATGCAGCTGGTGGTGCTGAGAAATTCTTGTTCTTAAGACTATCACTTGTAACTTAACAGCAATTTAAAAAAACAAGCTTGTAAACATAACGTAAAAATTTTAATGATGATGATATTGTTAATGAATTCCTCTTCAAAAGAATATCTAGCTTATTTTTCTGAGTTCTCTTGGAGCAATGACTGAAGACAAAAAACTGCTTACATACTTCTTTCCTTTTTGATTTAGCATCATACTCCTTTGCATACAAAGCAAAAACATGATCCTGAGGTCTCATTATCAACTCAAAAATAATAGTTGTTTCACTCAATGTTTTCCTTTTAGCTATTAAGTAAAATTATAGAGAAGTACTTTATCACTGAGTAAATTCCTAAGCAATACTCCCATGGAGTTATTTTTGACTCACAAGTACTTTTCCTGATGCATTCTAGTCTGATGAAACTTTTTCCCTTATAATCTTTCAAAGTTTCTACTTCCTGTGCCTAAAAACTTTTCAATACCTTTTCTATGGGTTTCTCATTAATTTTACATTTTTACCCTCACTCCTTTCAGATGTTATCTGTTTAATTTTCCCTGTTAAAAATTTTCATATCTTGTCTCCCTAAAATATGTGTGTATCTTTACCCAATTTTATACTTTACAAATGCAGAGAAATAAACATATTAATTTTCATATTTTGCTCTTGATCAAATGAAGACTTATGGATAGTGAGGTTGGTGAGAACTTACCACTTCTGTGAATTCATTACTTCCCAAATCCAGTCTTTCCAGCTGGGTCAGTCTATTCATGGTTCTATGCACAATGGATTAATAAAGAATTAAGTACACAAAAATATCAATTACATGGAATCTTTTAAAATTTATAGTGTAAAATATTCTTATGTATTATCTAATAACATACAAGCTTTCAAATGTTGATAAAATAAAAATTTTCTAAGAAAAAAAGTCATATTTAATTTCTAAATAAAATGAAATAAGTTATCAATTATTCTCTAATTTTGCCTTCTCATCAGGTTATTTCTATTCTTAAGTAATTGCAGTAAATTTAAACCCCCAGTCCAGAATACGAGTAACTGATTTTCCATTTTTTCCACAAAATAAATTTTCAGATAGTATAAATTAACTAATGATTAGATTGTTTGGCAGCTTCATATGAATTACCATTTTTCAAGACTGGTGATATATTTGTAAAACTTTAAGATAATTAACTGAAAATTAACATTCAAAATTCCAAGAACAGTAAATATTACATTGTTCCCCATATTTTCAAATTAAATTCAATACAAATCAAAATAAAGTTTTACATGAATCACAAATATAATTCGTAGACTGCATTTATTTTAAATTAAACTACAATATACCATTTTTAACTTCCAACTTAATACCAACATATCTCTGCAACTACAGAAACTTGAAGAATGTACAAACTGATTTCATGATGAAATAAACTAAGTTGTATTTTTATAGCTCCTTCAATGAAGGCACTTTTTAAACTAAACTAATTTCTAATTAATTCAAACACATATTATTTTTAGAAAAACCTATTATTTAATAGGTTGAGGTGCTACCAGCTACCCAGATAAGGAACTACATTAATTTTTTTTTTCTAGTTTTTAATTTTTAAATTTTTTTTGGCAGTGCCGCATGGCTTGCAGGAGTTCCCCAACCAGGGATTGAACCTGGGTCACAGCAGTGAAAGCACTGAATCCTAACCACTAGACCACCAGGGAACTCCATAGGAACACATTAAATTTTTTTTAGGATATGGCAAAAGTATGGCAAAATACAATCATCATATTATCAATATATCAATATGTTAATTAGGAAATTAACACCATTAAAAACCAACAGACTCCTTAAATTATGACACAAGAACACAGATTATTTTTATCTTCTCTTGAAATTCAACAAATTAGTAATAATAAGTAAAATAAAACTTGATTAAATTTATCTGGCTTTTTAGTGAAAAAAAATAAGAATACATATCATAATTGTAATGTAATTATGTTACTGACCTACCATTAGAGAAAGCTAATTTTCCCTAACCCTTCCATTTAAAATATGCCATTCTATCAACACTAATTTAATTCATCTCCCAACACCAATTTTTCTCAAAGCTGCTTTATTTAACTCTGATTTACTGAGTGCCTATTCTCAGGTTCTACGAGGTACTATAATTCTACCTCCCTTACTCACATCTGTCTTTGTCCTGAAAACCTGTAAATTAGTTCCAATTTGCTTTGTAACAAAGCAAAAAGGTGTTTCCAGGATTCTTCTCAAGAAAGATTAGATACTAACTTCTATGTCCATAATACTATACCAGGTCGACGTTTGAGAAAGGTAAAGAGGGCTGTGAGGAGGGGGTAAGATTGAAAGACGAAAACATGGTCTTATTTTTCTTAATTCAGTATTCTTATAATGACAAGATAACAGAAAATTCACATGCAGCAATTAAACACTTCATATCAACAAGGGTAACTTATTTTTTAAAAAGGGTACAAAAAGAAAAGCAGTGCAAGGCTTCCCTGGTGGCACAGTGGTTGAGAGTCCGCCTGCTGATGCAGGGGACACGGGTTCGTACCCCGGTCCGGGAAGATCCCACATGCCGCGGACCGGCTAGGCCCGTGAGCCATGGCCGCTGAGTCTGCGCGTCCGGAGCCTGTGCTCCGCAACGGGAGAGGCCACAACAGTGAGAGGCCTGTGTACCGCAAAAAAAAAAAAAAAAAAAAAAAAAAAAAGAAAAGCAGTGCACTAGAAAATTCAATTACAAACAATATCGTTAGAAATTTAAGTTTTAAAACTGATTTAGGAAAATGTGAATGACACAGATATGTAATAAAAAAGAGGAAATACATTGTTAAATTCTAAAAGTATCTCCATCACAACTTGCTGTAGCTAACACTGGCAACTCTGGTCCTACTCATACACCTGAAAAATCTAAGACACAAAATTTCATCTTTTCATTTCATTTTTACATCTATTCATTTAAGATCCAGCTTCCTACTTCACGGAGAAAGTAAAAACAATATCCCTCAAATTTCATCCTGTTTGTCTCTAAAATTCCTTTGTATTTAACTCATTTTTACCTTCTCTTCTGTCTCAGAGGAAAAATATACATTCTTTGTGTTCTTTGTACTGTGCTCTCCAGTATTAAGACGGTATTAAATTTCATTTAACTGCGTATTTAAAACAGCTTTCCCACTGTTCTAATCTTGGATCATAAAAAGGTCCACTCATATAACCTGAATGCACATGACTTTCCTAACACGTAAAACTGTGGCCTCTTTACAGTTTGTGAGGCCTCAAATATTTTAATCATGTCTTAAAAAGAAAGCAGTAAAGAATTATATTTGCAAATACACTGAGAGAGCCCAATCTGAAGTTAAATAAAGACTTAAAATAGAAGGAGTTAAAATAAGTGAATTACCTATGATATCAGAGACACCATATTAATTGTAGGCTTAGATGTTTCAGTAAACAATTTACACCTTGTTTATTCAAATCTCTTAGCAGTCAAGTTCTGAGCTAAGGAGTCATCAATGCCAATACCAAATCTGTAAAAATTTAAACCTTTTTGAATTTCAATATGGATAATTCCCACTTTATACTCACAACCATTACCATAAATTCTAAGCAATCCAGTCTTTTGGGAATCAAAACCAGATATGCTCCTTGCCCTCAAAGCCTTACATTCATGGGGGGTGGGGGTGGGGAGGAGGAAGGACCAAGTACATGTGCCAGTGGGAATATGCTGGCCAGGTAAGATAAGAGTAAAATGTATTTTAAAAATTAGGCTAATGTAGTAAATGTCATAACAGATATAAGTAAGATGCTACAGAAGTTGAGTAAACAGAACAACTAACTCCTGGAGAACTGAAGATGCTTCTATCAAGAGGTGACAACTCTTGACAAATAAACTACAACAGGAGTCTGAGAAGTTTTCTGTAAGGGTCAGATATTTTAGGCTTTGCATAAAGTCTCTGTCACAACTACTTGACTCTACCACTGTAGAGCAAAAGCAGCCACAGACAATATGTAAATGAATGAATGTGGTTCTGGTGAAACTATTTACAAAAAGTAGTCTCTGGGACAGATTTAACCAGTCTGTAGTTTGCCATTACCTAAACTGTAAAAATGGACCAGTGAATCAGGGTGTTTTAAGACGTTTCTTCAATAAATGGACATAGACCAGTGCATTTTGAGTTTGTATATCTGTTTTAGTTTTATCTTATTTGCTCTTGGACTGCCATCTCCTCTTGATGTTAGCTTACCAGTAGGGGGCCCTCCATCCCATTTCCAATTTACAACAGACTAAAACCAAACAAGTTCTGAAAACTTAAAAAGAGTTACCAGACTTTACATGAAGACCTTATGAGTCTCTCTAATGAGTACTATGTAAGAGCTCTAGTATAGAAACGGGGATCTTAATTTGGGACTCAGGTGGGCTTTACATACTTATTATTCTGACTTTTGTCACACAAGACTGAGTTCCAGAGAGCTATGAAATCACTACTAAATACCAACAGATATACAGATTTTTATATTGAACACCACTAATTAATATACAAAGACCACAAATGTCAGTCTTTTAAAATAATTTGCACTCACATTTTAGATATTAAAAAGTTAATATTTCTCTAAGGATTTAAGAATTTAAAATTCTAAACTAAATTTCACAAAGGATAGCACGTTTACTTACTTTGGCAACATTTTCAACTGGTTTTCTCTAAGTTCTAATATCTGAAGTTTAGTTAATCTGCAAAACAAATAAAATAAATCAAGCATGTATAACAAAGATAAAGAATGTAACAAATTAATGCAATCCTCTAAAATTTTAAAGCAACCAATATTTATTGTGTAATTACAACGTGCAGAATATTGTATTAAAAATTACACAGAAATATAAAGGAAGAAAAGACTATTTTTGCTCCTCAGAATTAATGGGGGGGGGATAAACACTTCTTGGCATATCCAAAGCACAAAATAACTGCCCCAATATCCATCCTAACGAATTTCATGCATTTTTCTGAAAAAACCTCCCCAGATTATTAGTCATTAGTAGATTAGAGAACAATAATTTAACTCTAGGGTTGAGCTCTGAGAGAGAAAAATAAAGAAACACAAGGGGACATGGAAAAGGAGAAAATCCTCTGGCACTTCAGTGACGCACATTCCAATAAAATTAGAGGATAAATGAGCAGATGAACTGGTCCAGAGGTGCTCACTAATGCTACAACAGCAATCATATTACAACATACAACGTATGAAGTCAGCAGGCTGTATACTTTAAACTTACACAGTGTTACATGTCAAATACATTTCAATTTTAAAAAGTGATCCAGATACAGAAATCTGACAAGTACACGACATGCATATATGTATACACATACATACACATTTGTGTATATACATATATGTGTGTGCATACATATATACATATGTGTATGTATGTAAATATATAAAGCACTATAATGTGGTTCCCATAGGACAGAATTCTTTTTTCTTTTTTGAAATACAATTGACAAACAACATTGTTAGTTTCAGGTGTACAACATAATGATTCGATATTTGTATGTACAGTTGACCCTTGAACAACATAGGCATCAGAAGTCCAATGGGACAGAGTAACCGCTTGAGCTAAAGCCAGCCCATAGCTGACCCTTGAAGAACATGGGTTTGAACTGTGCGAATCCACTTATACACAGATTTTTTTCAACAGTAAATACTATGGTACCACACGATCTGTGGTTGGTTCAATCTGTGGATTTGGAACCTTGGATACTAAGGAACTACAGATATGGAGGGCCAACTGTAAGTTATATGTGGATTTTTGACTGTGTGGAAGATCAGCACCCCTAATCCATGCATTGTTCCAGGGTCAACTGTATTGTGAAATGGTCACCACAAAAAGTCTAGTTAACATCTGTCACTATACAGAGTTACAAAACTTTTTTTTTCTTGAGATGAGAACTTTTAAGATCTATTCTCTTAGAAACTTTCAAATACCACACAATACAATATGGTTAACTATAGTCACCATGCTGTACATTACATCCCCATGATTTATTTATTTTATAACTGGAAGTTTGTACCTTTTGACCACCTTCACCCATTTGCCCACCCCCGCCCCCTCACCTCTGGCAACCACCAATCTTTTCTCTGGTATCTATGAGCTTGGGGTTTTGGTGGTTTTTTTTAAGATTTCACATACAAGTGAGATCATATGGTATTTGTCTTCAAGACAAAAAGATGACTACCATATTAACATGTATTTGGATAGCATTTTCTCTAGCAATTAATCTAAACACAATAATAATTTGATACCTATTGTTCACTTACTGATTCATTTTTCCACTAGAAAAATTACTCAGGGACTACAGTATGACAAGAATCGGTCTAAGTTCAAGCAGGGAGCAATGGGGTGGACCCCAGAAACACATTTTTCTTTTCTCCAGAACTTTGATTCCAGTGAAGACAGATAAACCAATAATTAGATCATTTTAAAAAATATGTAAGTGCTAAGTGCATTCTATCTCAAATATGCAAAAATTATCCCGATTTAAATAAACTCCCTATTTTTACATACTTTAAAACCAAGTGTTAAATTACATTTTTCTTTTAAATTTTCACTGCTTATTTCTACTTGGGAAAATAAATTCCAAGACAAAATAACAAGTTCTAAAGAAACTATAAAAACTACAATGCTTGGAAATAATTACAAAAGAAGAGCCTATGAAACTGTAATTAATAGTATTACTAAAGCAACCTGTAGTTTTGTAAACTTTACAAGAGCTAACGAGAGAAGGTTTTAGAAGAAACTGTAACTTACCTGCCAAAATTAGCTGGCAAGAACTCAAGGAAAGCGTCATTCAGATATAACTGGGTTAGGTTTAACAGCTGAGAAAATCCATCAGGAAGCCTATGTAAAATAAACCAGAATTTAAATTTAATTCATATACAGAATTTTAGTTTCTTATTAAAATCTGTCTAAAAAACTGTCTAACCAACACATGTTCTTAACAGATAACAGTCACCTCTTCACTTTTATGAGTGATCCTAAAATTGAGATTTGCTTTTTATAATAACTTACCTGTTTCAATGTTTACACCTTCATCATTTTTTAAAAGGAAGTGAGGCAATATTTGTCTCAATAAGATAAAATCTGCACATAACAGTCAACTATGAATGAGCCACAACACACAGAAATGTATTCAGGCCATGACTATGATATATCAGCAGACACTCTTGAAATTCACCTTATCTAACACCAATCCAAAGGACTAGACAAAGAATTCTAAACTTTGACAGTATTGACTTTTGGGGCTGGATAATTCTGTGTTGTCAGGAGGCTGTCTTCTGCATTGTAGAATGTTTAACAGCAACCCTAGCCTCTGACCCACTAGAAGCCAGCAGCACTGTCCACCACCACAAGTTGTGAAAACCAAAAAATGTCTCTAGAATTTACCAAATAGCCATAAGAGCAAAACAGTCCCTATTTGAGAAACACTGGTTTAGATTATTTTCAATTTCAATATTTGGTCCCTAAAAAATCAAAGAAAGATTGTATAATTTTATAATGACCAAATGGAAAGAAATAACATTAAAAGCTGAATGACATTTAAGATCATATAAGAGCCTATAAGTAGCTTTACTTTTATTTCCTCTGGCTTACAAAAGAAATTACAAATCTAGAACTTGATGCTACAGCAAAATTTTCAGATGAAGGTAAAACATCATCTTTACATGTCTGTCCTTTACATGTTTGCCTATGTTTGGAAAAACTCGTTAAATACAATACTGTAATATGTGAAAGCTGGTTTCAACTTTCAACTTAGCTATACTAAGCTATGCTTCACACTATTCACCTTTTGCTTCATCATTCCATTTTTGCAAAATTTAACAGCTTTGGTGCTAAGAAAGCATTCTGCTTAAAGCCATTACCATCATAAAAGAATATATGTGACCTCTGGTATATAGTACAACCAATCACATGGCTTTTCCCTTTTTTTGTTGTTTTTACCTTTTTGACCCTTCGGTTTCTTTCTTTTCAAAAGTTTGAGTGTGCCACATACATTGGATTTGCAGGTGAAGACATTTTTATATTGTTCAAGTAACATTGAGCTAGGAGACCTGGATTCTAGTCTCATTTCTGACATTCACTATCTGTGAGACTTGGGGAAAAGCACTTGCCTTATCTGTATGGACGTCAAATTTACCTCTGTAATATATGGAGTTAGAAAGAGTAATTAAAAGACTCCTTTTTAATCTAACTAAAATTTTGTGCAGATTTCAGATTGGTATTAACTGTTCATTAAAATGTAGAAAGTAATATTCTACTATATCATACTTGCTTTATTCACAAAGGTAACTTTTAAGTCAACAGAGAAGAACTCACTTGGAAATAGGATTTACACTGGCCTCCACAATTGTCAAAACTTTACAATTTTTTATATTTTCTGGAAACTCCTGTATTCCTAGAAAATGAACAAATAATCAATGATCAAGTGAAAAGAATCTATTACAAAGGAAAAAATCATAATAATATTAATAATTAATGTACACTTTTCAGATTCAAAATTTACCAACTGAGCAGATTCTTGATAAATTGACAACACCAACGTCAAACGAACAGAACCATCTGCACAACAATTTCTCTTCGCTCTTTTGCCTCTTTATGACTACTGCTAATTATCTTGTTTAGTTCTGCCTTCCTTTCCTTCTCCCAGCTCTTCTGAAAATCAGTGCCTTCTCTATGTGGTATTAAGGACACAAAATTCAAAACAATTAAGCATTCTTTGTTTTTTCACATAAGAAGATGCATTAATTTTTTTAAATTTTTTATTGGAGTATAGTTGATTTACATGTTGTGTCAGTTTCTGCTGTACAGTAAAATAAGTCAGTTATACATATACATATATCTACTCTTTTTTAGATTCTTTTCCCATATAGGTCATTACAGAGTATTAAGAAGAGTTCCCTGTGCTATACAGTAGGTTCTTATTGGTTATCTATTTTTTATATAGTAGTGTGTATAAAAGAGGCATTACTTCTTAATTGCTGGGCTCCAGATTGAGCTGGTCCCTAATACATACAGGACAACAAAGCTGAAAGCAAAGCTGAAGATAGAAGAGGTAGAAAATATGTATCAGATATGCCAGTGGATATGCCTGACGCAGTTGTACACCAATACTTCTGTAAAATACAACACAAATGTGACAAGTCAAATTATGGTAGAAGTTTCTTAGCACTTAATCTTATCTCTTCAACTTATCTTAGCAAAAATATAGCAACAATAATTTGTGAACTAGCAATAATCCATAGAGAAACTTTAAGTAGTACTGTTCTAATCTAGACTAGGAGTGCGAATTAGTAACTTTTAAAAATATTCAAAAAATTCTGTGTTATAAGACTCATTCCTCCACTAACATAACATGTATATCAAAGGGGCTGACACTAAAGGATCATTTAAGGCTCTTTCAACTTCATTGATGTATGATTCTAAGCAAGTTTACTACAGTGCCCAAGTACAGAATTTCAGATCATGAAAAATGAATGATACAAAATCATCAACTGGCAAATATTACAGTAATAACTGATCAGTCAAAACTCATCAATGGATGCTAAAATTAGTGGGTTAAAGAATGAAGAAAAACAGTATACATTTATATAGTCTCAAAGTTTCTCTCCCCAAAATACTTATTAATTTTAAGAGGGGGAAAAAGTGAAGAAATCTCATACGCACCACTTAAACTGTTTCAAAGTTAGCATCAGCAGTTAACAGCATCATCACGGGGCAACTAATCTTAAGACACACTGACAAGGGGTGCAGCATCTACTGTCGTGTTCCTGCCCCAAACACCCAACCTGAATTGAATCATAAGCAAACATCAAACAAATCCAAATTAAGGGAAATCCTATACACCTGGCCAGTAATCTTCAAAACTCTCCGCGTCTAAAAAGATAAAGACAAAGAAAAACTGAACAACTACCCAGGTAAGAGGAGATCAAAGAGAACTGACCGTGGTAAATATCCAAATCTACTTCACACACACACACACACACACACACACACGCCCGCGCGCGCGAAAAATCTGAGTAAGACTGGGGGGCTGTATTAATGTCAATATTATTACTGTTCTATAATAACTGCAAACATTACCATTGGGGGAAACTAGGTGACAAATACAAGAGTACCACTCTGTAATGTTTCTTAAAACTGCATGTGAATCTACAATTATCTCAATAAAAATTTCAATTTAAAAAATCTGGGCTTAATGATCCTTAAGGAAAGGTTTTATCATTGTTGTTTTATTAAAATTCAATTTCCCTAACAGTTTCAAGATGATTCTTTTTTTTTTTTCAATTTTAGTTTAAGGAACTTTTGCTGGAATTTACAGAGTTCATGTAAAGCTTCAAATCAGAAAATGTTAACATTGATGGATATCTAATGATATTAAGGAATTACTGTCAGCTGGTTCTCTTTTTTAAGTGAGATAATAGAGAGTTTCATCTTAACATATTTATACATGAAAGAGGTTGTCTTATTTGCCTTAAAACAATCAGAGGTGGCAAAATAGGAGGTATAAATGAAACTATAACATACTGCTAAATTTTGAAGCTGGTTGGTAGGCACATCAGGTTTATTGTATTATTCTCTCTACTTAGATAACAAGATTAACAAAAAAAGGACTTTAAAACAGCTATTGTACTTAAAGGAAAAAAATGAACAAAATGGAGAGGAAAAGATTAAATGTAAGAAATAGAAACTTTACAAATGATAAATACAATATGTGAATGAAAAATCCAAAGGACAGGATTAAAAGATTAGTCACTGTAGGAGAGCATGTCAGAGAGACAGGAAGACATGGCAACAGAAAACAGCCATTCTGAAACATAGAGGGGAAAAAAATATATGAAAACCCAGGGATACATGGGACAATGTAAAGCAGATTAACATATATTTACCTATCTTTAGAAGTTTGCTTATCAGGCACCACTAAGAGTACATGCTCTGTGAGGGGAGAATCTTTGCCTCTCTTGTTCACTACTGGAATAGGACATGGCACATAGTTATCAGTATCACTAGATAACGTCCAAATTCTTTTCCAGGGTGGTAATATCAATTTTCATACTACAGTACCTATTTATATTCTTGTTGACATTTGATAATGTCTTTACTTTTTGCTAGTATAAGGGGTTGAACCTCACCAGAAATAATAGAAATATTAATTAAAACTAGATATTTTCCTGATATTTCCTAGAGATGCTGAACACATTTTCACGTGTTTAATGATCTATTTAAATTGAAGTACAGCTGAGTCACAACATTACGCAAGTTTTAGTTGTACAGTATAGTGATTCTGTATTTTTTTACAGATTATACTCCATTAAAAGTTATTACAAGGCAATGGTTATAATTCCCTGTGCTGTATGTACAAGGTATCTTTTTTTTTTTTTTGCAGTACGCGGGCCTCTCACCACTGTGGCCTCTCCCGCTGCGGAGCACAGGCTCTGAACACGCAGGCTCAGTGGCCATGGCTCACGGGCCCAGCCGCTCCGCGGCATGTGAGATCTTCCTGGACCGGGGCACGAACCCGTGTCCCCTGCCTCGGCAGGCGGACTCTCAACCACTGCGCCACCAGGGAAGCCCTACAATATATCTTTGATGCTTATCTATTTTATACATAGTAGATCATATTTCCTAATCTCATGCCCCTATCTAGTCCCTCTCCCCTTCCTGGAGGAATCAAGCTCCCTGACTTCACACCATACTACAAAGCTACAGTAATCAAAACAGTATGGTACTGGCACAAAAACAGAAATATAGATCAAAGGAACAGGGGAGAAAGCCCAGAAATAAACCCACACATCTGTGGTCAATCAATCTACAACAAAAGAGGCAAGAATATACAATGGAGAAAAGACAGTCTCTTCAATAAGTGGTGCTGGGAAAACTAGAGAGCTACATGTAAAAGAATAAAATTAGAATATTCTCTAACACCATACACAAAAACAAAATCCAAATGAATTAAAGACCTAAATGTAAGACCAGATGGTATAACAATCCTAGAGGAAGACACAGGCATAAGACTCTTTGACATAAATCACAGTAATATCTTTTTGAAACCATCTCCTAGAGTAATGGAACTAAAACCAAAAATGAACAAATGGGACCTAATTAAACTTAAAAAGCTTTTGCACAGCAAAGGAAACCATAAACAAAACAAAAAAGACAACCCACAGAATGGGAGAAAATATTTGCAAACAATACGACCGACGTGGGATTAATCTCCAAAATATATAAACAGCTCATACAGCTCAATATTAAAAAAACAACAAACAATCCAATCAAAAAATGGGCAGAAGATTTAAACAGACATTTCTCCAAAGAAGACATACAGATGGCCAAAAAGCACATGAAAAGACTCAACATCGCTAATTATTAGAGAAATGCAAATCAAAACTACAATGAGGTATCACCTCACATGGGTCAGAATGGCCATCATGAAAAAGTCTACATAAAAATGATGGAGAGGGTGTGGAGAAAAAGGAACCCTACTCCACTGTTGGTGGGAATGTAAATTGGTACAGCTACTATGGAGAGCAGCACAGAGGTTCCTTAAAAAACTAAAAATGGAGCTACCATATGATCCTGCAATCCCACTCCTGGGCATATATCCAGAGAAAACTATAATTCAAAAGGATACATGCACACCAGTGTTCACTGCAGCACTATTTGCAATAGCCAAGACATGGAAGCAACCTAAATGGCCATCGACAAAGGAATGGATAACAATGTGGTATATATATACAATAGAATATTACTCAGCCATAGAAAAGAATGAAATAAGGCCATTTGCAGCAACATGGATGGACCTAGAGATTATCATACTAAATGAAGACAGATAGAAAGAGACAAATATATGATATTGCTTATATGTGGAATCTTTAAGAAAAAGAAAAAAGATACAAATGAACTTATATACAAAACAGAAATAGTTTTGTAAAGCTACAAGGGAAAAAATCTGAAAAAGAATATGTATACACACACACACACACACACACACATAAACACATACACAAATGTATATGCATAACTGAATCACTTTGCTGTACAACACAACACTGTAAATCAACTATACTTGAACTTAAAAAATCTTTTAAAAAAGGGACTTCCCTGGTGGTCCAGTGGTTAAGACTCTGCGCTTCCACCGCAGGGGGCATGGGTTTGATCCCTGGTTAGAGAACTAAGATTGAGCTAAGATCCTGCATGCCGCATGTCACAGAAAACAAAAAACAAAAAACAAAAAACTCTAGCTCCATCCACATTGCTGCAAATGTCAGAATGTCATTCCTTTTTACGGCTGATTAATATTTCATCATGCACACACACACACACACGTATAAAACATGTCTTCTCTATCCATCTGCTGATAGACGCTCGCATTGCTTCCTACTGATCATTTTTATTTCTTCTTCTTTGAATTCTCTGTTCACTGCACATTTTTTATTGGATTTTTTAAATTACTGATTGTAAGCATTCTTTAGAAATACTAGTATATCAAATGTTTTCTCACAGTCTGTCATGAATTTTTACTTTATATTTTGTCATGTAGAAATTTCATTCCTTTACTGCTGTGCTTTTAATATTTGAATAAGACATCTTTTCTACTCCAAAGTCGTAAAAATAGTTTTCTACATTTTCTAATAATAGTAATTTTTGTTTTTCATATTACTTAATCTGCAATTTATTTTAGTATATACTGTGAAGGCTCTCTTTGTTTTTACTATTTCCCATATAAAAACACTGTGCCAACACTTACGAAATATGTTTTCCTTATTCCACTGATTTGTAGAGGCATTTCTGTGTGTCATATTCCATTTGTAGAGGAATTTTTGTGTGTCATATTCCATGGTTATGCTTCTGGACAGTCTTTTCTGTTACCCTCTTCTACTGATCTATTCCATAGTTTTATGTCTTCCTGTTTAGATCATACTGCACTTTTTTTTTTTTTTTTTTTGCGGTACACGGGCCTCTCACTGTTGTGGTCTCTCCCATTGTGGAGCACAGGTTCCAGACGCGCAGGCTCAGCAGCCATGGCTCACGGGCCCAGCCGCTCCGCGGCATGTGGGATCTTCCCGGACCGGGGCACGAACCCGTGTCCCCTGCATCGGCAGGCGGACTCTCAACCACTGCGCCACCAGGGAAGCCCATATTGCACATTTTCTGTTAAGTTTATTTCTAGGTATACGTGATAGATGGATTACATTAATGACCACTCACTACTCCCTATTACCACTCTCTGAATGTGATGTACCAGCTCCTCCCAACAAAATGCGAAGTATAATTTCCCTAATCCTGATTCTGGGCTCAGCCATCTGTTTTGGTTTGGCCACTAAACTGTTAACACAATTGATGAAATCAAGGGTTTAAAAAAGCCCTGCCTAATTTCCACTAGATCTCAGGTTCCCCTAACTGTCCTATGAGGACATGCCTGGGATGCCTGGGCTAGCCTGAGACAGGATGAGATCTACAGCAGAGCTACTCCTGTCATCCCAGCAGAGAATTTCCAACATTTTAATTTAGACAGTCTTTATCTATTTCTGTTATTAAAGTTTTATTACCCTTATAAGTTGAGTCAAGTACTTTCCTCCCTTTCTAATCTCTAGAATAGATTTTATAAATTAAGGATTATCCTATTCCATGAAGGTTTGGTCCAACTTTTCCCTAAAATTAGGTCTAACAGTTTTTCTGACCACTAATTTGATTTAGTATTTTCAGTTTTCTATTTCTTCTTAAGTTGATTTTGGAAATTTTTCATTTCATGTAAGTTTTAAACTTCAGTGGCTTTACAGCATTCATTTTCTTTTGAGTGAAAAGTCAGTTTTAAATAAAATTATGGTAATAGGAATGTGAGAGATGTTGCTTTTTGGAGGGAATGAGGGATAAGAATTTTCTTAATGCTGAAATAAAAACTTGACAACCCTGTTACAAGTCCCCAAAATGGAACAACTGATCTACAAAGCATTCCTTTACCTGCACATTTAATACTTCAAATATATATTTTAGGGCATTTATACAATGAATTACTTAATAGTATCTGTATGCTTCTTATATTACTGCTAATAGGTCTTATTTAGGCTGACTCAATTCTCTATTCTAAACACATGTAACTACTTAGTATACTGTACTTTTGTACAACTCGTTAAATTTGACTTACCCACTAATAATAACATTGATTTTTTTACACTAATTTTTCTTCTTTCTTTTCTCTCATTTATTTACACACAAAATATTTAGTGTTACGGAATCCTATAAATTTAGGAGTTAAATTCTTATCAGTTCTTCAACTAACAAATAATTTGCCTCAAGTGATAATTCTACTGAGGATACATTAAAATAACTCTCCTAGGTGGCAGGCCCTAAGGAATATCTGGTAGCAGCACGGCGCCCATGGTAGATGTGGGAGACACTGACGAATAGGGCAAAAAAAGGAAGGAGGTTTCAATAATTATGAAAAAGGTGTAATGAACTTAAAAAAAAAATCACTATATTTAATTTCAAATGACATGTATTTCATTTCTCTTGAGTAAACAACAAGGAATGGAATTACCAAGTTCATTATATGTCTATTGATGTGTTGAATAACACTGATTTATTTTCAAACATCAAACTTGAATGCCCAGAATGAGTCCCACTTGGTTGTGGTGAATAATTCTTATCATATACTTAAAAAAAAAAAAAATCCACATCTAGAGGAAAGGTGGGAGGACATTCTACACTGTCCTCATTAGAGCCTGACTTCATTTTCATACTCAGCTTTACATATCATTTCATTGGTTTTTATTAAAGTCTATAATGTATCTTGAAATAGTCTACGTAAATGACATTATTCCAAGAACTATAATATTTTTAGTACATGATAAAGTCTATCTAAGGAGAAAAAGACCAAAGACTACAGTATGTTCTACTGACCTAAAATTTTATATGGAGAAAGATAATTTTAAGAGTTCTAGGACTTCCCTGGTAGCACAGTGGTTAAGAATCTGCCTGCCAATGCAGGGGACACGGGTTCGAGCCCTGGTCTGGGAAGATCCCACATGCCGCGCAGCAACTAAGCCTGTGCACCACAACTACTGAGCCTGAGCTCTAGAGCCTGAGAGCCACAATTACTGAGCCCGTGTGCCACAACTACTGAAGCCTGCGCGCCTGGAGCCCGTGTTCTGCAACAAGAGAAGCCACTGCAGGTGAGAAGCCTGGGCACCGCAACGAAGAGTAGCCCCCGCTCGCCACAACCAGAGAAAAGCCCACGTGCAGCAACGAAGACCCAACACAGCCAAAAATAAATAAATAAATAAATTTATTTTAAAAAAAAAAGAGTTCTATGTTAGACTTCTGCAATTTAAATTTTTAATGGACAGTAATGGTTATAACATCTTCCACAAATACATATACTTCATATTTTTCAAATTTTAAAGTACTTTATTTCATAGCATGTGGTTTATAAAAATTAACCAACCAGTATCTATGAAATAGTAACTCTAATTTCAGATACATCGTAGTAATTTTTTCCTAAGCAAGTAGTTTTGAAGTACTCACTGGTTTCCTGCTTTTACAAATTGCTAGCAATGTATTCACTGTGATTTCAATTCTTACCATATATATGTTCAGGTTCCAAATCTGTATCTCCAGTTCCCCCCTCTCTCCTTAACTCCAAATAAGAATTTTCAAATGCCCTTTAGGTACTGGTTAGGTACCTTAAATAAAACATGTCTCGAACTGAAATTATTTATTCTCTATATTATTCAGCAAATATGTACCCATTGCTATGGACTGTAGATACTGAGACATAGTTCCTTTTCTTGAAAGCTAAAATGTAGCAAGAAAAACAAATATTTTCATTCTATTGGCTTCCTTCCTTCCTCAGTAGTGTTCCTTCTCAGTATCTTTTGTACCTTTCTCTCCTTCCTCCAGATCTCTTAATGTTGGGTTGCCACCAGGGCTCACTCTTTAGTCCTCTTTCATATTCATGGCCTTGTTGACTGTATCTAATCTCAGGCTCTATATACCATCTACATGCTGGCAATTCTCAAATATGTATAGCTAGCACATTTCCCTTTCGACTGAACTCCAAACCCCTATGAACATCTGTATATCTTATTTTAAATGTAACATGTCCAAAAATGAGCCCCTGATTTTTTTCCACTAAAAATTACGAGTCCCAGAGATGTCCCCATCTCAGCTGGCAGCACTCTATCCTTCCACATGCACAGACCAATACCACTGTGATCATTCTTGACTCTTATCTCACATCCCACATCCAAACCATCATGAAATCTTGTTGACTCAACCTTCAAATGTATCTAGAGTCTGTCTACATCTCACTACTTCCACCACTATCACTAGAGGCGACTGAAATAGCACCTAAACTGGTTACTTTTCACCCTTGTACCATACTGTTTCTACACATAACCAGAGTAAACCTTTAAAATGCAAGTCATTTCATGCTCTGAATGACCTGACTGAAACTCTTCCAAATGATTCCATTTCACTGAGAATAAATGTCAAAGTACGTACAAATGCCTACCAGGATCTACATTATCTGCTGCTCCATATCCCTACCTTTCTGACCTCTACTCCTATCACTCTCCCATCTTGCTCACTATATTTTAGCTACCATAGCCTTCTGTTTCTCATACATGCTATGGATACTCACACCTTATAAACTTTACACTGGCTGTTTCTTCTTTCTGGTACATTCTTACCTTAGAAATCTACATGGCTAACTTCCTCAAGTCCTTGCTCAAGCCACTTTCTCAATGAGGCCTACCCTCAATGCTTGTAGGCTTGTCTCCAAAGAGAACTCTTTTTATCCTTGTACATAAAGTATGCAGAACCTGAATTTTATCATGAGTTACTTCTTAATTCTCTGACAATTTCAGCTACCTGTTCCTTTTTCATTCTCCCTTAACTTCAGTAGTGTTCCTTCTTTGTCATATACTCTTTTTATAAGAATTTGACTCTTGCTAAAACTCAGTAAAATGAAGATACTATAAAACATGGCTATCCTTCTCATATTAATCTATTTTGGTTACAGAAGAATTCTCCCTATACTGCTGAGAAAGAGAAAATACCTCCTGAAATCTAGGAACTGGTCTTGTACTATCAGCTAGTCCTTGTCTTACTATGAACAAGCTGCATTCAAAGGGAGGCCTTGGCATTTTCCTGTTGAACTAAGCAATTTCACTGAATACCAATATTAGACAAGGCCATTCTTTAACCATGACAGATCAAGACAAAAGCAAATTTGTAATCATGTCTTGACAAAGATAAAGTATGAACCTTGTCCAAGCCACCCCTTATCCTAATGAGTGACAGCTGCTTTTTTACTGATTATAGTTTTAGCCTTGCTCTAATCTGCCCTCCCTATAGATGAGATTTATTAATATTCTCAATCACAGAATTACTCCTACTTCTTGATGGCATTCCATCCATAGCAAACCCTCATATTCTTAAACCTTCTTCCAATCACCAAGTACAAGCCCAAATCCTATAAGTCTTTTAGCACCCCCTGAGACTCCCCTTCCACCCCCATGGCTCAATCACATGTAATCCTGGTGATCTCTGTTTGGAGGGCATCAACACTCCTCTAATGCCCTAAATGTACAATATAAGTTAATAGTGGCTCCTTACTTACTGGTTTATGTATTTTAAAGGCTAAGGTAATTACATAGTACAGAATGTAACACTGAGTTCCAGTCAAAACAGGCTAAAGGAGGAACTGCAAACTGAGATGATTATATTGGCTAGGGGATAACAGGTGTATGGTTTGGATCAGTTATAACACAGTGAATGGTAAGGCCTATGGCAAGGCACAGTGACTGCACACCCCACTTATAGTCTTCATTAACAACACACTTAGCAGTGACCAGTGATCACCAGCCTACATTTTTTAAGTTCCATGTCAGTTTAACACACGGTTTTTCTTCTTTCATTATCTTAAATAAGCTGATTTATTAAAACAGCTGAACTTAAACATTAACTATTAAGCAAATTAGCAATTTTAGAAATTTTAAAACACAGAGAAAAATAGTGACTTCCCCAGCAATCTATAATTTCCCTTGTAATCAATATAACTTCTTTGAACTTAAAGTGAAGAGGCTTTTCCAACATTTTGTCCCCAATCATCAGATTTTCTCAGGTTCAAGGAACTGCTTTCTGTACTGACCCACAAACTTTCAACCCATTTTTTCTGGACTTTTGGACTCGATTTTTAAAAAAGGCCTAATTAACCTCTCTAGCATTCCCATATCAGACAGAAAGATCTGAGCTACTCTTTCTGGTTTCTTTGCCTTACAATTCCTAACTTTTAATCAGTGTGCTTATATAGAGAATTAACAACTAGATAGCCTTCATTTCTTTTTTCTCTCCTCTCCATCAGCTTTCTCTATCAACCCCTTTGGCAAATTGTTTTAATCATCATCCCCTACTGGTCTTCTCAAGAAGACAGGCCATTTGAACACCACGGATGATAATTTCTCTAACACCAGTTGCTATCTGCAATGGCTTGGAATAGCAGCTTGGTGAGCTTTTCATTTCTTTAAAAAGCTAACAACAAATCAAAACTTTAGACATGAAAGGAAAGAGCAAATTAAGACTCATAAATTAACACTCTAGTTTTATCATAGAATATAAATGATAAAAAAAGAATTCCATACAAAATGAAGACAAATATTAATACCTCAAATTTATATACATCCTATACATAGACTAGTCCACAATTTGGTCACCAGTCTCATGAGGCAAGACAGGAAGTGGTAATATTGATAATATTATGTATAGTCTAACCGAGAATGAGATTAATTCCCCAATATAACAACAGGGCAAATAAACAGAGAAGCATCGATTAGAGTACAATTCTTCTTTTTCCTAAATAAATGTTTTAATCACTAAACCATGTTACTTGCCAGTTGAAAAACACTGGAAGAAATATGTGAAAGATCAGAAACTAAGAAAATGTGAAAGTAAAAATCCTAAAACAAGTGCTTTTAAATAAATACAGCTTGCTGAAACACTAATAAAGTATGCCACAATGTTTCCTGCCTCCTTCCAAGCAGGGCATGTAGATAATAAATATGAAAACAGCATCTGGTATATTAAGATAAACTAGAATATTATTAGATTGAACTGATAAAAACACCTAAAAGGAAAAAATAGTAGAGCTTGGATACAAGATTAAAGCATCTTATGCAAGATTTAACATGATGAGATGTAGTAACAGAGAAAAAATTTAGGGACAGTTCAATTTTCTCATTCAGAATATAAGATGAAACTCCCATCCTTCTCTAATACAGTGGTCATCTTAATACTAAATGTAATTTTAATACTTCCAAAATCTGATAAACACTACTTTCAGTTAGTGTGCTATCCTTTCTTTTAAGCAAGTTGTTAATCAACTAGCAAAACTCAAATTTCTCATAACCAACCACATCAACTATAATATGCATGCTATTTTCTTGTTTTCAGCAACGTAGCTGGAGTTCCCTGGTTGCCTAGAGGTTAGAATTCTAGGCTTTCACTGCTGTGGCCCAGGTTGAATCTCTGGTCGGGGAACTGAGACCCCACAAGCCACAAGGCACAGCCAATAAATAAATAAATAACATAGACTTGTATAAACATACACTTTAGGGTTACATATTACAAGTTAATTAAAATAATCTCAACTCTCTAAAAGTAAAGTGGGTTAATTACATCAGTTGTAATGATGACTATCAGATTAAGAATTAGGAATACAAGAATTTTTATCAGTCAAGGTAATGGTTCTGACATTATCATAGTTTCTTGTCTCTCCTCACTAGCTTTTTTCACCATCAATGAAATGCGGTTGCATTTAGACATCAGTTTAAGACTAAAAAGAGAAAAAAAAAAAAACAAGGAAACAAGTAAAAGGCAAGGGACTGATTCTGCCGTTTAAAAAACAGATGAGATCACACAGAAAGAGAAGAACAGATAAATCAACTTAATTTTCAATGAAAATAAATTGTAAGGTTTTGTTGGCAACAATTATTAAAGCCATTCTCTTTCAGGGCAGAATATTTAAGTGCTTATCCTAAATCTTTTGGTCACATAGAAATTATCTCCAACTCCTCAAAAACACAAGCTGACACAGTTGTACAAAGCAGGTTTTCAATATAAGCAAGAAGGAACTGCTGAAACTAGAATGAAAAAAAGAAACACTACAGTTCAATAGGTTGTCTTAACTCAAACACATTATTCTTCAAGAAGTTGCATGGAAGTCTAAGATATTAATTTAATGATGCTGCAGGGCCATAACTGCACCATTCTCAATTTAGAGTAATAAGTCTGGAATGAGTGCATTTTCAGGAGGATATATGTAAGCGTGTTCATTATTGAGCCAAGTAATAGTTTTATATCATGAAGACTAGTTACGTGGGTTACTAGCCTTTCCCAGGTACATAGAGTTTTATCAATAACACCCAGATTATTTCAGGTCTCTTTCCTTACACCTTAACATCTCTCATTCTAAAAGACCAAAAAGTAGAAAAGATACCCCTTTGGAGTGGAAGGTTACACTTGATGACTTCTAATGTCACAACAGTTCCGAAGTTCTATAACGCTACTTAACTGTCAGCATATGCAGAGCACAATGTAATGCATCAAGTTCATTTACTTTGGAATTTATCAAGCAATACTTGCCAATCTATTAAGCACAAGGAATGGAAACAAATTTCAAACTGCCCTTAAAGAGAAGTTTCAAGCTGAGGAAATTTATTTAACCTAAAATAAAATCATGAGAAGAAAACTCACACAAATTAAAAATCAAATGACCCGAACTCCACAAAAATGACAATGTCACAAAAACATGGGCAAAGTATTCTTGGTTTTGAAAGATCAAAGAGACACAACTGAATGCTATATGTGATCTTTAACTTGAAGGTGGGGGTAGGGTGAGCAAATAGCTAAAAAGGGCATTATTAGGTGAGCAAATAGCTAAAGAGGGAAAATGTGATGTCAAATTTCTTGAGCGTGATAATGATATTGTGGTTATGTATAAGGATTTCCTTGCTCTTGGGAAATGCTTATTCCAATATTATTCCAATATATTGGAATATATGCTCATTCTAAAATTTTCAAGTGTCTACTTCTCTCTCTCTCCAAGGTAAGCACTTAACATTTTGGAATATATCTTCCATACTTTCTTCAACGTTTATCAAACTAAACAAACAAAACCAAGACTGTGTGCCCAGGAGAACAGTGACCATGTCCTTTTACTTTTCATCGTTAATTGTAATCCAACTCCTAATAAAATATTTGGCACAGAGTGGTCTCTCAGTAAATATTTGTTGATGTTCAATTCGTTTATGTTGCACAACTTTTTTTTTTAACCTTTACCACTACACTGTATTTTATGTCAGTATTGATGGAGCTACATTACACTCCACTCTTATGGATGCATCAAATTATGTAATCAACAACAGACATTAGAGTTAGTTGTTACTAGTTTCTAACCATCACAAACAGGGCTGTAAATATATATAAAAAAATAGATATAAGGATATATAAATATGTACATGCATTTACCCACAGCAGTTTAATTAAACAGTCATTTAAAATTGTTTATACTTACTCTCTGCCTTTAAATTCTCATAGATCATTTATATATATATGAAAGTTAATTATGGTAGTACATTACAATCTGACTTTTTAATTCTTTTTATTTGCTAAAACACAATAGAAATTTTAATAATATAACATGTTCCCAAGTACAAAAAGTTAGGGGGAAAAAAAATCTTACCATTCTTGCTGACATCCAGTTCCCTGAGATTAATGAGATTTGCAATAGATGCTGGTAATGTTGTTAAATCATTATCTGGTAAACTCAGTTTATGTAGAGATTGACAGTTAAAAAGTTGCTGTTGAAACAAGGTAGAGAAGTATTTTGATTATTCCTTAAGTTTCCTTAAATATTTCATTTATTAACCTTTACACAAACAAATATTATTAATATCATTAAAACTGAATGAGTTATACCTACACAAATACCAGGGAAGATCTCTTATTATTTTATGCTATTATGGATCTGAACACAATTGGACTACTCAGAATGATTTATATCCTCACACTTCTGCCCTGGGTGAAATGCACTTAGTGAAAATAAGCATATGGTGTATTTTCTGCTAAGGTCATAAAAAATAAGTGGCTGTTAAATATGGTAAACTTTGGATCTTGTATTCCAAGCATCCTTATTCCAAAATGAAAGTTTATATAAATTAAATTCAAATATGTACAACTGATTTTAAATGACTTAAAATATAGAATTCTGATTTGGGAGCACAAAATAAATAAGGGAGCAAATATACTGTTATGCTAAAATCACAATAATGAAATGTGATCAAAATATATTTAACCAAAAGCAGTAAGTAAATGGGCTACTTCTAAGCCCCATACCAAAAAACTGTACAGAGCATAGAGGATTTTTAGGGCACTGAAAATACTCTGTTTGACAGCATAATGATGAATACATGTCGTTATATATTTGTCCAAACCCACAGAATGCACAACACCAAGAGCAAATCATAATGTAAACTATGAACTTTGGGTGATTATGATTTTTCAACATAGGTTCATCGGTTTTAACTACTCTGGTGGTTTAACCACTCTAGTGGGGGATGCTGATAAGGGTGGAGGCCATCCATGTGTGGGGACAGGCTATGTATTTGGGAAATCTCTGTACCTTCCTCTTAATTTTGCTGTGAATTTAGAATTATTCCAAAAAAGAAGAGTCTTTAGAAAAAAACAGAACTATGCACAGGATGGCACTGAATAAGTCCTATTTAAGAAGAGCATTCTTCCAAAAATGGAAAATTGCTAGGCATGATAAGTGATTCAGTTATTTTCACTATCATAGCAAGCCTCTCTTTTCAACACAGTCCCCAGACTGAGACCTTGCTGGTGGTGATTAGAAAAAGGGACTAATTTTAGTCTTCCATTTACTCTAGGAGAACTAGCTAAGGAAGATAAATTACTTGCTGAAAAACAATATACAAGGGAACAGTCAATTACAAAGCACCCTATTACAACTAAGGGGAGAAATTCATGAACATGCAACCCACAACCTTTAATATTTTATCCACATCTATACACAGATTTTTTTTATAAGACAATCTTGGATAGCACTACTTTCAAAATGATTTTACTACTGGCCACCCAAAGAAAACCTTTTTCAAAACACTGCTGCCGGGCTTCCCTGGTGGCGCAGTGGTTGAGAGTCTGCCTGCCGATGCAGGGGACACGGGTTCGTGCCCCGGTCCGGGAAGATCCCACATGCCGCGGAGCGGCTGGGCCCGTGAGCCATGGCCGCTAAGCCTGCGCGTCCGGAGCCTGTGCTCCGCAACGGGAGAGGCCACAACAGTGAGAGGACTGCATACCGCAAAAAAAAAAAAAAACCCCAAAAAACAAAAAAAACCTGCTGCCATCCGGTATGTATATATACACACACACAAATCTAAAACAAATGCTTTAAGTTACAATAGATACATGTAACCCTCTTTATTTTCTACTCTATGACAGTTAAGGTTGCCAGATAAAATACAAGATGCCTGATTAAACTTGGATTTCAGATAAACAATAATTTTTTAGTGAAAGTATGTCCTATATACTGCATGAGATACACTTATACTAAGAAATTATTCACTGTTTATCTGAAAAGTGTAATTTAATTGGGTATCCTGTATTTTTTATTTTCTAAATCTTCCAGTCCAAATAATAGTTCATTATTTGGAAATGCCCCATGTATTAAATTGATTTTTATGAGCCACTAATGAGTCTTCACCCACAGCTTGAAAACCACTGCTGTGTGGGTGGTAAAGCTCTCTGACAAAACTATGGTAGCTTTCCGCGCAACAATAAGAAACTGAGGGGCTTCCCTGGTGGCGCAGTGGTTGAGGGTCCGCCTGCCAATGCAGGGGACGCGGTTTCGTGCCCTGGTCCGGGAAGATCCCACATGCTGCGGACCGGCTGGGCCCGTGAGCCATGGCCACTGGGCCTGCGCTCCGCAACGGGAGAGGCCACAACAGTGAGAGGCCCGCGTACCGCAAAAAAAAAAAAAAGAAACTGAGTAGAGGATGAAGACAGGTTAGAATTTAAGGGAAAAAAAGTAGCCGCCACTAAAAAATTTTAGCAAAGAAGTTGTTAATGTGAGATGATGTTTCATGGCAACAAACCTATTTTCTCCTGCTAGTTGCTCCTACATTTCAGAAATGTTAAGTCCTCCAAAACTTTTCCAAATAAACTGAAATGGGGAAAACAGAATACTACCTCTACAAAGCTGTTAAAAAGCAAAATTCTGATGTGATAACCGAAAAGACAATTTATCCTCAATAACTATAATGTAGATCAATGTCTCAGGAAAACCAGAAAAACATTAATTTCAATTCTTTGTCTAGTTAAATCTATTGGCTGCAGAAATTGTGCAGTCTTATTGTCTACCTTAGTGCCTAAGGTACTGGAATTAAATACAAAATTTTAAATTATCTGCACAAGTATTTAAGCAATTAACTTGAAGAGATAAAGGTTAAAAATTCTATCTAAAAAAATTTGAGTCATGTTGCACACGCTAAGGTGAAATTAAACCAAAAAAACGGGAAACAATGCACATATATATATATACATATACATACAGCATTATGGCAACATTGGGAATATCATATTTCTAGGCATAAAAATAAGCAAAGGCAATTCTTTTTTTTTTTTTTTGGTACGTGGGCCTCTCACTGTTGTGGCCTCTCCCGTTGCGGAACACAGGCTCCGGACACGCAGGCTCAGCGGCCATGGCTCATGGGCCCAGCTGCTCTGCGGCATGTGGGATCTTCCCGGACTGGGGCACGAACCTGTGTCCCCTGCATCGGCAGGCGGACTCTCAACCACTGCGCCACCAGGGAAGCCCCAAAGGCAATTCTTGAAAGACTGGATTAACATACCTTTGGAAGCTCTTCAATCTGATTAGCATCTAAGTAGAGCTCCTCCAGAGTTTTTTCAAAAGTAAAAATCTCTTTGGGAACCTGTTCCAAACTGCAATGAGAATAATCAAGAGTAGTGACGGTCTCCTCTTCTCCTCGTAGACAACGACATGGTACCAACCGCACAAACAAACTTCGTTTTGTAGTCATTTTTAGACACTGCAATATACAAACAAAATTAAATTTAGTGAAAACATGTATTATAACAATTTTTCAAAACAAATTATTCCAATTCAATTCTCACAGTTTACATATCACATATTACATATCACATATTTACATTTACATATCACATATTACATATCACAGATATCACAGATATCTCCTCCCCAACACATTAAATAGAATGCATTTAACATTGCTTTATTATCAAATTTTATATATAGTGAAGTTCAAATTAAACTCAAGCACTTCTGTACTTCACAAAATGATCCATTAAGTAACCAATTATATGCTTCTATAAGCATATAGGCCCACCTCCCAGAGTAATGAAAGTAAAAACAAAAATAAACAAATGGGACCTAATGAAACTTAAAAGCTTTTGCAGAACAAAGGAAACCATATCGAAAAGACAACCCTCAGAATGGGAGAAAATATTTGCAAACGAAGCAAAAGACAAAGGATTAATCTCCAAAATATACAAAACAGCTCATGGAGCTCAATATCAAAAAAACAAACTAATCAAAAAATGGGCAGAAGACCTAAATAAACATCTCTCCAAGGAGGACATACAGATGGCCTAGGGGCACGTGAAGGATGCTCAACATCACTAATTATTAGAGAAATGCAAATCAAAACTACAATGAGGTGGGACTTCCCTGGTGGCACAGTGGTTAAGAATATGCCTGCCAATGCAGGGGACACGGGTTCGAGCCCTGGTGCGGGAAGATCCCACATGCCGTGGAGCAACTAAGCCCGTGCACCATAACTACTGAGCCTGCGCTCTACAGCCTGCGAGCCACAACTACTGAAGCCCGCATGCCACAACTACTGAAGCCCACGGGCCTAGAGTCTGTACTCCGCAACAAGAGAAGCCACCACAATGAGAAGCCTGGGCACCAAAACAAAGAGTAGCCCCCGCTTGCCACAACTAGAAAAAGCCTGTGTGTAGCAACAAAGACCCAATGTAGCCAAAAATTAATTAATTAATTTAAAAAAAAAAAAAACTACAATGAGGTTATCACCTCACACTGGTCAGAATGGCCATCATCAGAAAATCTATAAACAACAAATGCTGGAGAGCGTGTGGAGAAAAGGGAACCCCACTGTGGAGAACACTATAGAGGTTCCTTAAAAAACTAAAAATAGAACTACCATATGACCCAGCAATGCCACTACTAGGCATATACCCTGAGAAAACCATAATTCAAAAGGACACATGTACCCCAATGTTCACTGCAGCACCATTTACAATAGCCAGGACATGGAAACAACCTAAATGTCCAATGACAGATGAACGGATAAAGAAGATGTGGTACATGTATACAATGTAATATTACTCAGCCATAAAAAGGAATGAAATTAGGTCATTTGTAGAGATGTGGATGGACCTAGAGTCTGTCTTACAGAGTGCAGTAAGCCAGAAAGAGAAAAACAAATATCGTACATTAACACATATATGTGGAATCTAGAAAATGGTACAGATGAACCTATTAACAGGGCAGGAATGAGACAAAGACGTAGAGAATGGACATGTGGACATGGGGGTGGGAAAGGGAGGGTGGGATGAATTGGGAGATTAGGATTGACATATATACACTACCATGCGTAAAACAGACAGCTAGTGGGAACACGCTATAAAGCACAGGAAGCTCAGCTCAGTGTTCTGTGATGTCCTTAGATGGGTGGGATGGGGGGTGGTGGGAGGGAGGTCCTAGACGGAGGGGATATACATATACATATAGCTAATTCACTTCGTTGTACAGCAGAAAATAACACAACACTGTAAAGCAATTATAAGCTAATTTAAAAACAATTTTTTTAAAAAGAAACATGCTTTATTAGTCTGCTCATCCTCAACAAGAAAACCTAATACAACAAAGATATTTCTTTAATTTCTGACTAAGAGCTGTTTCTCAATTAAGAACTTGACTCTATGTAGTTCTGAGTAGAAAGTGGGAGTGCAAAGATATTTTCAGGTCTTCTAACCAGCCATTAACTTTCCTGTAACTCTCCCACATCAAAATTCCAATCTAAGCCAAGTATATTTTGTTTCAATTAATATTGTTCTTTTAATTTTTCTAAAGTTTATAGGTCTTATATGTGTATAAGTTTACACAATAGAGAAGAAATTTGCTCCAGTAAAGTGCAGACTTCATTATTTCGATCTAATTGGGGGGAAAGGCTCAATTCTGAATTAGTGAAAATTCTCAAGGCTAATTTTATTAAGAACACAACGTTCATACAGAGATTAATTCCAACTAGGAGGCTAACATTATACTACCAAAGAAACGCCTACATCAATAAATGATTGCTAATTAATGTTATCAATTCTTTGTAAAAGAATAATAAATTCTTGCCCTAAGCAGAAGACTCTATGAGAGTATTAGATTACTTCTACCCAGAGCCAAGGCTAGGTTGAAGCCAGTGCAGCAAATGCCTCAGGCACGCGCACACACACACACACACACACACACACACACAAACTCAGTAATCAAATTCAATATTTTAATGCAATATCTTTTAAAAAAATCCAAATCACTGAAAAATAATCCATTAATGACCAAAATGGTAAATTTAAAAATAAAGACAGAATCAGTATGACTAATTTTTTTTCTTTTGCCTCAGGCTCCAATGTGGCTCTGCAAGGCACTGCTTCTAACTCTTCTAATTATATCATATTCTTAAAGAGTTTGACAATAGGATAAGTATTTCCCTTGCAATTAAAAAAAAAAAAATCTGACTATTCTTACCATGTGTGCCAGGCACTGTGCTAAATTCTTTATATAAACTGTATGTTTCAGGACTTTCCTGGTGGTCCAGTGGTTAAGAATCTGCCTTCCAATGCAGGAGACATGGATTGATCCCTGGTCAGGAAACTTAAGATCCCACATGCCGTGGGGTAAATAAGCCTGCGCACTGCAACTACTGAACCCGCATGCCACAACTAGAGAGCCCTCGTGCCTCAACAAAACATAAAATAAAATAAAATATTTAAAAAAAACTATGGGCTTCCCTGGTGGTGCAGTGGTTGAGAGTCCGCCTGCTGATGCAGGGGACACGGGTTCGTGCCCCGGTCTGGGAAGATCCCACATACCACAGAGTGGCTGGGCCCGTAAGCCATGGCCGCTGAGCCTGCGTGTCCGGACCCTGTGCTCCACAACGGGAGAGGCCACAACAGTGAGAGGCCCGCGTACCACACACACACAAAAAAAAACCTATATGCTTATTCTCATTTCATCCTCGTGTATCTTTCTAAGGCATGTATTATTATTATCCCTATTTTTCCAAAAAGAAACTGATTCTGTGCTTGTAGTGCACTATACTGCTTCTCAATATATAATGATATACTTGAACTCAGATTCATGAAATAATTCAAATATCAGTAAGTCTTTACTACATACTTTTCCTTTAGGGTTTACAAAAACAAGCTACCGATGGGGTTCAGGACAAACCACCCCAAAATATGGCACCCCAAAATATGGCATACTGAATATTTTAAGCTAAAGGAGTTTGATAAAATAGGAGAAGCAGGAAGGTCACTCTGACCTTCCACGCCGTTCTCCCCTGAAACAGGTAATAAAATCCTCCTGTGAAAGGTGCCCTCCCTATACCAGGAGGTATCCCTGAAGACAAAGGAAGAAGAATTCTAATGAACAGGACTTGTTAAATCTCCCCCAGTTTACTACACTTACTTCATACTCTTTGATCTAAAGTATTTCTACACAACTGTCCACTTCATCAAACAAGGCATAAAAATACTCAGGTTTAACTGTTTCTTTGGGTCTTCCTTTCCTTACAAAGGCTCCCTGTGTCACTTAAAACTTACATTAAATAAATGTATATATTTTTCTCCTTTTAATCTGTCTTTGTCAGTTTAATTTTCACACCCAGCCAGGAACCCTAAGAGGGTGAAGGAAAAATTTTTCCTCCTTTACACTATGATGTCAAACATCAAATGATTCTATCTAAAATTTTTGTCTCATGGGGATGTAATGTACAGCAAGGTGACTATACTTAATAATACTGTACTGTATATTTGAAAGTTGCTAAGAGAGTAGATCCAAAGCTCTCATCACAAGAAAAAAAATTGTTACTATGTATGGTGACGGATGTTAACTAGACATATTGTGAGGATCATTTTGCAACATATACAAATACTGAATCGCTACGTTGTATTACTTGAAACTAATACAATGTTATACGTCAATTATTACCTCAAGAAAAACAAAAAATTACTTTGTCAATAAAGTTTACTGAATATGCTTAATCTATGTTTATATGAAGGTGTATTTTACTGATAAGAATAAGCAGTCTTATTGATCTAATAATAAGAATTTAATCCCTAAAGGGGAATTTAGCTTATACTTGTGTTTAATGAGATAATAAAAAAATATTCTAAAAATGAATATACACTTTCTTTTTCAAGAGATTCTAAGACTTCAACTGATAATGAGTTAGGGGGACACTTAAGAAAAACGGGAAAAAAACTCTATCTGCTCTGTCCAATCTGGTAGCCACTAACCTGAAAATTCAAGTTAAATCAGACAAAATTTTAAATCTGGTTTCAGTCACACTGACCATATTTTAAATGCTCAATAGCCACAGGTGGCTAATGGATACCATACTAAATAACAGAAGATACAGAACATTTCTATCACTGCAGAAAGTTCTAGGAGGCAGCACTAATACAATATTTCAAACTATTATTCTGGTTCATATTATAACTACTGTATGCTTATATTTATATGATAGTATGCAATAACTTGTAAGATATGGCCTAAAAAATCCATTTTCCAGAAATCACAATAGATTTGGAAGTATAACTCCCAGCTGAGAATAAGGGACATGAAATGTTATTACCAAATGTACATGGTTTAAGAGTGTAGGGACTTCCCTGGTGGTCCAGTGGTTAAGACTCTGCACTCCCAATGCAGGGGGCACGGGTTCAATCCCTGGTCGGGGAACTAAGATCTTGCATGCGGCACAGTGTGGCCAAAAAAAAAAAAAGTGTATTTATTTTACTATATTTAAGTCATCTGTGCAGGGCACTTGAGGTAGGAGGCAAGTTACAAGGCAGAATTGTTAATAAAGGTAAAAAGACTTCCAAGACTTTTCTGTAGTGGTAATCATACTGCAGAACTTCTCAGAAGAGACCATGAATTCAGAAAAAGATTAGACACTCAGCTCTAGGAAACTGCAAAGAGTTTACATCTCAAGTGAAAACTTCCTCAAAAAAACAAAAACAAAAGAAAACTTCCCCCCCAAAAAACAAAAGAAAACAAAACTTCCTGTGGACAGAGACAGTGGAAAGAGCAACTTAGACCTCAGAATTCAGTGGGCCTGAACCAATACAAAAATAGATTCCAATTTAGACTAAAAACTTCTGATTGATAAGAAAGGAGGGGGACCTTAATTATTGAGGTCACAAGAGGAAAGCACCATATGAAAGGGAATGAATAACAAGACCCAAAGAGATCCTCCCTTACACAACACTACAAAGAAGTAATAAACCAAAGGGAGAAAGACTGGCCTGATCGGAACAGGAAGTGATCAACATGGGACCGCTAATTAGAATTTTAGTGTTGTGATATAAGAGCCACTTAGAAATCAGACTTAAAACGGCAGACACAAAAACATTCTAATCAAATGGAGGAAGAGAAGCCAACCAAAAAAAAAGGCATAATAACCCAAACATTTTCTAACAAAAGAAATTAAAACTACTTACCACTGGGTTGAATTTATCTCCCTGATGTTTCTTAATTGAGCCAACATTCTATGGAAACCATAAAAAGAAACAAAATTAACAATAAAAATAGATCTTTATGACTTTAAGGAATATCTCTTCTAATTTCTTATTTACCTCAAAATGTAAATTAAAATTCTCAATAATTCAGCCCCATAAACTGACACACACAAATTTGCTAACTTCTAAATACATGGCTACCTTCTCAACCAGTCACTGGATTTACTGTTCATCACACATTTGTGAACTATTGAGAGCCCTCATCTATATCAAATAATAAATACCTCTCTATCTACCATTAAAACCCCATTTATTTGCCCTTACTGAAAAATAATAAAGTTTTCCCAAGCAAATAAACTCTAATCACCAATTTAAATTTAGTAATTTTTGATGGTTCTATGCAGCAGACACTGTTAATTGCTTACCAGTCTTTTCCCCCTTTCCAGAATTTTCCTTATTCAGGGTGGTAATAGACCCAGCTAAAAACCCACTTTTGAGCTTTCCAAGAAGGGTGAACAGGTAATGGATGACACAGTTAACATCAACGACATATACTTAGAAGTCTAATTTGGGGGTGCGATGGGGGTTGGCCCTGGAAAAACATTTGCTTTCCTTATCCAGGGACAGATGTGAACATGTCTACTTCTATCCTATGACCATGAGTCAACAAGCATGAGGATTAAAAACCTACCAAAAAGGCTGACAGAGTAGAAAGACAAAACAAGCTGGGGGTCTCTAATAACACAGTTGAGTAGCTGAACTACAGAAATATCTGGATTTCTTGGTTTATAAGAAAACTAAACCCCTATTTGCTTAAACCATTGCTAGGTTTTCTGTACCTGTAACCATTCCAAAATAAGACAGCCCAAAACCCAAAATAACAGCATTAATGTATATACATCATAAATAATCTTTTTTTAAAGATATTAATAAGTGTGTTTCAGAATTTACAGGGTCACTTTAAATATATTGGGCTATATGTCTCTATGTTAAATTGTTTAGGACTGCTGAGTTGTTTAACCTTCTCCACAAATTCCACCCATAGTACATGCCACAAAAAATACCTTTGCATATATCAAGCAAAGATGGCCACTTAATCTGTCACTCAAGGTACTTCCACATACATAGTTGTCTGGTAAAATGGCATTGCCAATGAACTGAGATGGAATAAGGCTACAGAAGGAGCAGGTTAGAGAGAAGAGAGAAGGAAGTTTGTGTTTCAAGACTTTAGCTTGAAATACCTGAAAGCTTTCCTACTGCGATCCTACATAGGCAGTTGGATATGGGTATTCAGAGATGTGGGGAGAAATCCAAACTGAGGATATAAATTTGTAAGTTATCTGTTTAGAGATGATATTTAAAGTAATGAAATTAGATGAAAGAATCAAGGGCATGAATGTGGACAGAAGAGTACAGGTTCAAAAAAGAAAGAAAAGAAGAAGGGAAGGAAGGAAGGGAGGGAAGAAAACAGATTCAATGACTGAGCCCTGAGATATTATAAAAATAGGTCATAAAGAAGAAATAGAACCAGAAATAGAACATTGAAGAGAAGCAGTCAGTGAGTCAAGAGAAACTACCCCCCAACCACCCACCCAAAGTGTGATATCCTAAAAGCTAAATGGAAAAAAATGTTTCAAGGAGGAAGTTATCAACTATCTTAGTAAGAACTTTAACTGTCACTGTGTAATAATGTAAAGGTCATTGATTATCTTACTGGGCAGTGGTAAGACAAAACACTGTTTGGAGGGGATTCAAGAAATAGGAAGAGGATAATCTGACATAGCAAATACAGGCAACTCAGGTAGTTTCGCTAAAAAAGACACTGGAAAAATAGAGCAGTAGAGAGAGCAGAATGTGAATCAAGAGTCACAGCAGTGGATTTGTAGGCAGATGCGAATAATCTAGCAAGAGAGAGAGATATATTTTTATAAAGAGATTTGGAAAACCATTCATAGACCATCCTAACAAAGTTTCCCATCAGTTTCAAAAAAAAAAGCTGCTCATGGGGAGGAGAACAAAACCAAAGAAACCTCGGGTGCCATGGTACAACTAGCTAAACGATATTCACTTAGGGTATTTTTAAAATTACTACTAGATTACCGTAGCTTCTCCCTAGAGATTCTGATTTAGGAGATGAGATATAAAACTCAAGATTCTTTATCATACACAAAATGCTGATGTGATACTTTTTTCTAACAGTTTCAACAATAATCAATCCATAGTCAATATTATTTCATCTATACTCAAACCACCATCTTTTCCCCTTTCCATCCTTTTTTGATAAACTCTCATTTGGGGGATTACTGTACCAACTGAAAAGTGAAATCACTATAAAGGTTTTCTAAAATATAGTATGTTATACTTCCCTATGGATCTGAAGAGATCACAAGTTATACTTGGCTAGATTTAAGAGAAATCTTATGTTGGAACCATCTTTTTAAATGAATTCAGAAGTTGAAATGCACAACAAAGGCTCCTCAGGCATGCCCATAGCCATTAGATGGTATTTAGTGGTTGTGTACGATCATTTTAGTTTAATCATGGCTATCACAGTATTTGTTAATCTGTATTTGGTACAACCTGTGCTTAATTCTAAGGCATTTTATGGACATTATTAACCCATTACCGGTAAGTACATGAATAGTAAACAATGAAAATAGTTATGTGCAAAAGAGCAAAAATAAAAACGTAAAAAAAGCTATGTAATGAAAAAAACAAATACTGTATAGGAGCATTTGATTGTGAAGGACAAAAATAACTGAATGTATAAAATGTGCTATGCCTACAACATATACAGCAAGAAATGAGGAAAGGAGGCTGGTGAAATAGCTAAATTTCACACTTACAAGGTCAATGTTGCTGTCTGACCCCTGCTAGCCTAATTCTAATTCAGCAGAAAGCTGAGAGCTTCTTCAATGTCAGCACTGTTAATCAAACTTTCACATCAAACCATGGTTAGCCTAAATATGCCAAAAAAAAAATCTTAATGTGGAATAAAATAGTTGACATACATACTAAAGTTATACGGAGTTCCCACATTTGCAGAAACTTCCACTTTATATTTTTACAAATAACTTAACATAATAAAAAAGACCTTTAGAGTAAAGTTTGGCAAATGCATACATCCATATAACCAAAAGCAACCAAGACATAAAATCTTTCTATCACCCCAGAAAGTTCCCATGTGCTAATTTCCAGTCAACACCCTGGCCAAGGCAACCTATCCTAAATAAGAGTGCTATGACATTTGTGTACAAGTATTAGGAGAATGCAGGCTTCAGTCCTTGTGGGTAAATATGGGAGTCAAATTGCTAGATCAAAGTCTATAAGCATGTTTAATTTTATTTTTTTAAAAAAAAGGAATAAACAAACAAGTCATTTTACAAAGTGGTTTTAACACTCCCAGAGTTCCAATCAATTCCTCACCAACACTCGATATTCTCAGTCTTTCTTAACATTAACCTATGTAGTAGGTGCAGACAAGTAGCTCGCTGTATTTGTGTTTTGCATTTCTCTAATTACAAAATGGCATAGCAGAGCCTCATCTGTACTTGGAACTCAGTTAGATGATAAGATACTGGACTCAAGCCTTACATGACACTCTAGTGGGTAAAGACTTTTGTAGAAAAGAATGACAAAATTTTGTATATGGGAGGATTGCAAATTATTGTACAAGAGGATATACTATATTAGAAAACAATTCTCCATGAACATCTCACATTTCTGCATGGTCTGGGTCCACTGAGCAATGTCATTTACAGCCAATTTAAGATGTTTATACAAGGATACATTCCAGATAATAACACTTAGCAACACTGAGACAGTTCAATGTCCTCTCTCCAGAGACAATTTGTTTAAATTCCAGAGTAAAAATAAGGTTTCTATCTTCCACTCTCCTGAGGAGAGGACAGACAGGTCATAAGTGGTCCTATGAAAGATCAGAGTTTTCTAATTTGGGGTTCCCCTTCTGTAATGCACACTACTATCTGTGCAGGTACCATCTGACCCTCACTGTGAAGCCCTATGAAGATTTTGGCTCAGGTAACTGACACAAAATATTGCCCTGGTTGCTGATTTTCAGGGAGTAATAAACCCTTTGTTTCTGGTCTAGAAGTCTTGTGTTTTCTGGCAAGTTAACATTTTAGATTGTAAGTAGGGTAAAACCTCAGACTCTTTACTGTTTCTGATTTAACCAGCGTAAATTAAGAAACATGGCCACAATGTTTTATACCACCTGAGATCAAGAGATGCAGAGTCTATTTCCCCACTCTTTGAATTTGGGCTGAACTGTGACTTATACCAACTCAATGTGGCAGAAGTTAGGCAAGTAACAGTGCCTATGCCTCAAGAAGATTTACAACTTCTGCTTTTACCTTCCTTGAATGCAGCCCTGAGGACATGATGCTGTAATTCTTTATAGGATAAAAGACCACTTGCTGATTCACAAATTCAAGAGCTATATAAATTGCTGTAGTTTTAAGCTTAAGTTTACCAACTGTATTGATTTTTTCAAAGAGAAAACTTCATAATTTGTTCATTTACTTATGGGACATTTTCCATTTCCCTGATTTCACTTTTCTCTATTTTTTCGGCCTTTTATTTATTTTGAATTTGTCTTTTTCTGACTCTTAGGGTAAAGCTTATTAAGTAATTGATTCTAATACTTTATTCTTCAAGATTTAAAGCTATAAATTCTGAGATGCACTTCATAAAATTTGGTATGTTGTCTTTTTGCTGAATTTGTTTAAAATGCTAATTTCCCATTTGATTTATTATTTTACCCATGAGTTATTCAGAATCACCTTAATTTCAAAACATTCAGGGATTGGGAATTCCCTGGTAGTCCAGTTGTTAGGACTTGGAGCTCCGACTGCCGAGGGCCCCGGGTTCAATCCCTGGTTGAAGAACTAAGATCCCACAAGCTGCGTGGTACAGCCAAAAAAAAAAGAATTCAGGGCTCTACTAAACCTCATTTTGTTACTGATTTCTAATTTAATTCCACTGTAATCAGAAAAAATAATATTATGATTTCAAGTCTTCACAATATGTTGAAGTTTTGACAGCCCCACATGAGATCTACTGAGGTGAGTGTTTCATGTATTTAAATGTCACATTCTGCATCTCTTGGGTTTAGTGTTCAAAAAATGTCACGTTAAACTGATTGAGAGTGGTGTTCAAATCTTCTGTACCCTTACTAATTTATGGGATTCTTTTTCTACTAATTACTGAAAAGTACTGCAATCTCTAACCGTAAGTGTAAATATGTTTTATTTCTGTCAATTTTTATTTCATGTATTTTGAATCTCTTATAAAGTATCAATAAATACACATTTAGGGTTCTTGTACCTTCTTGAGGAATGGATCCTTTTATCATATAAAATGTCCTTTCTCTCTGCTAATAATCCTTGTCTTGAAGTATAGTTTGCCTGATATCACTATAGCCATAGGAACTTTCTTTTGGTAAGAGTTAATGTATATTTTTCCAACTATTACTTTTAACCAAATTTGTCTTTAAATTGCCTATTTATATGAAGCATATAGTTGGGTCTTACTATTTTATCCAATCTGACAATTTCTATGTTTTGATGGTAGGCGTAGACCATATATATTTAATATAATTACTGGTGTGATTTAATTTAAGTTTATTACATTACTATTTATTTATTTGTTCTTTGTTCCTTTTTTTCTTGCCTTCAAATATAGTTATTTTTTCCTATATTATCTCATTTTACGGACTTTAAGCTATACATATTTTGTGGTTGCTCTAGGAATGTACAGTATGTATTCTTAATTCATCATAGTCCACCATCAAATAATATTATACTATTCTAATTATACTATGTAATTTTATATATGATGTAACAAATGTAAGAGCATAATTTATTTACGTCTACTCTCGCTCATATTTCATGCTATTGTCATAAACTTTACTTCTACATATTATAAATCCCACAATTTCTTTTTGTTTTACACTATTCAACTGTCATTTATATAAATTTAAAAACCAGAAAAGACTTTCATATTTATTCACACATTCACCATTTCTTAGTCTATTTCTTACTACTATCAAGCCCATTTGAATAGTTTTTTTAAAAGATACTGCATTTTTCAGTTCTAGAAAACATCTGGTGTTGGTACAAAGTTCCCAATACTCTCCTGAAATACTCAACCCCTCACATGTTATCCTGTAAATTGTTTTAAAATCATTGTCTCCTAACTCATTGACTTCTAACTCTGGGTCATCTAATAAGTCTGGTTTTCTTAACTGTTTTCTCTTAATTATACAATCATATTTTCCTTTTTCTTTGTATATTTCATAATTTTTCACAGTATTCTAGATGCTTTTTATAAAATAACAGTTGAGAACTGAATGTAATATTGTTAAGTTTCACTTATTACCCAGAGAGTCTATGCTCTTCTCTCAGTTAGGATGAGTGACTGATAATTCAGTTTCCTATTAGAACCAATTTGAGCTGGGACTGGCTGCAGCTTTAATTACAGTAAATTCTTCTGTGATCAATTCAACCCCCAACTTCCCATCTTCAACCACAGCCATATCTTTTTGATCTTGTCAAAATCTGAGATAGGAAGAATTTGGGCTGCAATTCCAGATATTTTTGGTTCAGTTTACCTTTAGATTCAACCCCAGCAGTGTCCCATAATTTAAGAAACATTAGAATTTGCAGAACTATACATTTCTATAGGTATTTTTCAACTAAGCTTCTACTCCTCTTTACGGCAAAATTCAAGGTGGATAAAATTATCAGGTTTAATGATTTAATTTTGCCTTTGGGGCTCTGTCAGATTCCAATCCCTTCGCAAAAGCCCACACTGTCACTTGAGGACTGGATGATTTATATTCATCCCTTCAGTCTTTCCATTTATGGTAAGTCCTGCTTCATCCTATACTGAAATCTGGCTGCGAAACTGCCACACTCTTGACTCACCTATGAGAGGTTCATGTATCTACGGAAGTCAGTTCACTAAGGCTTCCCTGATTCCACTGATTTTTTGCTAGCTCTATTCTTTTTTTTTAAGTGTGATTTTTATTCTTTACAGGTTTTTCTTATTCTTACCAGGGGACCAAAAAAATTTTGTGCCCTCCTATATGCTAACTAGAAGCAGAAATACTAGGAGAAAGTGCAATAAAATTTCTGGGGAAAAAAACAAACAAACAAACAAAAAGAAATACTAGGAGATTGCCAGTGTAGATAAAACAGTTCTGTATATAGAAAAGATACTCCCATGGAAGATATCCAGTCTGACTCACCCCTTTGTGAAACAAACTTGGTCAAGGTAGAAGACAAATCTTCAGAATTCTCCTCCATCTCCGTTTAGAAGGAATGACAATTTATGGGACAAAAAGAGGGCCTAATTATTTTTACAGAAAAATCTTTCATTCCACAATTAGAAATAAGACTACAAATGCAAACATCCCAGCTAGAATTGGTTTATTTAACTCTGAAAACCTAACATTAGATCATTCTATAATCAGAGGGAGGAAGCAGAGGGAGAATGAGGAAAGAAAGCAGCTCAGTATGGCTCATAACCAAACTCAGAGAAGGTGAAACTGTGCCAAAAAGGAATACTGAAGGTCTGTGAGTAAATTTCAACTTCTTCTAACACAGAGTTATTTCTGTTATTTTCAACAATAGGTCAATAAAGCTGTGCAAAGAGACGTTTGTTGGCAATATGCATCACAAACATATATTCACAATGATGTTGTGCTTAACATGGTAGGAAATTAAATCTTGGCATTATTTCAAACTTAAAAATACTTTCTCATACAGTCTTGCCCGGATTCTAAACTATTCCCATAACACAATCCAGCAGTAGGACTAATTTCTTCGTGTGTATTCCCTTATTTCTCTTTACTTCCTAGTATTCATCTCTATGCCAGAGTAAATCCCAATCTTCTTAGTTTCTGCTAATGACTTATAACAACTTCTTTTCCTCCATGAACTCATCACAGATGATTTGGGAAGCCTTGATGGGTACAGAACAAGATGCTCAAATAAACCAAGTAGAGCCCTAGTTCTCTAAGATATTCTAAGGAACAACTGATTTTGATCATATGCAGAAATACAAGACACGGAGTAGGTGTTATTTTTCCTCCCTTAAAAAGGACCTCTCCTGAGGATATCTCTCCAGTTACTAACCCATTTCTCTGCTCCCTTTTACAGCAAAATTCCAAACAAGTTGTCTATATGCACTGACTTCAATTCTTTCATCAACAGTTCTCAAACCCACTCCAATCACACTTTTGTCCCAATCACTTCAATGGAAACTGTTCTTCCTAGATTATTAATGGCCTACCTATTGCCCAATCCAACAGACAATTCTAAGTTCATCTCTCGCTTGACTTAGTAGTAGCATTACTCCCCACTACTTTACCCATTTTCTTCACTTAGCTTCCAAGACACCACATCCTCCTGATTTTGTTCCTACACCACTGGCCAGACCTCAGTCTCCTTTGCTAATTGCTCCACTTTATGTCAACCTCTTAACACATTATAGTGACTGAGAATACAGATGTTGGCCCTCTTCTCTATCTATACTCATACCTTTGGTGATCATCCAGTTTCAAATCTTGAAATATTATCAACTCTTTCAATACTAAGTACTCTACTGACACCTGTCTTAGTTTGGGTTCTCTCAAAAACAAAGGCTGAGGTAAAGACTTGAATGCAGATAGTCTGTCTAAGAAATGACCTGAGGGAGCAGTGAGAGAATGAGATACGGAGGAAAAGCCAATATAAGAAATGGTATATTATCAAAGTCATCCCTAAAGACAACTGGGGTTCATTCTACTTAAACTCCCTGAGACAGGCGCACAGGAGGTCTCAGAACTGTCTGCCTATAGGATGAGAGGCAAGCTGTTATCCATCTGCTCCTGTCTCCCACTAGTTAAGGACTGCTTCTATGGACATTAACTTTCCCAAACCACCAGCCCATGCTTGCTTTCTGGTATAGATGGCCTCCCACAGCAGAGAAATCACTGGGGCTCACTTTCACTAAAAAGACAAATAACAAAACTTAACAATGGGCAAAGGATTTGAAGAGGCATTTCTCCAAAGAAATACCAATGGCCAATAAGCACATAAAAAGATGATCAACATCATTAGTCATTAGGGAAATATAAATGAAAACCACAAAGAGATAAAACTTTACACCAACTAGGGATGGCTACAATAAAAAAGGTAGGTATCAAGACAGATGTGGAGAAATTGAAACCCTCATACATTGCTGATGTAAATGTAAATTGTTGTAGTCACTTTTGAAAAACAATTTGGCAGTTCCTCCAAAAAGTTAAACATAGTTACCATATGACCCATCATTTCCACTCCTAGGTATAAAACCAAGAGGACTGAAAACACCTGCTTTCAGAAAAACTTGTAACTAATGTTCATAGCAGCATTATCCATAGTGGCCAAAAAGTAGAAACAATCTAATATCTATCAACTAATGAATGGAGAAACAAGATGTTTTATATCCATACAATGAAATGCGTATTATTCAGCTATATAAAGAGATGAACTACTGATAAAGGATATAACATGGATGAACCTTGGAAACTTTATGCTATGGTAAAGAAGCCAGACACGAAAGGCCATATACTGTACGATTCCATTTTTATGAAATGTCTCAAACAGGCAAATTTATAGAAACAGAAAAATTAGTGGTTCAGGGTCATGGGGCAGTGGGAAACAGGAGTGACTGCTCATGGGTATGGAGTCTGGGGAAATGATGAGATTTTTTGGACTCAGATGATGATGATGGTTGCAGGGCCCTGTAAATGTACTAAAAATTACTGGATTGTACACTTTAAACAGGTGAACTTTATTTATTGTATGTGAATTAGAGCTCGATGGAAAAATAGCTTAAAAAAAGAAAAAATATCAGGACATTGGTTAATGCCACTATGATGTATTAATACAAAAGATTCCAAACTGATTTCCTAATCCCATTCAATTAGCACCTGACTTTTCATTTCAATTTATTTTACCACCTTCCTTCTCCCTTTAAAACCTTAAAATAAGTTACTTATACCCAATCCCATAATCTAATCCCAACTAAAGTTTTACAACTTTACTGAGCCAAATCCTTTGCTCAGGTGAGGCCCTTTACCTTACCACAGACTCCTCCTTTCCACCTAACACTTCAATATGCTAATTACTTCTTTGTTCTTTAAGTGGCATTTTAAATGAAGCTGTCTATCAATAAAATGTTTTTATGCAGCATGTACAGTGCCCTAGAAACTGAGCCAAACCTGTTGAAGAGCATGACCTGATTTGCAAATCCTGGACACAAGGGCCCTAGTGCTTGAAATTCCACCATTATTTATTTTGGACACTCTCCAAACAACCTCTATTAAAATGCAAATCCACCTGGTGAAGACAAGGCCCTAATTTCTTAAGGTAAATTTCCTTATAGTATTTCCTAAGTTCAAGAGAAAAGGAGCTATAGAGAAGGAACCACGAGCAAAGAGCAGAAAAAGATAGAAACCAGCAAATGTGAGCACGCATACACACACACACACACACACACACACACACACACACACACACACACACACACACACACACGAGGCAGGTTTGAAATCATTTTTCTGTACAGCTACTGTGTTTGTTTTGAGGTTAACTTAGCCTAATTATGATTATAAACACCACAAACCTTCCAAAGGAAACCAGATCAATCTTAACACCTTGTTACAGGATTTTAAAAGCTTAATTAACACTTATAAGTAAAAGCTTAAAAATACCACCACTTGATCAAAGTCTTATGTATAAAAAGTTTCACTTTTACCAGGATTCAGATTAATATTTTAGGTATATTTATAATTTTATTAACTCATTCTAAAAATCCCTTAGGGCTGAAGACATTTATTTTTTAAGTAAAATAGCATCATATATGTAGAGAAGAGAAGCAAACCCAAATTTTAAGCTGCTTCTATTTCTAAATGTCCCACCTATACCTAAATCCTCTTGTGCTTATCTAATAGACAATGTATGGAATTAGCCTTAATTTGTCAAACATTACTTTTGAAAGTATTTTTTTTAAGTAACAAATTTCTTTAAAATTCTCTGTAGAAAAGGAAGTGGGAAAATGTGAGAACAGCTAAGAACTGCCAGGTGCTTTGTGCCAAATTCATTCACATACTGAACTCTGACATCTCTCTAAATTAGCTATTATATACACATTTAAATATAAACAAAGATCACAGGACAAACAAGAGGCAAGTCTTAAAGCTCCAAGTATAATAGTGTTCCATATCATCAATGATTCTCAATGAATGAAAGGACACCTTAGGTCCAAAAACATCAAGAACCAACATGATAATAATTACACTTTCAATATTCCTGTTGAGAAAACATTTATAGGCATATGTATGAATCTGGAAGTCTCTCGCAATAAAACCCCATGGCGTATGGGTGGAAACAATTATAAAATTTCAACAGAGATATTCTATCTATCCCAAAATGGATGACAGGGAAAAATGACACAGACACCATTAGAATAACTTCCCAGTTCACAATGACCCTTCCTTTCTCTGAGAAAAGGTGACCGCAAATCCAAAAAATATTACAGTCAATGCAATTTTAAAAAATATAGCCCTTAAGGCAATACAACGGCACTAAACACAGTCTTTTCAACAGATGGTGCCAGAACAACCAATCACACTCAAAGGAATGAACCTAGACACTGAACTTATACCTGTCACAAAAATTAACTCAAAATTGATCACAGGCCTAAATGTAAACCATGAAACTATAAAACTCCTAGAAGACAACATAGAAGAAAACCTAGATGACCTTGGGTATGGTGATGATTTTTTAGATACAACACCCAAGGCACAATCCATGAAAGAAATAATTGATAATAAACTAGACTTTGTTAAAACTATAAACCTGTTCTGCAATGTAAAGAGAATGACAGGCAACAGACTGGCACAAAATATAACCGGCCCTCCATATTTGCAGGTTCTGCATCCTAAGATTCAACCAACCTTGTATCAAAAATATTTGAAAAAAATCCCAGAAAGTTTCAAAAAGCAAAACTTGAATTTGCCACAAGGTGGAAACAATTTACATAGTATTTTCATCGTACTTACAACTATTTACAAAGCATTTACATTGTATTAGGTATTATAAGTAACCCAAGGTGATTTAAAGTACATGGGGAAGGCTTCCCTGGTGGTGCAGTGGTTGAGAATCCACCTGCCAATGCAGGGGACACGGGTTCGAGCCCTGGTCTGGGAAGATTCCACATGCCATGGAGCAACTAAGCCCGTGCGCCACCAACTACTGAGCCTGCGCTCTAGAGCCTGCATGCCGCAACTACTGAAGACCGCATGCCTAGTGCCCATGCTCTGCAACAAGACAAGTCACCGCAGTGAGAAGCCCGTGCACCGCAACCAAGAGTAGCCCCTGCTCGCTGCAACTAGAGAGAAGCCTACGCACAGCAATGAAGACCCAACGCAGCCAAAAATTTTAAATAAATTTTAAAAAATAAAAAATATATAGGCAAGATATGCCTTGGTTACATGCAAATACTATGCCATTTTACATAAGGGACTTGAGCATCATCAGGTTTTGGTATCCTGGGACAAGGGAGGGTCCTCGAACCAATCCCGCCCCCTCCCCCATATGTGGGAGCACTGTGTTTGCAAAAGATACATCCGATAAAGGACTGTTATCCAAAATACACAAAGAACTCTGAAAACCCAACAAGAAAACAAACAACCCAATTAAAAAATTGCAAAGATCCTAACACTCTCACATCACCAAAGAAGATATACAGATGGCAAATAAGCACATGAAAAGATGCTCCACATCATAAGTCATCAGGGAAATGCAAATTAAAACAACAAGATATCACTGTAAACCTATTAGAATGGCCAAAATCTGGAACACTGACAACACCAAAGGCTGGTGAGGATGTGAAACTCTCACTCAATGCTGGTGGAAATGCAAAATGGTACAGCCATTTTGGAAGACAGCTTGGCAGTTTCTTACAAAACTTAACGTACTCTTACCATACAATCCAGCAATCATGCTCTTTGGTATTTATCCAAAGGAATTGGAAACTTATGACCACAAAAAAACCCTGCAGGGGTATGCTTATAGCAGCTTTATTCATAACTGCCACTACTTGAAAGCAATCAAGATGTCCTTCAGTAGGTGAATGGATAAATAAACTGTGGTACATATTCAGAGATTAAGAAGAAATGTGCTATCAAGCCATGGAGGAACCTTAGAGGCATACTGCAAAGAAGAAGCAGCCTGAAAAAAACATACACACATATGTGATTCCAACCACATGATATTCCAGAAAAGGGAAAACTATGGAGACAGTGAATAGATCAGAGGTTTCCAGGGGTTGGGCGTGGAAGGAGGATGAACAGGCAGAACACGGAGGATTTTTAGGGCAGTGAATCTACTCTGTAAGATACTATAATGATGAATACATGCCATTATACATTTGTCCAAATCCATAGAATGTGCAACACCAAGAGTGAACCTAAATGTAAACTATGGACTGTGGGTGATAGTTATGTGTCAATGTAGGTTCACTAACTGCAACAAACGTACCACTCTAGTGGGGGATGATGATAATAGGAGAGGCTATGCATATGTGGGAACAAGGTTGTATATAGGAAATCTCTGTACCTTAGGCTCAATTTGGCTGTGAACCTAAAACTGCTCTGGAAAAAAAAAAAAAAAAGTATATTTTAAAAAAAGAACTAGTCCTGATATTTTACTTATTATGAAAAAAGAATGGATGCATATGAACTGGAAGACTTACCATCTCTGTCAGTGGTACTCATATTTCAACATGCAACCACTTAGTTTTAAATAATACCTCAAAGTCACCTCTTTTAACTATCTGAAAAAAAAATTTTTTTAAGCTAACTCAATCAAGCAAACTGGGGACACCATGCTGCCCAAAATTTGACATTTCCTGGGACTATGAGGATTTTTTTTATAGCAGACATGTGATTGGTTATACACTTGGAAATCCTGAAAATCTGTTAAGCCAGAATCATCTGTACCATATTCTTTGGTATTTTAGTGGTCTCAGTAAAGCATTTGCATTAGGTGCCTATTAACAGCTCTAAACCTGCCTCCTGAGGAAACTACAAGCTTTATAATAGCAAGTACCCCTGCAGAGAAGGAATGCTTGGCTAGTCAGACATAAATACTTATCACTTTCTTAATCTGACAATAAACATACCATTCTCTCAACTGATTTCCAGAGCATCAATAAGCAAAATAGAATTCTGATATGCCGTTCTTTCATTAGAAAGCAAAATCCTGAAACTGCCTGCTACTCGGCTAGATAAACTCCAAATTAGAACAGTGATGGTTAGAGGAGAATAAAAAATACTATCTCCATCCATGTCTATTTTACCCTTAGATCAAGTAAGAGTACCAAAAAAAAAAAATATATATATATATATATGTGTGTGTGTGTGCGTGTGTGTATACATATATGTGTGATATATATGAATATATATAATATTTCGAAACACATTAGCCTACCCTCATGTATGATCCATCTTTGCTGAGTTTTTTGAATATTATATCATCCTATTTTTATTAAAATACATATATATTAAAAAAGAGCCTGAGAGCCATGGAATATGTGTTGTTAAATTATTGTCAACAATACTGTCCATTCATCACTCAACAGCTCTTATATAAGGGAATTTACATTTTAGAAATCATTTAGAAATTAATGCAAGGAAAATCTTTGAATCCTTTGGAGAACTTGATATGTATTTCTTTATTCAGGGTAATGAGAACCTTGGCTCCCAGGAAGCTTAGCTAAATCTGATGTTCTATCATAGCTAAATTACTTTAACGTTATACATTTCCTCACTCCTTTCCTTGGATCTGATTTTGTATTTCTATTAACTAGTATTCACATCCTATTAAAAGTCACCTCGAATCTTATTTTTAAGAAGAAATAGTTAAAAAAAAAAATCAAACTGAACACACAGGGATCTTAATAAATAACTCTATCATATGGTGAAAAAAATAAAAGAAAAACTGTTAAGGCTGCCCTTGAATTATCATTTGAAAATATCTCCAAATAGACCCCCAAAGTGCTAGAAAGTTACACAGAAAACTAACTGCATAAGTATAGAGGCTGAATGGCACAATAGATCCTGGCAAAAGAATGCCTATGTGTCTCAGCTTATTCGTTTATCAGAATAAAGGTAGGGCTACTTATAGACTAGGAAAGTAGGACCTCAAATATTTATTCTTTGCCCTCACTTGAGCCTAGAACAGTTCTTAGCACAAGGTAGGTGCTTAAATGCCGTTGTTATATCTAACTTCTAAGCTAGAAGAGAAAAGAATCTAGATTCTATATTATCCTCCAAAAATCTACCTCAAATCCTTGCTCCTACATGGTAAGCAGACTATATAGGTGAGACACTGTAGTGTAGGAAAAAACTATACTCCATAAACTGATACACTGGAACCTCTTCACCTTGTATACAATTCAAAGAACTAAACACTCTACTCTGAAGAAAGTGCCTAATACTAGTATATACGCCAATGCACGGCAGAAGATAGTAGATTAAAAGTAGAACTTTGTTTCGTCTTTTTAAGGTATGATGAGTAGGTCTAAATTAATTTGTCAAGTATATGCTGAGAATCTATTCATTATGTGTTAAGTACTATGCTATGAAAATAACAGATGGAATCACTATAAAATCCCATCAATAATAAACTACAGCAGAGCTACATAAAATTACAAAACCATGAAAATGCTATCTTTTAATGCAGAAATGGATAACTGCTCATAATAAAAAGAGGACAGGGCTTCCCTGGTGGCGCAGTGGTTGAGAGTCCACCTGCTGATGCAGGGGACATGGGTTCGTGCCCCGGTCCGGGAAGATCCCACATGCCGTGGAGTGGCTGGGTCCGTGAGCCATGGCCACTGAGCCTGCACGTCCGGAGCCTGTGTTCCACAACAGGAGAGGCCACAACAGTGAAAGCCCCGTGTACCGCAAAAAAAAAAAAAAAAAAAAAAAAAAAAAAAAAAAAAGAGGACAAAGAACAATTTTTTTAAACAAAAAGTAATCTTATGCATATATACACAGGCTTAAGAAAAAACTAGAAACACAACAAAATATAATAGTAATTATCTCAGAGGTGGAACTGCACGTAATTTTTATTTTCTATTTTGAACCTCTCCTTATGTTAAAAAAATGTCTACACACACAAATATTCCCAACTGATTTTCAACAAAGATGCAAAGCAATTCAATAGAGGAAGAATACAGCCTTTTCAAGAAATGGTGCTGGAGCAGCTGGATACCCAGAGGCCAAAAAGATATCCTTGACCTAAATCTCACACCTTATACAAGAACTGACTCAAAATGGATTACAGATTTAAATGTAAAATGATAGAACTTTCAGAAGAACACACAGAAAATTTTCAGAATACAGGGATAGGCAAAGAGTATTAAGCACCAACCATAAAGAGTGATAAATTGGACCTCATGAAACTAAAAACTTTTGCTCTGCAAAAGACCCTGTTAAAAAAATATTTGCAAATCGCGTATCAAGAAAGGATCAGTATCTAGAATATATAAAGAACTCTCAAAATGCAACTGTAAAATACATATATATATATAACTAGAAAGTGGACGAAAAACAAGAACAGACATTGCAGTGAAGAGATATACAGATGGTGAATAATCATATAAAGGATATTCACCATCATTAACCATCAGGGAAATGAAAATTAAAATATGATGAGATACCACTATGTACCAAAAAGAACGGCTAAAATAAAAAGTAGTAAGAAAGTAAGAAATAGTAACACCATCAAATACTGGCAAGGATGTGGAAAAACTGGATCTCTCATACACTGCTGGCGAGAATAATGCAAACTAGTACGGCCACTCTGGAAAGCACTCTGACAGCTTCTTATAAAATTAAACTACACAACACAGCATTACACTCAGACATTTATCCCAGAAAAATGAGAGCTTATCTTCACAGAAAAACCCGTACATGAATGTTCATAGCCCAAAACTGGAAACAACCTAGATGTCCTTCAACATGAAAGAGTTAAACAAACTGGTAGTACATCCATACTGTGGAATATCACTCAGCAATAAAAGTCAATGAGCTATTACTATAAGCAACAACTATGATGAATTTCCAGCGAATTAGGCAATTAGCCAATCCCAAAAGTTATATACTATATGACTCCATTTACACAGTTTTGAAAAGACAAAAAGGGAGGGAGGGAAGTATGGGAAGGAGATGTTATTGTAGTAATAAAAGGGCAACAACAGGGATTCTTGTGATGATGGAACTATTTTGTATCCTGACTATCAATTTCAATATCCTGGTTGTGATACTGTACTATAATTCTTCAAGATGTTCCCTCAAGGGGAAAAATCTCACTATATTATTTCTTAAAACTGCATGTGAATCTACAATTATCTCAAAATAAAAGGCTTAGCTCCAAAGAGAAGCCCGAAATGCAACATTAATAAACTAGGGGAAGAGAGAAAAATGCTAGCATTTTTACTTTTATTTAAAAAAGAAAAAATTTAGTTAAGCTAACCAAAATATCCAAAAATAATTAAAAGAGTTTATATATTTAAGTTTTAAATTAAATAGCTAAGCACTTTTTAAACGTTACAATCCAAACTAAACTCTTAGAAGAAAACATAGGGAAAAACTTCATGACACTGGATTTGGCAGTGAGTTCCTGGCTATGACACAAAAAGCAGAGGCAACAAAAGAAAAATTAGACAACTGGATTTCATCAACATTAAAAAAATTTTGTGCCTCAAGCCACTATCAACAGAGAAAAAGGTAACCCACAAAATGGGAGAAAATATTTGCAAATCATATATCTGGGTAAGGGATTAACATCCAGAATACAGAGAACTCCTAAAGCTCAACAACAACAGAACAACCAGATTCAAAAATGGGCGAAGACATCTCTCCAAAGAAAACATATAAACAAGCATACAAAAAGATGTTCAAAATCACTCGTCATTAAGAAATGTAAATCAAAATGATGAGATACCACCTTCACAGGCATCAGGATAGCTACTATCCAAAAAACAAAACTAAACAGAAAGGGAGTGTTGGCAAGGATGTACTGAAATTAGACCTCTCATTAGACCACTTGGGCTCTGTTGGTGGAAATGTAAAATAAAATAGTACAGGTAACTGTGGAAAACAATATGGCAGTTCATCAAAAAACTAAAAATGAAATTATCATATGTTCCAGCAATTCCATTTCTGCGTATATACCCAAAAGAACTGAAAGCAGGGTCTTGAAGAGTAGTATCTGTACACCCATATTTATGGCAGCATTATTCACAATAGCTAAAACATGGAAGCAACCCAAGTGTCCATGACAGATGAATAGTGAAGCAAAATGCAGTTACATACAAAGGAATATTCAGCCTTAAAAAGGAAATCCTGACATATGCTACAACACAAATGAACTTTGAGGACATTATGCTAAGTGAAATATGCTGGAAGCAAAAGGACAAATATTATACGATACTATTTTTATGAGGCACTTAAAGTAGTGAAAATCATAGAGAAAATTAAGTAGAATGGTGGCTGCCAGCAGCGGGGAGGAGGAGGAATGGAACAGGGAGTTATCGTTTAATGCACAGAATTGCAATTTTGCAAGATGAAGAGTTCTGGAGATGGATGGTCGTGACTGATGCACAACAATATGTACTTAATACCACTAAACTGTACACTTAAAAATGGTTAAGACAGTAAATTTTATGTTATGTGAACTTTTATCATAATCTAAAAAAAAATTTAAGTTATAAATCCAAAGAAGGGAAAACTTCTCAAATATTTGGGGAAGCTTCAGTGGAAACAATGGGGTTGGGCTGGATGGATGAGTAGAAAGAGGCAAAAAAAAAAAGTATATTTTTTAAAATGTGAGATTACAAATTGCATGCTGCTTTAGTATAACTCTTTCCATGAAATTTCTTGGCTCAAATATTGATGCTTTTTTTTTTGGTAAACTGAGCTGTATTCCAGTTATTTCTAAAATTAAAAACAATCATCTATGACAAACTAGAATGTGCCAAAGGAAAAAGAAAAGGTGTATTAACTCAAGGTGTCCTCACTTACATGAACCCAGAACTTTGTTTCTATAACACCTATTAAAAATATTTGGAAAATAGTGCTGTTCTAGCTACAGTTAGAAGTATAGTTCTGGGGAGGGGGGTGACGAGAAACAAAGGAAAGAAGGATTTAGATTTAGGGATCTAATGCACAGCATTATGATTGACTATAGTTAACAAGTATTATATACTTGAAAGTTGCTAAGTGAGTAGATCTTAAATGCTCTCACCACAAAAAGGAAAAGGTATGTGAGGTGATGGAAGTGTTAGCTACCCCAAAGGTAGTAATCATATGGCAATACATGTGTATCAAATCAACCCATTATACACCTTAAACTTACACAATGTTACATGTCAACTGTATCTCAATAAAGCTGGGGGAGGGGTAGGGAAGATGAGAATTGAAAGGAGGCACAAAATAAACATTTAGCAAATTTTTAAAAAAATAGTGCTATTCTACAGAAACTATCCACTTCAGAACATACCAAGTAAAATTCTGGTATAAGGGAAAAAGAAGCCAGAGTCAGGAAACCGAGATTTTTTTTTTTGGCCGTGCCATGCAGCTTGTGGGATATTGGTTCCTCAACCAGGGATCAAACCCAGGGCCATGGCAATGAAAGAGCCAAGTCTTAACCACTGGACCACCAGGGAACTCCCTGGATTTATTTTTTGAATCTCACTTATGTCACTAATAAACTAAGTGACCTCTAGGATTTCACCTCTCCCTCTGGGCCAAAAGTTTCCCCTTCTGTTAACTGAAAAGAAAAGAGTGGTTACTTAGACTAGACTGTTTCTAAGTCGCTTTCAGTGATAAAATCCACTGAATATGAGGAAAATATCAGTTCTGGGGAACGTCTTTCATTTATACCAAATTATCTATTAAATATATTAAAAGGAAGGATATGATCAAGGTCATTGAAACATGTAAATTGACAAAAATAAACTAGGGTGTAAGCAGTGGCAAAGATCTCTTGGGAAATATTTACTATGTGTATGAACTACATAGCTAGAAGAGTTTACTATTATGATCAAATAAAGGACCAAAATAACTATCATTAAAAGATATACAGGGGCTTCCCTGGTGGCACAGTGGTTGAGAGTCCGCCTGCCGATGCAGGGGACACGGGTTCGTGCCCCGGTCCGGGAAGATCCCACATGCCACGGAGCGGCTGGGCCCGTGAGCCATGGCCGCTGAGCCTGCGCGGCCGGAGCCTGTGCTCTGCAACGGCAGCGGCCACAACAGTGAGAGGCCTGCGTACCGCAAAAAAATAAAAAAATAAATATGTTTGGGGCTTCGCTGGTGGCGCAGTGGTTGAGAGTCCGCCTGCCAATGCAGGGGACACGGGTTCATGCCCCGGTCCGGGAGGATCCCACATGCCACGGAGCGGCTGGGCCCGTGAGCCATGGCCGCTGAGCCTGCGCATCCGGAGCCTGTGCTCCGCAACGGAAGACGCCACAACAGTGACAGGCCCGCGTACCGCAAAAAAAAAAAAAAAAAGATATACATAATACTACTGTGCGTCACACTAAATACTAAGAGTTGAAGGAAAATGTTTGTAAGTAGTAGCATTTTTCTCAGAAATAAATCAAAAAGCAGTGAAGGAACAAGGTTCAAGAAGCCATTCTCATACCACTGAAGTCACCTTCGAGAGACAGTTACGGGGCAGAATAGTGATAGAAGTAACCAACTTCTACTTAAATCAAGCTCAGAATTTAGCAAGTTTTCTTGTTCCATTTCCAATTCCCCCAGCCAGACAATGCTAGAGAAAGATAGTATGATTAAATGAAAACTCCTGGGCAACAATAAAAATCCCCTCGTTGAAGACTAAATTAATCAGACTGCTATCCTAATGTTGGAGGATGATCTCAAGCAACAAAAGGAAATGAGGAAACAGACATTTCTCCAAAGAAGACACACAGATGACCAAGAGGCACATGAAAAGCTGCTCAACATCACTAATTATTAGAGAAATGCAAATCAAAACGACAATGAGGTATCACCTCACACCGGTCAGAATGGCCATCATCAGAAAATCTACAAACAACAAATGCTGGAGAGGGTGTGGAGAAAAGGGAACCCTGTTGCACTGCTTGTGGGAATGTAAATTGATACAGCCACTATGGAGAACAGTATGGAGGTTCCTTAAAAAACTAAAAATACAATTACCGTATGACCCAGCAATCCCACTACTGGGCATACACCCTGAGAAAACCATAATTCAAAAAGACACATGAACCCCCATGATCACTGCAGCACTATTTACAACAGCCAGGTCATGGAAGCAACCTAAATGCCCATCGACAGATGAATGGATAAAGAGGATGCAGTACATATACATACAATGGAATATTACTCAGCCATGAAAAGGAATGAAATTGGGTCATTTGTAGAGACGTGGATGGACCTAGAGACTGTCATACAGAGTGAAGTAAATCAGAAAGAGAAAAACAAATATTGTATATTAACGCATAAATGTACAATCTAGAAAAATGGTACAGATGAACCGGTTTGCAATGCAGAAATAGAGACACAGATGTAGAGAACAAATGTATGGACACCAAGGGGCAAAAGCGGGCAGGGGGTGGTGATGGTGGGATGAATTGGGAGATTGGGATTGACATATATACACTAATATGGGTAAAACAGATAACTAATAAGAACCTGCTGTATTAAAAGAAAAAGGATATGAGGGAAGAATTTTACAGTTGAAAAGATAGGTTACTAAATACTTGTCAGGATGCATATTAAATTATAATACATGAGACTATACAATTTAGTATATTTATAATTCAATTTTCACAAAGGTGCTGTTACTCGTTCATCTATTATTATATACCTAGAAGATATACCACACCATCTAAAAATCTATTAGCAATTTTTAAAAAGTCCTCAGTAGAATGCAGTAGGTAATAAATATGAAAAATCAATCTCCTCCCTCCATTTACGTATCCAGATAAAAATACAATGAAAGAAATAGCCCCATTCATAACAGCAGCAGCTCTCACCTTCCCTCCATTAAGTTTTTTGGAAATAAGCTTAATGAAAAAATATACATAATTCTTAACAATAACAAAAAATATGCATACTAATAAGAAACATGGATATGACAAGAAGAAAATCATAGAATCCACTGAAGGGCATAAAGTATTAAATAAATGGAAAATTTACTTTCCTAGAAAGAGATATGCTATTGTAAAGGTATCAATTACTTCTTAAACTATCTATAAATTCAAGCACTCTCAATCAACATACCAACAAGTAGTATTTTTAGAACTTAATGATTCAAGTCCACCTGGAAAATTTTTTCAAAAGTAGAGTAATAGGGCTTCCCTGGTGGCGCAGTGGTTGAGAGTCCGCCTGCTGATGCGGGGGACATGGGTTCGTGCCCCGGTCCGGGAAGATCCCACATGCTGCGGAGCGGCTGGGCCCGTGAGCCATGGCTGCTGAGCCTGCACGTCCAGAGCCTGTGCTCCACAACTGGAGAGGCCACGATAGTGAGAGGCCCACGTACCGCAAAAAAAAAAAAAAAAAAAGTAGAGTAATAAAGTGACACTTCCAGATATTAAGCATACTATAATGAGGAGAGGAGGGAAAATGAAGATAGCATAACAAAAACACAAATAAAAAAGAAGACTTTCATATAGATTAAGTATATTTGGGAATTTTCTATTGATAAAGATAGAATTTTAGAAGTAAAAAAGGTGATTTATTCAATAAACGGTGCTACAACAACTGGTTAGAAATTTGGAGAGAATCAATCTAGATAATTATTTCACTCCTTAAGCCAAAGTAAGAAAACTTAGGTTATTATTTTTATAATCTTGGCATTAATCCTTTCTAAGAATACCCTTAAGCCCAAAAATGCACAGACTGACAAATATGACTACATTAAAATTTAAACTTCTAAATGGCAAACACCATAACCAAAGCATGTAAGTAACAAGTCAACTAAATCCATGTAGAACACAAAAGGCATACAAATATGTAATATTCCTAAAAGAATTTTTACATTTAACTTGCCAACATCACAGTTAGTAAGTTGCAATCTGACTCCAAAGCCTATGTTATATATATACTACTATGCTGCCTGTCTCAGATTTGCACAAGTACTTTAGCTAATATCCAATTTGTTCAAGAATGCTCATAAAGAGGTACTCTCATATATAATTGGTGGAAGTATAAATGGATACAAACTCTTCTGAGGGAATTTGATTCTATCAATTTCAACTACACACATAGCAAATGCACTTTAGGTATTTATCCACCAGAAAAAATTCATACAAGTGTAAAAATTTACATGCAAAGAATACAAGAATAAACCTATATTCTGTACAGCACTGTCATGTATATGAAACAAAATTCATATTTATGGCAAGACAAGAGAAATTTAAATGTAAAATTTTTCTCTGCCCTCCCCTCACACTGTACATTGTGTATCCACATTATGCATTGACCAAACCTCCCCCATCAGCAGGAATACCTGCTCAACCATAAACAGCAACATTCTGCCAGCATCAACACGACGACTCAAAGGATACCATTCCTTCTTGACCCTGTAAAGGGTCACATGACCCACCACAATGGCACTTATATCTGGATTATATAAACTGTCAATAATTTATCGTACAGCCCTCTGTCTCAAAAAAAACTTATATACTATGTGTTGACTTCTAATAGGTGGAATAGTTCTCAGAGCTTTCTGAGATGCTCTTCCCAGGTTATAATCCTCAAATTTGGCTCAAATATAATTTTCCAATTCTTAGATGGACTGATTAATTTTTCATCAACATGTATAACAACCTAGAAACAATTCTAATGCTAATTAACACATATACATACCTACTATATCCCCTTAAATATAAATGAAATATATCTTCCATTTTTGTTTAAAGATACTTACACATGTACACACATGCACACTTACATGTTTGAATACATACAGAAGTCTTCAGAAGAATAAAAAACACACTGAGGATCTCTGGGAAGTGGAATTATAGGGAATTTTCATCTTCTATATTATAAATTTCTGTATTTGAATTTGTACAACGAGTAAAAAAAAAAAAAATTAAGGTAATTGTTTTAGCCCTTTGCCTAAAAAAAGCCTCTCAGTGCTTGTACCTTGTCCAGCCCTCCAAGCCTACCCTAAAGTATGTCACTCTATAGATACCTAAAAGACAGAATTGATAGAAATGGTACTGATTTCAATAACCAAGTTCAAAAAAGATAAAGAAGATAGACTCTCAGGGTTTCTAGCTTGGGAACAATTTTCAAAAGAAAGAGCATACAGGACATTATGTTGCTATCAGGTATCTCTGACCCATCGAACTGCATCTACTATACAAAGTCTCTGATATTCTTCAGCTAGCCCCAGGACAATTAACTAAATCTTTTCAAGTACCCAGAGATTAACAGGGCACCCAAAGAATCCGTTTGTTGCCACCAGGATCCTTATCTTTTCCTAAAAGACTGAGAGTAAATCTATTCTAGCCACAAAAAGATATCCCAATATGCCTCTAAAATCACTTCCAAAATCTCCAGGGATGGGGGAAGTCAAACCAACTTATTCTAGACTGGGTGATAGCCTCGGCAAGGAGATTCATTTCTAGATTACACGTTTCTTGTGTCGGCCCTAATACAAATGACACAACTTTCTCTTACCCCAGCCCACAGCATTCTAGAATTGGTCTAAGGTTTGAAATTCCAAGGACACAATTATCAAGAAAATAAGATACATGCTCCAAACTTTGGGATTATATAAACAATAAAGCCTTCATATGGAAAAATACAATTGCACCAAAATCACTGCATTCATACTAAAATAGAGCCCCAACATTATCTCCATAAGGAACCTATCCAACATAGACCATAAACGTACTGATTCATTCCATCCACCTTTCATATAGTAACCTGGAATTACTAAGGAACGAAATATTTCACCTAAGTATATTTTACCACGTGCTACATTTTAGAATTTTATCCCTTTAGAAATACGTCAAAAATTAACTGGACTACAGGGACTTCTGGCTGAAAATGTCTCATCAAATGTTTAACTCATCTCCCTCACCAAAAAAAAAAAAAAACAGTACAGAAACAAAACTAGTTCTATCAGAAAAAAGTTACAAATATGGAAAGGGAAAACACTAGAATGAACTCTGTGGTGCTGGATTAGAACCAGAAGTACCACTGCAAAATCATTCTATATTTATAGAAATATAGATGTAAATGTAAATGTGAATGTGTACGTGTGCGCACATAAAAATATCCCCTACCTCTACATACTAAGAAGGCCAGGTGCAGCAACACTCCAAGAGCAATGAGCACAAGAAGTGCTCCGATCCTGGCTTCTAAGTACCATTTTCCACTAAAAATAACTGGCGCAAGTTTGTAGGTAAGTCTGGAACAGCATATTGTGCTAGATACAAAAAAGTGCTCAAAGAAGGAAGAGGTATGTCAAAAAGAAAATAAACCAGATGGAAGGGGTTCCCACTAGCCTAATCAACAACAATTTGAGTACCAAAATAAATGATAGTAGATTATAACTCAGTGAATATAATAGGTAATCATGAATAGACAGAGATGTAAATAAAGGAATACATTAAAAATCTGATGAGGAACAAAATATTTACATAGTTTCAACACCTAGCCCAAAAATATTAATTACAAATGAGAAAGGAGTACCTTGACATAGGTAATGTCTGGCACTTACAACCTTAATCACATAACCAATTCCTATCAATAATGGGACAACTGAAATTGCCTGGCACCTGATAAGATACAGGAGAAGAATGCAATACCACTTCCATGATAATCCTGCCAAAGATCTAATAATGAAAATCTAATTAAAATGTCAGAGAAATGCAAATTAAGGGTTATTCTACAAAATAGCTAGAGCTATAATCTTCAAAGTATCAAGTCAGTCCCCTGAAAGTAAAGATAAAAACTGTTCCAGATTAAAGAAGACTAAAGAGACATGACGACTAAATGCAATACATGATTCTAAACTACTTTTAATCTAAAAGACATTGGGACGATTTGTCAGATTCAGATGTTAGTAATGTATTCTTGTTAACTTCCTAATTTAATAGTTATGATGTTATTATGTAGGAGAATGCCCTTGTTTGTAGGAAATAAACATTAAAGTATCTGGGGGTGATGAGGCATCAGAGGTGGACAGCTTACTATCAAATGGTTCAGGAACAAAAAAAATTCTTTGTACTATGCTACTAACTTTCCTGTGTATCTGTCATTGTTCCAAACTTTAAAATATGAAAAAAAAAATTACAAAAAAAAAACTATAGTGGCACTAAAAAACCTAGGAGGGGTACATCTACATATAAGAACAGAAAGGAATTTGTAGAGAATAAAAAGTGGATTGGGGCGGGGTGGGGGTGGTGGTGGAGAGGGCGGATGACAACAAAACACATCTGAAGAACCAGATACACAAGACAAGTATAAAGTGGGATCTCCAAAAAGGATAAGTTTTCTTAGCAAGAACCATTGGAAGAAGTATGTGTCCCGGGCAGTCAGCCAGGTAATAAAACCATAGTAGAACAGCTGCATGGCTAAGGCCTCCAGCACAGCTCTCAATACTGTGGGAGATCTGACATTTGGACAGTATAACTGTGAAACAGGGGAATATTATCTCCTGAGGGACAAGAAATATGTGTAAGAGGACAAGCTACCCTAAGGAGAAACCCATTAGCTAAATATACCAAAGACAGAAAAACTGGGATTCACTTGGGCTGGGGAAATACACTTAAATGACCAATACAGTACAGTCTGGACCATCATATAAAACTTTACAATGAAAAATCTAACATTTGAGGAAAAACCAAAAGCATGATGGACATACCAAGCACAAGAACAAACTTCCTATATTTTTAACAGAGCAAACAGAAGTCAATGTAAAAGTAATATATATCTCAGAGATTCAAGAGCTTATGTGTGGACCAAAAATACAACCAAAAAATAAAAATCAACTCCTATGAAAATGCAAAGCAAGAGTTCTTAGAAATTCTATTTTCCTTCCCAAAAAAGTAATGAAATAATTGAAAAGAAATGAAGACCAAATTAATGAGCTAAACAATCAAGCCTCAGGATTCTCCCAGAATGAAAAGAAAAAAAAAAAATCAAAGCAAGTAGCAAAAGCTCCACAAATACCAACATCCAGCTAAGTTCTCAAAGTGTGGTCAATGGGCCCTGGAAGTCCTGGGAGACTTTCAAGGACTTTTCAAGGTCAATACTATTTTCATCATAATATTAAAACATCGTTTGCCCTTTCCCACTATACTGACAGCAACGGTGGGTAAAATCACTAGCATCTTAGCACACAGTGACATCAAGCTCGACTAGCACCATTATATATTCCCAGATTTCTTTTCAAATGCCACTTTCACTTAAGTATATCTTTTTTTTTTTTTTTTTTTGCGGTACGCGGGCCTCTCACTGTTGTGGCCTCTCCCATCGCGGAGCACAGGCTCCGGATGCGCAGGCTCAGCAGCCATGGCTCACGGGCCTAGCCGCTCCGCGGCATGTGGGATCTTCCCAGACCGGGGCACAAACCCATGTCCCCTGCATCGGCAGGCGGACTCTCAACCACTGTGCCACCAGGGAAGCCCAAGTATGTCTTTAATGAAGCAATAAAAAAAAAATTTTTTTTTTTTAATTTGGCCGTGCCGCGTGACTTGCGAGATCCTAGTTCCCTGACCAGGGATCGAACCCCGGCCCTCTGCAGTGAGTCCTAACCACTGGACCGCCAGAGAATCCCCCTCCCAAAATAATAATTTTATTAAGTCTCAACTCTTCGATACATGTCTTCTTCATATTCTATGTGGAGAAATAGCAACCTTGAGGAAGAGCACTTGTGTAAATTACTTTGAGTTGTGAACTAAATTAGCCTTTTTTTAATGGAACAACATTTTGACCTTAAAGAGAGAATGAGAAATTATGGTCATATAGACTTAGGAATTTGGCAGACATTTTCTCAAAAATAAACCGAGTAACCTGTAACTTCAAGGGAAAAACACTGACAGTATTTGTTACGAATGATTAATATTCGAGCTTCCAAGTGAAAATTTAGAATTGTGGAAAACTTATATCTGCCACCCTGAGCTTTACAGCTTCGTATTAAGGACTTCTGATGAGATTACTGGTGACATTAACAACTTTTTTGGTTTTGTTACTGCATAATGAAATGTGTCAACTTTGGGGAAAAAATGTGTAACTCAATGAACCTGTATTTCCCAAACAACCAATACACGGTGTTACGAAATCATAAACAGGTGAAAGATTCATTCAAAGTGCAAGATACACCACGGATTTTCAGATAACAAGAAATGGAAAATTCAGTGATATGGTTTCAGATTCAACACTGCAGCTCTCCTTTAAAAAACTACCACTTGTCAAATGTTGGCTAAAATACCTCTTCCTTTTCCAACCATGTGTCTGTATAATACAAGATTTCTTCATATACTTCAACCAACACAATATATTGCAAGATTGAATGCAGAAGCAGATATGAGAATCAAGCTGTTCTCTATTCAAGCAAACACAAGAGACTTCCAAATACATATAACAATGCCACTCTTTGCTAAAGATTTGTTTTGGAAAACAGGTTTTTTTAAAAAAACCTAATTTAATTTTTAAAAAATATTTGTATTAAAAGAGGGTTACACTAACAGGCAATGGTTTATTATTTTTTAATTAATTTTTAAAATTTTGTAATACAGGAAATATAATAAATATAACCCACATAAACTAAAGCTCTGTGGGGTTCTTAGTAAATTTTAAGAGAGTAAAGGGATCCTAAGACCAAAAAGTTTGAGAACAGCTGCCTTAGGGCTAGTTACTATTACTTGTAATTATACTATGCTATAATAGAGTGAATCCTCCTAAGGACAAATAAAATGTATAAGGCACTCATCCGCAAAGCAGGTTGTCTGAGACTACTCTATTTTTTTTTAACTTTTTATTTGTATACAATTTTTAAAGGTTACTTTCCATTTATACTTATTACAAAATATGGGCTATATTTCCCGTGTTGTGAGACTACTCTGTTTTCTAAGTTACTCAGTCTTCTTTTCCACTCTTCTATTCCCTCATTGTATAGGGTTGGCCAAGAAGTTTGTTTGGGTTTTTCTGCAACATCTTATGAAAAACCTGAATGAACATTTTGGCCCACCCAATATCATAGGCTCTAGCTTCATGATGCTGTCAGTGTGCTTCCTCACCTCTTCTAGTACATCAAAAAGGCAGGAAACAGCTCAGTATAATCAAAAACAAATGGGCGGGCTTCTCTGGTGGCGCAGTGGTTGCGAGTCCGCCTGCCGATGCAGGGGACACGGGTTCGTGCCCCAGTCCGGTAAGATCCCACATGCCGCAGAGCGGCTGGGCCCGTGAGCCATGGCCGCTGAGCCTGTGTGTCCGGAGCCTGTGCTCCGCAATGGGAGAGGCCGCGGCAGTGAGAGGCCCGCGCACCGCAAAACAAACAAACAAAAAAAAATGGGCTCTGAATAAGGATGTCCCTATGAATGAAGTCCCCAGATTTTATTACATCTATTTTGATTACTTAAATGTCTCTTTTATTATTTTCTAGTTCTTCTACCACACTCTATATACCTAAAGTCATAGGTAGATAAATAACCTCCAGATAAGTAGAATCTTCTTTTATTAACTTAATTTTTAGATATTCTTTCCTATTGTCTCACATACTATCAATTATAAAGCCTGGCGTGGCCTTAATCCAATGGTACCTGGAACAAAATCTGAAGTGAAAAGAATAAAGTGAGTGATAGAATTCCACTCTGTTTCTTTCATAAAAACAGACAAAAGAAGGCAATTTCAAAAATTTAGGGACACTGACAGAGAAGACACCTAATTTGAGAGGTAGGACAGGAAGGAAAGGAACAAATAGAGAAGGGAGGTATAGAGGTATAAGCTTGTGTGTTTTAAGAGGCTGAAAGCATAATAAAGCAAGGAGGTATTGGGGGGAGGGTTAATTAATATAAGAATACATAACACCATGATATTATCTTAACAGGTAAATCTGGTGATATTAAAGAGAAAAAAAAGAATTGAAACAAAACATAAATAAAAACAAATACACTGATGAGTATTAGGTTAATACTGACATGTAAACTGAGTTGGAATGAAAAGGGATATTCAGAGTTCAATGGAGCTGAGCAAATAAATATTTTCTACTGTTTTAAACAACTTTTTAAGTGATAAGCATAGACTAGTAAAGTTCAAAAAGAGGAGAAGGGCAAAATATAATTAAAAAGCAAGAACTGAACATGGAGAAAATAGGGGAAGTAAATGAAGCTAACTACAAAAATAGGAAGATAAAGGAATTAGAAGAGAAAGCTGAATAACAGCTAGATTTCTTTTTTTATAAAGACAGAAAAAGTTAAATATGAAAAATGATGTAGTACATTTCAAGTGATGATAGGCACCAAGAAATAAACAAAAAATAATAGGGAGTAAATCACAGAAAAGTAGAAGGCATTAGTGCTGAGCTTATTTCCTTAGACAATTCAAAAGTAGATATTATCGAGCATAATCCACATACACATTTTTCATGGCAAACAGTGTGCATTTAAAAACTGAATAATCGGGACTTCCCTGGTGGCACAGTAGTTAAGAATCCACCTGCCAATGCAGGGGACACGGGTTCGAGCCCTGGCCCGGGAAGATCCCACATGCCGCAGAGCAACCAAGCCCATGCGCCACAACTACTGAGCCCGTTCGCCTAGAGCCCAAGCTCCGCGACAAGAGAAGCCACTGCAATGAGAAGCCCGCGCACCACAATGAAGAGTAGCTCCTGATCGCCGCAACCAGAGAAAGCTCACGCAGAGCAACAAAGACCCAACGCAGCCAAAAATAAAAAATAAATAAAATAATTTAAAAAAAAGAATCTGCATGGGACACGGGTTCGAGCCCTGGTCCAGGAAGATCCCACATGACGTGCAGCAACTAAGCCCACGAGCCACAACTAAGCCTGCGCTCTATAGCCCGCGAGCCAAAACTACTGAGCCTGTGCGCCACAACTACTGAAGCCCACGCGCCCAGAGCCCGTGCTCCGCAACAAGAGAAGCCACGGCAACTAGAGAAAGCGCGTGTGCAGCAACGAAGACCTACCGCAGCCAAAAAATAAACTAATTAATTTTAAAAAAAAACTGAATAATCTATTATTAACAGCTAAACACGGGTACAATATATGTTAAAAGGAAAACAGAAAGGCATCTTTAGGACTTTATAACACAGGTGTTCCCAGAATAAAAACAAGACATGTGACAGAGAAATGGATGAGCAACGGAAAAAAACGTAAGCAACAAAGTCTGTTTAAAGAGAATCTAGGTAAGCAGCAATTACAAAAAAAGATTACTTTCCTATCCAACATCACTAAAATCTGCATAATCCCAAATACTTTGTAAACACTGCCATAATCTATTTCTAAGCGAAAAACAGCTTACACTCTAAACCATGTCATCTATAAGCAATTATTTAAAATAAATTCCCAAATATGCACCTAATTTTCTGAAATTTTCATGTGTTTCTTAAAGGTATCATTTACTACCAAGAGCTCAATACCAATATTCCTAAAATACCTGAATTTTAGAGATTTACCAATGATACATGCAAAATGTCTCTAACTATAATTATCACTTCATTAATAAAAAAAATGCAATAAAAATTTGCTTTCCATATTTGAACCTCTGTAAGCTTTTTATACATGAAGTTTGTAATAGTTTGTTCTCAAACAGCAGGCAGACTTCATAACATAATATTTGAATTAATTAGTTGAAAGATTAAGTTTATCACTATGGAATACTCTTAAGTACCTTCAATAAACAGTGCCATTAAGAGAGCATTTTGCGCAAACACCTTGGACATACTCTAGATTTGCCAATTTAATCTAAGAAAACCCACACAATGTTAACAGTATCCAAAATTTGAAGCCATTTTAAAATATTTTAATTATCATCTTTTTTAAACTTCTTTTCAGTGTCACATTTTAAACGAGACTTTGAAAAATATTTATAGTTTGACAATACTATAAAACCTAAAATTCATTACGTTAATTCAGTGCTAACCTAATAAAATTCTAAGTAAACTGAAAAGTAAATTTTGCCTTGTTAAGGGGAAAAAAAGGACTCAAAGGCAACTACAAAGGTGAACATCTCACTTTTAAAAATGTGTTGTCTGCATTTAAACATACTATTGCTCCCTCAAGGAAAAAAAAAAATCAAGAGCTATATTTAAAAACAGGGATTTATTTAAGTAGGTATTTTCGAGGGCTATAATACTTTTTATAAGTAAAATTCACTAATGCAGAGAAACATTTTCACAAAGTGATAATTCTCTATAAAAGACTTGCTCTATTAAGGTTTTGCTGCTCGGAAGCCAAGTATAAACCATATAAGGAAACCAAAGTTCAATGCCATTTATTTTGTTCCCCTCTTTCAGATGCCCAAGAATAATAACCTCTTTTGTTGCCTAATGATACGTCCCAAAATCATAAAGTAGATTAGTTATACGCTTTAAATTTCTGGATAAAGCCACTTTGACCTAACAGGAATTACCTGATGGGTCACAAATCTTACCAACAATTTAAAAAATTAAAAAAATTTTAAAAAGGAGCTCCAGAGACTAAGCTCTACGGAAAAATTCAAAACAGTACAGGGTAAGACTTAAAAGATTCCCATTCTGAAATATACTTGTGAAATAATTTGATCCTGTCCTTTAAGACCTACCTTTTCTCGTCTTTGAACTAAAGAAAGCCACCTATTTTTCCTTGAGGTAGCATGGGCAAATAAACATCAGTTTATATTTAAGATACACCTACCAACAAAATACCGTATTTATTTAATATTTATTTAAAAGCACAGTACTATCTTTCACCTCCCTTTACCACAAAAGTACTGGGGGAAAAAACAACCTTAAAAAGACACACATTAAAACACCACTGAAGAAACCGTTTGTGTTTGCTGCGACCAAAACTAGTTTCATCTATACAGACTACGGACTGGTTCAGAAGTGTTTACATCTATAACTGACTGGTGGAATGTCCCCCCTGCTTCACTAATCCCTGCCCCCAAGGCAGATACTCATCACTTTCTGGGCGGCAGAACCGGCCAAAACACTTGGGCCAACACAAAAATGTAAATACTGTACTATTCAAAAAGCACAGCTGTTTATCACAATCAACGTGATGATGCCCATGAAAATTGTTTTAAGCGTTTTACTTGCCTTCCTGTATCTTCTGTTCTGAACTGCACAGAAGTCCTAACAAGCCAAACCACTTACAGGTGTTCACGTTTGTTTTTTAATTATAACTCTCTCTTTGTCCATAATACTTACTCCCTCCTTTTTCTTTCTACTAAGTCAGTAACAAGAAAAACCTAGACGACAGTTGCTTTCAATTAATTAACCCAACAAGTATTATCAAGTTCTAAATGTCTGAAAGGAACAAGTTATTGAAGAAATGTATTACCTACCTAGGAAAACGACTAAGAATGGCAAAGTTTTTGGCTTATAAGATCCAAATGAAATATACCCATAAAGGTTGGTACTAAAAAAATCTCTATATACAATTAAACACAAAAGCCAAGTAATCGGTAACAGTATAAACAAATGTGGCAGCCATCTCAGCAGCAGCAAATCCCTCCCCGCAGTGACCTAACTTTCTTCCAAAACAATAAGTTGCCGGATTCAGCAACTTAATAAATCAGAAATATACATCGTATATGTTCCGGGAAACTAAAACTTCTGGACCTTGTGCCGAACAAAGGCACTCCTTCCTCGGATTGCTGAAAACTTTTCGACCCACCGCACTCTTACAACCTCTTCTAAAATAACCAGAGTCCAGATGGTAGAAGAAGGAATAAAATCAGTTCTACTATTCAGCACCCAAAACACTATCCAGTTCGACATCAGAAAGGGAGAATCTAGGTGAACTTCAGAAAAAGTGAAAAACGCTAAAGTTCCCTCACTTTCCTGGCCCGGGAGCTTTGTGACTCGTAGACACTTGTGAAAATTACCTTTCGGTCGGGCAGTGTCTCAGGGCCGCTTTTTCAAGGCTTCGCCTGACATGATTTCCTTCCCTTCATTAGTCACTTCGGATCCAGCCGAATTTCTCTCTCTGGTGAGAGCGGATGTGAAGTGGCCTCCCGCAGTAGGAAGAGTAGGTGGCTTTGGTGGGGGCTGGGACGCGGACTGGTTTCCTGGTCTCGAGTTCTGCAGGAGTTTCCCAGACCCAACTAGGATCTCCGCCGAAAAACAAAAACTTTTCACTCGTGACACCGCCCGGAATTACCGTGCGAAACTCACTTCCTGCCGTGGCGAGCAGCAGAATCCAACTCGGTCCAGAGGAACCCGGAAAACCAGCTCCACGCGCGCCGGGGAGGGGGAGGGCAGGGGACGTCAGCTGCGAACCTGGGACTCCGGGCGACCCGCGCGCCCCGACACCCGACGGCGGCAGAACCTGGCCGGCGGGGGGCGAAGACGCCGCCGGTGCGCTGGGCGAGCCTCGGCCGCGCTAGGCCGCCACCTCCTTCTCGCCGCCGCCCCCGGAGCCGGGCGGCGGGGTTATTGTCTCGATAGCGCCTGCCGCGCCCTTCGCCTGCGCCGCCGCCGCGGCCGCCCCGAGCTAGAGCCGAGGGGCCGGACAGGCTCGATGGCGGCCCCCTCCCCGGGCCGTCCGTCGGGCCGTCCGTCCTTCCGTCCGTCCCTCCCCGCTTTCCCTTCTCGCCCTCGAGCCCTCTTCTCCCTCTCCCGTTTCCCCGCCGCCGTCCCCTCGCTCCCCTCCTCGTTCTTCTTCTCCGGCGGCGGCGGCTCCCCCGGGAAGCGCAGGGGGTGGAGGCAGGCGGCAGCTTCGTCTCCTCACGAGCTCGCGGGGCCGCGGCAGGGGCCGAGGCTGCGTCCCGCGCCACCGCGCCACATTCACTCGAGCGAGAGAGTGCGAGGGGCGGGGAGGGGAGGGAGGGAGAGGAGAGAAAGGAGGAGGAAGGGGGCTGGGGCGGAGGGGAGTTACTGCCTCACAGGCCGCGGCGGCAACAGCGCCACCGCCCCGGCGGCGAGGGGGGAAGAGACTGCGCGCGGCGGCGGCTCCGCGGCGGGGGCGGGGGCGAGGGCGGGGCGGCCTCCCGCGGGCTTCGCCCCAACCGCCAACAGTGGGGCTGGAGGCCGGCGCGAGCCAGTCACCGCGCGCGGGGGCGGTGCGGGCCGACGTCGGCAGGGTGGGGGTAGGGGGGGCTGCGGGCCCGGGGCCGTGGGCCGGGGACCGGGGGGTGGGGTCGGCGGCGGCTGGGGGTTCGCTTGCGAAGCGCGGCATGAGGCCCGCTCAGGCCCAGGCCTGGGAGGCCTTCCTGCGGCTTCCCGGCTGCCCAAGGTGGGGGACTCGGATGAAGCCGACCCCGGCTGCCCCCGCCCAGCCTGGGAGACCGAGAGTCCCCAAGCCTCCTCCACCCCAGCCGATTGAGTTTCTTTGTACGACAGTAATCGGTGCGAAGGGTTCATGTCCAAACCGATTTTAAGGCTGCAGGTATCTCTTTCAACTGCAGCACTCCAACTTCCTCTAATGGCACGCTCAGTTTGCAAGAAACCACAGCGGCAGCGCGGTGGAGCTTCCCACGCCAGCCCTTGCTCCGAGCTTTCTCGGACAGCAACGCAGCTGAGGCTCCTCCAAGTCTCAACCTCACACCGGCGGGGAGACAAAGCTGGCACTGGGAGGGGGGAAATGGCCCGCGAAATTGCCTCGAGATAGTGCCTTTGTTAGAGGAAACATTGTATACACTCCGAACGCAACGTAGGCTTCCAACCCCGGCGGTTTCGGTGATGCAGTCGTTGAATTACGCTGGCCCTAGTGAAACTCAGCCTGGCAGGGTTTGCGTTTATTGCGGAGAGAGCTGCTTAGGCATTCCTATCAACACATATGGCATAAAACGCCTCAACCATAACATTGCAGTTTTTGCAGTTACCGCTTTAAATATGTTAACAGACAAGACGGCCTTGTTTTACCCCGAGAAGGAGCGCAGTAGATAACGAAACAAACCATTCCCCGCCCCCAGTCTCTGCAGTACTTAACCGTGTACAATGACGGTAATTAGTCTCTGTGTCCCTGAAGTCACTGCTTCAGTTCTTCCGTCTGTGTTCCAAAGATAATTATTTATTACCAAGTTTGAATAAAGAGCTGTATGCCCTACAGATGATTTTTGGCTTGCATCCAAAGGAAGGAGTTGATAAAGTCCATCAAAGAATTATTTACCAAAGTAAATTGTACGCTAGTGATAAACACTTGAAATAACTCCAAAGATATTCAAGACATTCTGTTAGGGGTGGGAGCTTTTAACTACTTCAGCACTGGTAGAATTAACGCAGGCAGTGCCTTAGCCTAGAGCAGAAGTTGAAGGTTCACAGACAGTACAAAGTGTTCAGGCTTATTCAGTGCTGAACTAGACGTAAAAGCATTAAGCTGGAAGTTAGAAGAAACGGCAGCCAGGTATACTAGTAAGCTAGTTATCCATTTTATGTCAATATGAATCTTGGCAATTGTATAAAAGCATATAAACTATTTTTAATCGACACAAGAAAGATTTCCTACCCCACTTTCAAAAACTGCTTTGAGTTTGACCAGAATCAGTGGTATATCTCTCTCTCGTAAAGCAGAGTCTCCCACACCAGCGGGAGACCAGATGGATGGTGAAATTCCAATGTTGCATTTAATCTCAGGTTGATTCAAGACCCCTTTAAATGTGGCATCATAGATTCAAGTAAACCTAACCTCCCATTCCCCGCCCCACTCCCAAACCTAAATAAATAGGACTGGACCAGTTGCTAGGCTAGAACCTGCCCTGGCCCCCAGCCTTTTTTTTTTTTTTTTTTTTTTAACTTAGACTCCTACTACGACCTATCTGCCGATTACCATTTAGGCTGGAAAAGTACCTATAACGAAAAACCCCTCCTCCAATTCACCTGAAATTTTGCCACTAGAGTGGCAAACCATAAATAAAAAATAAACCACACAATAAACCCTTTGAGTGGTTTATTTCTCTAGCACAAAGCCATAATCCTGGGAAAGGTAATATTTTAAGCCTTATTAGTCATTTATACCACTTCATCAGATTGTTTCCCCAAAGCAGCTTTTGGTGGGAGGGAATATAGAGATAGCATATGCTGATGTTGAGTAGGTAGGAGAGGGGAATGTGGTTTCGTTTTTTGGGGCCATCTGCAGACAGTAGAGTGTATAGTATAGACAGTAAAGTGCCCCTCATTTGATTGTTAAATAAGTCCTACTTATACTGTAAGAATGAACCCTGAAACACTGACCTTAAGAGGATGGAATCCAGGATACACTTATCAATATTACCTATTTGAGGGCGTTCCCTGGCGGTCCAGTGGTTAGGACTCAGCACTTCCACTGTGGGAGCCACGTTGGATCCCTGGTTGGAGAGCTAAGATCCCCCAAACTGTGTGGCTCCGCCAAAGCAATAAAAAAAAATTACGTATTTCGACAAATATTTCTTTAATAGCCCCTTGGTAAAGTATCTTCAGCAGGAATTCTACATCCGTGCTCATACTGAAAGGTGAAATGACAGCTATATGATCAGGGTACTCAGTAATCAAAAGTAGTGATTCATCTTAATTATTCATCACTTACTACTTAGTTCTAACTCATATGAGCAGAACATACAGATATAGCTAAATCTTCCATTTGTTCTTTTTATACAAGGCATTTCTGTTCTGTGCTTTACAGATTAGTTTCCTTTGAAAATCCTCCTACAGTTGAACTAATATGGACTTAACGTTTCTTTCAATTGTGATTAAAAGGAGAACTAAAACCCCACTTTAAACAAGGCTGCCTAATTGTGATTCTGTAATAATTAACTGAATTCCAGGACCACCTTAGAGAGTTAACTAATAAATATTTGTTGATAATATAGCTTAATCTTCCCCATTGTGATTCTCTAAATAATTCTCTGTGAAAGTAGGAATTCCTTCTTAGGGATTCCCCTTCCCAATGGCTAGGTTCTGGAAAGGGCTACTGGAGATAAGCTACATACCTGAAGGAAAGCTTTAAGACCTTAAGCATTCCAGGGAATGCACACAGCAGCCATCAGGGAAAAAAGCAGAGTTTTAAAAAGGATTCCCCTGTCATTTCCCCATGCCTGCCCAGCACCTGTGCAGAAGCATTGTGCGGACAAAGTTAGCAGAGGGCAAGGAAAAGTTTAGGGTGCTCATTCTTCTTTTCTTTTGTTCTTAACACCTAGTAAATAATTAGTTACCTAAAACCAAAGTTTTTATCACAGCAGCTTTGGGAAAACTTAATATTTGGTCTAGAATAGAGTTATATTTGAAAAAAAAAGTCTAGAAGCATTAGATTAAGTGGATCAAAATGCATTATAACATGTGTTTTTAATAGGAATTGACTTTCCTATTTTCACTTCCATCTTAGCCCCTAGATAGAGAGGGCAAGAGGTTAGGGTGGCAAGTGTGTGGGAAAGGGACGTTTGAGCTCAAAAGAGGCAGTACATACAGGAACTAAAATTAAGGATTTTATAATATATTGGGAATGGAATCATCCCTGCCATAGCATATTTCTTTCAGACATATTTTCAGTAATACTTTATGAATCACAGGGAAGTCCGCCTTGAGTTATGAAAAGCTTTTTTAAAATTTTGAAGTTTTGCCCCCTACTATATGCTTGAAAAATCTTTTTCTATCCTATACATTTTGTAGCCCATCAAAGTTAAAATTTTCAGATGTCTTATGAATTTTTTTAAAGTATGGAGAAAATAAATGGTGCATGGTGATTATTTTTGTGACCTCTGAAACAAGACTGCTTGAATTAGAAACGGCTACTGCGTAACCTTGGTCAAGTTCCTGAATAGCTATAAACATAAACTTGAGCTTCCTCATCTCTAGAATGGGGACTATAATACTAACTGTCTCATAGATTATTGGGAGGACTACATGCGACAATACTCATCAAGCGCTGGGCGGACTCAAAAGTGTTAGCTATTATTAGTAGTACAATTAAAATGCACTGATAATATGTACCATGCTGCCACCATTTCTAAGGTGACCATATAGTGTATCACCCAATGTAGAACACTTCTGAGAGTGAAAGCAGACCTTAATAATAATTACACAGGGACAAGAAATGTAAAACCAGGGCTGTCCCAGCCAACTGAGACAAATAGTCACTCTAATAATTTCCAACTTTATTACCATCTTCTGATGCACTTGCCCTTCAGATCTTCCCTGGTATGAATAATGTTTCAATCATATTACAATATGCACACTTCTTTCTAAATCATAACAATATTAAATCAACAAAAGGTTAAATGCTGCTTATTGTCCTTTGATGTAGGCCTTCAACTAAGAATATTTTCTTTGGGTAATGAAACTGCTGTTTTCCTACTCATTTAAGCCCACTTATAACTTTACTTTTTTTTCTATAGTATTTTGTTTTTTAAAAAAAACTGTTTAGGGCTTCCCCGGTGGCACAGTGGTTGAGAGTCCGCCTGCCCATGCAGGGGACACGGGTTCGTGCCCCGGTCCGGGAGGATCCCACATGCCACGGAGCGGCTGGGCCCGTGAGCCATGGCCGCTGAGCCTGCGCGTCCGGAGCCTGTGCTCCGCAACGGGAGAGGCCACAACAGTGAGAGGCCCGCGTACCATTAAAAAAAAAAAAACTATTTAACATCAAACATGCCATAAAAATAGCCAATACATGAGTATTATGCATAACTTGAGCTGTAGTAAGAGGCTAAATGCCCTGCTCTAAAATGCCAACTATGTTCCATAAAACCTTGTTTTTTTGTTTTTTAGTTAAGCAGCATATCATTCCTATTTCAAAGTAAAAATAAATCATCTGTATTTGTCGATCATGGCCATATCATAATCAGAATACTGAGTAAATCTCACCTAAATCTGGTTTAATTAGTATTTGGAAAATAATATATCTCAACTGGATTTTCCAAAATAATTCTGAATATATTTAACTCATAATTTCTTTCCTTGGAAAGAAATTTATTTTCTAGGAATTGACTACAATTATCCTTCAAAAATGCTGATCTAAATAATAACATATTTTAGGGCTTCCCTGGTGGCGCAGTGGTTCAGAGTCCGCCTGCCGATGCAGGGGACACGGATTCGTGCCCCGGTTCGGGAAGATCCCACATGCCGCGGAGCGGCTGGGCCCGCGAGCCATGGCCGCTGAGCCTGCGCGTCCGGAGCCTGTGCTCCGCAACGGGAGAGTCCACAACAGTGAGAGGCCCGTGTACCGCAAAAACAAAATAAAATTAAATTAAAAAAAAATAATAACATATTTTAAAATGCTTCCTCTCCTATTTTCATTGTCCAATCCCTTTGTTTTTATGCCATTAAATTTATGTCAACCATCAGATTAGTCATAGAGTATTTTAGTTTTCTTAGTTTTTAATTACTTTGAATTTTCTTGTTCTTCCATTTTTCCTTTAAAACAGATGCTGAATTTCCCTTCCTTCTACCTCGGGAAACCCCCTCTGAGGGTTTTTGCTTTCTTATAGAAAACTTTATATAATATATTTTTCATATTTCTTGCTATACAGCATACCAAACTATTAATAGAAATGCCATTTCTTTCCAAAAGGTTTATACTTCTTTATGTAGAAATAAATACATAAAGAAGAAATAGCCTTCAAATATTTTTATAATTTTCAATGTAATTTTTCTTTTTCATTCTTGACATTTTATTTCATTTACCTGATTTCTAGCCACGCTTCCTCATAGATAACTGATATTTCTATTTTGTCTTCTGTAATAATGAAACCTAGCCAATAAATACTTTCTTGACAATATTGTCATCTTTCAGAAAAGTTCTGGCAGAGGCATTAGCATTTACTAGCTGGTGACCTCGGAAAAATCATTTAATCTCTCTGTGCAATAGTTCATGATCTATCAGATGGAAAATAAAGCTCTGTCTTATCTACCTCATAGAGTTATTGTGGGTGGGCACCAAATGAGATGATGGACACGAAAGCATACTACATAAATAAAAGCTATTTTTTTCCCTTACATCGGTAGTGATACATTTCATCATTATCATCAATAAACTGTCATAAGCCATATTCAATGTCCATTGACTTAGTGGCTCTATGATATGTATACTTTAGATTACATATTAAATGTGGTGTCTATTCTCTATAAAAGCCTATATCTATAAGAAGAGGTAGGTATAAACTCATCAAATTTTATATAAAAATTCAAGATATTAATTCAGATGCCAAAAATTCAGAAGTTTTAATAATTCAGACACTGGCTAGATTTTACACTGTGAAAATGTTGCTAGGCAAATTAGAAGTGTTAGTTTCAGGGAGAGTGTTTGGTCTAGTTAAAGAAAATAAGCTTTTAAAACTTCAGAATCTAAGAATTTTCAGTAGTGGTTGAATATGCAGGAAGTAGACCTTAGAAGTCATCTGGTGTCTATTCTCCTCCATTTTATAGGTGAGAGAACTTAGATTTGAAGACTATTAGCAGAACCATAATTAGAATCCAGTTCTCTTCCAGTTCAGTCTGTATTTAGTGTATACACTTTGCCACCACATAGTAATCCAAATATGGGACAACGAGAAACCATCAAAGAAAAGTTGATAGAACTACAATACTTAAATTTATAAAACTTCTATTGATAAAAGACACAATAAACAAAGTTAAAAGACAAATGACAGTTTGAGAGAAAATATATATTAGAAACAATAGCTAATATCCCTAATATATAAAGAGCTCTTATATAATAAATCTAGAAGAAAGTAACAATCCAGTATAGAAGTACTTACAAAATATATAAACCAGCAATAACCCCGCACACAAAATAAAAAGAGCCAATAAGCATTTGAAACATGTAAGGGCCTTAAAAACCAGCATAACCAAAACTCTAACCAGGTTTTGCTGTTGTTATTGTAGTTGGGGTGATAGTTCCTTTCCAGCAATCTCAGTGAGCAAAAGGAACTCCAGTGGGGTGTATCAAAGGGTACTCCTATGACCTTCACAGAAAGGGAAGTAAGCCAATCGGATGACAAGTAAATGGGAATTCCTTGTCATTTGAAACATGGTCCCAGAAACTAGACACAATCTTTTTGGTGCCACTGTCCATGAATGTGTGTAGGGAAGCTCAGGAGCACCACCCCAAAAGGGTCAGACCTGGGCATATGCTAGTGAGCCCCTCTTCAGGTGTATTCCCCTAGGCCAGACCACCAGGCTTCTGGACATGTATCCGCCACAGTTTGCCAAATTCCAAAGATTATACACTTTGGAAACCATGCATTTTAAGATTGTAGTTTCCTCAAATAAGGGCTGAACATAGTGAGATGGTAGCAAATTGTTCTAGCAAATCAAAAGTACTGTTTGGGGGGGGGGTTGTGATAAATTAGGAGCTTTGAATTAACATGTACACACTACTGTATATAAAGTAGATAACCAACAAGGACCTACTGAAGAGCACAGGGAAGTATACTCAATATCTTGTAATAATGTATAATGGAAAAGAATCTGAAAAATGAAAAAATATATATATATATCCATATCTGAATCACTTTGCTGTTCACCTGAAACTAACACAACATTGTAAATCAATGATACTTCAATAAAAAAAATTTTTAAGTGCTGTTTGTGTAATGAGTTTAAGGCTCTGAAAGGAATTAACCCCCAAACTCCCCCAGGTCCATGGAGTTTCTGTTGGGGCTGGAGAATCTTGTGAAGGATCTAAGGAGGCAAGTGCAGGAATAGCCCAGGAGTGAGGAAGGGAACAAAAGGAAGCCTCTCTCCTTCTGCTCTGTAAGGGGAACTCTCTCAACCCTTCACACTTCTTAGACTTGCTTCCTGTCAACTATTATAAAAGCAAATAATAGAGAGTAAATATGGAATCAGGTAGGGAGAAGATGACGAAAGTATGCTTAAAATAATTTCTTAAAAAAGACTAATGCAGACCTAAAACTAGGAATAGAAGTAAAATATTTTTAAAAGATTGAAATAAATTTGTAGGAAACAGAACAGATTAAGGGAGAAGAAAAATGATAGTTAAAAGTCACTAAAAAGAGCAAGTAGAGAAAAAAATTTTGTTTAAATTCTCCTAAAATCAGATTCATTTCAGTATATTATATATGAAGGGGGAAAAAGTACAAAAAAAAAATCACATCGACAGTAAGAGGAGTGTGGATAAAGTAAAACAAACAATCTAGGGAATTCCCTGGCCATCCAGTGGTTAGGACTCTGCGCTGCCACTGCAGGGGACACAGGTTTGATCCCTGGTCAGGGTACTAAGATCCCACAAGCAATTTGCCAGCGTGGACAAAAAAATAAAAAATAAACAATCTATAATACATCCCTATATCTTTCTTTCTCTCTTTCTTTCTCTCTCTCTCTCTTTCTCCCTTTCTTTCTTTCTTTCTTTCTTTCTTTCTTTCTTTCTTTCTTTTTTCTTCCTTCCTTCCTCCCTTCCTTCCATCAACAGTTGTGAATTTGTTAAAAAGAAAGAAAACAGCTAGAGACAGTTCAGTTTCTGAATGAGTCTGATATTCCCAGGAAACGGGGTCCTACTGCACCCTGGAACCAAGGGGTACTCTGAAACTGCCTTGGGACATCTGGAGGCTCATGGCTCTCTCATGGCTTCTTAGCTACTTGTGGAAGCAAGTACAGTCAGTGTCCCTGGTCCTGCATCTGCGGATAGGGAGGACCGACTATCCCATGCCATTTTATATAAAGGACTTGAGCATCCATGGATTTAGGTATCTGCAGGCATCCTGGAACCAATCCCCCACACGCCCCACCCCAGCGGATACCAAGGGGTGACTTTATCTGACTTCTATAGCTGATCCAAGCATCACAACCTGGCCTCCAAAAACTTCTCCGAAGCTCTCCCCTCCCTCCTCTTCTTCCATACATCCTTATCAGAATAATAAATTATGTATCCAGTTAATAGATAACCTCCTGCACAAGATCACATAGGTAGGAAGTTGTAGAGCTGGAGTACGAACCCAGGAATCTGAGACCAAAGCTTAAGTGCCAACTATTCAACTCTAGGCAGTCCTATAACTATGTTTAATACCTGTAACAGTACATTTTCCACACCTTATATAAGCCACCATTTCCACTTTTAGTCATTGGGGATTTTTTTTTCATAATTCACAACCTTCTGTCAAATAAAATCAAAAGCAACTTTAATTTCATCTCGAAATACTTCCTGTTTCTTCATCTTCCTCTTCCTCTGCTCCTTTGAAACAAAAGCTGGTCCCTTGCTTTTCTTCTCTTTTATCTCTCTTTCTATTATAAAGGCAATGTGTATGCATTGTTGAAAAGCATACAAAATAAGAGGAAAATATCCCATCAAGTACAAACAACTAAAAATAAGACCCTGATAATGGTGTTATTCAAGTGCCTGAGTATAATTGTAGAGACTAGATGATTTCAAAATCTTTTCTCCAGAACATAATACTCATTTTTTTGAAGCAGTAATAAATGATTGTACTAGATCTACAACTAGAGTCACACATTCTTTTCTTTTTAATTAATTTTTATTGGGGTACGGTTGCTTTACAATGCTGTGTTAGCCTCCACTGCACAACAAAATGAATCAGCCATACACATACAGATATCCCCTCCCTTTTGGACTTCCCTCCCATTTAGGTTACCACAGTGCATTAGGTAGAGTTCCCTATGCTACACAGTATGTTCCCATCAGTTGTCTATTTTATACATAGTATCAATAATGTGTATGTGTCAATCCCAGTCTCCCAATTCCTCCCATCCCACCCCTTTCCCCCTTGGTATCCATACATTTGTTCTCTATGTCTGTAGAGTCACACTTTATTCATGGGACTGAAAACGAGCCATTCCAATTTGGTACTGCCGTAGTTTACCTTGAAGTGATAATACTCTGTTTTCTCTTAACTTCATTTATAATCATCCCATCTCATTTTACCAAAAAACAGTTGCATTGGAATCTTGCTGATAATCATTCTTTACATATATCTAATGGAATAAAACAAAAATAGAGTAAGCATGGTTTCAATACTGATATGCTAAGTGGTGTCTAAAGCCTTGGTGTTCTTCTCTTTTCCTAAATGTATATATTACTCATTGATACTTCTGAGCCACCCGTAGAGAAGGTAGTTGAAAAATCATTACCAACATAAATTTTCATCCACAGACTCTACCTTTTACTTTCTCATACCACCTCATTTAAAGTCTTTTGTGTTTAAAAGTATGTAATAGCCCTAAAGGAAGGTATTATGTGTTTCAGCTGTTGCTCCAAAAGAAGTGAAAAACTAGACTATTAACCCGCTGTGTAATCCCTGCACAGACTACAACGCCTTTCAGTGGGAAGTCAGGCTCTGCCAAGAGCAGGAAGATTGCAGTTTAAACATTACAGGGTCAAGTTCAACATTTGTTCCATTCACAGAACTCCCACTGACATCAATGAGCGTTTTGTGCAGAGTAGAATTTCTTCCTCAGTTAGATGATTTCTGTAATGCCTTCTATTTTTCCAGAACGTATTCCACAAAGAATGTAATAAAGAAAATACATGTAGTACTCCTCTTTTTTTTTTTTTTAGGTCTACACTTGATTTCAATAAAATGTCATCTACAAAAAAGCATTTTTCTTATAGTACATGATTTAAAAGGTAAATAAGACATTTTGCAGAGAATGGAAAGACTTTTAGATCATTCTAAACTCATCTGTTTGCAATTATATATATATATATATATATATATATATTTTTTTTTTGCCTGCAATATAAAAATCACAACTGAATTCAGTCAGAAGGCTTTGAATCTCTGAAATTTCAAGCCCTATGATATGTCACTGACTGATTTGGAACATGGAGTTCTTAAGATTATTAGACCAACGTATGTGGAACTAAATATCAATTCCACAAATATTCCTAGGTAAATAAAGGCTGATAAACAGGAAAAGTGAAGGCACTGAATTTTATATAATGGTTGGAAGGATAGGCAGTCTATATTAGTGAAGAGTTTGAACACACAATGTAATTTTTTGTTGATAAGTAAAACAGTAACATCAATGAAAATAAAGTATTTTAATAAATGTATATTAATAATTTATAATTAGCCCATTGCTTACATGACTTATAATTTTAAGGGACCTTTAAGGGAAAAGAAAATGTTAGAATATTAAAATATTAAATTTAAGGGAAAGAGAATATTAGATTTTCTTTCTTTGCATAGCTATAGGAATTATCTGTAACATTTCTATCAGTTTGGGAAATTACACATTAATTTACATTAGGAATGAATTTCACCATAATTTAAGGTCATCTTTGACTTTTAAGATTTAAAAAGAAAATTTGAAGCTTCTTATAGACACAGAAATCTGGTGTGTGTTTTGCTAAATCTTCAGAAATATTTTAAAACAGATTGGATTCCAAAAATCATTAGTATTCTATAAAAAGCTTTGGCATGACACATTCATACATCACATAAGGGAGATGCTCCTATTTTTCTGTTGCTCAGGAAAATTTTTTAAAAGGCAATCTGGGGAAGAAGAAAACTGATAGAAAGTAAAAACAAAATGGAAAACAAAATAGGCACTCTGGCTTATGCAATGACACCCTCCCTGTTATCTCTAACTATCGCCCAATTGCAACATTTTAGAATGAATTTCAGTTTCTACAGAGGTTCCATTCCTCCTACAAACTGTAACTATACCAAGTCTTTCAGAGAAACACGAGGTCACCCCAACTTACTACAACTTATTAATGGTGCGCTCACCATTAATAAATGCAGTAAAAACTTCCGAGGAATTTAAACATGTATCAGATATCAACAGCATTTGTGGACCCAGTACTGGGCTGGGCTTTCACATATGACATCTCATAAGGTAATTTAAAAGATACCAAGTTATGAAGTTTTAGGTTATTCTACAAGCTATATGGGAATTTCAGAAGGAATCAGTTGTTCCATGGTCTTAGGAATCAGAAAAGTCCCTGCTTATGAGTAACCATGATAAATAGACTGTCAATTCTTTTGTGGTATTTTGAGTTGAGGACTGTTCACCAGATGTGTGGGATGATGTGGCAGTTTTTAAATATGTCTGCAAATTCTTTGGCATTCCTCTAACCAAAAATGCAATCTATGAACTCTCTCCTTGAAAATGGGCTGGCTTTTTCTTCTGCTTCAACCATGAGAATACAGAGGAAATGACACTCATGAGAATTCCCAGGTGAGGGCATAAAAGGCAATGTGCTTCCACTTTGTTCACTGGAATACTGGCTTTTTTTTTTTTTTTTGAGGTACGTGGGCCTCTCACTGTTGTGGCCTCTCCCGTTGCGGAGCACAGGCTCCGGACGCGCAGGCTCAGCGGCCATGGCTCACGGGCCCAGCCGCTCCGCGGCACATGGGATCTTCCCGGACCGGGGCACGAACCCGTGTCCCCTGCATCGGCAGGCGGACTCTCAACCACTGCACCACCAGGGAAGCCCAATACTGGCTTTTGAAAACATCAGCTACCAAGTAAATTCTCTGTCTGCCCTGAGACCATTAAGTGTGAGAAAGATCAAATTCACCCACATGGAGAGGCCCTATGACTACATATAGGAATTGAGAAAGAGAGGGCTGCCTGGCCAGTCTCAAGCTGTTCCAGCCTTTCTTGTCATTCTGCCCTGCCCTGCCCCTGCCTCTCACTCCCCATTCTGGTACAGCTCCTGCCATCAACACATGAGAAACTGTGAGAGCCAGGACTGCCCAAACAAGCTCTTTCCCAAGCTTCCAACCCAGAGGAAATATGAGATACAATATGACGATTACTGCATTTAAGCCTGTGCATTTGGGGATGACACGTTGCATAGCAATAGTAACCAAAACAGATACAATTTTGTTTTTAGTTTAAAACAATTTTTTGTATTGAAAAATTTCAAAGACATTCTAGAGTAGAGAGACTATACAATAAACTTTCATGTACATTACCCAGATACAATACATTAAAATTTTTGCCACATTTGCTTCATCTGTTCCCTCTTTTTTTTTTTTTCTTTGCTGAAATATTGTAAACTGCATCCCAGACACTGTGTCATGTCAAGAGTCATATGATGCTTTGGTATGAATACCTAAAAAAATAGACATTTTCTTACATAACCAATATGTCATTATCACACTTAACAAAATTAACAGTAATTCTCTGGCATCATCTAAAATCCAGACCATAATCAAATGTGCTGATGGCCTCAAAAATGTGTTTTTACAATTCTTAGAATAAGGATCCAAACAATGTCAGCACACAGTATTTGGTTGCTGTGGCTCTTTGCCTCTTTTCTTCTAAAAGAGTCACTCCCTCTCCTCCCCTTTCCCTTCTGCCATTAACTAGTTGCAGAAACCAGATAAGTAGTCTGAGGAATGTTTGTTTTTTTGTGGTGTCCTTTAACTTGCTCCTTTATCCCCTGCAGTTCCTGTAAATGAACGTTGGATCAAAAGAATTGATTAGATTCAGAGTCAATTCCCCCCACCCCCAGGGACACCTGATAAGTGCTCTATGCTTTGCAATGCATCACATCAGGAGGCACGCAATATCTGCTTGTTCTACTTTTAGAGATTCTAAGATTGATCAGTCATGTGCAGAGGGCCTTATTATCCCTCACGGTAAAGTTCTCATTCACCTTTCAACTAACAGTTTCATTCAATGGTGATTGTTGCCTGGGTCAAGTATTTCATCATTGCTACTGGGGTGTCACTGCTTCTAGGCCTTTTCAGTAGATAGTAGTAAGAAATATCTGTACTTGAAAAGGAAAAAATACTGATAGTAATATTTATAATTCAAATATGACATTGTAACAAGGTAATCCTGTAGGATTTTTTTTTTTTTACTTAGGTTCTTTGACTTTCTTTTTGTTTCTCTTACACTGAAAACTTTGTTCCTAATGTCAACATAGTTACTTATTTGCATTAATCTATAGTATATTTTAAATAGTTTCAAAATAATAATAGCAATATTGCCTCTACCAAGTAGATACAGAATACAGTTTGTGATTTCTTTGTACCTCTATTTGTTCTTAGAATATGTTCTGGTAAGGTGTGCCCTTGAAATAATTATTTTTCTTGTATCTTTTTAGTTGTGTCTTTTTGTGTTACTGACTTGATATTGAGTTCATTTGCTTCAATTCATTAATTTACTTTGGTTCAAGTTAGGTTTTTTTGTTTCAGTCTGTTTTGAATTTTTATAGATTGATTTAAATTTTAAAAATTTTCATTTTAGAATACATGAAACATTTATATACATTATATGATCAAACTATATAACAAGATTTATTCAGAGAGGTCGTTTCATTTCTTTTCCCACTACTCTGTTCATTCCTTTTTGAGATAGTCATTGTTAGGTTGGGTTTGAGTGTTACGTTTTTAAAAGATTTTCATTTATTTATGCTATTTTGAGAGACTATGAGGGATGGCGATTAGGCTTTAGGCTGAGTTACTATAGGAATTCTTAGGATCATGACAGCTGTAGATTGGGGAAGAATTAGTCTTCAGATGAAGTGGTCTTCATAAAAACAAGTCATTTTTGCCTTTCTCTCCTCACGGCTTCCCTATCAAAGCCTTTTTTAAGTGGAGAAGTAGTTCTCTGCCTCTCTTCTTAATGGTCATTTGCCACATCTGCTGAAATGTGCATTACTAAGTTAAAAGATTTCTTTTTCTTAATGGCTAGAAAATAGAACTCATAATAGCATTCCATTTTACACGTATATGTTTGCAAGAGGAAAACTAGTGACATGATATACCAAAATACTAATGTTAATTGTGAGGAGTGACATTTCAGATGATCTATTTTCATTTTTATTTTTATCTATATTTCCTAATTTTCTATAGTAATGATTACATACTTGAATAATATTAAAGGGACATGTGCTTCCCATTATATAAAAAGATTTTAAAAACAGCTTAAAAATGACTACATAAATTATTGTTAGGTATAGAATTTTTGTTTGGGATGATGAAAAAGTTCTAGAAATGGATTGTGGTAATGTCTGCACAACATTGTGAATGTACTTAATACAGTGAATTGTGCTCTTAAAAATGGTTAAAATGGGCTTCCCTGGTAGGCAGTGGTTAAGAATCCACCTGCCAGTGCAGAGGACACGGGTTTGAGCCCTGGTCCAGGAAGGTCCCACATGCCACGGAGCAACTAACCCCGTGTGTCACGACTACTGAGCCTGTGCTCTAGAGCCCACGAGCCACAACTACTGAACCGGTGCGCCTAGAGCCCGTGCTCTACAACAAGAGAAGCTACTGCAGTGAGAAGCCTGTGCACTTCAATGAAGAGTAGCCCCTGCTCGTCACAACTACAGAAAAGCTCCCACGCAGCAATGAAGACCCAATGCAGCAATAAATAAATAAATTAAAAAGAAGTTACTGATGATATATATATATATATAATTATTATTATTATTATTTGTGTGTGTGTGTGTGGTACGCGGGCCTCTCATTGTTGTGGCCTCTTCCATTGCGGAGCACAGGCTCCGGACGCACGGGCTCAGCGGCCATGGCTCACGGGCCCCTGATGATATTTGAGCTAACAATTCAGTTGACAGGTCAGGCAGAAATGCTCACTATGTATGCATTTGAAAAAAAATGGTTAAAATGGTAAGTTTTATGATATGTATATTTTACTACAATAAAAAATATAAAGCAGGGGCTTCCCTGGTGGCGCAGTGGTTGAGAGTCCACCTGCCGATGCGGGGGACACGGGTTTGTGCCCCGGTCTGGGAAGATCCCACATGCCGCAGAGCGGCTGGGCCCGTGAGCCATGGCTGCTGAGCCTGCGCGTCTAGAGCCTATGCTCCGCAAAATAAAGCAGGTAAAAAATTACTCCAGATGATCCCTAGTATTAAATTAAACTTACTAAATACCATGATCTTGCCTTACTTCAGTTATGTTCGGTAAACAGGTATCCAAAACATTATTACTTGCTTGGTGTCTAGGAATAATAAATATAAACATATTTATTGAGGGACTGAATAAGGATTTTACACACAATATGTCATTTAATATTCTCAAAAGTCCATGAGATAAGTATCATTATTATCTCCATTTTGAACGTGAAGTTAAGGCTCAGAAAGCTGAAGTCATTTGTAAAAGTCCACTCAGATAGTAAGTGGCAAAATCAAGGCTTGACTCGCGGTCTGTTTGACACCAAATCACTGCTCTTAACTACCAGGTTATAGCAGTTTGACTCTACTGGCTTTATATTGCCATATGGGACTTGCAACACAGCATCTTTGTGATTATAAAGTGTTTCAAAACTTTCCAGCTATGGGTTTACTTAAGAAGTCTCCCACATTTACTTTTAAGATTTTGTGTTTCTGCTATGTTTAAAATTGGTTAATTGAGCTTTCATGGAAATCATTGCCGTGATTATAATTATTTTTATAGTCATGTCAAATAATGATAATCATGGTACATTTACTCTATTTTAGCTAAAGAGAGAGTCAACAAGAAGGTACAATTTAGGATGCATCTTGAACACATTTTTCCAAGGTGGGGTCAGCAGCTTTCTGGAAATGCCAGAAGAAAAAAATCACATAATTATCTTTCTACACCCAGTACTTTCCGAGTCTCCAGGCTCTGGGGAGAGGACCAGGGTTCAGGTTAGGCCTGAATGTAAGACACACAGTCACAGATGGACCTAAAGATTATCATACTAAGTGAAATATGTCAGAAAGAGAAAGAAAAATACCTCATGATATCACTTATATGTAGAATCTGAAGACACAAATGAACATATCGATGAAACAGAAACAGACTCACAGATATAGAGAACAGACTTGTGGTTGCCAAGGGGGAGGGAGCATGGGAGAGAGAAGGATTAGGAGTTTGGGATTAGCAGATGCAAACTATTATATATAGGATGGACAAAAAACAAGGTCCTACTGTATAGCACAGGGAACTATATTCAACTATACTTCAATAAAATTTAAAAAAAGAAAGAAAGAAAGAAAGCTCACACATTTTCCTTCCAGCTTGGAAGCTTAAAGTGTATTTTGTTAGTATATTCCCAGGGCAGCACACTGGTCCTAAGACCCACTCCCTACTTCTTCCTCATACTCCAAAATCATCAGAAGTGAGGTCTGGTTAAGAGTTGGTAGAATTTGGGGCCCCTCCTTTTTTTTTTTTTTTTTTTTCAGGCATGGCTTAGAGCTCCTGCAGGGATCCTGGAACGCATCCATTCCTTTAGATGCCATTATGAATTTCAAATCTGAACACCAGTCCTGGATGGACTGTTAATAGCAGCACATTTCTTTGGGCCTTTCAACTGGCCCTTTAGACACTGAAGGCTCAACTTTGGAATGCAGTAAGCTACCTAGGGTTTGAAGTGCAGACGAACAGCCACAAAATGAAAAAATGTCTCTACAAGGAGCCAGCTTATAGCTTTGCATTGTATTGACTTAATTTTCCCCAATAAAATTTAATTTATTTGTTTAAAAGAAGAAATGCTGTTTCTAGAACTGTTGAGACAAATGTAAATTTAAGAGCACTATAAGCTCACTTCTGAAAGAAGTGTGAAAAGCAATTAAAAATTATCAATATTAACAAAACTTTTAGAATGAGGATGAGAAAGTAAGGTTCATTCCAAGAATTTGTCCAGTCATGCAGAACTGAAGTCTGAGCATGCAAGTAACTCAGTTAATCAGGGTCAAAAACGGAGACTGAAACAGGCCTTTGAGGTATGGAAAGAATACATAAAAATTGGATGAACATTCAGAAACCAAAATACCCAGAGAACTGACCTTTTTGAAGTCCAAAAGATCTGACATTGAGAATATTTTCCACACTCTTGGTTAAGACTCTATGGAATGTTCTTCACACAAATTTCTACTGCCCATAAATATGCCTCAGCCATTGTGCAGATGCCCAGCATTAGACATTCTCCTCTGAAAAGAAGAGGTGTCTCCCACTGAAGGGCATGCATGAGGAATGATGCATCAGTGTCCATTTTCCTTGTTCATAGAGGAAAGCTTTCCTTGTTCATAGAATCCAAAACAGAGGATAACCCCCAAGTAACTCATACTTTTGTTTGAAATGTACTTGTTAATTGTAAATCACTCCCTATTTTATCCTTATTTACCAGGATTTCTCAACTTTAAGACTACTGACCTTTTGGAACTGAAACTCTTTGCTGTGGGTACCCTGTGCATTATGTGATGTTACCAGCATCCCTGGCTTCTATCACTAGATGCCAGTTGTGACAACCAAAAATGTCCCCTGGGGAGGCAAACTCAATCCCAGTTGAAAAGCACTGATTTACACCAGTATCAAAACTAGTTTGTGGGCTTCCCTGGTGGCGCAGTGGTTGAGAGTCCACCTGCCGATGCAGGGGACACGGGTTCGTGCCCCAGTCCGGGAAGATCCCACATGCCGCGGAGCAGCTAGGCCCGTGAGCCATGGCCGCTGAGCCTGCGCATCCGGAGCCTGTGCTCCGCAATGGGAGAGGCCACAACAGTGAGAGGCCCGCGTACAGAAAAAAACAAAAAACAAAAAACTAGTTTGTTATTTCTGCTGGCACATACCAGCTAGATGGGAGGGAAAGTGGTATAAGAGACTACAAGAAGAAGCTGGCCCAGGAAAAAGAAAATTTATTGCAGATAATTTGCAGTGTAGATAATCAACATGTAATTTATGGAAATTAAATATAAGGCTGGGACCAACTTATTAGAACCAAGGTTCTCAACTGGTACACAGTGAATGATTAAGGTTGATATAAATACCAGACTTAGTTATAACCACCTTCCGGCCGCCAGACCCCAGCCACTGAAGATCAAATCAGTATTCCTTTTATAGAACTGAATTACTTGATACACATTGTGCAATGAGAGCTTGCTTGTTTTTCATTCATTGACAGCTGGTCTAGCAGAAGGGCTGCCAGATGCTTGGGTCATGCAACCAAATCTCAAAAAGCAGATTGGGCCTGAGAAGATATAGAGGTGATGAGAAGGGATTTTAAGAAAGAAGTAGTAATCACTTCTAACTTAAACATAAATTTGATGGTGTTGCTGACACATTTACGCAAAATATGGTTTAGTCTCTTTTACATGCCTTGTATATATTTTATGGACAAAATCTTATTTCTATCGGAAAGACTTAAGCAGGACGGTATATGAGTTAGTACTCTGAAGACCAGTACTACAAAATACAGGCTAAACCTCCTCAGGCTTCCTAATCACTACCTCCCCCAAGGATACCACTCGACTGATTCTTAACAGTATAGATAACTTTTGCCTGTTTTTGTGATGTATTTAAGTGGAATAATATAACGTGTGTTATTTTGTGTCTGGCTTCTCTCACTCGACATTATTTTGTGAAATTCATCCAGGTTGTTGTGTGTAACTGTAATTTGTTTTTTGTGTTCTATTGGCTGCATTTGGGTCTTCTTTGCTGCACGCGGGCTTTTCTCTAGTTGCGGCAAGCAAGGGCTACTCTTCGTTGTGGTGTGAAGGCTTCTCATTGCGGTGGCTTCTCTTGTTGCGGTGCACGGGCTCTAGGTGTGTGGACTTCAGTAGTTGTGGCATTTGGGCTCAGTAGTTCTGGCTCACTGGCTCTAGAGCTCAGGCTCAGTAGTTGTGGCACACGGGCTTCGCTGCTCCGCGGCATGTGGGATCTTCCTGGACCAGTGCTCGAACCATGTCCCCTGCATTGACAGGCGGATCTTAACCACTGCACCGCCAGAGAAACCCTGTTCTTTTCATTGCTATGTATTATGTCAATGAGTTAATACACCACAATTAATTTCTCTACTGTTTGGTTGTTTCCAGTTTGGGATTATTAAAAATAGAGATTCTATGAACATAACACAGGATAGAAAAGGTACATTTTTAAGGAGACTACATCTCTTAATGAATTTCTTCTTGTTCTTCCATTAATCACACTGACTGGGTCCTGAACTCTGTTGTGTGTGAAGCATTTAACAAAATGTTGTACAGATGTGCCTGTGGATTGGGAAAAAGTTTACTCAGTTGTACTTATATCAGGTTCAACAACCATGTTGTTGTTTGCATGTTCAGCAACATGTTCAGCAACAGATTTCTCTCTACTTAATCACCTAGAGACAAAGCTAGGCTTAAGAGATATGTCTTAACATATCAAGGGGTGGATCCTTGAATCTGAGTGTATGCAACAATTTTAACAGCTAATTTAATGAAGACCTCTGAAAAAGGCATTTATTGTACACCTAACACAGTACCTGGCACAAGGAAAGCACATATTTATTGAATGAATGAATAGATGAATGGATGGATGCCAAAGAGGGACAAAGTCAACATGGTTAGTAAGAAAAAAATGTTACTTAAGAAAATTATAATATTAACAATGTAAAGTAGTTTGCCCAAGAAAGAGACCCAGAAAATGGATGAGCTGGGTTCTGAGCTCAGGCTGTCCAACTTCAAAGCATTTTACCTCTAAACCAGGTAAAATGGTCAGAAAAGAAAGGCTAATAAGGATGAATATAAATTCCCAAATTTAAGAGGAAAAAATAAATTGTACAAGTGCAGAATTGTGTGCTGCTAAGAGCCACAGTTCATATAAGAGACCCGAAGGCTTTGGTTGACCATAGTCTCAGCTGAGCCCACAATGTAATGCACTACTAAGAAAGTGACTGCTGTCTGAGGCTACATTAATCAACATAGAATATCCCATTCGAAGCAGTAAGAGTCCTGTTCAAACCAGCTCAGCACCTTTCATTTTTCTCTCCCTGACCAAAGTCTTGGATAGGATGTGGTAAAAAGATTCAGCTCCTTGTCCCTGTGTTTCTGTGCTTTATTGTCACTGGAAACATGTAGGCTTCACTTCATACAGACAAGAAACCAAGAACAGATTTAAAAACTCCAATTTAACCATTCTGGATTATTCATCTTTTATTTCAGGTCCAATTCTTGCCCCCTGACTATTCCCCTTACGTGACATTTTGGATTGTCTCTTACTTCTGCTTCACACTTACATGGGAAGTGGCCATTGAATGTCTGTTTATAACTCACAGGCCCAAGCCAGCAAGGTTCACTCCCACAGCCAACCTAAAAATCCTGGCCTGGGTCAAGCCCTGTGCTGTACTAGTGTGGAAAGGGGACTTACTCTGTGATGGAACATTATATTTAGTCACGGGAGTGTTGCAAAGACAGATATTGATAAGCAAGGATATAAGATAATCAAGATGATGAAATATCTAGAAACACCATACCACAACAGATCTTAGCCAAAAGACAAAAAAGGAAGTGTTATCCAAGGAAAAGCTGAAGAAACTGAAAGAGTTTTACTTGGACAAGAAAAGGCAATGATGTGCGGTGGGCATGTTTGTGTTCTGCATGTGAACAGCTGTTATACAGAAAAGGGAATAGTCTTAATCTTATTCTATAAGTAGGAAATGCAAACGGGTGGAAGCTTTTAGGGGGCACTTTGGGTTAATGAGAGGAAGAACTTAACAATTAAGAGGTATCTATTGCAGTCATGTTTACACACTGAAGAGAAGGTATTGTCCTTTGAAAAATTCAGAGGGAGAGTTGGCTTCAGGCTTGAGAGGAAAATGGAGTAAAAATAAAACAGATAAGGAATCCAAAACATATTTGAGTCACTTTAAATCTCCAGAGGTTGGAGTGTTTTAGGGTCAATTTCTTGGAAGACGTTGGTTTTCTAAGTATTTTGAAGAATAGAATGGAGATGAGGGACTTTCCTGGTGGCTCAGTGGTTAAGAATCCACCTGCCAATGCAGGGGACACAGGTTCGAGCTCTGGTCTGGGAAGATCCCACGTGCCACCGAGCAACTAAGCCCACGAGCACAACTACTGAAGCCCGCACACCTAGAGCCTGTGCTCCGCAACAGGAGAAGCCACTGCAATGAGAAGCCCGTGCACCACAATGAAGAGTAGCCCCCGGTCACCACAACTAGAGAAAGACTGTGCGCAGCAACGAAGACCCAGTGCAGCCAAAAATAAATAAATAATATAAATAAATTTATTTAAAAAAATAATTTCTAAAAAAAATAAGAATGGAGATGATTTTCAGGGAAACAGTGGTAGACTGTTCAACACAATACAGCTGGGGTTGAGAGAAGAGAATATTGGCTGTAGTAAGGGGCTCTCTGACTCGAATTGAACAAGAAGTATACAAAAGGTTGAAAGGATACAAAATTCAAGACAGTGGCAGAGCAACTGATAAGTCTTATTCTAGCTCTCAAGGTATTGATAAAACACTTTAGTTCACAGAATCCTAAAATTTCCTAAATGTTTATTTAAATGTAAAATAAGATCTGCTTATCTGGAAAAGAATTATTATATTGTTTACAAAAATATACTGATATGTTATTAAAACATCAGGTCATTGAATAATTTGTCAAAAAGTTTATGAGAATATTTATAGACCTGACTTCTCTAAAGAAAATATTGAGGACTTCCCTGGTGGTGCAGTGGTTAAGAATCCGCCTCCCAATGCAGGGGGCATGGGTTCAGTCCCTGGTCCGGGAAGATCCCACATGCCATGGAGCTACTAAGCCCGTGAGCCACAACTACTGAGCCCATGTACCACAGCTACTGAAGCCTGCGCACCACAACTACTGAAGCCCACGTGCCTAGAGCCCGTGATTTGCAACAAGAGAAGCCACGGCAATGAGAAACCCGTGCACCGCAACGAAGAGTAGCCCCTGCTCGCCACAACTAGAGAAAGCCCGCATGCAGCAACGAAAACCCAATGAAGCCCAAAATAAATAAATTTATAAATAAATCGAATATCAAGATACTATGCTATAAGGACTTCCCTGGTGGTCCAGTGGTTAAGAACCGGTCTTGCAATGCAGCGGACTCCAGTTTGATCCCTGGTGAGGGAACTAAGATCCCACATGCCACTGAGCAATCAAGCCCTCACGCTGCAACTACTGAGCCTGCATGCCACAACTAGACAGAAGCCAGTGCACCACAACAAAGAGCCCTCCTGCCGCAACAAAAGATCCTGCGCGCCACAACTAATACCACACACAGCCAAAAAAGTAAAATAAATAAATAAATATATTTTTAAAAAGATACTATGCTATAACATATGTTTCTTTATGTACAGCACATCTTTGGGAAAAGATACAAGGAATTGTTAGTAATTACCTCTAGGAGGGAGACCTAAAGACCAGGTAGGTGTTGAGGTGGGAAGGAGAATCTTCATTTCATACCTTTTGAAACTACTTGAAATTTTATACCATATTACTTACTCAACTTGAAATTATTAATAAAATAGTAACTTTTATTCCTGCTTAAATCAATATCAAAAGTTTGAAAGACTATATACATTTTCCCATCCATCTGACTGTTGGTTTTAATTTCCCTCCCTTTCCACATAATTTGGATCCTGTTTTAACATGTTCCTTTTGACAAGGAACATGGCTAAATAAAATCGCTATTTGATCTAACTTGTTATTTGAGGGCAAGCCCTTGAACGAGACTTATCTTCTTTTCCTTGCTATCGGTCACTGTGGCACCTAGATAGGAAAATTCCTGGGGCAGAAGTGACTAGAAGTAATGTAAGTGAACACCTTTCAATGTGTCCAGTCTTCTCTGTTCCCACTGCAACTACCTTAACCTGGCGCATCACATAATCTCTCATGGTTACCTCCACAGTCTCCTCACTGGCCTCTCTATCTTTAGTCCTTTCTCTCTCCAATTTGTTCTCCACATTGTGGCCAGTGATCTAATCATGTTACCATCATTCTTAGGAAGAAGTCCAGACCTCAGCCTTTCAGGATGTGGTCCCTGCCTGTTCATCATCATCTCTTGCCACTCCCCACTTCTATGCTCCAGCCTTCCCATCCTTGGCCCTCTCTTACTTCTGGAATGGTCAGCTACACCATCTTCACCTGGCTAACTCTTATTTTTGAGTTCACATAGATATCACATCCCCTGGAAAGCCTCTCAGCCCCCCAACTCTGGGTTAAGAAACCCTCCCAGTTACTTCCAGAGCTTCTGTACTTCCTTTCGTTGTCTATTATTTCACTGCACTGGACTTACTTTACTTTCCCTGCTTCCCACATGACTCTCACCTCCAAGAAGACAGGGACTGTATGCATGTGCTCACAGGTATACCCCCAGACTTTAGCACAAATCTCGGAATGGATAAACACTTAAGTCAATTAGAGGAATATTCATGAGAGAGGAACTATTCTTTCTTATGTGTTGAAAAATAAGATTATCATATTTGGTAATGAAGACTCGCCTGACAGGAACATCAGATAAGAGGGATCTTATCAGTTTAATTTATTGTGTTAATATAGTTTTGTTCATGAATATTGTCTTTACTGAATTCCTGGAAGGAAGACGTTAGAATGTTTCCTCTAGGTTGAGGGTATATTTGTGTCCAGGACATGTATTAATAAGGCTGGCTCTGCTATTAGAGAATTCTATGGTTTAAGAATACCTGGATATCTAATTGTATTTGATTAGAACTTCATTAAATTTTCCTAAAAATCGCCTTTTGCTCGCCACTGCTCTTTTTCTTCTTTTTTTAAAAAAATTTTTTACAGTGGGTCCTTGTCCGTTATCTATTTTAAATATAGCAGTGTGTACATGTCAATCCCAAACTCCCAGTCTCCCCACCACCACTCTTTTTCTTATAGCTCCTACTTCTCCACAAAATACTCCTAAATAACCTCTTTCCAGTTTATAGTATTTTATCCTAATGTGAACACATGCTTTTACCTCTGAATAAAATAGTTGAAATTCAATTCTGATAAAATAATACACTTGTAGTTTCTCAATTTTAAGATGACAAAGATTTTTTTTCTTTACAAGGAAGAAGCAAACATGAAATTAAACGTAGCCAACAATTTTGAGACTCATCACAATTTCATATACATTATAATCTGTCTTAAGTACATGCATATACACATACAAACGTTCATTTGAAGAAATAAATGAAAGAAAATACAGCAAAATATTAACACTGCTGGGATGTAGAATTATGATGAATTTTTCTTTTCTTCTTTCACTTTTTCCCAATGTTTCTACAAGAGGGAGGGCTAGATTCTCTGCATCATCAACAAAAATTAATAAACTTAAAAAAATAGGTTTGAACACGTTTTCTGCTTTTCTGCGTGATGCTTGAGGTCTCTGAGTTCTAAATGAAATGAATCTCAGAAAATGAATTAGGGCCTCTGACCTAACTGCACATTCTAATACAAATAGGACATTACAGAAATCACTTTCTGAGAGCCTACAGATAGTACTAGATTTTGTGACTAATTGATTAAATTTGTTAATGGTGGAAAACTTGTTTAGTGGGTGTTCAGTACATGTTCTTCTTTCCTTCTCAAGCTCGTGATGCCCAAGAAAAGAACAAAACAGCTCAGGAACAGTGTTTTCCTTCTATTTCTTTTACCTGTAACATTTCTTGCCCAAACAAAAGTCTCCAGATCTTACGGATCCCTTTTCTTTACAAAAATGTAAACAAATATCTTGGAAAATGGCACTTTGAACAAAGCAAAGTTAACTTCAGTTCTTGAACAGTGTGCCTGAGTGCTGCCTCACTGGTTTACAGGAGCACTGAATTCCCAGAAGGGACAGGATAGAGGTTTTACCTTAGGAGAAATATCCCATACAATTCACATTTGTACATTTCAAAGCACTTTTTAAAAAGCTCATTAGGTAGAAGAAACATGGGAAAAAGCATGGGCTCCCTCAGTTAGTAGTACAGAGCTCCCCAAAAAGAAAAAACTATTTTTTCCTGTTTAATGATTTCTTTTATTGAAGTATAATTGATGTATAACATTATATGTTTCAGGTGTACAACAGAGTGATTCACAATTTTTAAAGCTTATACTCCATTCACAGTTATTATAAAATATTAGCTATATTGCCTGTGCAAGAAAATATTCTGACCTACTCACCACATGTTCTTTTAATACTTGCCTAATCTTGGGCACTTAACCTTGAACTTAAAAGCCTGTAAATTCTGATAGCAATAATGATACACTGCTTCAGTGTTGTCTTTTTGATTGCATATTTATATATTTTTAGCCTTTTTCAAGAAAGAAGTCAATTGCTTTTTAAAAAAATTAACCGATTCTTTTTTTCCCAACATACCTCCATAAAGTAGCTCTTACCCACCTCCATGGCTCCAGCCACCATCTCTATGCCAAGGGCTCCCCGTTCTACATCTCTTGCTCAGATTCCTCTCCTTAGCCCAAGATGATCGACTGCCAGCTAGATATATCAATTTGGATATAACAGAACCACCTTGTGCTGTATATTCAAAACTTATCATCTTCTTCCCATACCTCCTCTCATCTTCAGTTTCCTACCTAGGTGAATGGCCTTACCATCGACCTAGTTTCCCAAGCCAGCCACCTGTCATCTTTGATCTATCCCTGTCCATCATTTCTCGCATCCAAATGCCAAGTCTTGCTGCTTTTGCTTGCTAACATATCTCAAATCACTTCTCCCCACCACCACTGCCACTAACAGTCCAGGCCATTTCTCACCTCAGTAACTGCAAAAAGCTTCCAAATCACTTCCTTGCCTTTGGTCTCTATCCTTGAAAATCCAATCTACACATTGTGGCTAGAGTGATCGTTCTAAAACATAAACCTAATCATGTCTCTCTCCTGCTATAAATAGATAGTACTAGATAGCCACTACCCTTGGAATTAGGTCCAAATTTCTCAACCTAGCTTTATAAAATTTTCATGATCTGGTCCCCACTTATTTCTATAGCTTCATCCCCTCCAATCTCCCCTTCTCCCAAACCTTGCTGTAGTCAGTGAGTTTCTTTTTTGTGGGCTCAATTATTTCCTGGTCTTTGTCTATACTACACTCACCACTTGGAACACTCTTGCTTCCCTGCATCACCTGATATTGGTTATCAACTACACTCAGTCTCAGATCTCGGTGTAAGTGCCATGTTCCCCAGGAAGCATTTTCAGCATTACACCCACCCTAGACTAAGGTGCCCCTTCTTACTCCTGACACCCCATACTTATTCTCGTATTTTAATTTTTTGTTTATTTGTCTAGGTCCCCCTACTAGATTGTTAGCCCCCTAAAGACAAATACAATATCTTGTTTACTTTTATATCTCTTGTAAAGTGATCTTGTCTTGCAAAGAACCCACTAAATTTCTGGAACCAGTAAGCAAGCTCTCAATTAACATTTGTTGAGCTAATGAATAAAGTAGGAGTAACAGGTTCCCTGGCTACTAGAACATTTATAAATAAAGCTTGAGTTACATTGACTGCTTGCATTAGCAAGTAAACCTTCAGATGTAGACCAGATTGGGGAAAATCAGGACTTGGACTTGATGGAGGGCCTAGTCTAGATTAAGTTCCCTCATCAGTTTGAAGCATGTGACTTAAAAAGCTCCTAATCCCTGATTCTGACAGAAGTAACTTCATCTTTAAAATGGGTTACAGGTGAAAAACTGAAGGCATTTCCATTAAGATCAGGAACAAGACAAGGTTGCCCACTCTCACCACTCTTATTCAACATAGTTTTGGAAGGTTTAGCCACAGCAATCAGAGAAGAAAAGGAAATAAAAGGAATCCAGGTCGGAAAAGAAGAAGTAAAGCTGTCACTGTTTGCAGATGACATGATACTATACATAGAGAATCCTAAAGATGCTACCAGAAAACTACTAGAGCTAATCAATGAATTTGGTAAAGTAGCAGGATAGAAAATTAATGCACACAAATCTCAGGCATTCCTACACACTAATGATGAAAAATCTGAAAGTGAAATCACGAAAACACTCCCATTTACCATTGCAACAAAAAGAATAAAATATCTAGGAAAAAACCTACCTAAGGAGACAAAAGACCTGTATGCAGAAAATTATAAGACACTGATGAAAGAAATTAAAGATGATACAAATAGATGGAGAGATATACCATGTTCTTGGATTGGAAGAATCAACATTGTGAAAATGACTCTACTACCCAAAGCAATCTACAGATTCAATGCAATCCCTATCAAACTACCACTGGCATTTTTCATGGAACTAGAACAAAAAATTTCACAATTTGTATGGAAACACAAAAGACTCCGAATAGCCAAAGAAATCTTGAGAACAAAAAACAGAGCTGGAGGAATCAGGCCCCCTGACTGCAGACTATACTACAAAGCTACAGTAATCAAGACAGTATGGTACTGGCAGAAAAACAGAAAGATAGACCAATGGAACAGGATAGAAAGCCCAGAGATAAACCCACGCACATATGGTCACCTTATCTTTGATAAAGGAGGTAGGAATGTACAGTGGAGAAAGGACAGCCTCCTCAGTAAGTGGTGCTGGGAAAACTGGACAGGTACATGTAAAAATATGAGATTAGATCACTCCCTAACACCATACACAAAAATAAGCTCAAAATGGATTAAAGACCTAAATGTAAGGACAGAAACTATCAAACTCTTAGAGGAAAACATAGGCAGAACACTCTATGACATAAATCACAGCAAGATCCTTTTTGACCCACCTCCTAGAGATATGGAAATAAAAACAAAAATAAACAAATGGGACCTAATGAAACTTCAAAGCTTTTGCACAGCAAAGGAAACCATAAACAAGAACAAAAGATAACCCTCAGAATGGAAGAAAATATTTGCAAAAGAAGCAACTGACAAAGGATTAATCTCCAAAATTTATAAGCAGCTCATGCAGCTCAATAACTAAAAAACAAACAACCCAATCCAAAAATGGGCAGAAGACCTAAATAGACATTTCTCCAAAGAACATATACAGACTGCCAACAAACACATGAAAGAATGCTCAACTTCATTAATCATTAGAGAAATGCAAATCAAAACTCCAATGAGATATCATCTCACACCAGTCAGAATGGCCATCAACAAAAAGTCTAGAAACAATAAATGCTGGAGAGGGTGTGGAGAAAAGGGAACCCTCTTGCACTGTGGGTGGGAATGTAAATTGATACAGCCACTGTGGAGAACAGTATGGAGGTTCCTTAAAAAACTACAAATAGAACTACCATATGACCCAGCAATCCCACTACTGGGCATATACCCTGAGAAAACCATAATTCAAAAAGAGTCATGTACCAAAATGTTCATTGCAGCTCTATTTACAATAGCCCGGAGATGGAAACAACCTAAGTGTCCATCATTGGATGAATGGATAAAGAAGATGTGGCACATATGTACAATGGAATATTACTCAGCCATAAAAAGAAACGAAATTGAGCTATTTGTAAAGAGGTGGATAGACCTAGAGTCTGTCATGTAGAGTGAAGTAAGTCAGAAAGAGAAAGGCAAATACCGTATGTTAACATATATATATATATATATATATATATATATATATATATATATATATATGGAATGTAACAAAAAAAATGTCATGAAGAACCTAGGGGTAAGACAGGAATAAAGACACAGACCTACTAGAGAATGGACTTGAGGATATGGGGAGGGGGAAGGGTAAGCTGAGACAAAGCGAGAGAGAGGCATGGACATATATACACTACCAAACGTAAGGTAGATAGCTAGTGGGAAGCAGCCGCATAGCACAGGGAGATCAGCTCGGTGCTTTGTGACCTCCTGGAGGGGTGGGATGGGGAGGGTGGGAGGGAGGGAGACGCAAGGGGGAAGAGATATGGGAAGATGTGTATATGTATAACTGATTCACTTTGTTGTAGAGCGGAAGCTAACACACCATTGTAGAGCAATTATACTCCAATAAAGATGTAAAAAAAAGAAAAGGGTTATAAACTAGGCAAAGTGAGTTGCCTATTCTCTTCTCTGGAGCATTCTTCTAGGGATTAGATGGTTTCAACCTTAGATTCCAGAAAAACAGATAGGGAAGAGAAGATGAAGATTACTGCTAGAGAACAATGCAGTGACTGAATTTCTGAATGCATGGATTGAACAGTTGGAATATTTTTATGGGAATATACCAGAAACAGAGGTGAACAAGAGACAATGCCTCTGCTGAATGAAAGGGAAGAGTCAGACAACAAACAAACAAATAAATCAACAAGATAAAATCAGAAAGTGATCAATGCTATGATGCCAAAACAGGGTGATGTGGTAGGAGGTAAGGTTGGGAGGCGGCTGCTGACAATAGGGGGTCAGCAAAGGCCTCTTTGAAGGGGTGACTTTTGAGCTGAGATCTGAATGGTGAAAAGGAGGCTGGCATGTAAAGAAATGAAGGAAGAACAATCCTGCTGGAAGGAATAGCAAGTGCAAAGACTAAATCTGCAAGTTCAAGGAACAGAGGTAAGAACAATATGAACGAGGCTGCATGGGTGCAGCTGAGAGCAAGGAGGTGGGCAGGGGCTGCCTGAGCAAGGCCTATGGCCTGTGGTGGGGAGTTTGGGTTTAACCATCAGCACACTGGGAAACCACTGGAGGGTCCTCACACGTAATTGACTTTACCTGAATATCCTTGAATTTATAGACTGAGGATGAAGGAGTTAAAAAGTGAAAAAAGAAAAAAAGTATTTTTTTAACCTCTCCTATTTAAACTAAAACCATACATCTGTGCTTTTCAGCATTTCAATACTCAGAATGAATTGCTGACATATTAAAATGCATTTATTATATATTTTATTTCCTTAATTGAAGGAAACTTAGAATATCCCTGTCATTAGTGAGTCTAGCTAAAGAATCAATATTCCCTGCACACTTTTATTTTTTCACCGTTACTATCCAATGGGACATTAGAAAGTAATTTTGTTTAAGAACTAAAGTTAATTACTAATTTTAACCTATTCTGCTCCCATGTGGTTATCACAATTAAAATCAGAATTTATAACAGTCACATCCAACCAGAATTCAGGTTTTAAAATCTTTCATTCTAGACGTTTAAGTGAACAGCTGAAATCTTGAAAATCTTCTCTGTTTAATTACAATTTTCACAGCCTTTCTAGTGAAACTATGAGGTTTAAAGGTGAATTGAATCTGAGTGCAATTAAAAAGTTGTTTGGACGGCATTCCTTGCTAGGAAATGTTATCTACGTAGTGTTTGTTGCTGATTATAAAGCTTGGTTTGTTATCTAAAAATCAGAAACTTTATGTGGTTCTGTCAAAAAAAAATGTAATAATATACTGTAGGACTGAAAAAATATTTTTTTTCCTGAGGAGCTCAAAGCACTTCACCAATGTTTTCTCATTAGTCCTCACCATTTCCCCAAGGTAAGTAGATGGAAATTGTTATGTACATTCAATAGATGGGGGAACAAGGCCAAGAGAAATGAATGAACATGCCCAAGGTCATAGAATACGTCAGAGGCAGGGGAGGGATGAATCTCAGGTCTTCTAATTCCCAGGGATCTGGCATTTTGTAATGTAGGGCAAGGTACCAAAACCAGTGCTTGTTTGGTTTGGTACATTTACATTTCCATGTATACAATTACAGTGAACTAATAATAAGACATCTGTTCTAGGGCATATCTATATTTGTTTGGTGTTTACACTGGCAATAACTCTTAACTGTTATTTTTAAATGAATATTTATTCATTTAAGGGTCTAAAAAATGCGGTAAGATTAAAATATTTATTTCATATATTGCATGTGCGTTGTCTGCTAGGAACCTATCTGGCTATATGATCATTTTGCTAAAGACTACATTTGTTACCTGCTGTTTAAGGAATTAGAAATATAAAAATACACACACACACACACACACACACACACACACACTTCATTGCATCATTTTCTCATGAAATGTTTTCCCTCCATAATAGGATATTTGAAACTTTGAAACTTGTGGGCTCCTAGAAAGCTAGGATTTTGTCTAAGCTTTGGATTTTAGGTTTTAAAGTTTATACGTCCTTTCATATTAGTATATATTTGTACTTCTTTGCCTTTTTCTCTCTCTTCCATGTCTGAATCTTTATTGTAAAACAATTCCAAACACATATAAGCATAGCAAGATAGTACAGTAAACCTCCATTTACACCCTGATTACAATTATATGTAATTATAATTATAAAAACTTTGCAACCTTTTTTGCCTCTGCTGAACTTTCAAAAAGTAAACCTCAGACTTCGTTATCTCACTCCTGTATACTTTACCTATGAATCTCCAAAAATAAAACTTTAAAATCATAGTCATAATGCCATTATCACACCGAATACTTAAAAATAGTGCCTTTGTATTATCTAAAATCCATTCCTTAATAAAATTTCTCAGATTGTTCAAATCAGGATCCAAACACGTGGCATTTGGTTGTTGTTCCAGCTCTCTCCCTTTTTCTTCATCCACTGCTGTTGACTACAGTGGGCTCTCCGTATCTGTGGGTTCTGCATCTGAGGATTCAACTAACCATGGATCGAGAATATTTAGGAAAAAAATTCCAGAAAGTTCTTAAAAGCAAAACTTGAATTTGGCACGCACTGGCAACTATTTACATAGCATTTACAAATATTTACATAGCATTTACCTTGTACTAGGTATTATAAGTAATCTAGAGATGAATTAAAGTATACAGAAGGATGTGCGTAGGTTATATGCCAATTCTACACCATATTAAATAAGGGATTTGAGCTTTCTTGAATTTTGGTGTCCTTGGGTGTCCTTGAACCAATCCCCTGCAGATACCAAGAGACTGTGGTTGCAGAAATAAGTTAAGTTGCCCTGAAGAATGTCCCACATTCTGAAGTTATCTGTTTGCTTCTTTGTGGTATTATTCAATTTATTCTCTATCTCCCGTATTTACTAACTCTAGAGTCTTGTTTATATTCAAGTTCATTTTAAAAAAATTGTTGTTCCAAGAACACTTCATGGAGGTACTGTGAGCATTCTACTATATCATATGAGGAGGCCCACAATGTCTGGTTGTTCCACTCTTAGTAATGCCACGATTATTAGAGGGTTCATATGGTGACAGGCTGATTCCTCCATTGTTAAGTTCCCCATCAGCTTTTCAACTAATGGTAGCAACCACAGATGATCTTTGCCTGAATCAGTTATTCATGGGTTTCAAATAATTATTTCCTATCTTTCCTTTCACATTTATTAGTAGAAATTCTTCTGTAAGGAAGAAACTTTCCTCATCAACTAAGCCTGTTAGGTTAAAGAAAGTATTAATTCTTAATTCTTTCCTTTTATTTGACAACGGGTTGGTATCCTAGTTACATTCATTGGTGTCCAATGAGGTAGGTTTCAATTAATTGCATTCATGAGTTTTCTTGATACTGAAATTCATGCACTGAATTTTTATTTCTAACAACAGCAAATAGTGAAAGAAAGTAATACAGGTGGAGTACTTGCTACATATAAGTTTTGGGGGAAATCAATGGAACAGCACATAGACCTCTGTCTCTAGTGCAAAGTATTTCACCATCTCAACCGAACTTTTGCTTTCTTGGGCTTTCTTCTACTCAT